>NC_044311.2:71733042-72353542 GCF_007474595.2 Lynx canadensis
TGTCACTATTTTTCAAATTTCAGTGCTTGATTTTAACCATTTATATTTTGCCTCCACATGAAAATGGAGAATTCTAAAAGGAAATTAGTGGTGTTAAAACATACCAGTACCAAATCGAGGCTTTCTTTTATGTAATCAAATGGAGAATTGAAAAAGCAGTAATTCAGTCATGATATGATGAATTATTATATCCTCCAGGAACATGTCCACATTTTTTTTTTTGCTTTTATATTATTTTTTAGTGAAAAATAACTGACACAATATCATATGCGTTTCAGGTGTATAACAGTAATTCAATATTCATATACATTATGAAATGGTCACCACAATAAGTCTAGTTATCATCTGTCACCATTGTGCTGTACATGACAACCCTGTGTCTTATTTAGGACTGTTAGTTTGTACTTCTTAATCCCCTTCACCTATTTTGTCCATCCCCCTAACGCCCTTCCCTCTGGCAACCGTCAATTTGTTCTTTGTATCTATGAGTCAGTTTCTGTTTTGTTTGTTTTGTTTTTTAGATTCCACATATAAGTGAAGTCATATGTTATTTCTCTCTTCTGATTTATTTATTTCATTTAACATAATACTCTCTGAGTCCATCCATGTTGTCACAAATGGCAAGAATTCATTCTTTTTTATGGCTGAGTAATATTCCATTGTATATAAATGTCACATTTGCTTTATCCATTCATCCATGGACATTTAGGTTGTTTCCATATCTTGGCTATTGTAAATAATGCTGTGATGAACATAGTAATGCATATTTCTTTTCAAATTAGTGTTTTCATTTTCTTTGGATAAGTACTTAGAAGTGGAATTGCTGGATTGTATGGTAGTTCTACATATGCTTACATTTTGCAAATATTTGTATGTTTCATTAAGATGGAAGTACCATTGACATTGGAAAATATGGAAATAAATATCCTCTCATGCATCAATTATAACTAACCTTAATTCACATTTTGATTTGTTTTTATTATTTTTTTTTAATTTTTTTTCAACGTTTATTTATTTTTGGGACAGAGAGAGACAGAGCATGAACGGGGGAGGGGCAGAGAGAGAGGGAGACACAGAATCGGAAACAGGCTCCAGGCTCTGAGCCATCAGCCCAGAGCCCGACGCGGGGCTCGAACTCCCGGACCGCGAGATCGTGACCTGGCTGAAGTCGGACGCTTAACCGACTGCGCCACCCAGGCGCCCCTTGATTTGTTTTTAAACTATATATTAATTGCTGAAGAAAATCACTTAGCATCACATTAAGTTAATTATCCAAAAGCATAAGTTATTTAGCACTGCATATCAGAATCCAACCACAGAATTTCTTTTTTGGAAAACGTTTGAACAAAACATACCTAGAGCTGTGATCTCTTTTCTATTTTTAACCTAATAATCACATATCTAGGAATTTACCTTAAGAAAATAATCCACAAAAATGAAAAAGTTATATATACTAAACTCTTAATTATAACATTATATATAATAGGGGAAAAACATAAGCAATACATACTTACTAGGAAAATGGTTGTTAATTTATTAGCACATCACTTGATGGAATATTATATAGCAGTTAAAAACAATTATGAAACTATGTGGCAACAAGGATAAACACCTATGTTAGTTAAAAAAAAGTTACTGAAGCTATTACAGAAACCTAAAATATATCACAAATGTGATGGAAGTTTACTTTTTTTACTTTGTCAAAGTGTCAGAAGGTATGGTGGCTCTCCCCCATGAAAATAGCAGGATGCTAGCTGGGCTCCTTCTGTCTCGTGGCCCTGCCATTCTCCACATGCAGCTCCTGTTGCATGGTCCAAGATGACTAATCTAGCCTTCACTGTCAGGATTAAATCCCAGCCCATGGGAAGAGGGAAATAAAAAAGGGAGACATGCTCTTTCCCTCTAAAACACAGGCCTGGAAATCACATGTCACTTCTGTTCCCACATCATTGGACAGGACCTAATCATGTGATTATAACCAATTTCAAGAAATGTGTCCAGCTTAAAATTTTGGAGAATGGATGTTGAAGAGAAACTTGTGGTCTCTGCCAATCTTCTATATTGTTTTTTTTTTTTTCAATCTTCTATAATGTTAAGTGAAAAGAGCAGGATGCAAAAGTAACTGCACACTAAACAGTAATTTTGGAGGTAGCTGGGTGGCTCAGTCAGTTAAGCCTCAGACTCTTGGTTTCGGCTCAGGTCATGATCTCCCAGTTCATGGGTTCGAGCCCCACATCAGGCCCTGCACTGACAGCACGGAGCCTGCTTGGGATTCTGTCTCTCTCTCTCTCTGCCCCTCCCCTGCTCGCTCTCTCTCTGTCTAAAAGAATGAATAAATAAACATTAAAAAAAAAAAGGTAGAAAGAAAAGAGCAAGGAGCTTTAAAAAAAAAACAAAACAGTAATTATGCAGTGGAGAAGTCAGGCAACACCTTGACCTAATGGCCTGACCTCACACACACAAAAATTAACACCACATATGATGGACACATGTATAATACCCTAGGAAGAACACGACCTATGTAGTATGCCAACCAAGAATGAGCACTGCTAGGAATTTGCTCAAGGGATACAGGAGTGCTGATGCATAGGGGCACATGTACCCCAATGTTTATAGCAGCCCTTTCAACAATAGCCAAATTATGGAAAGAGCCTAAATGTCCATCAACTGATGAATGGATAAAGAAGACATGGTTTATATATATAATGGAATACTATTTGGCAATGAGAAAGTATAAAATCCTGCCATTCGCAGCAATGTGGATGGAACTGAAGGTATTATGCTAAGTGAAATAAGTCAGTCAGAGAAAGACAGATACCATATGTTTTCACTCATATGTGGATCTTGAGAAACTTAACAGAAGACCATGGGGAAGGGGAGAGGGGAAAATAGTTACAAACAGAAAGGGAGGGAGGCAAACTCTTAATACAGAGAACAGGGGCGCCTGGGTGGCGCAGTCGGTTGAGCGTCCGACTTCAGCCAGGTCACGATCTCGCGGTCCGTGAGTTCGAGCCCCGCGTCGGGCTCTGTGCTGACAGCTCAGGGCCTGGAGCCTGTTTCAGATTCTGTGTCTCCCTCTCTCTCTGACCCTCCCCGTTCATCCTCTCTCTCTCTCTCTCTCTGTCTCAAAAATAAATAAACGTTAAAAAAAAAAAAAAAAAAAAAAATTTAAAAAAAAAAAAAAAAAAAAAAAAAACAGAAAAAAAACAGAGGGTTGATGGGGGGGTGGCAGAGAGGGGAAAGTGGGTGATGGGCATTGAGGAGGACACTTGTTAGGATGAGCACTGGGTGTTGTATGGAAGCCAATTTGACAAAAATTATATTAAAAATAAAAAAATAATTGTAAAAAAAAGAATGTATAACCTCAGTGTAATTCAACCTAATCACAAGGAAACATCAGCCAAATAAAAATGGTAAGTATTCCATTTTTTAAAAAACCTGAAGTGTATTTATTGAAAATATGAATGCCATAAAACACCAGGAAAGTCTGTGGAAATCTTCCACATAAAAAGAAGATGAAGAGAGACATGCAATTAAATGCAATACTTGACACTGTGCTGCACTGGTGCGAGAGGAATTGTTATGAAGAATATTAGATCAACTGGCAAAATCAGAGTGTGGAATGTGAATCACATAAAAGTAGCATGACAGTAAGAAGTTGATAACACTATGGTTGTATGAGAAACTTAGGAAATAGACATATTTAGGGTAAAGGTGATATATGTGATATGTCTGTGACCTACCCTCACATGGTTCAGAAAAAATATCGTTTATATTTTATATTTATCAATGTGTGTATATACATGTACACATAGGCATGTGTATAGATACATATACATATGCATATGTATATGAATATGCGTACACATATATACATGTATTATGTATATGTGCATCTGTGTGTGTCTCTATATATAGGTTTAGATCTCTGTGTGTGTGTGTGTGTGTGTGTGTGTGTGTGTGTGTTATGGGCTGAATTGTGTCTCCTCCACAATTCATATGTTGAAGTCTTAACTCAGTAGCTGAGACTATGACTGTATTTGAGGTAGGGTCTTTAAAGAGGTAATTAAGTTAAAATGAGTCATTGGGTAGGTCCTAATCCAACATGACTGGTCTTTTAAGGGGAGGAGATTAGAATACAAATATGTATGGGGCTCCTGGGTGGTTCAGTCAGTTAAGCATCTGACTTCAGTTCAGGTCATGAATTCACCGCTCATGAGTTGGAGCCCCACATCGGGTTCTGTGCTGATGGCTTGCAGCCAGGAGCCTGCTTCGAATTCAGTGTCTCCCTCTCTTCCCTGCCCCTCCCCCATTACATTCTATCTCTGTCTCTCTCTCAAAAATAAACATTTTTAAAAAAAGAACAAAACATGTCCAGACAGAAGATCATGGGAAGATGAAGGGAGATGACAGCCTTCTACAAGGAGAGCTGCCTCAGGAGAAACCAATGCTGCTGACTCCCCAATCTTGGCCTGCTGGCCTTCAGAGTTGTGAGAAAATGTTTTCTGTTGGTTAAGTCCCTCTGTCTATGTGCTTTGTTCTGGCAGCACTTGTAGACTAATGCAACATATGTGTATATCTATATATCTGTACGTGTGTGTGTGTACGTATGTGTGTTTCACTCACTTACCACCCTTATATACACACAGGAGTGAGAGCAAATTCAAGTATGTGAAGTACAAGAATTCTGGATAATCTGGGTAAAGAGTATGTGAGCATTCCTTGTACTATTTTATTTTGTATTACTTTCAAATTTAAAAGTTTTTAAATAATATGCAAAAGAAATAAGTGTATGCCCACCATGATGGCAAATGTGAACAAAATCTAAAAGTGAAACAAGAAGAGATAAAATCATTGACATAAGGTAGAAGAATTAGTTTTTCTCTCAAATATCCAACTTCTTGTGATACTATTTTATTGTGTTTGACATTTAAAAAAAATGAATTAGAAGTAGCTACCCCTTACTGAGTCTAAAACATAGCAAACACTAAGCACTTTGTCTATTTTATCCTATTTATTTCTTACAATAATGCTGGAGTATAGATATGACTGTTTTCACTTAAATAAGAAAACTGAGGCTCAGAAGGTTAAATAAAGTAAGTAGCTTAAGGTTGCATCAAATAAACCTTGTACCAGGGGCACGTGGGTGGGCACCTGGGTGGCTTAGTCGGTTAAATGTCTGGCTTCTGCTCTGGTCATGATCTCACGGTTTGTGGCAGCCCCACATCAGGCTCTCTGCTGTCAGCACACAGCCTTCTTCAGATCCTCTGTCTCCCTTTTTCTGCCCCTCCCCTGCTTGTGCACGTGTTGTCTCTTTCTCAAATATAAACATTAAAAAATAAACATAAAAATCCTACCATATTTCAAAAATAATTAAAAATAAACAAATAAAAGCACACCTATCTCAGAGGGGAAGGGGCAGGACTGGCTTTGGTACACAGCAAAGTGACTTTCATTCTAGCACATTTCTTTCTAAGTGCCCAGTCTCCTCCTTCCCCTTGGATGTGCATGATTTATTTAACAATCCCTAATTTTTGGATATTTATATTGCTTCTAATATCATAATTAAACCTTTCCATGCATTCTTAATTTTTTCTTTGGAAGAAACTCCCAGAAGGGAGATTTTAGCCAAAGAGTATGTTTTTTAGGCTTTAGACGTTGGACTTTGAAGTTGCCCTCCTGTCGATGTTGAACCAATTCATACTCCCGTAGACTGTGTAAGAGGGCATCAATTTCCTCAAGGCCTAAAGATGTAAAGTCTTCAAGTCTGTTGAAGACCTGATGGTACGATGTTGTCACAGATTGTTTCTTTTGACACTGGAATTCTCAACATATTATGTCCCACTCAGCACAGACCTTACACCTTTGCTCAGCATTCCAGATCTTGGCATTTGACACTGTTTACTAAATTGTTTGATATCTTCATTGAATTGCCATAAAAGATGATTAATGCCAACAAAACACATTTCTTCGGAAAATAGTCTTCTGTTCCCTGTAGGCATTTAAAAATCTGTCTTTCATTTCTTTGAACATGATAATCATAGTTATTTTATATTCTGTGTTTGAGAATTCAAGGACCTGAAGTCTTGCAGGCACGTCTTTGTGTGTTGGTTATTTCAGCTGTCTTCCTTCATCACGCGTTTTCTTGTGTGCCTGATGTTTCACTGTGAGCTTTTGATTTCCCTGACATTTGCTTCTGTCAACCATTGCCAGTCCAAATCATGTTAAGGATGAAATTGGTCTCCACAGAGCCAGTCGGGCCCCACTTATAGCCACTGATGATAGAGTGGGGTGCTGATGGAGCATCTGGGGGAACCAGTTCACAAATGCTGATGGCATTGTAGGTTCCCTACTGCAAGGAAGAATGTAAAGCATTTGGGGTTGTAAGAGCTGCTTTTGTCAAACACCTGCTGGGTGATGGACCTGAAGGAAATATTCAGCATGTTCGGCAATATGGCTTTGCTGTGTTCCACCTTCACCTTCAATTGTCTTATTCAGGGGCACATCCCTCAGGCTTTCGATTGTATCCCTGAGACATTGGTTGTGATGTTCAAGGCTGGAAAAAAGGAAGTTTTCCTAGACCCAGTTTTGGACTGAGTATGTGACCTTGCACGGAGCTGTGGCATCAACATAAGCAGTGGCTGGCAGCTATTTGGCAAGCTGCGCATCTTTCATCTCAGAGTCCTTCTTGGGAAACATGAAGACCACTTTACCCTGGATATGAGACCATGGTTTCTCCTTAGCCGGATTGTTTTCCAGATGTCGTTCCATTTGTTATGCATATCATGGTGTTCTTTTAAGATTTTTTTTTTTCAACGTTTATTTATTTTTGGGGGGACAGAGAGAGACAGAGCATGAACGGGGGAGGGGCAGAGAGAGAGGGAGACACAGAATCGGAAACAGGCTCCAGGCTCTGAGCCATCAGCCCAGAGCCCGACGCGGGGCTCGAACTCACGGACCGCGAGATCGTGACCTGGCTGAAGTCGGACGCTTAACCGACTGCGCCACCCAGGCGCCCCAAGATTTTTTTTTTTTAACGTTTATTTATTTTTGAGACAGAGAGAGTCAGAGCATGAACGGGGGAGGGGCAGAGAGAAAGGGAGAGACAGAACCGGAAGCAAGCTCCAGGCTCTGAGCCATCAGCCCGGAGCCCCACGCGGGGCTCGAACCCACCAACCGCGAGATCGTGACCTGAGCTGAAGTCGGACGCTTAACTGACTGAGCCACCCAGGCGCCCCTGCATATCATGGTGTTCTTGCTCTTCAGCACCAGAGCCTTTCCCTATACCTAGAAGGAAGCACGGCTCTGTTGCATTTACTTGAAGACCACAGTTTTTGCTCCCATAGCAAAATACTTTAGAAAATCTTTCAAAAGTTGGATTTTTAAGAAGGGAGATTTCCAGGTTGCTGTGTCTTCTTTGGACATCATGTCAGTACACCAACAGTGACATGTGAGATCCAAAGATGATGTTGTGCTCGCACGAATGCATAGGGATCGGAAGTAGATTCTTAAAAACCTTTATTATACACTTTGTGCTCTCATAACTGTAGCATCATTTTATGACTCTAGTAAAAGGGGAAGATTGATGCCAACTTGAAGGTAAGGGAAGTCCTTACAGGAAAGAAAAGGAAAGAAAACAGGAAAGAAAAGACCTCAGATCCTTGAAGGAATAAAGGGAAGGAGGGAGAAAGAAAGGGAGAAGGGAGAGGAGGGGGAAGAGAGAGAGAGAGAGAATGAAGTCAGACATGAGTATCCTTTCATTTTTACCTACTCGAGGTCAAACATTTTTGGGGAGGGAAGGAAGTGAGAAAGAGATGGGAGGCATGCTGTAGCAGAAATATGGTAACAGGTATTGAAGAACCCAAGGACACTGGCATTAGTAGCTCACTTCCTTGGAGAAGGCAGTGAGAATAAGCCTCTTGGGAAGCCCTCCTCTGGCCCAATGCCCCATTTGTTCAACATGAAATAGGAGCAAGCACTAAAATCCTTGAGGTAAGAAGGGAATTTCTAAGAAATGGAGGAAGAAACTAAGCCAATGCTAAAAAAGACATACTATGCTCTAGGAAATAATGGATGCTAAAATGGGGGTGTCTGGGTGGCTCAGTTGGTTGCGTCTAATTTTGGCTCAGGTCCAAGCCCCGCGCTGGGCTCTGTGACAGCTCAGAGCCTGGAGCCTGCTTTGGATTCTGTCTCCCTCTCTCTGTGCCCCTCCCTTGCTCGTGCTCATCTTTCAAAAAATAAAATGTTAAAAACTTTTTAAAAAAATAGGTGCTAAAACGTATTCTAATTTAATAGCATTTAGGGCTTAAAAATGAGGGAAATAGGGAGAAGTTGGTTAAAGGGTACAAGCTTTCAGCTATAAGATGAATACATACTGAGACTCTAATGTATAACATGGTGGCTGTAGTTGATAAAACCGTGTTGGATTAGAAAAAAATAAAAAATAACATGAGGGTAGGGAAATTTCCAGGCAGAAAAGTCAGATCATTTATAGGTAGAAAAGTCAAGCTTACTTCAAGTATCATGTGTTTCATTTTTAAGAAATTATTTCTGACTAGCCATCCATCTACCTTTTAATCCATAGATATACAGAGAGAGATACCCGGAGTGAAGTTCACCTATTATTAATAATGTTAGCTCTGAGTGAAAGAATTCTGGATGATTTTTGTGCTTTACTCCTTGTAACTTTGTTTTGTCTCAATGTTTTCATGTTGTTTCTATTTCTAGGACCACCATGGTGGGAAAATGTAATGATCATTTCTATCTGAGTGAACTAATGTTTAGTTCCAGAAACATTTTTGTCTATATTAAAAATAGGAGGGGGGTGGGCACCGGGGTGGTTCAACTGGTTAAGCAACCGACCCTTGATTTTGGCTCAGGTCATGATCTCATGGTTCATGAGTTCGAGCCCCACCTCAGGCTCTGTGCTGATAGTACAGAGCTTGCTTGGGATTCTCTCTCTCTGCCTCTCTCTTTCAAAATAAATAAATAAACTTAAAAAAAAGGGGATAAAGGGATATTGCTTTTTGTTTTGGCAAAAAATGGAAAGAGGAATAAAGTTTAGCTGGAAACTTGAATACCAGTAGCAATATTGTACATTTAGGTCTGTGTTAGTCAGCTTCTGCTCTGGTAACAACCCCAACATCTCAGTGGCTTATGATAATGATCAACTATTTCTTAGTCTTAAGGGCTGGGAGTTAGCTTTGAGTCTGCTGGGCTCTTCACTACGTGTCTTCAATCAACCTTTGATGACCCTATTCTACCCAGAGGGAAGCATGAGAAGGGCAGAATAGGGATGAACAAGTTTGAACAAATAATGTAATATATAACATGGACCTTGATTCCATGCTGTCTTGTCTTGTTTCTTCATTTGTGCCACGTATTTAACTTTTGTCTTATGAAACTATAAGCTTCTTCTTTTTTTTTTTGAAACTATAAGCTTCTTAATTTTTTTTTTTAACGTTTTATTTATTTTTGAGACAGAGAGAGACAGAGCATGAACGGGGGAGGGGCAGAGAGAGAGGGAGACACAGAATTGGAAGCAGGCTCCAGGCTCTGAGCCATCAGCCCAGAGCCCGACGCGGGGCTCGAACTCACGGACCGCGAGATCGTGACCTGAGCTGAAGTCGGACGCTTAACCGACTGAGCCACCCAGGCACCCCTGAAACTATAAGCTTCTTAAAGGGCAGGCATTAGGGCTTTGGATTCTAATTCTTTCATTTCCTAGAGGTGTTACCTTGGCAAGTTATTTGATCTTGTATAGTCTTGATGTCCTCATCTGTGAAATGGGGAGAATAACTGGCCCTACCTCTAGGGTTTTGCTAAGATTAAATGATATAACACATATGTAGCCCGAGGTGTAACAGAAGCTTAATATGTTGTTGCTCTTTTCCTATTTCTCTCCCTCTCTTTTCCTTCCCCCTCCCCCCTTCCCCCCTCCTCCTCATCCTTTTATTGTCCTTCTTCTCTTGTCAATTTCATAGGACATACTTTTCTTGAGAAATATTCATCTATTTAAGCTGTACTTGCAAACCATTTAATTTGATGGGGCTGTCAAGATGACATTGGAAATGATACAACACAGTTTACAATGACTGACACCACACGTATGTGTCAGAAGTTTCATTAGCACATCTTAACTTCCTCCATATTTTGGAGCTTTCTCCCAGTGTGGTCTCTTGTCATGGCATCCTTTCAGGAGGATTTAGGAGACGTCTGAGTTTGAAAAAAAATACAGAAATTAATGAATGTGCAAAGCAGAGGGAAGGTGCAATTCTAATATAATTTTTTTTCATCCATAGAAAAAGAAAAAATATATATATATATTTTATCTTCTGAACACTCTACAGATGAAGAGACACAGTATGGAGTTGTTACCTAATTCTCTCAGGTGATATAGGTAGGAAGCACAACTGGATAGCCACAGCTGGGAGCAGAGTGCTGGCCTTCACTCTCCCAAATCAATGTCCTGTTGATTTTTACTTTGCAAATTCTCTCACATAACATGATTTCCACTGGCTTCCCCCGGTTTGGTCATTCTTGCTACATGCACTGTTACAATATCCCCCTGCAGGCTCTTTCTACCAGCTGCTGTCCCCCTGCAACTTAAGTCATATCTTGCCACCAACTTCATCTTCCTCAAAGGTCAGTTTCATGTGTGTCACTTTCCTACTCACCATTTTCAGTGACCCTCCATTGCCTGTAAGAAGGAGACCCAAAGTCCTTTCCCTTCTCCAATCTTCCTGCAATGTCATATTCTTTTCAATGATAAACTTCCTGGATCCTTGATTCTTGTCAAACTAGTCTGTTCTTTGAATTTATTTTGTGCATTCCCCCAGTAAGCTAATTGTTACCTGTGTCATGCAGTTGACAATTAACCCTGTGTATATTGTTTGTGAAATGTTGCATCTTAGGTAAGCAAGGGAAAAGTATGGACTTACACATTTATCAACTATATTTTGGGCATTGGTGATGTGTCGGGCATGAGATGCTGGGAGGTAGGAGTTGAAAAGGTAATAGGTAATTTATAGAAGAAAGTATAGTTCCTTATTAGAAGAGAAGTAGAGAGGTAATTCAAGTGGTATTAATTTGGGGCACCTGGGTGGCTCAGTCGGTTAGGCCTCCAACTTCGCTCAGGTCATGATCTTCCCATTTGTGAGTTCGAACCCCACATCAGGCTCTGTGCTGACAGCTCAGAGCCTGGAACCTGCTTCAGATTCTGTGTCTCCCTCTCTCTCTGACCCTCCCCTGCTCATGCTCTCTCTGTCTCAAAAATAAACACCAAAAAAATAAAAATAAAGTGGTATTAATTTCTTATGACTGCTGTGACAAATTACCACAAATATGGTGGCTTAAAATGACAGAAGTTTATTTTTTCACAGTTCTGGAAGTCAAGCCCAAAATCAGTATCACTGAGCTGAAGTCAAGGGGTTGCCAGGGCCATGCTCCTATGGAGGCTCTAGGAGAGAACTTGTCCTTGCCTCTTGCAGCTTCTTGTGGCTATCAGCATTCATTGGCTAGTAGCCACATCATTCCAATCTTTGCCTACATCATCACATTGCCCTTTCGTCGTCTATGTATGTCAAAGCTCATTCTGCTCTCTCTCTTATAAGAAAATTTGTAATCACATTTAGGGCTCACTCCAATAATCTAGTATCATCTCTCCATCTCAGGATCCTTAATTTAATCACACATGCCAAGCACAAACTTTTTTTTTTTCTATGTAAGGCAATATTTATAAATTCCAGAAATTAGGAAGTGAATATCTTTAGGGAGCTGTTATTTAGTTTATTGTACAAGTCATGAGATCATAAGAGCTTTTAATTAAGTATAATTACTTAGTACTAAATAATAAGTCATCAGAGTTTTAAAAATTTGGTCTGAATTTTCTAATAGTAGCTGTACCATTTAGAAATTGTATTCAGCTCTTTGTAACAGAGCATCACCCACTGACTACCCCTTTCAAAAAAAGGTGACAAACAAGATAAAAGATAAAAAATTATTTAACTTTTATGTAAGACCATTCAGAAGAAGGCAGCTCTAAGATATTTTCAAGGACACAGTATATTTCCATTTTTATGCTCTGTCACACTTGGATTCCATTCTTAGGGTCACCTCAAGTTCCAAGATGGCTGCTGGAGTTCCAGGCGTCACATCCAGATGCTGGGCATCAGAGAGGCATAACCTTCTGCTTACATCTTAATGTCTAGAACATACTAGATGCACTGAGATGCAAATTTGGAACATATGGTTTTCCTTCTGAGCATATTAGACAGTTTATTTTTCTAAGGGAGTAGGAGATGGTTATTGGAAATTAATTAGCAATATTTCTACAGTAATAAACATTCTTAAAAACAAACATTTTTGAGAAACTTCTTTTCTTTTTTCTTTTCTTTTTTTCATATATATTTAAAGCTTATAATGTGATGATATGATATATATACCCATTGTGATATGATTACCAACATCAAGATAATTAACATATACATTGTCTCACATAATTAACTCTCCTCTTTCTCTCTTTCTTTCTCTCTTTCTTTCTTTTTTTCTTTCTTTTTGTGGCAAAATCCCATAATATCTACTCTCAGCAAATTTTAAGTATACCATACCATATTATTAAGTATAATCATCATGCTGTACATTAGATTCTCCAAACTTGTGCATCTTACAACAAGAAGTTTGTGTCCTTTGACCTCCAGCTCTCACTTTTCCCTCACCATGGCCCCTGGCAACCACCACACTGTTTCTATGAAATCAGCTTTTCTGTTTTTTAAAGATTCCATATGTAAGTGATACCGTACAGTATTTGTCTTTCTTTGTCTAATTTATTTCACTTAGCATAATGCCCTCCAAGTTTATCCATGTTGTCTCAAATGGCAAGAGTTCACTCTTTTTATGGCTGAATAATATTCCATTATATATATATAATATACATATACACCACATTTTCTTCATTCATCTAGTGAGCAGATAAAAACATTCCTGCTTTGTCAAAGATTAGTTGGCCATACGTTTGTGGGTCTGTTCCATTGATCTGGGTTGGGTGTCAGACTTTGGCTCAGGTCAAGATCTCACAGTTCTTGAATTCGAGCCCCACGTTGAGCTCTCTGCTCTGACAGTGAAGAGCCTGCCTCAGATCCTCTGTCTCCCTCTTTCTCTGCACAAGAAACAAAGCCTCCAGCTTTGGTTTCCTTTTCCTTTTTCTTTTTTTTATGCTCTCTCTTTTTTTTTAATTTTATTTTTTAAATTTACATCCAAATTAGTTAGCATATAGTGCAACAATGATTTCAAGAGCAGATTCCTTAATGCCCCTTATCCCTTTAGCCCATCCCTCCTCCCACAACCCCTCCAGTAACCCTCTGTTCTCCATATTTAAGAGTCTCTTATGTTTTGTCCCCCTCCCTGTTTTTGTATTATTTTTGCTTCCCTTCCCTTATGTTCATCTGTTCTGTGTCTTAAAGTCTTCATATGAGTGAAGTCATATGATATTTGTCTTTCTCTGACTAATTTCACTTAGCATAATACCCCCTAGTTCCATCCACATAGTTGCAAATGGCAAGATTTCATTCTTTCTGATTGCTGAGTAATACTCCATTGTGTGTGTGTGTGTGTGTGTGTGTGTGTGTGTGTGTGTGTGTATCACCTCTTTTTTATCTTTTCTTTTTCAAGATTGATTTGGCTATTTGGGGTCTTTCTGGTTCCATACAAATTTTAGGATTGTTTGTTCTAGCTCTGTGAAGAATGTTGGTGTTATTTTGATACGGATCACGAGCAACTTTTCTATGTAGAAGCAAGGTTTAGGCCTGGGGATACAAAGACGTATTACAATGATCTCTGGCCGCATGCAGCTTACAATTTAGTTAGGGCAATTTAGAGTGCATAAATAAAAGATCAAAAAATATATATATTTATATATGGGGTGCCTGATGGCTCAGTCAGATGAGCATCTGCTTCTTGATTACAGTTCAGGTCATGATCCCAGTGTTGTGGGATCAAGCCCAGCATCAGGCTCTGTGCTTGCTGAGCATAAAGCCTGCTTAAGATTCTCTCTCTGTCTCTCTCTGTCTCTCTCTCTCTCTTTCTCTTCCTCTGCCCCTCTCCCTTGTTCCCCGGCTTGCACTCTGTCTCTAAAAACAAACAAAAAAATTAGAAAAAAAAATATATACACACGTTAGTAGCTAACGAGTGATATAGACAGTATGTGTATGTGATAGGCTTTCTGGACAATGTGGGGCAAGTAGAATTTAGATAAATCTAGTGAATGAAGGAGAATATATTCCAACTGGGGTACATCATGACCAAAAATTAAAAGCATGAATGTTCATGAAGTAGTCAATGAATATTGGGTAGACTGATACAGTTAATAGATATGTATGGAGGAAAGCAGTTCCCCAAAGTAACCTGCTGTCATTCCCATAGACAGGAAGGAAAGAGTCAGATTTGTGGATAATGACAGAAACAATAAGAATGGTTAGCATGTTCCAAGAAGTCGACTAAGAGCTTTACAGATATTTCAAATCCTTGTAACAAATTCTGCAAGGTGAGTATAGTAGCAATTATGCACGTATGTATGTATGTATGTATGTATGTATGTATTGGTGATCAACATACCTTCTTTGCAGAATGGCCTGTTTTCCATGAGAAAAATCTGGATCCTGAGCAGAGACACATACGGATGGAATGAAATTATTGTCCCATTAACAGGTGGCAGCATCTGGAAAGAAGGTCTATAAGTGGCCACTACTGTGACCTTGGACCTTTAGTTTGTGGTAGTTCAGCCTATCCTTCAGTATTGGGAGTCATCGATTACTGTTACAAGACACTCCTTATTGCTTAGGTAGGCCAGAGCTGGTTTCTATTGCTTATAATAGAAGAACTCTAACTTTGTGAGTCTCAGAGAATGTGTTGCAAGCTGCAGCTTCTGAGATGAGGGGGTATTGGAATTGTTTTCCAGTTACAAATTGAATAGAAGGCAGTTAGATTTCCATTCAAATTTCAAGACAGAAACTAGCAGCCCATAAATACTGAGTGGTGAAATAGATCAACCAAGGTAGCATTTGTGTTGTCTGTGATTGTATGTCCAGAACCACGAAGATCTGGGGGAAGGTTGCTGCCTTAGACCCCAGGGAAAAGGAAATGTCAGGGCTCTGTTTTAAAAGACATTGGACAATTTTGATGCAAGAGATGGGCATGCTCAAATATTTATAGTCTTTAAGGAATAGGATGAATCTCAAAGTATTTATGTGACCATGATAAAGTGATTATTTCCTGCTTGCAGCTGCAGAATCAGAGTCCAGAAATCAAATCCAACTTTTGAAAGTGCTGTCTCACTTTTCTTTTCACTTATTTTATGTTCATGTTACAGCACAGATGAGAAAAGAGTAGGGTCCCCATAACTGACGTGGAAAATCTAGGAGTATGTAGGAGACATGGAGAATCTCCAATTCTGAAATCCTTCTGAACTCCATCTCTAACACTTCCTTTTCTAAGGAAGCTATGCTTCCTTTCAGAATCTCATTAGCATTGTTCCCTTTAGGCACTCCTGCAGTGTTTTCTACTGATAACTGTTTTCATTGATAACTCAACGTGGTCCCTAAGGGTAAACTGCAGAATCAGAGTGGAAAGAATTCAGCAGCTATAGTCAAAGGAATCATGGGGATCAGCTGAGCATAAAATGAGTATAATTCTGTAAAATGGGGCAATATTTGTGGGAATGAATTTTGAGGATATTTAATCAAGCAGGGCAAAACATGAATTTGGATCAAGCCAATTTGATCAATGTGTATTTACTCAGCAGGCATTCTGTATAAAATGTATTGGCATGGGCATGATCCTAATACAAACTTGGGTTGCCCAAATGCTGACTCATGCTAAAGGATGACAAAAGGGTTAGAAGTCCCTTGGCATAGCATAGAAGAAGGGACTGAAGACACAGAAATGCTGAATCTGACCTATCTAATATATCTCCAATGGGGCTCAGAGTCTTTCAAAAGCAATTTACTAATCATTCCAACAGGTCGGAGTGCTTCTTACAAAAGTTTTCCCTGAAGTGGGCTTTCTGATCTCTGTGGGGCTAAGAGTCCTAGAAAGATGTCCCGGGTGGTAGTAATTCATACCACGAGCAAAGCTGGCATGGTTATGGTATTAGGCAGCAATCTAAACGTGATTAACAGATCTTAGGGAACAGCTAATTCACAGATAACTCTGGCTATCGTTTATCGTGGGGCTCCTGGGAGTGCAAGCAGTGGACATTCCACTAAGATGTATCCCACCCTCCTCAAATCCAAGTTTAGCAAGCAAAGACCTGCATCAAGCCACCATGCTATATAGTCACAGTCACAGACAGGAGTTAGTTGATACCACAGTTGTGGTATCTCTTTTTTTTTAATTTTTTTTTTTTTAACGTTCATTTACTTTTGAGACAGAGAGAGACAGAGCATGAACGGGGGAGGGTCAGAGAGAGAGAGGGAGACACAGAATCTGAAACAGGCTCCAGGCTCTGTGCTGACAGCCCAGAGCCCGATGCGGGGCTCGAACTCACGAACCGCGAGATCATGACCTGAGCCGAAGTCGGACGCTTAACTGACTGAGCCACCCAGGCGCCCCTACTACAGAGCTTCTTGATTGAAGAAAAGGCTGGGTTCCTCAAGAAAGATACTACAGTATTACCAAATATGGACACTGTGCACCTTCCTTCTAGCCTTCTCTGTAACCACTCCCCTAGTAACTGTGTCCTGGAGAATGAGAAATATCCAAACTTTTTAGAGACTATTGGAAACTGGCTCTGATGAGAACTATAGCCTGGTGGAATGCCACTCTTATCTGCCAGAGCAGAGGCTTATTGGGAATAGATGATGTGTGAGTTTATGAGTTTTTTTGTAATTTTTATTTTATTTACTTTTATTTTTATTGTATTATTTTTAATGTTTATGTTATTCTCTCTCTCATGCAGAGAGAGAAAGAGCTGCATGAGCGGGGGAGTGGCAGAGAGAGAGGGAGGCAGAAAATCTGAGGTGGGATCTTCACTGTCAGAGCAGAGCTCAACGTGGGGCTCGAACTCAAGAACTGTGAGATCGTGACCTGAGCCGAAGTCTGACACCCAACTGACTGAGCCACCTAGGTGCCCCTATTTATTTTTAAGTGTTTATTTATTTTGAGAGAGAGAGAGAGAGAGAGAGAGAGAGAGAGAAAATGAGAAAGGGGGAGAGGGGCAGAGACGGAGGGAGAGAGAGAATCCCAAGCAGGCTCCATGCTATTTGTGCAGAGCCTGAATGCGGGGATTGATCCCACAAACTGTGAGATCATGACCTGAGCTGAAATCAAGAGTTGGATGCTTAACCAAATGAGCACCCAGGTGCCCCTGATGTGTGAGCTTCTGACTCCTGTTTGCCTCATGGTAGGCAGAGAGGGACCCAAGCTCATCCTGTAGATAGTACTCTAGCTCTTGAAAGTATTATTGGAATACATGACCTTAGTGAACTGTAGGATCTACACAATGGCTCCCTTCCCTGTTGGAGTAATCATGACTAGAGTAGGAAAAACCAAGAGGGAGCCACTGGTGTTTTCTCTCCCTAACAACAGTGTAAACATGAAATAAAGCTGCTCTTCCAGTGAAACTATATCAAAGACCAGGAAGACACAGAGTTGATGATTGCTATCATATTCCCATTCCTTCTCCCATCATTTCCTATTATTTTCACCATTAGAATGGAGAATGCTGGTGGACTGGGGTAAAGTTAACAGGGTGGTGATTTCAACTTAGCTGGTATTCTAGAGATGATCTCCTTACTGAAGCAAATGAACACATCTCCTGGCATTTGTTTTGCAGCTACTGATCTGGTGAAAGCATTTGTTCCATTCAGATAAACAGGTTTGCCATCATCTGGAGGTAAGTAGCACAAGTCCAAAGTGATGCCAATTCTCTGATTCTGGATCATAACGTATAACCTGTATTGATCTTGACCAATGGTTGGCAAACTTTTCTATAAAGGGTCAGATATAAATACTCTGGGTCCATATGGTTTCTGTTGCACTTTGCTGTTATAGCCCAAAAGCAGTCATAGATGATATGCAAATGGATGAGTGTGGTTGGAGTCCAACAAAACTTTATTTACAAAGCAGATGGCAGGCTGGATTTGGTCCATGGGCCGCAGTGCACCGACTCCTGGTCTTGGCCATCAGCATCTACAGGACATCATGTTAATCCCGACAGTAATGACAATGTGCAGACAGGACCTGGGGAGCAGGAAGTGGCAGATGTCCTGTGACAGAGGGTAGGAGATATATTCTGAGAAATACAGGGGCTTGCCATCCCAGTGAAATTCCGGAGGGGAGTTTAATAATATAGAAAAATGAAGGTTAAGTTCTTCATCTTGAGCTCCCTATCACTAACAATGAGGCACAATGTTTGATGAGTTTCTTTGGATTTTGGAGCCAGTATGTATCATATTTAGGTTGCTTTGCCCATTTACTAGGAAGCCTGAAAAGTAATCTGTGGCCCCATGGTGTGTGTGTGTGTGTGTGTGTGTGTGTTTTACTGTATTTACAATAGTCTTTTCTACACCTAAGCAGAGGACATGTCTTCCTGTGTGTACATGGAAATGACAGTGGACATGAGTAGGGATGGTGTCAGACTGGCCTGAAAGGCAATATGCCTACCTATCTCTATGAGTAACTTATGAGTCAGGCTTCTGGAAGAACTGTGGCGAGTATTACACATCACAGAACCCCAAGAGGTGAACAGGGATCTCAGATTTCCTTTTAAATTGACTAACAGCTTATCTCATCTTGATGTTAAGAATTGTTCAAGGAGTTTGCTCATTCCAGTGTGAACCTACCTTTTACTTATGCAGATTGTCCATAAGAAACTTGTTTAGTTTTATATGCGTGGTGAAAGGGACAAACAGATAAGAAAGAGGGCAAGTGGCCAAGAAATTGACATAATCAGTGATAGTATAAAAAGTTAATATCTCCCCTATTAAAAAAATAATAAATGGGGGCGCCTGGGTGGCTCAGTCGGTTGGGCGACCGACTTCGGCTCAGGTCATGATCTCGCAGTCCATGAGTTCAAGCCCCGCATCGGGCTCTGTGCTGACAGCTCAGAGCCTGAAGCCTGTTTCAGATTCTGTGTCTCCCTCTCTCTGACCCTCCCCCGTTCATGCTCTCTCTCTGTCTCAAAAATAAATAAACATTAAAAAAAATAATAAATGGATAGTTAATGTAAAACATTGCAGTAACACAGAAAAGCACAAAATTTCTTTTTTTCACTTAGAGATAACTACCATTAACATATGACCCATTCCAATCTAATCCCTATTCTATGCTATGCCTATATATATGTGTGTGTGTATATGTATTTAAGCAAATAATAGTGTATATGTTTATTTATTACCAATTCTTGAAGTTTGCATTATAGTGAACATTTTTCCATGTCAATGAGTATTCTTATAACACGACTTTTGATGGTAATATAGAATTTTCTTTTTTTTAATGTTTATTTTTGAGAGGGGGGAGGGGCAGAGATAGAGGGAGACAGAGGATCCAAGGCAGGCTCTGTGCTGACAGGAGACACGCCTATGTGGGGCTTGAACTCATGAACCACAAGAATCATGACCTGAACCAATGCTGGATGCTTAACTGACTAAGCCACCCAGGAGTCCCTAGAGATTTTCTTAAATGGAAAAAGCAGTACATTTCTCAAGCAGTGACCTATTGTTTTTACACTTAATAACCCGTGCTTCTTGTGGAGGCTACCTGCCAGGATAGAAAATTTTATGGATATGCCCCACAACAAGCTATCACCGTATATGGCTTTACTAGATCACTGAGCATTATTGGAGGGCATCTGAGGTCAAGAGCTATTCCACTAATTGAAATACTTAAGATATCTTTTTTCTCTGTAGATTTCCCCAATTCCCCTTTTTGGCATTAGTCACAGTAACATTCATGTCATGTTTTAATGTAACCTATGTCAGTTCTGGGAACAGCATTTGTGAAACAATGTATTTTACATAAAACACAAAGCTGACTGCAAAACATATCTATTACAATGTCACAGATGTGAGTCATTCACCTCGTAGATACTTATTGGGTGCCCAAAATAAACAGAGCAGTACCTTTATGGGCACGCACTATTCCACTGAGTTTCCACAATGTGCAAGGATCCTAAGAAACAGAGTTTCTTTCAAACAGTGTATTATCTCTAGAGAGGGAAAGGATAGGGAACGAAGATGAATTAACAGTAAAAAAGAAGTCACATGGCAGTATGCGATGATAGGCACAGGCAGTAGGGGCTGTCTGCATTTAAGACCCATCCCTGAGGGTTGGAACAGTCAGAAAAGGCTTGAAAGGATTGAGAAGATACAAATGAGAGTGGAGAGCTTTCAACCAAGGCTAGGAGACAAGTACATGTATCCCTGGGTACAATATAATTCACCTCACCGAAGAAGGTGTGGGAGTCAAGTCTGAGAGAGTGCCAAAGAGCGAGGTCCTTGAATGCAAGGCCATGGGAGGCAAACTCACTGCCAATGTCCTACAAAGAGACTTTTGAGCAGTAGAGTGACATGGTGGACTGAATACTTGATGGGACACAAGTTAGTTCTTAGTCTTAGGTTCTCTGACATCTCTTCAGAAGGACAGTGAACTTATGTTGGAAGTGAAAATTGTTTACCCATCATCACTTTATTCCTGTTCTTTGATCAAGATCTACATGCAGAAACTGGCCCATTAGTAAAATAGTCAGGTTGAACTTTGGGCAGTGGCAGTGTTGGTGCCAATGAGGTTTACATGAAGCACCACTATTGCTGGTTGAAAACTTTTCTCATTGAAATAGTCCGGTTATAAATTCATATGTAGAATTTGTAAAATTAAATTAAAAGTTTCTGTAATTGATCCAGGTTTTTTCAGTGAAGTTTCTCTTTTTGTCTTGGTACATTTTTATATTATAAACCAAATGTAATATCATTGAAGACATTTTGAAAATAGAAACAAAATCCTATAACCAAATTCTAAACATAACTCTTTAAATTTTACATGTCTTTCCAGTCTTGCCAAAATGTATGTTGGTTTTTACCCATTTGCAATGACATCTTGAAAGCAATATAAGTATGTGAACCTAATATATCAAAAACATGTTAACTGATTATTGAACTTAGAGTGTATAATTGAGTTTTAATTATTATTATTTTTAAATTTTTATTTATTTTTAAGTTTTATTATTTTTGAGAGAGAGAGAGAGAGAGAGAGAGAGAGAGAGAGAGAGAGAGAGAGAAAGAGGGCAAGTGGGGGAAGGGTAGAGAAAGGGAGACACAGAATCTGAAGCAGATTCCAGGCTCTGAGCTGTCAGCACAGAGCCCAACTCAGGGCTCAAACTCTCCAGCCATGAGATTATGACCTGAGCCAAAGTCGGAAGCTCAACTGACTGAGCCACCCAGGCTACTTTAATTATTTTTTAAAGTAATAGTTGCACATAATAAAAATGTACCTTTCTAGAGAAAGGTAAAGACTGGCTGTAGATCGCTCTCTAATCGCTGGCTTTATGTTCCTCTCCATAGAGCCTGACTGTCATTAGTTTCTTATGTAGTCTTCTAGAAACATCTGAAGGCCAAACACACAGACACACACACGCACGCATGCACCTGCATGCGCACACATATACTATGTGTGTGCGCGCTTGCGTGTGCGTGTGTATATATATATATATATATATATATATATATATAGTAGCCTCTGGATGTGTATAGATAGAATATTTACCACAGGTGCAACCACCTGCAAGGAAGGCCTGTGGTATGCAGGGTGTACCCGAGTGCCTTGCATGCAGTCCTTGCTTTTGCACACCGATATACACTTTGCTTTTTTTCTCAAGTAATGTGATTTGGATATTGCTGCACATCACCACACACCAAGTGCTTCCTTCTTCTCAACAGTGCTGTATTTTAACCACTTCCTGCACATGGATCTTTAGGCTGTTTCCTTTTTTTTTTTTTACTATGAACAATGCTCTAACAAATATCCTTACGCAGTGTGAAGTTATTTGTAGCATAAATGTCTAGATGAGGAATTCCTGGTCATCTGCAGCGTCATATACTGGAAACAGTATATGCATATAAAATTATGGTCAATAATATTGTTATTGTTTACTGTTTTTACTCCCACCAACAACGTATATGAGGCCTGTTTCCTATACCCAGGCCAACGCAATACATGTTAATCAGTCTGAAGGGTGAAAAACTGTCTCGATTTAAATTGCGTTTAATCTAAAAAATTTTTAAACTGTAGGTTTTGAGTGCTTTTGGGTAAAGTTTTTCCTGTAATTAGACAAGCAAGCATCATCCATGAACCTGGATGTGAAGTCTGCTTGAGCCTTGCCTGTTGGTATGAGAATTTAGAAGAGCTGGGCAAGCGGGGCGCCTGGGTGGCTCAGTTGGTTGGGCGGCCGACTTCGGCTCAGGTCATGATCTCGCGGTCTGTGGGTTCGAGCCCTGCGTCGGGCTCTGGGCTGACAGCTCAGAGCCTGGGGCCTGTTTCAGATTCTGTGTCTCCCTCTCTCTGACCCTCCCCCGTTCATGCTCTGTCTCTCCCTGTCTCAAAAATAAATAAAACGTTAAAAAAAATTGAAAAAAAATAAAAAGAAGAGCTGGGCAAGCGAGGGTTCATCTCTGCCTGTTTCACATCAAATTCTAGGTACCTGTCTCCCAGCTGAACCCGCACATCTGCAGAATCACGCAGAGTAACAGAAATAATGGGAAGGAGAAAAAAACCCGATATTTTAAAGACAATTTGATCTGGGAGAGGCTTATAGAAATAAGCATTTTTATTCACTATTTCTTGCTATTTCTGCGTTCCAGTAATTGTCAGGAATTACCGCCCTTTACATTGCGTGTAGTTAGCGAACCTCAGCGGAACTGAACCTGTTTTAAGAATTTTTTTTGGAGAAAATAAGAGTATGCTGTAGGGCAAGCTAGTTTGCAAATTAGTCCCCCCCCCCCCATTCATTATTTATTTTGAGGAATTGGACCTGCAAGACAGGAATATGTGTGTCTGAATAAGATCTTCAAACGAGGCTACTCAATGTTCAACGCAGAAGCCTCGAACACATCACGCAAAATACGTTCCAAAGAGAAATATAAAGCCTCCCCGAAAAAAATCTTGATCTTCCTCTCCATGCGTAGGAAAAATCTGTATTATTGCAAAAATATATGTCCATCCTCACTGGATCCTATTCTATTCTCTTTCAATAAGCTTTAGATGCTAAAAAAGTGAAGAACAAGGTTTAGTGAGGTTAACACCTAAGTGCAAAGCGCAAATTTAGATTTGGGCCCGGAGCTGTGCAATCCGGATTTGTACGTCGAATCCTATCCCTACCCAGGCAGGGGAAGTACCCGCTTTTATCTTCAGCTGTTTTAAAAGCAAGCGGTTGTTAACCCCCCCCCCCCCCCCCCCCAATTCTGCCCTTTGTGTTAGCTGCCTCGGAGTTGCCCCTTCGCAACCTATCGATCTAGGGTAGAAAACACCTTGGGGCAGCCCCACCGCGGCCCGTCGGCGGGGGCGGGAGGAGGGTGTCCTCCCCACCCCCTCCCGCCCGCCCGCCCGCCCGCTTCCGGCTCCCGCGCCCGCGCCCCGGGGGTTCGTCTCCCGCCCCCCGCTGCCGAGCCGGATCGGGGCGCAGGGCCCCTCTCCAGCGCCCCCTCCCCGGCGCGCTGCGGCTGGCGCTCCCCAGCGCCCCGCCTGACGCTGCAGCTGGGCCGGCGATTCGCCATTGGATTAAAAATAGCAGCGTCCCCCCCCCCCCCACGCCCGCTCGTCCGCCCCAGGCCCCCGGTGCCCGTTCCCGCCCCGCGGCCCGCTCCGCCCGCCAGCCCCGGCTCGGCTCCGGTCGCCCGCGCAGCCCGCCGCCGCCGCCGCCGCCGCCGCCGCGGGCAGATCCAGCGCTCCGGCTCGGCTCGGCTCGGCTCGGGTGCGCGCCGCGGCCATGCAGCGCCGGGGCGCCCTGTTCGGCATGCCGGGCGGCAGCGGCAGCAGGAAGATGGCTGCGGGAGACATCGGCGAGCTGCTGGTGCCCCACATGCCCACGATCCGCGTGCCCAGGTCGGGGGACAGGGTGTACAAGAACGAGTGCGCCTTCTCGTACGACTCCCCCGTAAGTGAGGCTCGGCGGCGCTCGCGGCGCCTCGGGGGAGGGTCGCGGTGCCAGCGGCCTGTGGCGGCCGCGAGCCGCGGAACTGGGCGGCACGTGAAGCCGGGGGAGAAGATGCGCAGTGGCAGCCGGGGGACCTCCTCCCGCGGCGGCGGAGTTGGCTCAGGGGCACTGCAGTTCGGAAAACACTTAGTGAGCGCCTGCTGCGTGCCGGGCGCTGCTTTCCCCGAGGCTGCTGCAGCTGAGCACTGGGTCGCCGAGGCTTAGCTCCGCCAGCCTTCCTAGGCTGACTGGGCCCCAGCTCCCAGCTGCCTGGCCCCAGCCCCGCCACCGTTTGAAAGGTAGATCCAATGGAAGAGTTCCCTGATCTGAACTGCACGTTGCGGATGATTTGCGTCCTCCCCGGGGCGAGAGTGGAGGGCGGGCGGGTGGACCGCATCGATCCCCCGTAGACACGCACAACCCTTCTCTTTCTGGGACCGTTTGCTCTGCCCAGGGATTCCCGCTCCTGGACGATTCTGATTTCCTCGCTGAGCTTTTCTATCTCCACTTTGCATTGCTCCCCCACTCCTTTTCTTCCCGTTAGAATGTCACAGGAAACCTTCGGGTGCCTCCAATTGGGCAGCAGAAATAGGGGGTCTACTGGATTATTACGGTTCCTTTAAGTCTTTCCCCTTCCTCTTCTAAATGAGTAGCTGGGGCTGAGATGCATTAGTATAAATTATTAAAAGTTTAGTCGCGGGTTGTGACCTGAGACTGGAGGGGGAAGTTACGACAGATCCCCGCCTTCCACCCAGGGAGGTTGGTGGTGTTTTTCACCAGGTGGTATGTATATGTGTGACAAGGAAAAGGAGGGTGAATGTCCCTTTCAAGAGTCAGATGGGCTTCAAAGTGACTCAGCTGTCTGGCGTTTATCATGTCTTTTTGAGGACCAGGTTATTTTTATCCACCCACTTTAGATCTCATGTGTCACCGGCAGATCTCAATGCAACCGGGAGGTGCATTGGATTAGAGGGACTGAGGCAGGTTTCAAACAATAGTCTAACACATTTTATTCACATTATGTAGAGTATCGTTGGAGGGGGAAAAAAAAGAAAAACCAAATGAGAGACCAATTTTCCAAAGTATCCTTTATTACCTGGTGGGTTGATATTGGCTGATGTCAAAGCATATTTGTTTGTTATACATTGAAGTCCCGGAATTAATATCCTCTCTCTAGGATATTTAGTTTTTCTTTTATGCTAATTTCAGATCATTTGGGGGATAAAAATTTTGCTTTTCGTTCATTACTTACTTATTTTCTTTCAAAAAGGTCTAAGTGGAATGAGATGGTTGTATTTAATACTTACATATTGTGATCACACTACTTAAAGTGACTGTCAGCGGTGTCATTAAATCCTGTTCTCCACAAAGTATTTGAAAATGCCATTTTCAGATTTTGTGTCTAGTGATGGGCAGGTTCCCATTAATAGCTCCTAAGGGTGGAGAGGGATGATGGTCTTCCCTAACTTAAGCAACTGACCGATTGTGAAGTCCAGGAAGAAGAGAGTGGCCTAGGCTTTCAGGATAGCACAACATGTAGAGTGGATAAAGCTACTTTTACTGTATTTGATCTGCGCTGCTCTTCAAATTCTTAAAACTTTGGTATTAAAAATCTTTACCACATTATATAGTATGTGGCAGGTGTGAAAAAAAAGCTGATTGTTTTAATTCACTTCCACAAATAGTTACTGGGAGTTAACTGTGTGCCAAACACCATTCTAGAAGCATCGTGTCCAGTGTAAAATGATGATTTCATTCATGTCACAGTAGTTCCTTGGGGAGACTGGGCTTATTTACAAGGCTGATGAATCATTATATTTCATTATCTATGGGGAGAAAGAGAAAGAAGGTTTTATAACAAGTGATGTCAAAACACTATGTATGATAACGCAAGATCTTTCTCTCTGGTACTGCTTCATCATG
Organism: Lynx canadensis; assembly: GCF_007474595.2. Taxonomy (NCBI): domain Eukaryota; kingdom Metazoa; phylum Chordata; class Mammalia; order Carnivora; family Felidae; genus Lynx; species Lynx canadensis. The sequence continues at coordinate 71,759,144 of NC_044311.2, forward strand.
AATCACATACAGGTTCTTGAGCACCTACTGTGTGCCAGCTCCTACATGCTCGACTGTGAGAGCCAAACAGTTAAATCCACTGGTGCCAAACACACCAGAGGCTTTAATCTACAAGTGCCACAGGACTGTGGTAGAGGAAAGGCCAAAACCATGTGAGTGGAAAAAATTATCATCCTAGCATTGGATACTTTTGAAAGTAGCCATAGGTAAAGATGGATAGAAATAAAAAAAGACCAACGTGCAGTAAAGGTAAATCACATGGGCAGACACATAAAGTGTGAATGTGTTCTCCTTATTTGCCTGTGATGTATTGGGAAGAAAAAGATTGATTTAATAAGTAGTGAGGTCAGAACCAAGTAAGTAGAGAGTAGACGATGAGAGCCTTGAATACCTACAACAGGATCTTGATTTTATGTGGTCAGTTATGGAAAACTGTAAGTTATGTGATTTAAAGTAGAGTTAGAGGAAGACTAAATTGATCATTTTTTTATTATGTATCTACTATTTCTCAGGCGTAGTGTGGACAGCTTTGTTATTCCCACCTGTGTGGGTATGAGGATTGGGTTGGACTGTATGGTAACTCATTTCAGTGTTCCTTCCTTTCCTTCCTGTCTTCTAGGACTTTGCACATGGCAGATACTCAGTAACACTTCTGGAATGAGTGAGAATTTGTTTTTTTTCACCTACCAATTCATCCCAATTTCATCCCAGGCCCATCTTCTCACCTTGACCTACAGGTTCACCTCTCCATGACTTGGTTCATCTTGTAAGATGTGTAATGGGACTTTCCTGGAGAGTGAGGACTTTGCATCTTTATCCCCAGCTGCTGGTGCAGCATCTGGCATATGTATATGCCAGGAACTCAACTAATGCCTAGGAAATGTATGAATTACATGTGGTTATAGGTTCTGAAAATGCTGAGGATACAACATATAAGAAACAGTGTGAAAGGAATCATGTAGGATTATCATGTAGAATGTGGTGACTTTATTGACTGTGGGGGACAGATATGAGAGAGAGAACCAGACTGGCAGGGTTTGAACCCAAGCTCTGTCTCCCAGCTGTGTAACTTGTCTGTGGTCCAGTTTCTCCCTTTGTAAAATGGGGGCAATAATAGAACCTACCTCATGGAGTTGTTTTGTGGATTAAATAAATTAATATGTGAAGAGTGCCTGGCCAAGTAGTAATCACTATGGGAAGAAAAGAAAGAGCTAAAGAGAGTCAGTCACGGGTTGTAAGCCCAGTCTTCAGAGTTATATAGAAAGGTTGGTGTGGTTAAGTGAAGACATTGGTCCGCACTTTTCTCACAAGCCTTCATGGACCACCATATAAACTCTACTTCTCTCCTTGGTTGTCGAACCCCTCATTCATCTGCATACACTCTGTGCTGCCTCCCCTCAGCTTCTAGGTTGCCAGCTCTGGGGAGGCCAGTCTCTGGATCTCCAGTGGCTAAGACTCATATTTCCTTTCCTGGAGCCACCTTCCTTTCTTGATCATCTTTGGGAGTCTTTCTCAGCCTTCCCTTTCTACTTGAGACTTCATCCCTTTCTCTGAAGCCCATTTTACTTAGAGTCTATGTCATACAACAGAGCAGTTACAGTCTGTCTTCCATAGTTTGTCATCACTTCCTTCTCTTTTCACTTAACTGGGAGTTTTAAAACATCTGCTAGATGTGAAGCTTTTTGCCAAGCTTTAGGAATGGGGACAAGGAGGGCCACTCTTGTGCTATGTCCCTTCCCCACCTGTCTGGATGTGGAGAGCTTATCTTATGCCTTGTCTTAGGTGGGGTCAACTGAAAGACTGAGACAGGAGCTTAGCATGGGCAGTTTATTTTGGAAGGGTATCCCAGGGAACATAAGAGGAAGAACGTCCAAGGGAATAATAACAAAAGGAAAAAGGGAAAGCCAATCCAAGAGTGAGTTATGGAGCCGGCTGCTGCAGTGGACCACTGGTGCTCAATCCAGCCAGGGACTCCCTGGGGAACTGTTGAATGTATCTCAGTGTCCTCCGCCTGGGACATGGACGAGGGGAGTGTTTATCCACTGGCTCCCGTGGTCTGTTGATCAAAGGTGCTCCAGGAGTGAAATGCTCTCACTCTTCGAGGTTTGTATTTGTGCCAGAGGGGCTGAGCAGGCTTCCCAGCACCAGCAGCTGCTGAGAAGAGAGAGGTCTCAGGCCACACCTGCTGTGACAAGCAGCTGCAGAGGTGGCTCGAGAGGATGTGAGAGTCCCTCATTCCTCTCCTTCCCTTCCAGCATCAGCATTATTTTGTCAGAGGGATCTTGTTTCCCATTCTCTGAAGCTCTGAGGCCCCTTGGTGATGTTGAGATGTCACTGCTGGTTCTCCACATTCCTGAAAGTCTTTGTAAAACTCTGGGGAACTGGGGCCTCATGGTAGGGGCTGGTTTACATATCCGTTGGGAAAGGCTTTGCGATCCTTTACTTGTAGGAACAGTTCCTGTTAGGGACTCACTGTGAGCTGCCTTCCAGGCAATGAGACTTGTCATCATGGTGGTTACTGTAGGGGAAAAATAATTTGGGATCTGTGTAGAAAACTCTTCCTCCTAAGGGATCAACAGATACAAGATAGTAAAACATTTATTTTTTCCTCTTTGAAGATATAAACAAACTAATTCTAATCAGGTTTACATATTAAAAGTTCCTTTCTAAAATTTTTTTTTTTTTTCAACGTTTATTTATTTTTGGGATAGAGAGAGACAGAGCATGAACGGGGGAGGGGCAGAGAGAGAGGGAGACACAGAATCGGAAACAGGCTCCAGGCTCTGAGCCATCAGCCCAGAGCCTGACGCGGGGCTCGAACTCCCGGACCGCGAGATCGTGACCTGGCTGAAGTCGGACGCTTAACCGACTGCGCCACCCAGGCGCCCCAAAAGTTCCTTTCTAAAAGCAACTAACAAAAACATTTTTTTTAAGTTTATGTATTTATTTTTGAGAGAGAGAGAGAGAGAGAGAGAGAGAGAGAGAGAGAGAGAGAGAATCCCAAGCAGGCTCTGCACCAGCAGTGCTGAGCCCAAAGCAGGGCTTGAACTCATGAACTGAGAGATCGTGACCCGAGCCGAAACCAAGAGTCAGATGCTTAACTGACTGAGCCACCCAGGCGCCTCTAAAACATTGTTTTATAGCAATGATTCTCAAGATTCTTGATCCCTGTATACTCAGATATTTTCAAGGACCCCAAAGAGATTTTGTGTGGTTTCTATTTATATTTACCATATTAGAGATTAAGACAGAAAAATTGAAAACAACTTCCACTCTGTTAGTTATTAGGCTGATGATGTCATCAGATGTCATGTAGTCTTCTGAAAAATGCCCCTGTATGCTCAGGATAGAACAGGAGTGAAAAAGGCAGATAAGTTCATGTCATGAAAATAGTTTTGACCTTGTAGATCACTAAGGCTTTGGGGGCATGACAGGTCATACTTTGAAAACCCAAGATCTAGAGTTTAGGTAAGAAAAGTACAACTGGCTGCTTCAGTAACACATCTCACCTGTGTTGTGGCTTTTATGGGTTCACGTTTTCACATATGTGGGGATTGAATAATTGATTGTTAACCTTAGCTCAACTATAGAAGTCATATGTGTCGTGTACATTATTTTTTAAACTCATGTCCATTTTTTTGAAGCAAATTAAAATGTAGAGAATTTGACTACTTTAGAAAAAAATTACAGCTACTTTGCTGGGAATTGTTGGCCTTTTTGGAGATGAGAATACCTTATTCTTCTGTGAGCGTCCCTGTAGTGTGATCTGGCTGGGCTGTTTCTCTGAGAACCTAAAATTTTAGCACCCTGTTTTTTTCCTTTGGCCACTGGCTGGGAGATTTTTGTCCTCTTTTGCCGGGAAAGGGAAGGTCTGCCCGCCAGTACTTGGGGAGCAGGGAACTGAGTGGGAGGAGAGCGCGAGGGTGGTCTTGGCATCTAGATGTTGGATACTGGCTGGATACGGTCTCCCGGTCCTCAACCCGTTTTGTTAAGCCATCTCCTATGTTGTAGGGGCTGGGAACCTGGGCACTACAGTTGCCAGAATCCTTTGACAGGAGGGTTCTGATTTCGGTTCTGCCACCGAGAGTTTCAGAAGAAGCTGCTACTGCTATTGCAGCAAAGGCACATACCAGATGTGGGATTTTCATCAGCTTCGGAGTATCCGTCTGGGACTCAGAGCTACCTCAGCCATGGGGGAGCTGGGATCATCTTTGCAGTTTCTTAAGATGCTTGTGCATCTTGATTTCCTGAACATGAATGGTGGTTTCTTTGACCTTGGCTCTCACAGCTCCAGCCATGATTGTTAAGCAAACCTCTAATGCCCTGTGTTAAACGCCTCCCTACCTGAAATACCTAGAATAGTTGGTATTTTGGGTCTACATCTGGACTGATAGACATACATTACACATACACCTCTAAGTCTCCATGTATTCAGAATGGAACCCTTATTCCTACCTGAACTCCTTGTCCCACAGACCCGACTGCTGTGTTTTTACCTGCTTCAGAGAATAAATCTCCAGGGGTTACCAGTGTGGGAGGCACCACTGGGAGTGGAGGAGGGATTTGGGTTTCTGACTGCTTACCTGGATGGATTTCCAAACCTTCCTTCTCCCTTTTTCTTTTTTTTTTAATGTTTATTTTTGAGACAGCACAAGCAGGGGAGGGGCAGAGAGAGGGGGACAGAGGATCCGAAGCAGGCTCCCACGAGCCTGATGTGGGGCTTAAATGAAGTCGTGTACTCAACTGACAGAACCACCCAGGCGCCCCCAAACCTTCCGTCTTGTTTTACCCCTTGTTTCACACCAGTTTCCAGAGTTACCTGGAGCTGCCGGTTGTGGAGCCTTTTGGAAATTCAGGGGTATATGTAAGATAGGGTCTTGGTTTTCTCTGTTGCAGGCCTAGGGTTCAGCTTTGTCAGCTCGTCTTAGTCTTTTAGTGCTTCTCCATCTTCAGTCCTGTTTCTATGGTTTATGTGTTTAAAAACATAATATTTTGCGGGGTGCCTGGGTGGCTCAGTTGGTTAAGTGTCTGACTTTGGCTCAGGTCATGATCTCACAGTTCGTGGGTTCAGGCCCTGCATCGGACTCAGCACTGACAGTGCGGAGCCTGTTTGGGATTCCCTCTTTCTCTGTCTCTCTCTACCCCTCTCTGACTTGTGCTTTCTCTCTCTTTCAAAAATAAATACACTTTAAAGAAAATAACATTTTTACAGTTCTTTTCTTTGGGTTTCAGAAAGGAGTGAATTGATTTATTTGTGTAATCTGCCCCATGTACGCTAGAATCCCACTTTTCCAAATGAGTAATGAAGGAGTCATTTCCTATCTCTTTTTGGCTGCCGTTAATTACCTTTTAAGTTGTATCGTTTTTAGAGTTCAGGAGTGTAAGGGACGATGCTGATCCTGTCAGGGAGCCTTTTGGGAAAGTTTTTGTTCTCAGTTGTAATGAGTCTGGACATCTGTGCAACTCCGAATTCTCTTTCCACTCCCCTGTGTTGTCCTTCTGTGGACTGGAGCTCTGTAAAGGTGCTGCGCTTCATTTAGGGCCACAGGCTAGGAGATGTACAATATTATCAACTCTGCCTCCCTCTCCCTCTCCTGCTTTTAAAGAAACTGTGAAATACACATAACATAAAATTTGCCATCTTCACCGTTTTTAAGTCTGCTGTTCAGTAGGCCTTAGGTACATTCACACTGTTGCGAAACCATCACCACCACCCATCTCTGGAACTCTTCATGTTGCAAAACTGAAACTCTGTCCCCCCCCTTGAACAATAACTCCCCATGCCCCATCCTCCCAGCCTCTGGCAACCTCCATTTTATTTTCTGTTTCTATGAATTTGCTCTAGGTCCTGTATCTAAGCAAGATCACACGGTCGTTATCCTTTTTGACTGGCTTATTTCACTTGCCGTAATGTTTTCAGGGGGTGTCCATGTTGTAGCCTGTGTCACAATTTCCTTCCCTTTTAAAGCTGAGTAACATTCCAATGTATGTGTATAATGCATCGTGTTTATCCATTCACGTGCTGCTGGACACTTGGGTTGTTCCCACTCTTTGCCTGTTGTGTGTAATGCTGCTGTGGACGTGGTGTGGCTCCCATTAGAGACCAGGTTCTGGTGTAGGCTCCTCTCTTATCCTCAGCCCAGGCCCAAGCCCTCATCATCTCTTGCCTGGACTCTTGCGCAAGAAGCTTCTTCACTGACTACCTTGCTTCCCTTCCAGTCTGCCATAGTGCACTCAGTTTTTCTAAAACATGGGTCTTACCATGCCATTTCCCTGCCTAGATGTTTTCAAAGCACCATTGAGACTTTCCTAACACAGCACCTCAAATCAGTTTACCAAGTCGATCCAACTTTCCCTGCCAGTGTTGTTACTTAGCACCTGCCCTCTACTTACAGTCCCTTTGGCCAAGGGACTTTGCCTTCTTCACACGCTCCATGCTTTCAGCACTCCATGTGTTGGCTTATGCTCTTCCCTTGGCCTGGAATGGCTTCTCCCAACCTCTCACCCCCCTGGGAAAACCCCACTGATCCTTAAAAACCAGCTTGGTTGTTCTCTGTGAGGCCCTCACCACTGCCCCTCCGCCCCCCAGCTGAGTTAGACACTTGTTTTCCTGTGCTTTCAAAACACTCTGTACATCTCCATCACGGTTGGGATACTGCTTGTCGAGGACACGGAACAGTTGGGGTCTTAGAGAATTAAAGGGAAAAGAGAAGACAGAAGACTGTGCCATTTGTAGACCTGTGCTAGTCACGCTGCATCTGTCCCCCTTTTTCCCCCTATTTTTTAAGAATCATGAGCATATCTTTTGGAATAAAAAATGTTATTAAAATTAACCAATACCATATATTTATTCTGTCATATTATAATCTGAAAAGTTGTAAGCTTGACCCTTGTCAAGCTAGGGAAAATTGTCTTGGGTACTTGCTGAGTGTTTTGTGTGTTGTGATTCTAGATGCCACAGGGATCTTGGTAGAGGTGTTCACACATGGTGGCCCTGAGGGAAGTGACAGGAGGGCTGGTCTCTGTGGATGTAGCCCAGGCATCTGTGCTGCTGCTCACGTCCAGTATTGTGGGCCGTCAGCCCAGGACTCCCCTTGTCCCCATGCATAGGGAAGATGGGAACAAGAGCAGCTATTTTTAGGGCTGGAACAGGAGGTCAATACAATAATGACAAGAATTGAATGAATCTGAACATGCCTGCAGACTAGAGATGTTGCTTGAGGTGCACAATAGTATGTGCTTCCTGTGATGAGATTAAAAATAGAATGTTTTGGGGCACCTGGGTGGCTCATTCAGTTAAGTGTCCGACTTACGATTTCAGCTCAGGTCATGATCTCGCGGTTCATGAGTTCGAGCCCCACATTGGGCCCCACACTGACAGTGCAGCGCCTCCTTGGGATTCTTTCTATTTGTTCCTCCCCTGCTTGTGCTCCTGGGCTTTCTCTCTCTCTCTCTCAAAATAAATTAATTAAATAAAAGTTTTGTGTTAATTAGCAAGCATTAATACTTACTTAGAACCTACAATACATGTAGCACTGCCCTGGGAGAGTTTGAGTATTTAGGAGGGAAACAGGACCACAGTAAAGATGGGTATGGCATGGATGTTTCTAGCATGGTGGAATATGAGTGCCAATTTTGTGTATCTGTTAGGTGTCAAACACGGTACTGGGTACTTTTATATACATCTCATTTAATTACAATAGTAACTGGCTTGTAAATTATAACTACTATTGTTACTCTATTTTACAGAAGAGGAAACTGAGAGTCAGAGAGGTTAGGTAGCTTGTTCAGGGACTTGTTCAAAGACTGGTATATGACACAGAAGTGACTTAAGCCCTGATGTGTCAGGAGGTTAGACCCTGCAGCACTAAATAGGGTATTTAAGTTTTAAATAACATGGCACTTGTAATGTATGGAGATTTCAGACATGAGAATGAATAATCAGTAAAATCTGGCAAAGTTACTGGTCTGGACACCTGGATGGGATCTGAAAAAGTGGCATTTTGTGGGAGGAGGGGACCGAGGCACGGAGCTGGGACCGAGTTCCGCACACATGTAAGGAAGAGGGGGAGACTGGAAAGCAGGACTGAATCCTCTGTGGGTTGTAATGGTGGGTCTTGTAAGGTTAGGCCGGATGGGCTGGCCAGTTATGAGCTAGGGGACAGTGGTTATTTGCTGTGGCTGTCCTGGAAGTGGAGTGAGAAGTGAGGTTGAGAGGTGGGGAGAGCTTGAACGCGAATCGAGCTAGGGCTCCTGTAGTTTTGGGGGTGGGTTCTTTCATTGGGGTGATGACAGTGGGGTAGAGATGGCAGGGTGGCGGGAACAAACTCAGAAATTTTGATCAGTGTAGCTTAGTGACCGAATATGCGGTGGGTGAAGGCGTGGAAGGAGCTGGAGGTGACTTCAAGGCCTGGAGCCTGACAGAAGGAGCGTATCAAAGGCATACATGAGGTAGTTGAGATGGTCAGTCAGGTGGGGGAGTACTGCGTGGAGAAACTCAGGAGCTTGGGGCCCTGTGTCCTCCAGGAATTAGAAATCTGAACAGATAATCACGTTGCACGAGCAGTCATAGATGGAATACATGCAGACTTTACTGTTTTATGAAATAAAATCACTAGAGTAAATCTGCCCCATATGGACTCCATGGGCGATTGGCCTAGAGGCGAATAGCTCTTGTGAGTTGCACTTAAGGAAACTTTCTCCTAATCAAACCAAAGGTTGCTTTTTTGGTCTTGGTTAATTTTTTGGGTGTGGCTATACAGTGGTGACCAGGACACAGATGTCTCTGTCCCAGCAGCTGTTAGAAATAGGCTTAGGGGCACCTGGGTGGCTCAGTCGTTTTAAGGTCCAACTTCGGCTCACGTCATGACCTCACGGTTCGAGCGACAGAGTCCTGCATGGGACTGCACTGACAGTATGGAACCTGCCTGGGATTCTCTCTCTCTCTTCCTCTCTCTCTCTCTCTCAAAAATAAATAAATGAACTTAAAAAAAAAAAAAAGAAATAGGCTTGGTGGTCTATTAGTGGGATTCATGGATTGACTGGCCAGGAGGAAAGAGGAGCAGGCAGGGGTCAAGGGTGAAAGTAATTCAACTATTGTATCCTTTAGGTACAGCTGCTGAATTGCTCGTTTGGACGTGCCATTTAGGTAGGTTCTGCCATTGAGTCTCCAGCCTGAAGCTTTGGAAGGAGCCCCAGCTGATGTGCACTATATGTCTAGGCCTGCAGCGGGATCACTGACAGATCCAGCCTAGTGGCTGGACATCAGTTGATGAGGGTGGGTGAGCCGTGGGGCCGCCCGAGCCTGCAGCTGCTTCGCCAGGGTCTTGGACCCCAGCACGTTGGGTGTCGCTGCTGTCTGGTCAGGGAGCTGTCAGCCTGGAGCAGCCATCTCCCGGGGACCCCAGCCGTTCTTCCGAGTTTGGGAAGTGGAGATGGCGGGGCCTGCTGAAGCCTCTCTTCTCCCCTTCAGGACAGCATGGCAGAACACCTGGCACAAGCCACCTACTCGTGTGCTCTCCTTTGCCTGCCCGGTCTGCTTTCCTGGAATGAAACAGCTTTGGTAAAAAAAAAAAGAAGAAACTGCTCTTTTCTCCGAGCTCCCGTGGTGGCGTGTGCTTACTGACAGCTGCCCACCTAGCTCCTGCCACCAAAACAGCATCTGCTTCTCTGTTGCACCAGGCAGCATGTGGAGGGCCAGACTGGCCTGGGTTCCACCCCTCCCCCCTGCACTGTTACTACTGAGTAGCAGCATGACTTCAGCTGGTGCCTTACTTTCATTGAATTTCACCGGGCCTTTGTCTCTGTAGTACCTACCTTGCAGGGTTGTTATAAACATGGCTTCCCATTAAACCTACTTAATGTTATCTACCTCTCTAGTGGGATTTCGTGGCAGGGACCCTTCTGAGAAGAAGGTGAGATGGGAATTTATAGGGTCTTGGGGTTGCCAAGGAGAGACATCCCGTACGTGGCAATTCTGCATGAGGTTCTGCCCTACAGCAGAAGCCTTGGACGTGAATGTGTGCTGGCTTCCTTGGACGGGGGGTACTCTGTTCAGCGCTATTATACTCAAATCCAGCTCATAGTGATGGGCTTTTATGGGTTCTCCTGGAAACCTAATCCTCACATTTAATAGAGTTTGTCAGGGGAAATGCATCCTGAAGAAAGCCATCTCTTTTTAAAAATGAGAAGAAATGAGTATAAAAGGTTTTTACCTTTGACAAGGTAGTTTCACATTTTCTCTTCTTGTGTGTCAGCTGGGAACTACTTAGGTGGATCGTGGCTTCAGTTTAGCACTGCTGAGGACGCTCACCTCAGTGTCTTCACTCTGATGGTTTTTACTCTGCCCATGTGTCCTATGAGCATCATAGTAGCTGCTCCACAGGCCTTGCCCTAACCCTTCCCCAGCCGTTCTGGTGACAGCATCCTCATTGCTCCAAATACCCAGAGCAAGCATTTGGTTTTATCCTTAGGAAAAAAGTTAATACATGACGCTTCAGTGGAACAGTAAATTTGTGGTGTGTCAGAACGTAGCTCTTTGAACTCTGCCTTTAGCTGTCTGGGTTGGCTGCATGGCTCTGAGGCATACGTGGGAGCCCTCTGCAGAGAGGAAAACGTCAAAGTGGGAGCAAACTGGAAGAATCATCACTGCATCAACATTTCTAGTTTTTCTTAACACTTCATGCTACAAGCATGATTTATCGACATTCAGCAGAGAGACCTACACTCTCCTGGGATTATATGCATTTGGTTTTTTCTACTTAATTTATTTGGATAATTTTATTTCAGTGGATTTGCCGTTGGAAGCAAGGTTTTATAGTTTGCAAATATTGCATTCTGGAAGTTCTGTTCTACTGGTGAACTATGTTTTGACAGTGCTTTTTTTTTTTTTTTTACCATCACATTTCTGCTTTCTGTGGATTGCATGCTGGCTGCCCTTGCTCTGGAACCTTGTTTTACTTTCTTATTGCACATTTGTTTCCCATCTGCCTGTACTTAGTTTTTGCACTTACAAACTCTTGTCTGTTTGTTTTGCTGTAGAAGCCAGAATGTATTGGGAATCTGTGCTCTGGTCATTGGAATATTTATATCTACCATTCAGATATATGGAAGTACCTGCGGGGCAGAATTAATAGACAGGTGGTTGCTTGATGGAAGCAAGAGTTGAGCAGAGAGAGGTGGGTAGTCTTACGAGTCTAAGAGTTAAAACAGGAACTGTCCTTGATCCTACTCTTTCCCACAAACCCCTACAATCTAATCCATCTTCTTTGCTTATGGGTTCTATCCTAAAATTATAACCTGCATCTGCCAAAGTTTCCCCATCTCTGCTATGAGTCCCCTTCCCTGACCTCCTGCCACCTCCCCCAGGCTAAGCCACCATCTTGCCTTACTTAGTTAGACAAGAACTGTCTAAAAGAACTTTCTGTGATGATGGAGTTGTTCTGTATCTGCACTGTCCAATATGGTAAGCCCTAGCCACATGTGGCTATTGAGCACTTGAAATGTGGCCAGTGTGTTTAAGAAACTGAACTTTTAATTTAACTTAATTTAGATCTAAATATTCACATGTGGCCAGTGGTAGCGTGGGTCTAGATTGCATAGCCTCATGACCATATACCCTCTTGACCCCCACCCTATAGATCCCTCTGGTAGCCAGAGTGATCTTTTAGTAGGATTACATGTCATCAGAGCACCAACTATGCTTCTCTCTCTCTCTCTGCTGAATAAACGCCTCCTGCTCGACACCCCACCAACTTCTCTTGCCCCCAGAGAAGGCATCACAGCTTCATTCTCTTTTGTAGCTGTTTTGCCCTTCACACAGACGATATCTCTATCTCCCTTCTGTAAACATGCATGGTGTCTACCTGAGGTGGGGTACAGTGTCCTTGATTTGTTTCATTTTTTTGTTGTAATCACATTCTCATCTGTCTCCCTGAGATTATATTCCTCATCACCTCTTTTATTGTGTGTTCCCAAATTTCCTTACCTACAGCTTTTGAAATAATCTCTTAGTTTTTTCAGGTCACACTTTTATTGTGAGTTGCAAGAAGATACAGACTCTTAAAGCTATGAAGTTGGTTGTTAAAGCCTAAGGAAAGCTTGGGTTAAGAAAAGGGAGCATTTGTTCTATTATGTGTACGTATATTTGGTTCTAAACGTATTTAATTAAGAAAAATTTTATTGTTTTTTACTATTAAAAATGAATCAATTAATTTTTTTTAATGTTTATGTATTTTTGAGAGAGAGAGAGAGTGAGCTGGGGAGGAACAGAGAGAGAGGGAGACATAGAATCCAAAGGGGGCTCCAGGCTCCAAGCTTTCAGCACAGAGTTTGATGCAGGGCTCAAACTCACGAACTGTGAGATCATGACCTGAGCCAAAGTCGGACACTTAACCAACTGAGCCACCCAAGTACCCCTGAATCAATTTTTTTTGAGAGATTGAGAGAGAGCATGTGTGGGGGAGGGGCAAAGGGAGAGGGAGGGAGAGAATCTCAAGCAGAGTGTGGAACCTGACGTGGGGCTCGATCTCACAAACTGTGAGATCATGACCTGAGCTGAAGTCAAGAGTCAGATGCTTAACCAACTGAGCCGTCCAGGTGCCCCCAAAAAGGAATCATTTTTTCTGAGGAAAAATGAGAAAATGCCAAAAGACAACATGAGGAAAGCAATCCCACATTATCTCTTCATGCTGAGATAACATCGCATGCCGTGTAGTGCATGCATGTTGTGTCCATTGTAACGTCATATGCAGGTTTGTTACCTGCTTCTTTCACTCAGAAATACCATGTGCTTTTCCTATATCAGGAATTACTCATTACAAATCAATTTTAATGGCTGAGGAGTGTTATATTTCATGAATGTACCATATACTTGGGCATTCAGGTTATTTCCTTTTACTGTTACAAGCAGCTTGTCAGTTGATTTCTTTTTCTTTGCTTTTAAAAAAAATCAGTGTTCTAGAAAATACTGTGTTGTCCTTTTCATCTGCCTTTTGCATGCGTGTGTGAGTCACAGTCTTCCTGGGTGTTAGTATGTAATTTGTCCTGGACGTGGATTTGTTGTGACTCCATCTACCTACATCATGTTTCTCTTTGCGGCAATGACCGCTTGTTTTCCACACTGTTCAGTGGTTATAAAAACAAGTGTTACGCAGCGACTCTGTTTCCTGAGTGCACTGTTCACACAGGCTCACTCTCCCTTCCTGTCTTCCAGCGGGGGCTGGTCTCCAAGTCTCCAAGAACACACCATCGTAAACAAAGTTCTCTGAACACCTACTGATTGACAATGTGGTGTATTTTTATTTAAAATGACTGTTCACTTGCTATTCTGAAAACATGTAACCTTGACCTTTATATTCACCTCAGTTTTAATATTCTTTCAAATGGCAGCGGTATAAAAAAAGGTGACTTCGTTCTTGATGTTACTTCTGAACGGCATGTAGGATAATACAATGTAAAGTAATAAACGAACAGCTATGTATCCATCGTATTTATATTGACATGCTTTGAAGAGTGCAGTTAAACAACATATGGGCTTCTAATGTTGCTCCTCTCTCTTTGATTGTGAGGTGGGAGAATTGTCATGGGAATCATTATAGAACTTCAGAGAAGCCCTGAGTGGTATTTCTTGACTTCCTTGTGAATTCAGGTTTCTAAATCAAGTGTTACACATTGGTCACATTTCTGTTTAGTGCATCATGAAAATGCTAATTAGAATCTTATTTAGCTAAAAACATGCAGGGAAGCGCATATTGGTCGTTCTGGGCTGGGTGACCTCTGAAAGCAGGGGCCAGATAGGGTCCAAGGTGGGATAGGGTGTGGACATGGCAGCCACAGTCCTGAAGAGCCAAGGAGGCTGGCTTGGTCACAGAAAGTAGGAGAGCTGGGGTAATGGGGTTCAAGTGTCCAAGCTGCTAAGGGCTTGACTTTAACCGAACAAACCTGAAAACCTAGTGTTCCTGCAGGCGCCTGAGGCTGTTTTTCTTTTAAAAAAAATTTTTTTTAATGTTTTTTTATTTCTGAGACAGAGAGAGACAGAGCATGAGTGGGGGAAGGGCAGAGAGAGAGGGAGACACAGAATCCAATGCAGGCTCCAGGCTCTGAGCTGTCAGCACAGAGCCCAATGCGGCACTCGAACTCACAGACTGTGAGATCATGACCTGAGCCGAAGTCGGTCGCTCAACCGACTGAGCCACCTGAGGCTGTTTTTCTATGCACGGTCATCTGTTTTCTTTTGGTGATCCTCATTGTTTAGTGACTTGAGATGGAGCCTGTGCTCTGAAGTGTTTTAAATCCAAATCAGAAGGACATTGAGGATCAGTTTGAGAGAGAGACTAAACTATGTAGCCGAGTGAGAGAGAACTACACAAACTTTTCCACTCATTCCATATGTTTGTTCAGTTCTGCTCTGCACCAGAGAGTACTGTTGTTGGAATTTAGTAATGAATGTGACATGATTTCCCTACCCTTAAGGAGTGAACGTGTGATTCAGCATCTGAACGTAGTGGCCTCAAATGAAGGAAGCATGGGTTTCTCACAGCTGTAGATTTCAGTGAGCGAGATGCTAACGGTTCTGAAATAAAAACGGATTTGAAGGTCAGGACCGGCAGCACAGGGTGAGGAGTCAGGAGATGTGGTCATGGGCAGAGGCTGGCAGGTGGATAAGTGGACATGCGTGGAATCGGGGGCGCTTGTACAGTCGTGAAGGCATCATCGGTGTGTGTAGCTAGTTTTGATGTGGGCTGCTCTGAAGGCTTGGTGTCTCTGAAGGTCCTTGAAGTCACACTTTCTTCACCATGACACATTCTTAGAACTGCCCCGTTCCAGAACTGGGCAGTTCTAAGAATGGGGTGTGGACATGGCAGCCACTAGCTCTAGACCAATGCTACTCAAGTGTGGTCAGCTGACTGGTGCCAAGAGATAAGTACAAACATTGAGAGTAAGCACTTAGTAATTTCTATAGCAACTTGACATTGTAGCCACATCCAAGCGTGTGAGCAGTGGATTAGTTTGTTTGGACAGCATATAGACCCGTTTGGGTTTTGTGGGACTTACATGTGGGAGTAAGTTCATATCTGGCTGAGCCAGGGTCTAGTCATGTGCAGTGGGACCACATATCTTTCCTTAATGAACAGAAACAAAACAAAACACAACAGAAAACAACCTGGTTCTTCAT
Organism: Lynx canadensis; assembly: GCF_007474595.2. Classification (NCBI taxonomy): domain Eukaryota; kingdom Metazoa; phylum Chordata; class Mammalia; order Carnivora; family Felidae; genus Lynx; species Lynx canadensis. The sequence goes on from NC_044311.2 coordinate 71,774,319, forward strand.
GACAGTAGTTTGACAAACACCTCTTTAGACCAAGCTCAAAGGTAACAGGAGGTAAGGCTGTGAGTCCCAAGGTCAAGAACTTAAATATAAAACATTGATCACATTCCAGTTTCATTTTGGGTCTTGGTCAATGAACAGACTTCCCTTCTTCTCTTCTCTTTCCTCCCTGTCATCAGCATGTATTTTTTTTTTTCATGAACATTATTTTTCTGTGCAAATTACGCACAATTCTATACTTATGTTCTGTGTACATTACACATATTTCGTAATATGTCATTTTAAATAACGTTATAGCATTTTGCTTTGTTTATATGCCACATATTTTAGCTCCTTTGTTTGGGAGCTCTTTTTCCTATTATAAACAGTGTATCTATGAATATTTTGTGCAAATTAGCTTTCTTTTCTCTTTATTTTGGTTTCCTGAAGTCTGTACCCAAAGGAGAAATAACTGTGTCAAAGAGTCACAGTTGGATTGATCTCTAGAAGGATGGAACCGATTTATACTGTGAGACTCCATCCAGGTTTTCTCTGTGGCTTCAGGCTTTGTAGTTTTCATACTTTCTGCTGGTTTAGTAGGCATATACTTGCCCTGAGAATTTTTTTTAATGTTTTTAAGTTTATTGATTTATTTTGAGAAAGACAGAGATAGTGCAAGTTGGGGAGGGCCAGAGAGGGAGACAGAGAATCCCAAGCATGCTCCACACTGTCAGCTTGGAGCCCGATGTGGGGCTCGAACTCACAAAACCGTGAGATCACAATCCGAGCCGAAACCAAGAGTCTGACACTTAATTGACTCAGCCGCCCAGGCGCCCCTGCCCTGAGATTGTTTTACCATGCTTATTACTTCAGGAGGTAGTGAGGATGTGATGATTTGATTTTAATATTTTCTCACAGTTAAAACTAAATGATCTTAAAAGAAAAACTTACCAAGTTGAACCTGAATGCTGACATCTTGTGACTTTATCAGTTTTTACATAGCTTGGATATAAACTTTTCTTCGTTGTACTTGTCATCTTTCCTCATTCTGTGATGATTGGTTTTCTATTTGTTTCATTATATTATGTGGTATAAAACCTGTTCATTAGTGTTTACATTTTTATACTCAATTACGCCATCTTTCTATCCTGTATTTTCACGGCCAGAAATTATTTCCCCCTCATAAGTGGGATAAAATATGCTATTCTGCTCATTTCTAGCTTTTTAAATGCTTATCTCTTAGAGCTCTCTGGACCTTATTACATACAGTGTTTGGCATAAGATGTGGATCTAGGTTAATTTTATTGTATACTGGTATCTAACTTCCCCAATAACTTTTATTAGTGATTTCCCCTTATTTTTGCATTTCTTGTGGTTTGATATATATTAAGCAGTTACCATAGAATGTGTTTTTGGAATCTCTATTCATATGCTACCATTTATTTAAAATATTAATGCAATATATATGAATTTCATTTGTAATCTGTTTAAAAAAATTTTTTTTTTGAGACAGAGAAAGAGCATGAACAGGGGAGGGACAGAGAGAGAGAGGGAGACACAGAATCTGAAGCAGGCTCCAGGCTCTGAGCTGTCAGCACAGAGCCCGATGCGGGGCTCCAACTTACAAACAGCGCGATCATGACCTGAGTCAAAGTTGGACGCTTAACTGACTGAGCCACCCAGGCGCCCTGTAATCTGGTTTAATAAGCACTCTACCACCATGACTTGAGAAAAGTATTATTTTGTATTCTGCCCTGATATTCTTTGAGTTGTATTTCATTGTTCGTTGGTAGTTTTCTAACAATGATTTTTTTCTTTAAACATTAAAAAATTTTTTTTTTCTAAAGACATATTGCATCAAATCTTGAGATGAAGGACATTAAGAGAGAGGCCCCCCCAAGTCTTCACAATCTAGTGCAGTGTGTGTACTCTGCCAACATTATTACAAAAACCAAGATGTGATCCTAGTTTCCGCAGTTTTGACACAGTGCTTATATGAAGGAAGGTCCTGCCCGATTTCATGGCTGCACTCTTGGCCACAGGAAGGCAAGTGCTTTACGAGTATTTTCCAGGGCAGTAATCTTAGTGGGGGCGTGGCTGGTTAATGAGAGCACGAGGTTGAGGGTTTGAAAACTAAGAATCAGTTAGCTCAGCTCTGATCCCAGGCTCTAAAACTATTCTCTGTGCTTTGGTCACAGAGGAAACGGGAGGGATAGACTTGTCAGCATACACTGGTCATCATTAATGAAAGAAGCTGTTCAGAGCACAAGGCATGGAGTACTGTCTTTGTATGCAAAAGAAAGTGTCTTATAGGGCCACTGTTTAGACATTAATAAGGCAGGAGGGAAGAAAACGTTAGACCATTAGACTAAAGCTACCCCTGTATGGGGTGGCTTTGAGGGGGTTTGTGTCTCACTGTGTCCTGAAGCTTTCGTACTGCTGGCAAGTCCTGTGGGCAGTGCCTCCATCTCAGAGCCCCTAGTGGACAGGCACATACTGCTTCAGAGGCCAGCATGTGTCAGATGGAGGAGACCCATGGATGTTTGTAATAGAATCCTTTCCTATGTGGGGCCATTTGTCTGTGAGTGCTGAAGCATTTTCCTCTCTGATTATCGACTTTGTGACAGTATCAAGTGACTCCAGACTGAGAACGAATGTTTGGAGTATATTAAATTTTTATCAAATTTCCTAAGAAGTCAAGAAGTCTTGGCAATGAAATTAGCAAAGACCTTGTGATTATTTTAGAGATTACTTTATAAACTCTTGCATTATATAGCTATCGTGTATTTTTTTCTCCAGAAAAATGCTGCACTTGAACGTTTTTCTTCCTCTGCTTGCTGGTTTCTTGGTTCTCCTGCTCGTTGCTTAACATATTTTTCTGATAGATTAATATTTGTTGCCCCTAGCCTGTGTGGCTGACTGGCTCACTGTTTTCTTCCTTGTTTCCTCCAATTATAAAATGATTGAGCTAATAGGAGATATGTGTAGCACACAGACCTGTAGCTCATAATAAATAATTGCTATGAATGTATTATAGTATAGAATGTATCTCATCCTCTTTGAACTTGACGAAACCATGTGAGGTGGGAGTTATTGCTGCAGCCATGCTTGTAAAGGAGAATCCTGAAGCTCAGAGACTGAATGACAACCTGTCTTAGGCCACAGAGCTAATTAGTGGTAGTTCAGGACCCTGGTTACAAATCTCATATTTTCCCTGGTGTATCTTCTGGTTTGAATTCTTTTGATTGGGTTCCATTTTATTGGAAGAGAATGGAAGTGTTATTTTTTTTAAAAATCACAATATGTGGTGCTCAATTTAATGGGTTTAATGAATAACTGGCCATTATAATGATAACAAGTTTTTTAAGGGTTATGACTATGCAAAAAACACCTATTTTTAAAAAAAATTTGAAAATATTCAATTTGATGATCAAGTGAATGTAATATGCCTCCAGTTGAAGAACTTTTCTAGTTTTATTCAAATGATCTCTTTCAAAGGGAAACAGTTATCCAGAAGCACCAGCTAAATAACTGAGTTTTCTGGATGCTATTTTATAGTCAAATTTAAAAAATTTAATTTGCAAGTGTTTGTTGCCAGAGTGTAAACTTGCAGTTGATTTTTGCCTATAAATCTGTATTCTGTGACCTGGCTAAATTCATGTATTAGTTTTACTCATTAGTAGTTTTTAGATTTTTAAGGATTTTCCATATAGAGTAAATGTCATCAGCAAATTGAGACCCAGTTTACTTCTTTCTTTGTGATCTTTATGCTTTTTTCCTTTTCTTGCCTTATGCAATGTATTTGCTACAATAATAGACACATATTTGAACTGATGTTGTTGTAATATCCTCATTGTGATAAGACTCCTTTATGTCTGGCTTATAAACCATATAGTGTTGGGGAATTTTATTAGAAATTAAAAAAATAAACAATCTTGAGTTACTGGAACTTATAAATTATTTTTCATATATTTGTAGTGAACATCAATGCCTATTTTGATTTTGAATTTGTGCTCTACTAAAATGTAATGTAAGGAATTTTGACAGGGGCTTGCTATCAATTCTGACAGGTTTTTAAAAAAATTTGTTTTTTAAAATTATGTGGTGAGGCGAGACTAATGAGAGCTTAATAAGAATCCAGTTTCATTGAGGAAAAGGTGGTTGATTTTATAGGCAAAATTTAGAGAGATGCATGTTAAGCAAAGTGAGAGAAAAAGGAGAGATGAAATTGGCATAGAAAATCAAGTATCTAAACTGTGAACAATATCCTTGACTGTTCATTGTGGCAGGGTGTCTGTAATTAAATAATATTTGAAATGTGGCATAGAAGGCTGCAAAGAGAAATAGAGTCAATTTAACTGACATTTCCATGCTGTGAGAACTTGGGCAAGTGACTGATCCTTAATTCTTAAAAAATTTTTTTTAAATATTAAAAGTTTTTTTAATTTTTATTTATTTTTGAGAGAGAAATAGAGCATTAGCAGGGGAGGGGCAGAGAGAGAGGGAGACACAGAATCTGAAGCAGGCTCCAGGCTCTGAGCTGTCAGCGTAGAGCCCGATGTGGTACTTGAACTCACGGACCGTGAGATCATGACCTGAGCCAAAGTTGGATGCTTAACGGACTGAACCACCCAGATGCCCCCTTAATTCTTTTTTTCAACTGTCAAATGGAAATAATAATAAGCAGCTTGTAATATTGTTAGGATTAGAAATAATACATGAGAAGCACCTGGCACATATCAGGCGTGCAAAAATATGTAGCTAGGATTATTAGAGGGCTCTATCCTTTATTATTTACTCATTAAGTTATTGATTTATTGAATTATCCTAATTTATAATAAGTACGGTCAGATATTCTGTGTCATTGAAGGAAGAGAAGAATATCTTTGAATCGAAGAACTGCTGCTAAAAGAATATAAAACTTTATGTTCCTGGAGACTTGCACTGATCAGGGAGAGAGAATGATGAGACAGGATTGCCGTGGTGGTAGTTGGTTCACTGGCCAAGCTTCTCGTTTCCCTTATGGTCCTGTACCCAAGTTTGGAGAGTCCAACAAGCATGTTTATTTCCCAGGCCCTCTGAGGCTCTCACCTGACTGGGAGATTGTGAGCAGCTGTCCAGAGCACCTGGAATCCAGGTTTGGGGCAGACGCTGATGCTGTGGGTGGCTGTGGAGCCTCAGAGGGTCATTGCAGATGACTACAACAGCCAGGTGGCCTTTTGCTGGGCTTTGTCTTCATCATTTGCCCTCTTTCCCTTCCCTTTTCTTTATCTAAATGACTTGGCGAGATATCCTTGGCTAATGTTGTGACCTGTCTCTTTCTTCTAGAATTCTGAAGGTGGACTCTATGTATGCATGAATACATTTTTGGCCTTTGGAAGGGAACATGTTGAAAGACATTTTCGAAAAACTGGACAGAGTGTATACATGCACCTGAAAAGACATGTGCGAGAGGTGAGCTGCACGTTTGGAGAACTGGCCTTGATATCTTTTCTGTGGCATTGTCGTGGTGTGGTTTATCACATGGAGAGTTTACTGTGCCCACATGACTTCTCATTCCTTTTGAGGATGGGAAACAAAAATGGGACCCTTTGCAGAAATTCACAGGTTTCCCCAAACCCTGTGTAACTCAGTTTAATTTTTCTCTTCCTCTGAATTTCTGATTGGTGTTAAGAAGACATAGGTCGACTGAATGAAAAAAAGTTAAGCAAAAAAATACAGACAAGTACACAAAATAATGCCAGAAATGCAAAAATCACAAGTAAAAAATATTTGGATATTTTTGCTTCAGATTTTTTGTTTTGTTTGGTTTTCTTTTGTTTTGAGCGAGAGAAAGAGCTTTCCTGAAAGTTCAAGTCCCTTTTGTTTCCCTCTCCAGTAGTAACCATGGCTGCAAATTTGTTCTCGTTCCTATATAGGTCATTCTATTTTATTTACGTATGGATAGTCATGAACAATATGTAGAATGACTTTATATGGTTTAAAGATGTAGATACATACTATCATACTGTTACTTATAATTCTGTGTAGAGCTTTATCTTTTCACATTGTTCTTAAAATCTATTCATGTTGCGATGTACCTGAATGTACTTACTTCATTTTATTATTTGTTTGTTATTCCCTCTTGTGAGTACCTTGTCATTTATTATTCTTTTGTTCTATTAATGAACATTTAGATTGTTTCCTTTTTTTATTTGCTTCTACAAATAGTGCAACAATTAACATTTATACATTTCTCCCGGGGGTACATGTGTAAGATTTATTTTGGAAATAAGTATATCTCAAAGTGGTAATGCTGGCTTGTAGAAGTACTTATTTGCATTTTTGCTAGGTATTGCTAAATCTTTCCCCAGAGTGGTTGCACTCAATTTCTACTTCTGTCTGCACTGATTAGCAATTCCTGTTTTCCCACCCCCCATCAACACTTGGTCAGACTTTTGATTTTTGCCAATCTAACGGTTGCAAAGTGGCACCTAAATAAATGGCATTTCCTTTTGTGAGGGTTGAACATCTTTATATATGTTTATTGGCCATTCTGGTTTTTTTCTTCTCTGATTTTCCTGTTTTCTTATGGTCTATGGCTTATCTTTTTGCTTCATTTATGAATTCTTTTATGCAGAAGTTTTGAATTCAATGTTAGATTCATTAACCTTTTCTCTTATGAATTGTGCCTTGTGTATCTTATCTATGAAATTATTTCCCAACTCAAGGTCATAACAGTATTTCTTTTAATACTTTTTTTTGAAGTGCATGTGTATTTGCATGAGCATATGTGTGTTTTAGCATTTTTGGATTTTAATCCATCTGTAGTTTATTGTATTTGTGTGAAGTATGGGAATCTGTTTTTTATTTTCCATACTGAAAACCAGTTTTCCTGCTGTGGTAGGCTAGTGCAATCTTTCTAAATGATTTATAGTATCATCTTTTTGTATATTTTATTTATTTATTTTTTCATTTAAAACTATTTTATGTATTTATTTATTTATTTTAATATAATTTGTTGTCAAATTGGCTAACATACAGTGTGTAAAGTGTGCTCTTGGTTTTTGGGGTACATTTCCATGATTCATCGCTCATCCCAACAAGTGCCCTCCTAAGTGTTCATCACCCATTTTCCCCTCTCCCCCATTCCCCCATCCCCGCTCCATTTATTCTCTTAAGAGTCTCTTATGGTTTGCCTCCTTCCCTTTCTGTTTGTAACTATTTTTTTCCCCTTCCCTTCCCCCATGATCTTCTGTTAAGTTGCTCAAGTTCCACTTATGAGTGAAAACATATGATATCTGTCCTTTCTTTTCGTACATTTTAACTTGCCATTCATAGTTGGGTCTGCTTTGGGGCTCTTGGTTCTTTTCTGTTGATCTTGTTTTTCTGAATCTGCATTGGTGTGGCCAGCCTTGATATCTGGTGATACAAACACTTTTTCCAGAACTTTCCTGGGTTTAGAAATTTATTTTTCTATACAGATTTTAGAATCAGTTCATCTAGTTTAAAACATCCTGTTGAGATTTTGATCAGAATCACATTGAATTTGTAGATTATAATCTATAGCATTGGTTAAGCTCCACGAGGGCAGGGATTTTTTGTCTGTTTTGTTCAGTTCTGTGCCCTCAGCACTTAGCTGTCCCAACACACAGTAGGTGCTTCATAAATATTTATTGAATGAGTATTCAAAATGACATAGTTCATTTTGAATCAGTTCAGTATTCAGTTCTCTTTTGTCTCCAATAATATTTTGTAATTTTCAGTAAAAGAGCTTGCATTTTGTAAGATTTTCTTAAATGCTCTGTAATTTTTGTAACTATTGTTACTGCTAACTTTTACTTACTATATTTTAATTGGTTATTGATGATGTTTGGGGATGTTATTAATTTTCAAGTATTGATTTTTATACTTAGTGACACTATTCAGCTTTCAGTCCTAATAGCTAGTAGACTGTTGGAACTTCAAAATAGTCAGTGCTGATTTGAGGTTCATCTAATCGTTCATGCTAGCCTGCCTAATATATTCTCTGTTTAAGTTCCAGACAAAGGAGGGATCCCAAAATTGGACAGTGGGCAAAGTAGGAGGAAGAGGAGGAAGAGAGGCCAGGAGGTCAGATAAGCCATCACCTTAATGATTAAAATAGTCTAATATTGGCCCGATATTACATGATTTACATTCACTGCTCCTGTTATGTGGGGCATAGCAATTCTTATGAGGTCCGCTTTGTCCTGAACAGATGTCTTAGTGTAAAATGATGAAGTTTTAGGAAACTGGGGTGGGGTGGGGAATGAAACTGAGGCCCAGAAGCTTGAAATAACTTGCTCACTAAGCTTGAGGCAGAATTGCAGAATGGTGGTGATTTCACATGGTTAACTCTGCCTCTGAAGTCTTCAGTTAAATATTTCATTCCCTGACTACAACCTTCTCTCAGTTTAGCTCTGTCACTCATTTATTCTGATTTCACTCTGTTGTTCTCCCTCCTTGAGATTTCCAGGCCCATGACTTGTCCAGGCGGCCACTGCTTCTGTTTGTTAAGCCTGCATCTCATGACTTGAAACATTCTCTTACCACCAGTGCCTTCAAAGATCCTTTGCCCTTTGTCTCGCCTAACTGTCCCCAGAGCTCCAGCCAGTCATGCCATCAGCATCATCATGGGTTCTGTGTGCATACTGTGAGCAATTCTGCACCACCATGGTCTGGGGCCATGTCAGACTCCAGGTCTTCCCCCTTCTGCTGGGCGCACTCACTGCCCAGCAAATTTGGCCTGCACCTTCTCCCACTCCAGATTCTGGATGCAGTCTTCAAGGTGCTGCCATGACCTCTCTCACCATCCTTAGAAAACAATTTGACTGGTACTTTACCAAGAAAACAGGGACCCTGAACTCCTGTCTTGCCTCCTGGGAACTCATTGCATCTGGTTCCTCCATCCCAGCAGAAAGCTATGTTCTGTCTGTCCTCACAGCTCTGTTTCCTCCTCCTCATAAACTTGCTCCTTCCTTAACTCCCTTTTCTTCAATGTCTCCCTCTTCTGGCTTTTTCCTCCCACCTTAAAAAAAAAAAAAAAAAAACACCACTCTTAGACAGACTAAAGCTAAAGGAGTTTGTGACCACTAAACCAGCCCTGCAAGAAATATTAAAGAGGACTCTTTGAGTGGGAAAGAAAGACCAAGAGCAACAAAGACTAAAAAGGAACAGAGAAAATCTCCATGAACACCAACTTTACAGGTAATACAATGGCACTAAATTAATATCTATCAGTAGTAACTCTGAATGTAAATGGACTAAATGCTCCAATCAAAAGATATAAGATATCAGAATGGATAAAAAAATGAGATCCATCTATATGCTGCCTGCAAGAGACTCATTTTAGACCTATACACACCTGCAGATTGAAAGTGAGGGGATGAAAACCTTAGAGGAGAAAGCAGGAAAAGACCTCTCTGACCTCAGCCGTAGCAATCTCTTACTCGACACATCCCCAAAGGCAAGGGAATTAAAAGCAAAAGTGAATTACTGGGACCTTATGAAGATAAAAAGCTTCTGCACAGCAAAGGAAACAACCAACAAAACTAAAAGGCAACCAACGGAATGGGAAAAGATATTTGCAAATGACATATCGGACAAAGGGCTAGTATCTAAAATCTATAAAGGGCTCACCAAACTCCACACCCGAAAAACAAATAACCCAGTGAAGAAATGGGCAGAAAACATGAATAGACACTTCTCTAAAGAAGACATCCAGATGGCCAACAGGCACATGAAAAGATGTTCAGCGTCGCTCCTTATCAGGGAAATACAAATCAAAACCACACTCAGGTATCACCTCACGCCAGTCAGAGTGGCCAAAATGAACAAATCAGGAGACTATAGATGCTGGAGAGGATGTGGAGAAATGGGAACCCTCTTGCACTGTTGGTGGGAATGCAAATTGGTGCAGCCGCTCTGGAAAGCAGTGTGGAGGTTCCTCAGAAAATTAAAAATAGACCTACCCTATGACCCAGCAACAGCACTGCTAGGAATTTATCCAAGGGATACAGGAGTACTGATGCATAGGGGCACTTGTACCCCAATGTTCATAGCAGCACTCTCAACAATAGCCAAATTATGGAAAGAGCCTAAATGTCCATCAACTGATGAATGGATAAAGAAATTGTGGTATATATACACAATGGAATACTATGTGGCAATGAGAAAAAATGAAATATGGCCTTTTGTAGCAACGTGGATGGAACTGGAGAGTGTAATGCTAAGTGAAATAAGCCATACAGAGAAAGACAGATACCATATGGTTTCACTCTTATGTGGATCCTGAGAAACTTAACAGGAACCCATGGGGGAGGGGAAGGAAAAAAAAAAAAAGAGGTTAGAGTGGGAGAGAGCCAAAGCATAAGAGAATGTTAAAAACTGAGAACAAACTGAGGGTTGATGGGGTGTGGGAGGGAGGGGAGGGTGGGTGATGGGTATTGAGGAGGGCACCTTTTGGGATGAGCACTGGGTGTTGAATGGAAACCAATTTGTCAATAAATTTCATATATATAAAAAAAAAAAAAAAAGAAAGTGAGGGGATGGAGAACCATTTATCATGCTAATGGACCTCAAGAGAAAGCTGGATTAGCCATGGTTGTATCAGACAAACTAGATTTTATTTTATTTTATTTTATTTTATTTTATTTATTTTTTTTCAGACAAACTAGATTTTAAACCAAAGACTGTAACAAGAGATGAAGAAGGGCACTATATCATAATAAAGGGATCTATCCAATAAGAAGATCTAACAATTGTAAATATTTATGCCCCCAATGTGGAACACCCAGATATATAAATCAGTTAATAACAAACATAAAGAAACTCAGTGATAACAGTATAAGAGTAGGGGACTTTAACAACTCACATGCAGCAATGGATAGATCATCCAACCAGAAAATCAACAAGGAAACAAGGGCTTTGAATGACACCCTGGACCAGAGAGCTTAACAGATATATTCAAAACATTTCATTGTAACTCAGCAGAATACACATTCTTTTTGAGTACACATGGAACATTCTCCAGAGTAGATCACATGCTAGGTCACAAATCAGCCCTCAACAAGTACAAAAAGGTAGAGATCATACTATGCATATTTTCAGATCACAACACTGGGACACTTGAAGTCAATCACAAGAAGAAAATTTAGAAAGACCACAAATACATGGAGGTTAAAGAACATCCTACTAAAGAGTGCATGGGTTTATCAGGAAATTAAAGAAGAAAAAAAATATATGGAAGCAAATGCAAATGAAAACACAACCTTCCAAAACCTTTGGGATGCCACAAAAGCAGTTATAAGAAGTAATTATATAGCAATACAGGCCTACCTCAAGAAACAAGAAAAGTCTTCAATACACAACCTAACCTTATATCTAAAGGAACTAGAAGAGGAAGAGCAAATAAAGCCTAAACCTAGAAGAAGGGGAATAGTAAAGATTAGAGCAGAAATAAGTGATGTGGAAACAAACAAAAAATCCATTAGAATAGATCAATGCAACTAGGAGCTGGATTTTGGAAGAATTAATAAAATTAATAAACCCGTAGCCAGACTCATCAAAAAAAAAAAAAAAAAAAAAAAAAAGAAAAAGGACCCAAATAAATCATGAATGAAAGAGGAGAGATCACAACCAACACCATAGGAATACAAACATTATAAGAGAATGTTATGCAAAATTATATGCCAACAAATTGTGCAATCTGGAAGAAATGGATGAATTCTTAGAAACATATAAACTACCAAAAGTGAAATGGGAAGAAACAGGAAATTTGGACAGACTGGTAACCAACAAAGAAATGGAATCAGTAATCAAAAATCTCCCAACAAAAGTCCAGGGCCAGATGGCTTCCCAGGGGAATTCTCTCAAACATTTGAAAAAGAGTTAATTATCTTTTCTTCTTAAACTGTTCCTGAAAAATAGATATGGAAGGAACACTTCTAAACTCATTCTGTGAGACCAGCATTACTTTGATCCCCAAATGATTCAAGACCCCACTAAAAAGAATTACAGGCCAATATCCCTGATGAACATGGATGTGAAAATTCTCAACAAGATATTAGCAAATTAAATTCAACAGTACATTAAAAGAATTATTCACCACGATCAAGTGGGATTTATTCCTGGGCTTCAGGGGTGGTTCAATATTTGCAAATCAATTAATGTGATATACCACATTAATAAGAGAAAGGATAAGAACCATATTACCCTTGCAATAGATGCAGAAAAAGCATTTGACAAAATGTAACATCCATTCTTGATAAAAACCCTTAACAAAGTAGGGATAGAAGGAACATACGTCAACATCATATAGACCATATATGAAAGACTCATAGCTAATATCATCTTCAATGGGGAAGAGCTGAGAGCTTTCCTCTATGGTCAGGAACAACACTCTCATCATTGTTATTTAACATAGTACTGGAAGTTCTAGCCTCAGTAATCAGACAACGAAAAGAAATAAAAGGCATCCAAATCAGCAAAGAATTATTTGCAGACAACATGATACCCTATGTAGAAAACCCTAAAGACTCCACCCAAAAATTGCTAGAACTGATACACGAATTCAGCAAAGTCACAGGATACAAAAATCAATGTACAGAAATATGTTGTATTTCTATATACCAACAATGAAGCAGCAGAAAGAGGAATTAAGGAATTGATCTCATTTACAATTGTACCAAAAACCATAAAATAACTAGGAATAAACCTAATCCGAGGAGGTGAAAGATCTGTATGCTGAAAACTATAGAATACTTATGAAAGAAACTAAAGATGACACAAAGAAATTTAAAAACATTCCATACTCATGGATTGTAAGAACAAATATTGTTAAAATGTCTGTACTACTCAAAGTAGTCTACACATTTAATGCAATCCCTGTCAAAACACTACCAGCATTTTTCACAGAGCTAGAACAAACAATCCTAAAATATGTATGGAATCACAAAATACTCTGAATAGCCAAAGCAATTTTGAAAAAGAAAAGCAGAGTTGGAGGCATCACAATTCCGGACTTTAAGCTATATTTGAAAGCTGTAGTGATAAAGACAGTATGGTATGGGCACAAAACCAGACACGTAGGTCAATGGAACAGAATGGAAAACCCAGAAATAGGCTCAAAACTGTATGGTCAACTAATCTTCGATAAAGTAAGAAAGAATATCTAATGGAAACAAAGACAGTCTCTTCAACAAATGGTGTGGAGAAAACTGGACAGCAACATGCAGAAGAATGAAACTGGACCACTTAGCAACATACACAAAAACAGATTCAAAATGGATGAAAGACCTAAATGTGAGTGAGACAGGAAACCATCAAAATCCTAGAGGAGAACATAGGCAGTAACCTCTTTGACATTAGCCATAGCAACTTCTTATTCAATGTGTCTCTGGAGGCAAGGGAAACAAAAGCAAACATGAACTATTGGGACTTCGTCAATATAAAATGCTTCTGCACAGCAAAGGAAGTCAACAAAAACTGAAAGGCAACCAATGGAATGGGAGAAGATATTTGCAAATAACATATCTGGTAAAGGGTTAGTATCCAAAATCTGTGAAGAACTTATCAAACTCAACACCCCAAACCCCCCAAATAATCCAGTTAAGAAATGGGCAGAAGACATGAATAGACATTTTTCCAAAGAAGACATCCAGATGGCCAACAGACACATGAAAAGATGCTCAACCTCACTCATCATCAGGGAAGTACAAATCAAAACCATGATGAGGTATCACCTCATACCTGTTGGAATGGCTAACATTAACAACACAGGAAACTGCACATGTTGGCTAGCCTGTGAAGAAAGGGGAACCCTCTTACACTGTTGGTGGGAATGCAAACTGGTGTGGCCACTCTGGAAAACAGTGTGGAGTTTCCTCAAGGAATTAAAAATAGAACTACTCTGCCATCCAGCAGTTGTGCTACTAGGTTTTTACCCAAAGGATACAAAAATGCAGATTGGAAGGTACACATGCAGCCCAATTTTTATAGCAGCAGTATCAGTGATAGCCAAACTATGGAAAGAACTCAAATGTCCAATAATTGCTGAATGGATAAAGAAGATGTGGTGTGTATATATGTATATATGTGTACATTCCATAAATATGTATACATTCCATAAGTATATATATGGAATATGGAATATTAGTCATCAAAACGAATGAAGCCTTGGGGCACCTGTGTGGCTCAGTTAAGCGTCTGACTTCAGCTCAGGTCATGATCTCATGCTTCATGAGTTCGAGCCCCCGTCAGGTTCTGCGCTAACAGTGCAGATTCTGCTTCAGATTCTCTTTTTCCCTCTCTGCCCTTCCCCTGCTCACATGCATTGTCTCTGTCTTTCTCAGAAAAAATAAATAAACTTTAAGAAAAGAATGAAATCTTGACATTTGCAAGGACATGGATAGAGCTAGAGTGTATTATGCTAAGTGAAACAAGTCAGTCAGAGAAAGGCAAATACCATATGACTTCACTCATATATGGAATTTAAGAAATAAAACAGGTGAACATAGGGTAAGAGAAAAAAAAAGAGAGGGAGGCAAACTATAAGAGACTCTTAACTATAGAGAACAAACTGATGGTTATCAGAGGGGAGGCAGGTGGGGGATGGGGGATCTAGATGATGGATATTAAAATTTTTTTTTTTTCAACATTTTTTATTTATTTTTGGGACAGAGAGAGACAGAGCATGAACGGGGGAGGGGCAGAGAGAGAGGGAGACACAGAATCGGAAACAGGCTCCAGGCTCTGAGCCATCAGCCCAGAGCCCGACGCGGGGATCGAACTCACGGACCGCGAGATCGTGACCTGGCTGAAGTCGGACGCTTAACCGACTGCGCCACCCAGGCGCCCCTAGATGATGGATATTAAAGAGGGCACTTGTGATGAGCCCAGGGTGTTGTGTGTAAGTGATGAATCACTAAATTCTACTCCTGAAGCCAATATGAAACTATATGTTAAGTAGTTAGAATTTATATAAAGACTTGAAACAAACAAAAAGAACACACCACTAATTGTCTCTGTATAGTGTCCTCATTTGGTCATCCTATTCTTCAACTAAAGTAAGTGTCTCTAAAAACTTCTCATCATCTCTACTATACCTCCCTGGAAGTTCAGCGTTGCCATCCGGTTGCCATCTTCCTGCTAATCCACTAAACTGCCAGGGCTGCAGTGACCGCTCATTTATCATGCTTGGTGGATATGTTTCAGCTCTGATTTTACTTGTCCTTACAAGCATTTGAACTTGTTTTCCTCTTGGAACCGCTCCTCTCCTGCTTTCTTTGGCACCATTCTTTCCTGGCTTCCTGCTGTTTTTTAGCCTGCCTTTTCTGACTTTCTTTCACTGGCATCTCTTCATTCATTTATTCCTTAAATATCCACACTTCCTAGGGTGCCTTTGGACTATCTTTCTCTGAAAACTGTTCTTCCTCATCAGTGTTGTCCATTTACTTGTTTAATCACTGTCTCTGAACTCATGACTTACTAATCAGTATCTTTCCAGAGCCAAAGTCTGACCATCTGACTCTGAGTTGGTTTTTCCTACTTGAACACCTCATAGGTACTTCAAGCTCAGTGTGTCCAGACTCAATGAATAATCCTCTTTCTCAGAGTTGTCCTTCATCTTAAATTCTAGAGACCTAGACATTTTGGATTCTGCTTTCATTCCATGGCTGGTTGGTGACCAAGTCTAGTTATCTGGACCTCCCAAATGGCTCTGAAGTCCATCCTGTCCTCTCCATCCCTGTAGTTTTTGTCTGAGGGCTCATTATCCCTTAAAAGGACTAATGCTTTAGCTTCCTGACTAATCTCCTTTCCTTCAAACTTGCTGCCTTCCATCCTACCCAGTCTTCGTGGTACACCTGGAGTGATCTTTTCAAATGCACATATCTGTAGCATTCTGAAGCTTAAATCTCTGTATCTCCCTTTGTTGCAAGATGAAATCCAAAATTCTTTTCCATTTGATTACAAGGCCTTCCATGATCTGGCCTCTATAGCCTTTCTGACTCTGATTTTTATTATGTCAGCTTTGTGCTCTAGACATATCTAACCACTTCTTCCTGGAATACATTATGATTTCATACCTTTGTACATGCTGTTTTTCCTCTCTGGGATGTCTCATTTCTCTTATACCTGTTGTATCCTTGTGGTCAGCATATCCATCTATCTATCCATCATGCATGTATGCATGCATCCATTCATCCATCCATTCATCCATCCATCCATTCATCATCCATCCCATCCATCCATCCATCCATCCATCCATCCATCTACCTGTCCATCCCCCCATCCATCCACGCATTCATTCATCATCCATCCATTCATACCTTCATCCATCTATCATTCTTCCATCTATCCATTTCTCCATCCATCTATTCATCTACCTGTCCATCCTCCCTCCCTCCATCCATCCATCCATCCATCCATTCATCATCCATCCACTGATCCATTCATCCATCCATCCATCCATCCATCCACCCATCTACCTGTCCATCCCCCCCATCCATCCATGCATTCATTCATCATCCATCCATTCATACCTTCATCCATCTATCATTCTTCCATCTATCCATTTATCCATCCATCTATTCATCTACCTGTCCATCCTCCCTCCCTCCATCCATCCATCCATCCATTCATCATCCATCCACTGATCCATTCATCCATCCATCCATCCATCCATCCATCTACCTGTCCATCCCCCCATCCATCCATGCATTCATTCATCATCCATCCATTTATACCTTCATCCATCTATCATTCTTCCATCTATCCATTTATCCATCCATCCATTCATCTACCTGTCCATCCTCTATCTATCCATCTGTCCAGCTATCTATCCATCCATTCATCTATTCATCCGTTCATCCATCATCCTTCTATCCATTATCCATCCATTTATCCATTAAATAAATATTTGCTGAGCAGCCGCTCAATGCCAGACCTGCTGGTCTTCTTATCTGACCAGCTCTGCCCACAGCTTCCACCCCAGAAGAACTGTCATTTCCTCCTTGTAATCCTACCTGTTTCACACTTCCCTTAATACTCACCAGAATCTATAGTGCTGTTTGTATATATGCTCTCCTACTGTGCCCGTGGGCTCATCAAGGAATGGAGCGTGTCTTCATTCACTTTGCAGCCTCAGTGCCAGCATAGAGCCTTACCCATGGGCACAGTCATGTTTGCTGACTGAGGAGTTGCCTTTTTTCAAACCCTGTTGATTTCTAGTGGAGACTGAGGCAGGCACAGAGGTGATGGTTTTTGGAAAGAAGACCTAGTTTTTTTTTTCCCCTGTAAGGAAGTGAATCTAATCCAAGTCTAAGGTGTGGATCTCACAATCAAGGAGAACCTCATATTCTAGCAGGTTTTCATGCAGCCCTTCTCCTTCTTTTCTCCCTCTACCATCCTGCAGAAGTGGAGGAGACAGGTTGGAAAAGTTAAAAGCATGCCATAAACTTCTGTAGAGAGATTTCAAGTGACTCTAAGATTGCTAAATGTGCCTACCGGTTTTATTTCATCCTTTTTTTTTTGATGTAGGCACAAGGTGGGGAGAGGAGCAGGGGCTCTGAGACCTTGGTGGAGAGGGATTCTAAGAGAGGTGACATGAATTTGGCACGAGTAGTTCGAGAGACAGGTTTTTGAGCTAATGTGTTCTATCATATTCACATGCTTAAGATGTGAACCATAAACTTATAGTAGAAGCTGTAAACTTAATGTGAGAATCACAAAGATGAGTCACCCTTCAATGCCAAATGATAAAATGTGGCAAAGGAGACTTAAGACTGATAATGGGACAAACTAAAGCAGCAGCAAGGCCTTGATGCTGCTATAACATGTGGCCACTTGAAAAGATGCCAGGCTTTGACCAGCACACCATGGTGCACTGGAAATGTACTCTTTTCTAATAACTGAGAGAACAAACAGTGTGGAAATATCATTCTGGCCATTTGAAAAAAAAATTTATAATCCTGTTTGAGAGTAAAATTTTTTGTAAAAGTAAAACCCTTTTGTCAGAAAGGTAATGAATGACTCCTTTTGCTTAACCACTTGAATGGACATTTATTTCATTGCTGTCAGGTACTTCCACCAGAGGTAGAAAATACACGAAGCTTAACATGGCAACTAACCATTAGTCGGTGCTCCAAATGCTTAGGGAGGTTAGATTGAGATTTAATATGACCAGAATATCAGTGACAGCTAATCAGTATTTATTAGCTCTTTCAACAGTAATTTTTGTGCATACCCAGGACCAAGCACAGGGACCCAGTGGGTAGCAGGGGAACAAGAGCCTTCCCTCTGGGATCCACCACCATCTCTCCAGAATAGTTCCATCATTGGGCATGGACTCTAGCCTTTTGGGAGCGTGTGCCAATTTGAAGTTGAAATTTCTAGTTCACCTTGATCCCCGGTTCTATGTCCCTTTCCAGAAGTGGTCTTGATAATTTGATGAAAGTAATCAGGTGGAACAATAGCATTGCCCTTCACCTACCTCCCTTGACTTGGGTCAAGTTCTGGTTTATCCTGGAATTTCTGGCCAGGTTGAGTATTTCGTCTCGCCTTTTGTTAACAACTGAGAACCCTTTCCCTCCCCAACTCCCCCCGTCATCTTTTCTGCATGTTGCATTTTAACAATCTCTTATTTTCTTTTCAGAAGGTAAGAGGGGCATCTGGTGGAGCTTTACCAAAAAGGAGGAATTCCAAGATTTTTTTAGGTAATGTAAATAGTAATCCATACTGTGTCCAGATTTTCTGTGTGTGTATGTATGTGCATGTGCATGTCTGATTTGGAATAATAGGTTATTTATTTTTCCTCAGTTTAAGGATAAGAGGTACCAATTTAACTTGGGATGATCTGCCTCCACTTTGTGTTTACATAGTGGTGAAAGATGCTTCTAGTACTCTTAGTTGGGTTTAGTGTTTTGAAGCAATTATACTTACAGGGACTGGAGACTAATTGTGATTCTGCTTCTGCTCTCTTTTTTCACTGCTCTGAAAGTAGAGACATTTTTTCTTTTTTTAATATTAGCCTAACTATAGACTTTATTCAGATTTCACCATTTTTTCCATTAGTGTTTTCTTTTTCCTTCCTTCCTTCCTTCCTTCCTTCCTTCCTTCCTTCCTTCCTTCCTTCCTTCCTTCCTTCCTGGGATCCCATGTTGTATTTCGTTGTCATGTTTCCTTAGTTCTGTCTAATCTTTGATAGTTCCCCAGTCTTTTTTTTTGTGTGTCTTTAATAATTGTGACACTTTTGAAGAGTATTGGCCAGTTATTTTTGTAGAATGGTCCTCAATTTGTTTTTGTCTGTTTCCTTATAAGTCTGAAGTGTTGCATTTTTGGCAAGAACACCACAGAGGTGATGTGCCCTTCTCAGTGCATGATATTGGGGGCATGTGATGCTGAGGTGTCTTTATATCGGTGCTGTTAACCTTGATCCCTTTTTAAGGTGGTGTGTCTGCTGGGTTTCTCCACTGTGAAGATTCAGTGTAATTAATAAATACCTTGGGAGTAATACTTTGAGACTATGCTGATATCTTGTTTCTCTTCAACGTTTTGCACGCTAATTAAAAAAAAATTTTTTTATGTTTATTCATTTTTGAAAGACAGAGAGAGACAGAGCACAAGCAGGGGTGGGGCTGAGAGAGAGGGGGACACAGAATCTGAAGCAGGCTCCAGGCTCAGAGCTGTCAGCACAGAGTCCGACGCGGGGCTCGAACTCATGAACTGCGAGATCATGACCTGAGCCGAAGTCGGATGCTCAACCGACTGAACCACCCAGGCGCCCCAGTTTTGTGCACTAATTTTATCATCTGTCATGGGATCTTGCCTGCCACAATGATTACTGTGGTATGTGCCTAGCAGTGATTTTCTTTTCCCTCATTTAGAAGAGCCAGTTTTATTCATGCTAATGAGCATTAATTTCTATATCCTATAATCATGATAATTTTTCACGTTAAGCTTCTGATATGTTTTTGCCAGGAGAAAAAGTGGTTTAATCATTTTTGAACAAGCAAGTTTATATCCCTAAATGCCTAGGATTATTGTTTGAAAGAAATTTAAAAATTGTTTGCATGTTATGATTTCATTTTGGTAAAAAAAAATCTATACAATATATGCGCGTGTGTGTATATGTGTGTATGGGTGTATGCGTATGTGTACATATATGTATGTGTGTGTACATGCATGTGTGGGTATATACATACACGTGTACATATATAACTGAGTCCAGAAAAATCTGGCAAAATATATTCCAGATTGTTAATAGTAGCTCTTTTCCAGTGGTGGGATTGAGGTGATTTTTATTTTCTTCTTTTTGCTTATCTATATTTAAAGTTTTTCTATAACAAACATGTGCTACTATTGTAATGAAAAGACACATTAATTATTTGGAAAGGAAATCCATTGGAAACAGTCATGGAGCTGAGTGTCCTTCCTGCCTTGATTCTCTGTTACTCTACACTGAGCTCATGCTTGCAGTCTTCTGTCCTGATTTTCAGTAGTGGTTTACTTTATGAGGCTTATCTGTTGTTGGCTTTTCCAGCCTGACCAATCTTTCCCACCTCTCTATGGTCTTTGGACCACAGCCCAAATCAACCAACTAACCCCAAACCAGCTCAGAATAGGCCTCAAAGCTGAAATGATTGTATGCATTCTGATGCTTTGGTTATTAGCCGCAGGCCCCCTTCTACTAGTAGAGATAATGTAACTTTTTTTAATATGAAATTTATTGTCAAATTGGCTTGCAGAGATAATGTAACTTCTGAATTAAATGATATCAGCGTGGCATTCTTAGAGGTGGAAATAATTAAACATTTTTGATTACTGTTGTTATTTTTCATTATTTTCTTGATTGAATGAAGATGTTAGCTGACTTCCTGCTCTTTAGCCTTTGTGTCTTTTGCCTGAAAGACCTTGCAGTTTGATTTCTCTAGTGATCATTTTGGTGGTAGAGGATATGGTAAAGTAGCTATTTTAAATTTAACATTTTTTAATGTTTTATTTATTTTTGAGAGAGAGAGAGAGAGAGAGGGAGAATGAGAGTGAGTGGGGGAGGGGCAGAGAGAGAGAGAGAGAGAGAGAGACAGAATCTGAAACAGGGTCTAGGCTCTGAGCTGTCAGCACGGAGCTGGATGTGGGGCTTGAAATCGGGAACGAGGGCATGACCTAGGCTGAAGTTGGATGCTTAACCAGCTGAGCCACCCAGGTGCCCCTTAGCTATTTTAAGAATTAAGCCAAAAGTAAGCACTGAGGTTTTGTGTATTATAGTGTGTGGACCTCTTTCATTGGGGAATGCTAACCTACCATTTCATTCCAGTCGATCCATTTCTATAGACTGTGGTCTGTGTTCACTCAATATTCCATATCTTAGGAAACCACAGAATATCCCTAAAACTCACAGTCCAGCAAAGATATTCTATTTGGACTGTACCGGGTTTAAAAAAAAAATTTAAATTCGAACGTCATTGGTACTTCGGGGCTTGCCCAGGCCCTGTTTCTCTCTATTGTTTGTTACCCAGATGCTTCACAAATGAAGTTAGTTACTTCATCTGAGTAAGAATTTGGTTTTGCAAGCCCACCTTTATAGCTCCCTTGATATGATGCTTCATGTCCCCCGATAGCAGTGACTTTTCTCTTGTTACACTGATCACAGCTGTTTTCAAGTTGATGTGGCCTGTGCATTAATTTCAGTGAAGGACCACATTAGGCTTAGATCTGGTGTATGGAACAGAAAACTTAAAATATTGGTGACTTTAAATAAAGTAGATGTATATTTCTCTCTCATGTAGAGGATGTAGGGAAGTATCAAGTCTAGGCTAATGGGATGCCCTCATGTTCATCAGGATCTAGACACTTCCCATATTTCTGCTTCACCCTCCATCCTGGCCTGTGAGTCTAACTTCATGGTCTCTTCATGGTCGTTACTTTTGTCAGCCTTCTCACAGATCCCTAAGCAACACTTCTGTTTACACCTTTCTGGTCAGAACTTGGTCACGTGGCTGTACCATGTGTTGTACAGGAGACTGGAGAGTACGTAAAATTTATTAGCTGGCGTCATTGAGTAAAGTCTGTTACTAAAGATGCAGGGGAGAGTGACTACTGGGAGGCAGCTGGTAGCCTCTGCCACAGACTCCTTACCTAAAAGGGATGTTGGGTTGTCTCTTCTTGGAGAGGAAGAGAACGCAGAACTCTCTTATATGGTCTCTTTGTTTCTGTGACTGGAAAGCACTTTTCCATTGCTATCGAAATGTCATCCTGATGCTCCTCTTCCCCTCATAAAATAGATGCAGCTGACTCACGCGTTCTCATCAAAGCTTCTTGTACCCCAGTCGCTTCATGACTTGGTGACCAATTCCTTTTCCACTGGCCTAACGGTGGCATTATAATCATTCATTTATGACTCCAGATTTTATAAGGGAAACTGAGGCCATTAGCTGGTGCTGAATGGCTTATCTAAGTCTCCTGAGCACCATCTTGCCCTTCAACATTCAAGTCAGTCTTCCCGATTACCTTGATGTCCATTCAGGCGAAGTCACAGTTAAGGATCCTTGCCTCAGCTCTAGCTTTAGCTGGTGTATTTTTTTTATTTTTTAAATCAACAGTGACAATTATTAATTTTTGAATCACTTAAATTTTTACTCTTTATATTTAGGGTTTAAAAGACATTTTTAGAACAATGTTTTTTGGACATAGCTTAAAATTGAAAAGTTATGAGGGGCTGTATAATGAAAAGTAAGTTATTCTTGCTTCTCTGTCTCGTAGTTACTTGATTACTCTCCCCAGAGACAAACAGTATTTTCTGTTTGCACATTTTTATATATATTTTATATTTTTCACAGCAATAGTATAGACATGTATCATGCTTTTAGAATTTTTACCTATAGGCAGTTGGGAACCATCAACACTTAGTTTCCAAATTGTACTCTGAGGCACCCTAGGGTGCTACAGTGAGTTCACAGGTGCACCACAAGATATTTTTAACTCTTCAAGGAAACGACAGTGGTACTTGAACATTGCATGACCTATTTTAGTATATGTGCTGCTGAAGCGAGCACGACATTGCATGACCTATTAACTTGCTGTAGTTTTACTATTTGAGTATCCTATAGTCCTTTCAGTGACTTCACCTCTTTGTGAAGCTGATTTTTCGGTGGTTTCTATGGCAAAAGGCAGGTACCATGTGAAGATAAATGTGGAACAGAAAATGAGGGAGGCAGCGTTAACATCTGACTCAAGAAGTTGTGCAGTGCCCAACAGGTGCACACATAAGGGATTGTGGTTAAGAGTGAAATAAAACATTTCTTTCAATTTATGTATATTTTTTCAAATGGTTACTAAATCATTAGAACATAAATATTTATTAAGTTGTTTGGACCTAACTACTAAATAAACAGAGCCCTTAGGCATTTCTTTTGGCTTAGGGCTGCTGTGCAAAAATCGTTGGGATGCTTTACGCTGCTGTGTACTGAGAAAGTGGGTAGCTCTGTGTTAATGTTTTTAAGCTAGAGAGGGATGCTATTAGATTGTCTTTTAAAAGATAACTTACAACAGTATGAGAGATTGTGAATTTTTGGGCTAAGCTGATTCAAAACTTACTGTTTTATGAGATGGAAGGAGAGAAGGGGGGAATATAAGGGGGTCCAGGATCTTCAAAGAATACCCCAGGACTCATGATGTGGTTCTGGCCTCATCTTACATACTTTTTTACAGTCAAGCTACAAATGTGTATAAATGTGTAAATAACTTGCTAGTACATTTAATGCATATCTTTGGTATGTCATAAATAGTGTTAAATATTCACATTTTTATTGACTTCCCCTCCTTCCCACCACTTTCACAAGTAGGAGTAAATGAGTCAAGTTCTTTTGTGTCTGAAGTCTGGGACATTGAAGAACCGTCACTAAACCTCAGAGAGCTTGAATTTCCACCTTTTTGGTTTTAGCCCTAGCATTCATACTTGATGAGAAGTAGGTTGAAAACAGACAGAGCGTTTGTGAAAAATTCTAGGAGTGGGCCTGTTCAGAAAACTCAGCTGCACCTGTAACGGCCAGAAGGCTCTAGTGAACTCCATTTTGCCATTTCCTTCTGAAGTAGGTCCCAGAACAGGGTCTGTGTTCAAGGAGATTTCCCCCACCTAGTGCAGATCTCACAGCACTAGAGCAGCCAAACTGCTCACCTGTGGGGTACAAACTAGTTAATCTGGTCAGGCTGGGAGAACTCTGAGCTAGGCGTCAGAGCCCTGGTCTGATACAGGGATCTTTCCTTCCATGGTGCTTCTTCCCAGCTTAGGCAAGTCACTTCTTGGAAATGGCTATGGTCCCAGCCACTTTTCCCAGGGATCTGAGAGGATCATTGAAGTAGAAGTGGGAAAAGATATTAAAAAAATTTTTTAAGGGGCGCAGGTGGTTCAGTCAGGTAAGCATTGATTTCAGCCTTAAGTCATGGTCTCGAGGTTTGTGAGACCAAGCCCTGCATTGGGCTCTGTGCTGAGTGTGGAGGCTGCTTGGGATTCTCTCTCTCCTTCTCTTTCTATCCCTCCTCTACTTACGTGCTCGTGCTCTCTCTCCCTCTCTCTCTCAAAAAATAAATAAAATAAAGACTAATTTTATTTATTTGTTTGTTTGTTTGTTTGTTTGTTTTTAGATTTAGAAAAAGAGACCATCCAGGTATTGCCAGTTAATAGCCGTAGTGGAAAGTACCTGCTGGGAGAGGTTGGGTGGGGGTCCTAGTCCTACTGGCCCTTAGGGTATAATTTCTCTGTAGGTTCCTCAACTAGATATTTTGGGGAATGGTAAGACTCTAATTAGAGAAATTTGGAAATTGTAGATTTATACTTAGGACTGTGGGGTCATATATATTTAGGAGCAACCGTAGATTCGTCCCTTAAAATCAGAGTGTAAGTTACTTCTGCTGACTCTTCTTTCATTTGGATAAAAATGTTTGGGAAAGATCATGTCCCCTTCCATCCCATTGAATTAAAAATAAAAACAGGGGCACCTGGGTGGTTCAGTCGGTTAAGTGTCCGACTTCGACTCAGGTCACGGTCTCACGGTCTGTAAGTTCAAGCCCTGTGTCGGGCTCTGTGCTAACAGCTCAGAGCCTGGAGCCTGCTTTAGATTCTGTGTCTCCTTCTCTCTCTCACCCTCCCCGACTCATACTCTGTTTCTCTCAAAAAATAAATAAACATTAAAAAAAAAAGCAACTCTAAGTGTAAAGAAGCTCAACAAAGGGGGTTACCTGGGTGGCTCAGTCAGTTAAGTGTCTGACTCGATCTCAGCTCAGGTCTTGCTCTCTCAGGGTCGTGAGTTTAGGCTCTGCATTGGGCGTGAAGCCTACTTAGAAAAAGAAAAAAAAAAAAGCCCAGTAAAGTTCTGCTTTTTGCACAACAGCAGTTTTGCTTATTGTTAAACACATATCAGTTACCAATTAAATAAACCCTGAACCCACAACTACCCTTCTGATGCTCTTGCTTAGCTGTTGTCCGTAGCATATTGGGGTCTTTAACTTCCTGGAGTCTCCTTTCACAGACATTTACTGAGTGTGTGCTATGTGCTGGGTACTGTGCAGGGGCTGGGGGTATGTAAAGTGAATAAGACTGGTTTCCTGCTGTGACAGCTTACAGTCTGGAAGCATTTGAAGCTCATATCTTCTCCATACCGAGATTTCATAGAAGGATCCCCACCAGATGTCATGGTCTTTCTGAAACTTATTTCAGGATTGCTTTGCAGCTGGGTAACCAAAGGGAAGGGGAGGTACTTTTGATTATGTTGGTTGTCAGGAATGTAGAGAAGGTGTTGATGGTGATTATGGCGGCTGCTATCTGTGGAGCCCCTAATACCTGCCAGATCCTATATTAGATGCCTTAGAACCTTATCTTGTTTAATCTTTTCAACAATCTTTTGGGGGTACATAACATTATTCATAGCTTGCTCCTGAGGAAAATGAACTTGGAAAGAATTTGCCCAGGATTACATAGTTAGTAAATGACAGAGCAGGATTTTTTTTTGGACTTAGTTTATCATTGTGTTTGGCCAGGTAAGATTTGACTTAGCATTCAGTGAGTGTGTTTTCTGTGGACAAGAGGCACTTAGATAATATGTTATATGAGCCGAATATGTACACAAAAACAAAAGGGTTGTACTTTGGTTCCTTAAAATTGTCATAAAAGATATAATAAAGATTAAAGAATAGAAAAAAGCCCACACACTCACTGTTTTCATTTGTTCAGGTTTCCTTCTATTGCTTGTCTGTGGGCATAACTTTTACAAAGTTGTCATTACCATGAAGATGAATTTTGTATTTTTAACATTGCCATAGGATAAATATTTCCATGTTTCTACATAGTCTAAATAAATATTTAAATAATATTCTGTTGGGTTCAACACCATTCTCATTGAACATTTAGGTTCTAATTTTTAAAATTATAGATATTGGGGCATCCGAATTTTTATTACATGTAGAATGTCTGTGAATCATTTCCTTTAAATAAATGCCTTTAGTGACTTTAAAAAAAAATTTGAAAATCTAATTGCTTTTATTAAATGATTCATGAATTGGGCATCATTCCATCTAGCAAATAACGCCTTTAGTGACTTCTTAAATTCTTAGAATCATCTTTGACATTGCTTTTTGTCAACTTGAACTCTTATAGCTATCTAATAATGTTGGTTATTTCTTTATTTTGATATTTCTGATTCTTAGTATTTGGACCTTTTATTAAAAATTATTGAGACTGTGTTTCCCTGTATCTCATTTTCCGCTTAACACTGCCTTCCTTTTGAGAATTCAGGAGCAGCGCTGTATACAAAAAGATACTAAGTTTGTGATTGGAGGCAAACAAGAAGGTAATAACAGAACCTAGATCCTTTGGTTCTCAGGCAGCTGCTTCGTCTGGGAAAATAACTTCTTCCTATCTATAGACCCATGTTTGTGTACCTGTTTATGTGTGGTGTGAGTGGAATATGGCTCAATCGCTCTTTGTCACCATAGTTCCAAACATCTAAATATACAAACATGATCTGGGATCCTGGCATCCATGTGAATGTAAGGCTGAAATGTCCAAGGAAATACTGTGACAAGACATTTCCTTGAGCCTTCACCTAACCTTTAGCAGAGATTAGCCAAGCAGATAGGTGATGACTTGATAAATAACAGGCTAGAGGAGCTCAGTTTTCTTACTGGAAATTCTGCACAGCCTGAGGACAACAGGACTAGTTATATTATGGAGTTTTCCCCTCTGGTTTACAATGCAGTATTTTAATAACAACTAGAGGGGGAAGGGGACAGAGAGAGAGATGGAGACAGAGAGAGGGAGGTTGACATTTTATTTTTAAAAAATAGCCCTCATTCATTGACTACCCGTTATGTGCCTGATCTCTTGTCTACAATTTCTTACATACCCTTGTATAAACTGTGTGAGGTAAGAGCTGTTATCTCCATTCTACACGTGAGGAAACTAAGGTTTAGAGAGTTTGTGACTTGCTCAAAGTTACATTAAATTTTGGAGCTGGGATTGAACCTTGGGTTATCACTTCTGAAATCCTGTGCTTTCTTCCATCTTACAGTGTTACAAAAGACATTCCAACCCATTCTTATGCAATCAGGAGTCTGGTACCCGGCAAATCATAATTAACAATTTATTCCTTTAAAAATCTTTAAGAATTGAATATCTAGCACGTGTATCTATTTTAATTGTAAAGCTGTATGATAGGACTCAGTCTTTATACATCTGTCACTTATTAGTAAGTATTCACAACTTAGGAAAGATGGTAGACCTACATTTACTCCTGGTTTGGGGCAGATGGATGGTTGTCAGAGGAGGGAATCGTAAATGTCATGACCTTTGTTTGTCACTGCTGTGGATTTCTGGCTTTCCCAGTGAGTGCTGCCTTGGTGTAGAATGTTTTCTCTTCACTTCTTGTTCTTTGTTTTTGTTTTCTCCTCAGATCTAGATACTGATGACGATTTAAATAGCGACGATTATGAATATGAAGATGAAGCCAAACTTGTTATATTCCCAGACCACTATGAAATAGCACTACCAAATATTGAGGAGTTACCAGCCCTGGTCAGTGAGTGTGCACGGCTGCTAGCTAGATGCGCGTGACTCTCTGTGTCAGGTGTGTGTGCGTGTGCGGTGTGTGTGCATGTGGAGGTGGGGAAGGAGGGTTGAATGAGAGAAGAGGAGAATGAGCACGATCATGAGCATACTGCTTCTTCTCTGTGAAAGGGTCTTGCAGGGTGAGGTCTCAGTAGTGTTGGGCCAGATACCCTTTGCTGCGTGTTACTCCCGGTGCTGTACAAACATTGGGTTGGCCTCCCCCCAGGTGGCCTGGCTCCCCACTCCTGCTCCGTGAGCTGGTCCCCTGTCTCCCCATCAAGGTGGGCTGGCCTCCGCCAGGCGAGCTGGCTTCTTGCTGCTTGTAGTTCACAGTCTGTTGCTTAGATTTTCACACTGTGCCCCTGAGATATGCAGGGGCTGCTGGAGAGGGGTGTCTTCTCATGAGAGGAGTGGCTATATTTTTATATCTTCTGCATGTTAGCCCTCTGTGTGAGATTTTGTTTGGGGGAGAAATAAGGACTCCTCTGCCAAAACAACCGCAACACGATTATAAAAATAACCAAACGTTTACAAATCACAAGTCTGCGGGAGCTCTGTGGTAATGTGAGACTCCTTGAAAGTTTTGTTCCTCATGAGGACTAAGATTACTTTCTAGGTTTTAACATTTAGATTTAGTGGTGGATTTCTCTTCTCTTCCCTTCCCTTTTTTTTTTTTTTTTTTTTTTTTGTGGAATGACTTTCATCTTCCTGAGCAGTTATGAGGAAGCCAGGTTCTGTTTTAGTTTGAGGCTGTGAAGGGGCGTGGAGCTCCTACAAGGACGCAACTGTGTTTCCTGTGCTTTCCTGTACTGTCTCCCTCACCCCATCCTTCTCTGCTTTGTTCTCTTCCCTTTCTTTTCCTCTTTTCCAATCCGTGCATACCCTGAATTGTCAGAGCCTGGCCACCAGTAGTAGTGGGGTCAGGGTCAGTTGAGTTTAGGTATGCTAGTTCTTTTTTTTCCCCTCCTCACACTCCAGAACAAAAGCCAGGTGTTTAGGTCCCGGAATCTTCAGGACATTGTGTGACTCTGTGTCCACAGCCACCTGCTCACTTGCCTCTGCCAGGAGGGGGAGGGTGTTTGTGCTTGGGGTTCCCATGTCATTAGGGACCAGGTTTCTACCATACAACCTCTTTTGCCCCTGACCTACTTTATCCCTAAATACAAGACCACAGAAATGAAAATGTTGTGTATTTACCTATTGTAGTTCTTTCCTTTAATTATATGTGACCTATCCTTTTTAGTGCTAAGTGCAAAGTGTTTAGCAGTGCACAGAGAATTAAATTACCTCTCCTTTCTCCAGTTCCCTGTGTTGACTCATGTGGCTGTTACCAAGGATAAAATATGAGTGGGCAAAATGGTCTTACCTCGTCCCATTACCTGAAATTATATACTAAAGCTTGTATCTCCATGATACTGAGAGTACTTACTGCCTGCCCTTGTTTAATAAAACTCTTATGTCTGCTGTTGGAAAAGAAAGAAAGAAGCACATTGTGAATAAATGTCATGAGAAATAGTTTTTCTCTCACTCACTTATGAAGGAAAAGTCTGTGTGAAAAAAGTTGATAAAAGAGCCTTTAAGTGTTTTTTAATTATTCTTATATTCACAATATACTTTAATCTCACTCACTTAAGAAGGAAAAGTCTGTGTGAAAAAAGTTGATGAAAGAGCCTTTAAGTATTTTTTAATTATTCCTGTATTCACAATATAATTTGAAGTGTGAATACTTTTAGTTAAAATTGAAGTGTCATAGGAATCTGAATCCAACAATAAATGTTATAATTTTTAACACAGAATCTTTTAGAATTAAGAAATACTTAAAAATAATTTTTAAAAAAGGGGAGAGGGAGGATTATTTGGAAGTTGGGGTGGAGAGATTGAAGGAAACACCTGTA
The DNA here is from genome assembly GCF_007474595.2 of Lynx canadensis. NCBI lineage: Eukaryota > Metazoa > Chordata > Mammalia > Carnivora > Felidae > Lynx > Lynx canadensis. Next base: position 71,804,286 of record NC_044311.2, read on the forward strand.
TTTATCTGATGGTAAAATAATAGGATTTATTTATATAATAGGATTTATTTATTTATTTATTTAAACCTAGTTCCTGTATTTTCTTTTTATGCTTCTGCTACATATTTGGTGTTTGATATTCTCTTTTTAAGCTTTTAAATTACAAACATTATTGAGCTCAAAATCACCCAACCAGATGACTCTTGCTTCATCTTTTGAGCTTCTCAGCACAGAAAAAATTGCGTTTAAGATAGGAACTCCTTGGATGGTCCCGGACAGTTAAACCACCTCTCAGTGATGCAGAGTTCACAGACACATAGCATTTGAAGCTCAGTAGGGATCTTACAGCCTGAAATCCAATGCCGCATTTTAGATATCAGGAACTCAAGCAGTGGTGTGCTTGTAAATATTTAGCAACCAGCTCCCTGGGGGAAAAGCCCTGCTTTGTAGTGTTTGATGATTTCCATGGTGTAAATATTCCCACCATGGCTAATTTCAGGCTAACATGATGTCTCTGAATGCAGTGTTGAAAAGAGAATGCGCAGTAGCATACCATTAAACAGAATTTCCACCAGTCACTAACGTAGATGTAAATAACCTCAAGAGCACACGGAAGATCGGAAGTTATAGTAGAACAGGAAGTGAAGAGTTTTGAATATTTGTTACCTTTTAAAAATGTATTTTACTTAATTGTAAGTTTTTGTAATTTAATTACAAAACTAATGGCTGTGCTTAACAACCATCTTGCAGAATTTCTTAAAATTTAACAATCAATTTTGTAAGCCAGTTTGAGTCAGTTCCAGAACACTACTGAATTTGAAGCCTATGGAGACCTGGGATGGAGCCAGGACTAGTATCACGTTCTTTCTCTTCACTCTGGACAACAAATCCAGGGAACCAGAGAAAGATAATTCATAGTATAATTACAGGATAATGGATTCTGATCTTCAGCTGTGATCCATACAAACGGTCACTAAGTGATTTCAGATGATACTCTGAAAACACTAGATCAGTATTTTATAGTGGCCCAGAAGTTTAAGGAAATTTTGTTGAATGTCACCAAGAAGCGTATTCAAAGAAAAGAGAAAATATTATAGTCAAATCTTGGTCAACATTATTGTGCATTGCAAACCAGAGCACTTTAAAAAGATCTAATGGGGTGGAGAAGATTCAGAGGAGGACAGGGAAGGGATTGAGGTAGTCGTTGAAGCAACAAAGAGATTGTAATAACAGACCAGACTAAAAAGATTCGGATGTGTAGTTAGAAGTGCTAAGGCAGCACAGAAGTGTTAAGGCAGTCCAAACCCATAGAATGAGGAAGGGGGTTTATGGTGACCTCAGCCCTGTTTTCTAGGGTCATTCCTGGAATGAAGTGGGAGATGAATTTTGATAATTGAAAGAAAAGACTAATTGTATGTATAAAAGTGTTTGTAGTGAGAGATGAATGGGAATATCTCTTAAATTTTTTCTTTAATGTTTATTTTTGAGTGAGAGAGAGACAGAGAAAGACAGAGAGAGACAGAGCATGGGGGGGGGGAGGGGCAGAGAGAGAGGGAGACACAGAATCGGAAGCAGGCTCCAGGCTCCGAGCTGTCAGCACAGAGCCCAGTGCGGGGTTTGAACTCACGAACCGTGAGATCATGACCTGAGCCAAAGTCCGACGCTTAACTGACACAGCCACCAGGTGCCCCAGGAATATCTCTTTAATAGGTTTAGATATATTTATGGATGCCTGACGTGTAATGGAGTATAAGCTTTTTTTAAAAAAATGTTTATTTATTTTGAGAGAGAGAGAGAATGAGAGTGAGAGAGAGAGCAAGCCCATATGAGCCAGGGAGGGGCAGAGAGAGAGGGAGAGAATCCCAAGCAGGCTCCATGCTGTCAGCACAGAGCCTGATGTGAGACTCGATCTCAGGAACTGTGAACCGGAATCAAGAGTTGGACGCTTAACCAACTGAGCCACCCAGGCGCCCCGGAGTATGAATTTTTTTTTTTTTTTTTAAATTTTTTTTTTCAACGTTTATTTATTTTTGGGACAGAGAGAGACAGAGCATGAACGGGCGAGGGGCAGAGAGAGAGGGAGACACAGAATCGGAAACAGGCTCCAGGCTCTGAGCCATCAGCCCAGAGCCTGACGCGGGGCTCGAACTCACGGACCGCGAGATTGTGACCTGGCTGAAGTCGGACGCTTAACCGACTGCGCCACCCAGGTGCCCCTGAGTATGAATTTTTTTGAAGGCAGAGACCTCTTCCTTATTCCTGACTGTGTCATCACTTGGTAGTACCTTGCAGTTTTATGCCACAGAAGGATAGGATTTGATGTTCACAGCAGACCGCTCTGGCTGCTATGCAGAAGAGGGGCAGGAGTAGGAGAAAGGAAACTGCAAGGAGGCTGCTGTGTAGCCGTCTGGGTGAGCTGTCTTAGTGGCTGGGACAAGAGGAGTGTGGTTGAAGTTGAGAAGAGGAAGGTTCCAAATAGAGTTTGCATGTAGGAGTGATAGGAATTGCTCATGGTTTGGGTGGGGGTGGATGGCAGCTGAGGGAACTTCCTTCCTTGCCTCTTAATGAATTCTAGGGCCACTCAGGGGAAAATACTGTGCATGAAGTTCAGCTAATTGTGTGGGATCTTAGTGATGTAGAATACAAACCTAAATTGAAAAAAAAAAAACCATTAAAACCATCCAGTGGCTTTTATTATATTCAGAGTTGGGCATTCATCGCCACTATCTCGTAGAATATTTTCATTAGCCCGCAGCCATCACCCCTCAACCTGTCATCCCTCCCAGCCTCTGGCAATTACTAATCTACTTTCTGTCTCTGTGGAACTGCCTGTTCTGGACGTTTCATATAAATGGAATCATACGATGTACATAGTTCTTTGTGGCTGGCCTTTTTTAAACCTTACATATATTTTCAAGATTCACTCATGTTGTAGCATGTATCAGGACTCCATTCTTTTTCATTGTTGAATTTCCATTGTGTAGACATATGATATTTTATTTATCCACTTAACATTAACAGGCATTTGGGTTGTTTCTGCTTTTTGGATGTTATAAATAATACTTCTGTGACATATGTGTACAATAGTCTTTGTATGGGTACATATTTTCATTTATTTAGGATACATACCTAGGAGTTGAATGCTAGGTTATATGGTAACTCTGTTTAACCATCTGATGCCTAGGTATATTTAACCATTTGAGGAGCTGCCAAACTGTTTGCCAAAGTGGCTGTACCATTTAACATTCCCACCAGAATATGTTTTTAAAGACAGCTAGAGATAGTTTTTACAGCATTAAGTAAATGGCAAATGTGGTGATAAGGCATGTGTCCAGGATCATAACAGTTTGGGAGAAAGCAGAGAATTTGCATCCCCTTCCCCTGTGGTCAGTTGGTGCCAAGCTGGACATCACAGATTTGCTCATGATGTCGACTGATCTGGCACAGAGATACCTAGGCCTGTCCCCATCCAGGGTCACATTTGCACCAGATTAAGAAATGGAGCCGTGCTGCTTGCATTCCATTCAAATGCCCTTGACCACATGCCATTGTGTGATGAGTTGAGGATATTGGATATCTGGGTGTATATTTGTTAGGAGGAAAACACACCAGTTGGGTAAATCCTAGGCATTCCTGTAGCTAATGTCACTCTTGTAAATTGTTCGCCATATACTTTTCACTCAGCTTGCTAAGAAATCGTTAAATCTGACTCCTGTGCTTGGGTTTACAAACTGGATTTGGTTTCTTGCTATCTTGTGTCATTATCAATAATATTGCACACGCCAGGTTAGGGATTAAACCTAGCTAGATTCATGGAGAAAGTGCTGGAATTAGCTAACTAGGATCTTGCTTTTATGGCAACTGCTGTTTGAATTTTCTTGGATTAGCCTGTATTTATTAATAAAGTTTTAAATTTGTTTTCTAGAAGTTGATGTTCTCTCAAACTGTTTTTACATATGATACCTGGGTTTGTCTTACAGGTAACAATTGCTTGTGATGCAGTTCTCAGCTCAAAATCTCCATATAGAAAGCAGGACCCAGACACATGGGAAAATGAATTGCCAGTATCCAAATATGCCAATAACCTTACCCAGTTGGACAATGGAGTCAGGATTCCTCCAAGGTGAGCATCAGCTAGTGAAATGGAACTTTACCCCTTAAAACTGGGCAAAGGAATATTTACTTTTCTACCTTTTCTCTGAATTAGCAGTTACACATATTTTTACCAGATGCCTTTGATTAAAAATGAGCTCAAAATTCTTTCCAAAAATATCTTTACCTTTGTGGATTCCGAACATGTCGAGCCCATACCCCTGAGCCCATCTCGCCCCTAGGTTTCCAGTGGCAGGTACCTGCAACTCTTTGCTTGAGGGCTTTCTCTGGCTGCTTGAGGCTAGGTAGGCCTGGCCATGTGTCAGTTAGAAATGCCACAGAGTTGGGGCGCCTGGGTGGCTCAGATGGTTAAGCATCCGACTTTGGCTCAGGTCATGATCTTGTGGTTTGTGGGTATGAGCCCCGTGTCAGGCTCTGTGCTGACAGCTCAGAGCCTAGAGCCTGCTTTGGATTCTGTGTCTCCCTGTCTCTCTGCCCCTTCCCTGCTCATGCTCTGTCTCTGTCTCTCTAAAAAATAAACATTAAAAAAAATTTAAAAAGAAATGCCACAGAGTTAATGTTCCTTCCTATCCTCCTGGAACAACCCTCAAAACCTCAACCAGTGGCTGTGGAGTGGATGGATAAATACCCTGGACCCTTACCCCTTGAGTGGGCCTATCTCCTGGAGTTCCCCAACTGGACTGAGCTCCAGTTGCCCATGATGGTCATCTTGTTGACAAGCCTGGACTGACTTCCTGACCTTTCCAGTCTTATGTTCTTACAGTGCTTCTTGGGATCACCTCCTAAACAAGCTATTTACATTCAGATCTTTGTTTCAGAGTCTGCTTCTAGGGGACCCCAACTTATAAAAGTCTTTGGTTGTCTCATTTTTGGCTGGAATATTCTTTGGTCTACATTAGCATCTCCTATCAGGTCTGTTGTGTTTCAGAGGCAGGTACTCGAGACAAAGAGTGGATGGATTAGGAGGGTGTCTAGTCTTGTTGAATCCTGCCTGTACTGAATTCCCATTCTGTGTGGTCTTAGGGGAAGACAGGCTACTTCTGGGCCTCAGTTTCTCCCTTTGACAATGGGGCTGGTAATACTGATTCGGAAGGGTGTTTATTAGAATTAGGAGATCAAACTTCTGGAAAATTAGGTGATCAAACTTCTGGAAGGTTCCTAGCACATACCCGACACTTAACCTTCAGTGAAGTTGACATTCTTTCTACTTAATACAGATTTACTGTGTAGTAGCATTTGTTTAAACTAGTTTTACTAAGTGTGGCTAATGCTTTAGAACTTTACATGTTTATATACATGGGATCCTTAGTATCTTAGATTTACGTATTATTTATTAGTGTCCCTCACGTCGGAATTTTAAGGAAATGACCTCCCCTCCCAACCTCAGGTTCTATGTCAGTTTTTTAAGGTAAAACCCATTGTGGAGGCAGACAGGGTACTGATTGGTCCTGCTGCTCTGAGAGGGGTGACATTAATATTTTGAAGGGAGAAAAGGAGGAAAGAAGCACTGGTTTCTGTTGTCCACTGACTGTTTCCTGTGATCCCCAGCTTGAGACACTCTGTTTTCTTAGATGTTAATTTTCTAACTATGCTCTGAGTTCTGGCCATACCAACTGCTCTTCAATGACTTTTTCAGTGGTTGGAAGTGTGCCAGGTGTGACCTTCGGGAAAACCTCTGGTTGAATCTGACCGATGGCTCCGTGCTGTGTGGGAAATGGTTCTTTGACAGCTCCGGGGGCAATGGCCACGCGCTGGAGCATTACAGAGACATGGGCTACCCTCTGGCTGTGAAACTGGGAACCATCACTCCTGACGGGGCAGGTGAGTGTGCCTTTACTGACCTGGGGAACTTGCAGTGGCTCCGTCTTCATTTAACCAGTGCCTTCATTCCCAGGGTGGAGGGTGGAGGGTGGAGGCCATGACATAGCTCACGTTTGAATCTTGATTCTGCTTCGTACGAGCTGTGAGGTCTTGGGCAAGTTTTCAAATACTTCTCAGCTTCAACTTCCTCATCTTGAGGATGATCAGGGCATCTCCCTCATAGGGGAGGGAGGCTAATGTGTATAAAGTATTTAGCCCAGTTCATACAGTAAGGCCTTAATAAAAGTTAGTTGCTACTGTTCACTCTTATTATTATCTTTTTATATATCTCTTGGTTAAGAGGACAGGGGTAGGAACCAAGACCTGTGAAGTGAACAGGGATAATCAAACCACAGTAGAGGGAAGCCCTAGAATTCATTAGGGGGTTAGTATCGTTTCAGGAACAAATGGGTTCATTATGGAGAAGAGGGGTTTTAAAGGCTGTTGTGTGACATCAGCTGGCAGCAAAGGGTTGGATTTGGTTCCTGCTTGTACTGTCAGCTTCAGAGTTGGCTGTTTTTATGCTCTCACACTGTATGCTCTCAAGTGTTATTTTTGGCCACTTTTGTTTAGTTAATTCCATCTACCATTTTGTGATGGAAAAGAGAAATCATATCAGGATCAATAACAAGAAACTTAAATACTGAGCAATGGCCATAAGAATCCATCATGTAAGTGTCATTGAAAACGTTTACTAAGCATAGATCTGGACCAACAGCTAGGTCAGTCTTCTTCATCTTTCCAAGCTTTAGTCTCTGTTTCTTTTTCATTTTAAGGTAAGATGATTTTTTTAAGAGACGTACAAAGACATTTGTCTTTTCTTCTGTTCTCTTTCTAGGACTGAGTTAGCCTGCTTCAGAGTTAATTGGTTAGGGTGTTTTCACCAAATGTGGCATACTTCTTGTCTACCATGCCTTTTCCATCGAACAGGTTTTGTTTTTCATTTGTTTTATAATTGAGGGCTGACAGTTTAGTCATGTCAAGACCTTTTGATGCACATTTTGGATTATTTTCCTGCTTCCACAGTTAGTGGACTAATGTTTAACTCATTAGAGATAAGTAGCTGCAAAAGTCCCAATTCCTGGTCCCAAACCTTCCTCCCGCAAATGGATAAACCTCTCCACAAGCCAGGTTGAATCCTAAGAGTTCTAGGATCTGAAGAAGAAATTCAGGACATGAAGTTGGGTTGGGGGTTACAGCAAGTTTCTTACAGGTCTTCCCTATGTTGAATGACTGCTGTATGAGGCAACCATCATTGTCCTTTTAGGGGGCTACAGAGGGAAGGGTTTATAATGTAGGAATTCTAATGGGCAAAATTGCAAGGGGAGAATAATTTGGATGTGTCTTCTTTCTATGTTGTTTTTTGTAGTGCTTTGATAAGACCAGTTATTAGAAGTCCAGTTCTCGGAACAACCTAAGACTACAACTATTTGTATACATGGCTTAGTTCTCAAATTTCAGTTGTTTTAGGGCAGAGCTCTTGTCTTACTCATCTTTGGGTTCTGTATGAAATCTTACACATGGTATGCCCAAATACTTTTGTTAAATAAACCAACTCGTATGTAAGTATTTAAATAATTAAATTCTATTTAAATGTATGCTAATAATAAAGGCAGGGGTTAATTCTGTTCTCTGTGCATCTTTAAATTTCCAGAAGCCTTTTTTCCGCATGACACTTACTTTCAAACTATGATTTAGAGTATATCTAAAGCTTTTTTCCTTACAGCTTGAGGAAGGAATGTTTTATATTTGCCCCTTGATTAGACAAGAAGCAGATATTTAGTGTAACATATTTAGAAAACAGAAAAGCTTAGAGAAGTAAATAAAAATCACTAGTAATACCATTTGGCAAATCACTTCTAACAATTTGGGTATTTCCTTTTAGTTTTTTTTTCCATGTTTTAAGGCCTTGATAAATTCTTTCTTTAAAATTTTTTAATTAGCATTTTTAGAAATTTTATCTATTTGGGAGAGAACACGAGTGTACAAGTCGGGGAGGGGCAGAGAGAGAGGGAAGAGAGAGAGAATTCCAAGTAGGCTCAGTGCTGTCAGTGCAGAGCCAGATGCGGGGCTCAAGCCCATGAACTGTGAGATCATGACCTGAGCCAAGATCAAGAGTTAGAAGCTTAACTGACTCAGCCACCCAGGTGCCCCAAGGCCTTGATCAATTCTTACACAACACTCAACAGCACCCTCAACCCCTGCCCCACATTTTTACAAAAATTGAATCATAGTGTATAAAATTTTATTCCTTATTTTCCTCTATTTAACATTAAATATGTATATATTTCATGTCATTAAATATTCTTCAATAAATATTCTATGATAGTTCCATAAATTATTTCACTATTCTCCTATGAGTTGTTATAATTTTTTTGCTATTCTGATGAGTATCCTTACATATATGGAAATCTTTGGATGTTTGTCTAATGATATATTTAGGATAAATTCTTATGGACAAGGATTGATCCTTTTACATTTTCAATTGCTGAATTTCTTTTAAACAGTCATAGTAATTTATTTCTCAGCAGGGTATGAGAATACTCATTTTAGCCAATCTTTGACAACTTTCAGTATTCACAATTTCTTTTAAATGTTTATTTATTTTTGAGAGAGAGAGAGCAAGCAGGAGAGGGGCAGAAAGAGAGGAGGACAGAGGATCCCAAGCAGGCTCTGCGCTGACAGCTGAGAGCCTGTCATGGGGCTTGAACTCATGAACCGTGAGATCGTGACCTGAGCTGAAGTCAGACGCTTAACCAACTGAGCCACCCAGGTGCCCCAAGTATTCACAACTTTTAAAAACCTTTGCTAATCTTGTATCTTGTTTTCTTTTGCATTACTAGTAAGGCTAAACATTTTTCATAGTAATTTTGGCCATTTGTAGTTCTATTTGTGAATTTTGTTGGTTGATTTTCTAGTAGTGTATGTGTAGGTGTTCCTTATTTGTTTAAAAAAACTCTGTAGCGACTAAGAATATTAATTCATTATCTGCCACAGTTAAGTGCTTTTTTGGTTTTATTTTGTTTTTTTAAAATGTTTGGGAGAGAATGCGTGCCTGCACATGCAAGTGGTGGAGGGGCAGAGAGAGAGAGAGAGAGAGAGAGAGAGAGAGAGAGAGAGAGGGAGAGAGATTCCAAGCAGGCTCTGTGCTGTCAGCACAGAGCCCTACTCGGGACTCAATGTCACTGACCGGGAGATGATGACCTGGGCCCAAATCAAGAGTTAGACGCTTAACTGACTGAGGCACATGGGTTCCCCTGTTTTTTTTCGTAGAGGAGGGACAACTTTCAGGGTTTTTCCTCTCATGTAATTGAGAACATTTGAATAAGTACTTCTGTTTCTATCGTAGAAGGCATAAGACAACCAGCGATGTAGATCATATAGCTTGTGATGAGGGTTCTTGAATTGATTCACCTGCAATAATGTTCACTTTTTTTTTTTTCAACGTTTATTTATTTTTGGGACAGAGAGAGACAGAGCATGAGCGGGCGAGGGGCAGAGAGAGAGGGAGACACAGAATCGGAAACAGGCTCCAGGCTCTGAGCCATCCGCCCAGAGCCCGACGCGGGGCTCGAACTCATGGACCGCAAGATCGCGACCTGGCTGAAGTCGGACGCTTAACCGACTGCGTCACCCAGGCGCCCCAATAATGTTCACTTTTTGAAGAAAGATCAGGGTTTTTATTTCTGCTTGCCTTATGCAGTGTTGCACAATGATTATTTTTAGTCTAATTATCATGTTAGTTTACGGATGTATCAATTTTAGTTTCTTTTAAGTCTGTTTAATAGATTGCTAACTATAACTCATTTATTTTAAAGTCAAATAAGTTAATGAAAACATACCTGAAGTTTGCTTTAATGTCTGATGATGAGCCTTGTGGACATTGAGGCCTAGGAGGGTATGGTGCCCCCTGTCTAGGGTGGCCACCTCCTGGTGAAGGTACCACTGCCAAGGGTCCCATTTCCATATTCGCTGGGTTCATCCAGGCTAATTCAACTCACAAGAAAGTGTTTATTTTTTAGTTTATAGTGAGAACCACAACTGCCTGTAAGTGGGATGTTTATGTTGGCTTGACCAGTACATTCCTTCCCTGTGGGGAGCTGACTTATATTTAGAATATTGCTTAGTGCACATGGAATCCAAGCAGGTTGCGGACTCAAGTATTTAATGGCAATGTGATCTGATCATCTGGTTTCCTTCTCCCCAATAAGGATATACCTGTTCAGTGAGAAACTCCTACTCACCTTGAGGTCACAACTTAGAATTAGTTCTTCCAAGAAGCCTGGACCATGCAAGCTAGGCCATTGTGGTGGCATGGGTAGTAAAAATGGGCCCCGTATTAAATTCCATTCTGGGTTTCCATGGGTACAGAGACAAACCAAGAAACAGATCACTGTACAAACAAACAAATAAAAAACTTTCCTCTATGGGAGGACACATTGATTTGGCAAAGCAAGGATGAGGTTCTTGGTAGGAAGGGACTGAGGAAGGATAGAGGCAGGAGAGGGTGTTTTGTTCTTCTGTTGTGAAACTAGTTTACCTAAGAAGAAGCTATAATGCCTTGGTGGCTGCAGGAGAAGCTTCTGGAGATGCCCACAGCAGCTGTGAAATAGCCTGTCCCACCAACCCCTGTGCCAACTCAGTACATCTCAGGATGGTCTTTCCTGAGTCCATTTCACATTTTTTTTTCTATGACTACATGTCACATGTCATTTATAAATTCTTCATGATTGCCAAAAGGGTCACAGTTCCTTTTTAGATTTCTTATATGTTACTCACAGAACTGTTTTTATCATTGTGGTAAAAAATAACTATCATGTCTGACCAAATCTTTGGAGCAGTTAATGACTGGAGGTAGGAAACATTAATTTCTCATTATGGCATGAGCCTAACAAGAACTATAGAGTGCTGTGTGATGTTCACTTATTTCAAAATCCTAAGCCAATGCCATCAGTTCAGTTCTGGCAATTTTATTATTTTCTAATAAAGTTCAAATAATTAGAGTCTTAAACTCTTTAAGTCTTCAAAACTGTTTCATTAGTTAATAATAACCAAAGTGAAAGTGCCTAGGGAATGTCATTTTCACCTCCCAGCTAGTATTTGAGTGGCATTTTTTTGTTACTTGCCATAGATTAAAAAATATTATTTATATATTTGTTTCAAATTATTAGTTTAAAGATTTTTGTTGGTGTTTTTAGTATTTAAACTTTTGGGGAAGTATTTCTTTGTTTCTTTTTTTCTTTCTTTCTTTTGAGGGGGTTGTTTTTCTTGATTGGGCTGGGGATTTTGTCCTTTGTTTTGCTTTTGAGAACATGGAGTTGTACTAAAGAAAGAATATAAATGAAGGCTGCCTACCTACGAGTTAAAATGGGTCCCTAGAGGAAGAGGGATAGCAGAGAAAGCTATACAACATTTAATCTATTAATAATAGAAAGACTGAATTCCTTTGGTGGCCATGAGTCTCCACATGGGTCAGAAGGTTACCATAGTTTCCGTGTGTGTGTGTGTGTGTGTGTGTGTGTGTGTGTGTGTGTGTGTATTTATTTATTCTCCCTGTGATGTTCCAAAGAGGAGGAACCTCTTTGGACAGTCTGTCTTTTCCTGTCCTAGAGAATGCTATCTTTTTAAAAAAATTTTTTTAATGTTTATTTATTTTTGAGATAGGGACAGAGTATGAGTGGGGGAGGGAAAGAGAGAGAGGGAGACACAGAATCCAAAGCAGGCTCCAGGCTCTGAGCTGTCAGCACAGAGCCCGACATGGGACTCGAAGCCATGAACCGTGACATCATGACCTGAGCCGAAGTTGGGTGCTTAAATGACTGAGCCATCCAGGCACCCCAAGAAATTGTGATTTTTGACTCTTCATTCCTGTTAAGGGCTTGTGATGATGCTTCACCAAGTCTCTGAGTCTCCTGAGAGATCTAAGGAAATAGAATGGCACAGAGAAAAAAGTACTGGGGGGGGTCAGGATACCTGGGTTCTGAGCCACCTGTGGGGTTTGAGGCCAATTATTTAACCATATGAGCCTCTTTTCCTCACCTGCAAAATGGGCCTGAAGATATCTGTTCCCTCTCCCACAATTGCACTGCTGTGTCAGGACACCGAAGACAGTAGTTTGGAAAGCTTTTGGGGTTATTTGCCAAGAAGGCCAAGATGCTAATCCCTCAGGCTCTGGTGCCCAGGGACCGGGCCTGGGGTGGCTGGAACCTCCTGAGTTACCCTGCTGTGCCACATGCATCCTCATTTTCTGTGTGTGCTATGAGGTGGACGCATTTGGGAAGTACTGAACAGTCTTCACTAAATCTCTCACCAGTGGGGTGTGGACACTAACATTGGAAAGAAGGGAGGAAGCAGCAGGTGGGAGGTGGAAGTTGGTGAGCTGGTAGGTCTGAGACCATAGAGGATTCCACAGGCAGAATTTTGTTTTGTCTTGGACTTAAAACCTCACCCCAGCCATTCAGCTGCTCCCCAGGGCCTGTGCGTTCCCTTTGTTCCCTCCCAGCCTCCCTCTGCCGTGGCAATCAATTGTTAGGCATTTACATCTGTTTAATTTCAATTATTTTAACTTTAGATGCTGCTTTTTAATTTTTTTGTTTCAGAAATCCTTTTTTTATCATTTTTTTAATTACTTTTTTAATGTTTGTTTATTTTTGAGAGAGAGACAGAGCAAGTGGGGGAGGGGCAGAGAGAGAGGGAGATGGAAAAATATGAAGCAGGCTTCAGGCTCTGAGCTATCAGCACAGAGCCCCATGTGGGGCTCGAACTCACAAACTGTTGGATCGTGACCTGAGCTGAAGTCGGACGCTTAACCGACTGAGCCACCCAGGCGCCCCAGAAATCCTTTTTAAAAAATTACTTCTTGAAATGTCAAAAGACTTGATATATGGGAATAATTACAAAATCTATCTTTATTATGTTCCTTGTTTATCATCTTTCCTTTCTCCACTTGAGTGTAAACTCTGGAGGGGTTTCTCTTGACTTTATTCATTGATATGTCCAAGCCTGGTGCATAGAGGGAGCTCAATAAATACATGTTGAATATTGAACAACTTGGTTAAAAATCTCATTCCTTGTTTTCTCCTCACCCTCTAGATGTTTATTCTTTTCAAGAAGAGGAACCTGTTTTGGATCCTCATTTGGCCAAGCACTTAGCGCATTTTGGAATTGATATGCTTCATATGCACGGGGTAAGAAGGTCGACTTTGTCTGTGTTCCCTCCTTGCAGGGAGGGAACCATTTGGTTTATTTAATATGTAATTCCTGTAACAGGAATCTTGCTTCTAAAGGTTTTCAATTTTAATGTGTGCATTTACTTCTTGGATTTAATTCATTAGCATTTTCTTTTGGTTACCAGCTTAGAATATTTTTTTAATGGTATAATAAAAGTGGCACCTCCTCAAGTACCATTTGTTTTAGTTGGAGTTTATTTGCAAAATTTCTGTCTCCTCTGATGGAGAGTTGCATGAATCACTCCTTGTTCGCTGAAGCGAGAAGGTACGGGAAGATGACCTTTAAAATGATCTGTGACCGACATCACTTTAATTAATTTCAGGAAGGGAAGCAGAGCTCGGGGGTGGAAAGAACAAGCCAACATACTGTTGATGGGAAAAGCTTTGCTTCATTTAATATTGTGTTTTCAAGCCGATATCATGCCTATGTAATGTTTGTCCCTGTGAGGAGCTGTTTGAGTGTGCGTGCTCTGTTGTGGCCCTTCCCTCTCAGCCCGCCTCCCTGTCCTCAGGCTCTCCTCCCCTGTCTCCTCATCCTCATTCATGTCACCTTCTAGTTTACGTTCTGTGCTCTTCTTAAACCCCCCTCTTATTTCAGGGCACTCCTGAGGCCCATGATTTTCCTTCGCTTTCCTCTCCAGCTTTCTTGCCTTTCTGTTTGCAGTATTGTGTTGTCTCTTCCCTTGAAGTCACTCCACTTGCTTCTTTCTTTCAGTTCCTATTTGTCTTTCTTCCTCCTCTTATCTCCTTTCCTCAGTCTCTTTCATTTAAAAATTTTTTAAGTTTATTTATTTTTGAGAGAGAGAGAGCATGAGCATGGGTGGGGGAGGGGGAGAGAGAGAGGGAGAGAGAGAGAATCCCAAGCAGGCTCAGCAGTGTCAGCACGGAGCCTGATACGGAGCTTGAACTCATGAACTGTGAGATTATGACCTGAGCTGAAATCAAGAGTCAGACGCTTAACTGACTGAGCCACTCAGGTGCCCCCTCTCTTTCATTTTTTAATCTTTTAAAGATGTGTTTCTTTTTTACTGTGGAGAGACATACATAACAAAATTTACCATTTTAACTGTTTTTAAGCATGTGGTTCTGTGGCGTTGAGCGTGTTGACATTTTTGTGCAGCTATCACTACCTCAGTCTCTTTAATTAGGTTATTTTTCTGCTTAGCTGGAGGAATAAAGGGACAGAAACATCCACTGCTGTTAGAAATAACTCTTGGGACATGATATTTGGGTGATAATTACAAGTAAGGTTGGTTTCCTTCATTGACTTTGCCCCAGACAGAGAACGGGCTTCGGGACAATGACATCAAGCCGCGGGTCAGCGAGTGGGAAGTGATCCAGGAGACGGGGACGAAGCTGAAGCCCATGTATGGCCCCGGGTACACGGGTCTCAAGAACCTGGGCAACAGCTGCTATCTCAGTTCGGTCATGCAGGCCATCTTCAGCATCCCAGAATTCCAGAGAGCGTAAGTGTCCCCCTGCAGACCTGTGCGCACAGCGCTGCCCTTCGTCCACTCCACGTCCAGTCCACTCAGCATGTGCCGGGGACCCTGTCTTCCTCAGCTGCAGGACATTTCACCACATCCTCCTGGTGTGACTTCTTGCACTGGAGCTGGGTGAGAACACTTGTCAAGTGTGACGGGAATCAGGTGAGATTAGGAGAGCTTTGTAACTGAGAAACTCACAGGGGTTTGTCATATTAATAATGGCTTCCATTTTTAGACCATCAATCACCCTCTATGCCAAGAAAATATTAATCATCAATCTTCATGGAAGCCTGCCACATTCCTTCCTATAGATGCTCTAGGAGAGATTCAGTGATCGGTTTGATCAGTGTTGCCCTCCTGGTGAGTGGAGTTTCTTGGCGGATTTAAGCTTTTCATTTTTTTGCTACTCAGAATGTGGTTCACAGACTGGCACTGGTCCTAGGACTGCTGGATAGGGATCTGTGATAACTATGGAAATTGAGTGAGGATTTAGAAGTTTTTGTAGCAATTTGACATTGTCATGCTTTATGAGAGGTGTTTCATTTTTTCTTTTATTATATATATATATTTTTTTCAACGTTTATTTATTTTTGGGACAGAGAGAGACAGAGCATGAACGGGGGAGGGGCAGAGAGAGAGGGAGACACAGAATCGGAAACAGGCTCCAGGCTCTGAGCCATCAGCCCAGAGCCCGACGCGGGGCTCGAACTCCCGGACCGCGAGATCGTGACCTGGCTGAAGTCGGACGCTTAACCGACTGCGCCACCCAGGCGCCCCTCTTTTATTATATTTTTTAAAGGAGTCACCTGTATGAGCTGAAATAAAACAGCTGGCCCTTCACCATAGATAATTGGGAGCCACTGATGTAGGGTGCTTCCTAACTGTGTGTGTATGGGGCTGCTTTCTTCCTCCCACATGGAGGGGGAGAGCAGCTGTGTCTGTGGCCCTTTTCTTCCCTAGGCTGGGCTTAGATGGGTCGCTGCACAGACTGGGAGTGTGGCTGTGCACTCGTGGGTGTTTAGAACATCTTTGGGGTGCCTGGGTGGCTCAGTTCCTTAAGCATCTGACTTTGGCTGAGGTCATGATGTCATAGCTCGTGAGTTCAAGCCCCACATTGGGCTCTCAGTGCACAGAGCCTATTTTGGATCGTCTAACTCCCACTCCCCCCCCCCACCAAATAATTAAAAATTATAAAAATTAAAGAAAAAGAAAATTATCTCTAGTGTATTCCAGAGCGGGTAGGTTTCTACCATGGTTCAAGTATGGAAGAGGACACATGTGCTTACAGATGGAGGGGTAGGCAGCACACTAGGAACAGCACAGGACAATTTTTTACTCACGTAGAGTTGAAATGCTAATTGCTTTAATGGTGGTTAATCAAAAGTATATCAAATATCCTTTTCTTTCCTCTCTTGGTATTTGAATACTCATTCCTCTTGCTGTTTTCTGGCTTTGGAAATTTGTGGTTAGTTTGCAAAAGGACACGGTGCCTGGCCCCACTTGGGCAAACAGACACTGAATAAATAAATGATCAGAAGAGCAGCTGCATGGTTATAAACATAGTAAGTTCCACGGAGGAAAAGGGGAAGAGGTGATCAGGGAGGATCTCTTTGAAGAAAGGACATGCAAAGGGGCACACACCTTGACCCATATGCAGGAGGAGTGGGGCGGAGGGTTTTAGAGGAAGAGCAAGTTTGAAGCTCTGAGATGGGAAAACCTTTTCAAAGTTATGTATCACACATCGTATTATTTTCACAAATTTTTGCCATTGTCTCCTACTTGTATTGTTATTTGGGGGACAGTATAACTTCGTCTTATGTGTCTCATGGTCCAGGATTTTTAAAAAAAATATTGAAGGAAAGACTTTATGGTAGGTGTTGTATAATCACTATTTCTTTTAAACTAGAATGGAGGAAACTTGTGTTCTTTGGTTACAAAATCCAACATTTTCAGTGCTTTATAGTCTATAGTTTTTGAAAATGCTTTCTACCCTCCAAAGTTTGATGAACAGTTTTATCTTTCTGATTTTTTTTTATTTAATGAAAAAATGTACCTCACATCTGTGTTTTGGATTTAAGATTCAAATCTCTCAGCTCAGTGTTGTTTCAAGAGTTTTAGAATTTGATATTACTGAATATTTAATTTTCTGATTTCTGCACATTTACTGTATATATTTGAACATGAGCAATCTATTCATACTCATCCTCAGTCTGCTCATTCTTTTACCAAGTGTCAGTTGATTGAAATACTTGCTTTTCTGACTCCTTTCTCCCCAGCGGGACTAACTCAGTGGGGTTAGATTCAGGGGACAGTGTCTCCATTTTGTAAGTAGAAAGAGTGTCTCACAGAGAGATTAAATGCCTTACGTACAACCACAGTGTAATTTAGAAATGTCAGCCTGACTCCTCGATACTCTTTCTGCCACCAGAACCCAGTTTACATTTCAGAATACTTCTGATGAGGATCCAGTCTAAGTAACCTGGTGTAGTGTACAAACTGAATGAGAGCTAAGATGGATTATCAGATAGCAAAACTGTTTTTCCTTTGAGAACTGCTAGATTGCAAACTAAAGGTATAATACGTATTTTAAAAAGTATCCAGCATTGCTTCTGTGTTTTAACTTAATTTTGTTGTAATGAAGAATATTTCTCGTCGATTAGAAAAGTAATATAAATTACTAGCAAAATGGGCTTTTCTGACATCAAAGATTTGCCACCTTTAATTTTTTATTCTTCTCCACCAATCTTGCCTGAAAGCATAAGCCTTTTCACTAATGTTCATCTTCATATCATGTTCGAGATATGATAAAGACTGGTTTGTAGGAGGGCTGATGAATTCATCATGTTGTGTTTTAACAATTCCTCAGTACAGTCTCTGGCTGTGGACAGTTTTGTTCCAAAGTTTGGTTGATCTCTTACTTGGCTCTTGGTCGACAGAAAATTTCTAGATGGAATTGTTGCCCTAGTGACACATCCAAAAACCATCTGAATGGGACTGTCCCAGAGAAGTGGGCTCTGTTAATTTTGGCATAAGTACATAATATGGGGAATAAATTCTGAGTTTGTAGACAGCAGGTGCCTACAAGTGTCCAGTAGTTGGGGGATCTGATTAGAAGTCATTGCTGACTACTATTTGTCATGGTTCTCTGCTAGGGCTTTATTATAGTAATGCCTTTTATGTTGGTTTGTAGGTAGTCAGTTATGGAAATTGGTTATACAGTTAACACAATATAAATGTATTCAACACTTTTTTAAATTAGAAATGTTTTTATTTGGGGCGCCTGGGTGGCGCAGTCGGTTAAGCGTCCGACTTCAGCCAGGTCACGATCTCGCGGTCCGGGAGTTCGAGCCCCGCGTCGGGCTCTGGGCTGATGGCTCAGAGCCTGGAGCCTGTTTCCGATTCTGTGTCTCCCTCTCTCTCTGCCCCTCCCCCGTTCATGCTCTGTCTCTCTCTGTCCCAAAAAAAATAAATAAATAAACGTTGAAAAAAAAAATTAAAAAAAAATGTTTTTATTTGAGAGAGAGAGAGCATGAGCGAGGGATTGGGATAGGGAAAGGGAGAGAGAGAATCCTAAAGAGGCTGCATGCTGGGTGTGGAGCCTGATGTGGGGTGGATCCGATCACCCTGGGATCATGACCTGAGGAAAACCAAGAGTCAGATGCCCAATCAACTGAGCCACCTAGGCGCCCCCCACAAATATTTTATGAGTGCCTTTTACATGTCAGATGCTATTCTAGTTCTGGAGATGCAGTGATTCAGATCATGTATCTGCCTTCATGGAGATTATACTCTTGTATATAATCTCTAGAGAGATGATAAACGGAGATAAATAAATTATAGAATTGCAAATACTGAAGCATGCCAAGAAGAAAGTCAGCCAGGGTCAGGTGATAGGGAATTAGGACGGGTGGAGAGGTGCCTTTTAAACAGACCTGAGATGGAGCAAGGGTCTGTGGAGAGAACATTCCGGGAAAGAGAGCAGATGGCATGACCTTGAAGCAGGTGTGAGCTTGGCATGTCCTGGCAAAGAAGGGCATGTGGCTGGTGTGTTGTGGTCTAGGGGAGAGGGATGGGAATGAGGTCAGAGAAGTGGGCAGAGCAGAGTGCATGAAGTGCCAGTGAAAGGGATCTGCTTCTAGATTCTTCTTTCTAGAGCTTTCACACTCAGAGAGTTAAAGCTTGAAAACGGAAAGATGAACAGCACAGAACAGAGGGTATGAAATAGGAAGTGAACTTGAGAAGTGAATGATTGTATAGTGAGATTAGCTGTGGGTGGTGGAAGTTGGCGCTTCTCTGTCAATGTAAACTGGTCAGAAGGACGGGTTGGGGACTGCTCAAGGGATCACAGACAGGGCAGGTACTTCCAGAAAACTGGTTCAGAGCGTAGGTTTGGAGCCAGGCTGCCTGGGTGCACTCTGGGCTTCATCACTCCTTCCTTGGGTGACTTTGGAAGCATCCTGATTTCTTATCTCTCCAATGGGTAACAATAACCATCCCTTCCTCATATGGTTTTCATGAAGACCCAACCAGGTTATATAGAGACCCCTTAAGGGATAGTAGTTGTTACTCCTGTTATCATCATTATTCATTTTGATATGATTGGGATAATTTCCAGCCTTACCATTAATTTTTGAGATGGCAGTTGTGATGGCATTAGCCGGTGGTTTCTGACTCTGGTTACATGTTATAGTCATTTGGGGGACTTTAAAAAGATTGCAAAGCCCAAGCCTCAGTCTCAGGCAACAACATCAGAACATCTGGGGGTGACCCTGGCTTTGGTATTTTTTTGAGAAACTTTTTAGGTGATTCTAACTCGCACCCAGGGTTGAGGCCCACTGATAGAAGCACAATGGAAGGCCATGAAGATAGCTGTAAAGGTAAGATTTCAGGAAAAGTTTTCTTTGGGTGGATGAGTTAACTTTGATAGAAAGACAAGAAGGTCTTAGCTAGGATGGCAGCTTATTTTATTTCTGTTCATTCACTTCCTACGTTTTGACTCTCCCTTCTCATTTTCTAGGTATGTGGGAAATCTTCCAAGAATATTTGACTACTCTCCTTTAGATCCAACACAGGATTTCAACACACAGATGTAAGTGCTGATTAAAAGGTATCTAAAGTTTTTTTTAGAAAAGTATCCAGTAAGTGTTCTTAGTGGTTATTGCTGGGTTGCAGAATTAAAGGCAATTCTCTTTTCTTTTTTATTTTCTGTATTTTTAAAAGTGTTATAAAATAAGCGTGTGTTACTTTTAGAAGAAGAAAGATATTAATAGTTATTTATAAAGGACTGAGGCTAGTTTAAAAATGACATCGGTATCAAGAAGAATGAAATAAATAAGTTAGTGTTTAAAGTTTTTAAGATTTATTTATTTTGAGAGAGAGTGTGAGCAGGGGAGGGTCAGAAAGAGAGGGGGAGAGAGAGAGAGAGAAAGAGAAAGAGAATCCCAAGGAGACTCTCAGCACAGATCTGGACATGGGACTGGAACTCACAAACTGTGAAATCATGACCTGAGCCAAAATCAAGAGTCAGAAGCTTAACTGACTGAGCCACCCAGGCCTCCTTAAATAAGTTATTTTTGAGTAACCAAGATAAAATGTTCCAGCTAAAAGCATTCATAGATAATGTTAATATCTCTATGGGAAAACAACAATGACGCTTTTGTTTTTCTTTGTCCCTCCTGTCCAGGACTAAGTTAGGACACGGCCTTCTCTCAGGCCAGTATTCAAAGCCTCCAGTGAAATCTGAACTCATTGAACAGGTGATGAAGGAAGAACACAAGGTATGTGTCCCAGTGTTTGCCACATTGATATGCAGGTAGGAGGGGACTTAACCAGCTAAAATATGGATTTCCTATGTTTTGGCAATTGGTGGCTGTAAATTTAGGAAGGTATTAGAATAGCTATTTCATTTTGGAGTCTAGGGTGTCTGTGTGCTCTTAAAAGTTGTGGTAAGAAATAGCTAGGGTTGGTGTTTCTAGTCATAGTTGCTTTATGGATTTTATGTGCGTGCCATTGTCACTGGTTTTCAGAACAGTGTTCTTCATAAGATAGAGCTGAGATGGAAGGAATAAACCTGATACAAATATACAAACATTTTCTCCTTGGGCAGCATAATCTTGGCCCTTATAATGTCTTTTTTCTCCTAGGCCTCAACTTTGTTTGCTAGGATTTCTCAAGAAGCTGGTTGTTAAAAAGCAACACACACATTCCTATTCCACCTCCTCCTCCACCCTGCTCCCACCTTCAGAGTTGGGAATTCTGAATTTCTGGGGAGGGCTGGGTGGTTCTCGTTTTTGGTAAGCTCCTAGCAGATTTGTAAACCACACTCAGATATGAGAGACTCGGTTGGCCATTCAGTCACTGTTTATTGATAGAATAAATGAAAGATGCACCCCGTCTCCTAATAGGGAGACTTGCGTTTCCATGTGCCTACAGAATGGGCTACTGACCCCTCCCTGGGTGGTTCTGTTGCTCAACTCCAGAGGACACTGCTCACAACCTGGTCTTTTTGAGAGGTGCCCCTGAAATTCTGCAGTACACAGCTTACACAGCTGCATTTGGCAGCCCGGCTCGTGGTGCTGCATATGGCCTGAATGGAGTGCGTGCCCCTTTTCTCTACCACCTGCTCTGCCCTCAGAGTGCTCTGTTTTGACTTAGTGGGCAAATCTGTTTCTCAAGTGTTGACCTCTGTGTTCCCACCTTCAGTCAGTCATCCTTAACAAGACTGACAGCAGGAATTCAAAGTGAATAAATGCTTGTTCATAACAAAGCTGGCTAGTTGGGGGAAGTGGAGAAGCTGGGAGAAGGGAGATTATGAAGGGAGCATTTAGAGGTGGGGAGAAGGAAGGGGCTTAAGAGGGTGGAGAGGGAAATAGATACTCCGAATGGCCAGGCTGGGAGATCAGAGTGGTGTGGGGGCAGGGAGATGCGTTGGTATCCACCATGGCGAGATAACGAGTCTTTCATCCATCCAAGACTGGAAGGCTCTCATCTGGGACACAGCTGAAGGGATGGTTTGGATGTGGGGCTGGAGCATGGGGGTTATTCAGGCTTCTTCCACCTCTGAGCTCCCATGAATCCTTGAAGAGGTGATGGTGAAAACAGCTGGGCCCAGCATTTTGTTTTCATCACATTTTATCCTGGGTTTTCATCCACGCTGTGTCACTTTGTGGGACACTTCTGGGTCAGAGCCCACCTTCCTTGGTGGAGGAGAAGGAGACTGGATTGGGACTCGGGGACTCTGGCTTCCTTTCCTGGCTCTGCAAGGAGCTGTGAGATCATGGGCTAGTCACGCAAGCTTCCAACCCCAGCGGTCAAATGGCAGAATTGGTGTGGGTGGTGGTTGTGACTGTTGCAGGTGTGAAGGTTGTCTCTCCAGTGTAAATAAAATCTGTGTGTATTCCTGCCTGGTGTCATGCTTTTGGAGTCTCCTCATTTGAGAAAATATAGAATAAAAATTATCAACTTAGTAATATTTGCAAGTAAAGTTTGGTTTGGTTAATATTACAGTGTCCTTTTACATTAGAAAAAAAGGAGTTCTTATATGAGTAAGGCATGTATTTATTCAAATTCTATGAATAGTGACTGCTTGGGGCCCTTGCCCCCTGCTCACTGTTGGGTTTATTGACTGTGGTACAGTAGCTCTGTGATCTCCAGGGTCTGTAGCCTACAAGTGGGAACCCCAGCTTTGTCTGGCCCAACATGGGTAACCCAGCATTTGGGCCGTATTTGGCCTGTAGGTATGTTTCCTTGGCCCACACATAAACACCTGAATTCCAGCTTCTCTTAAACACTAAGACCCTGTGGCGATTCCAGGCCCATGATAGCAGATGGCTGGAGCTGAGTAGCAGCCCTCCCTTCAAACAGGACACACAGTCCCCAGCTGGCTCCAGTCCCTTTGTGATTCGTGACTTGGCCAGTATGCTGTTGCATTTGAGTGTGTGACCTTTAATCTAGATGATCTGTGAAATCCTTTCCTGCTCCAAGGTACCGTGATCTAATGGTCTTAGAGAAAGGATCCTGAATGTGACCAGTAGTACAATGTGCATCTTGGGAGTGTGGGGAAGACCATCTA
Source organism: Lynx canadensis (assembly GCF_007474595.2). Classification (NCBI taxonomy): domain Eukaryota; kingdom Metazoa; phylum Chordata; class Mammalia; order Carnivora; family Felidae; genus Lynx; species Lynx canadensis. The sequence continues at coordinate 71,827,025 of NC_044311.2, forward strand.
GCTGGGTGGGATACAAGTGAGCCTTTGGTTCAGAGATCACCAGGGTCTCTTTAACATTCAAAAAGAGCTTGAGTTGACCATACAATCTGTGGCCCTGGGGGAGTCAGTTTTAAGCTGCTATAGCAAAATCTCCATTTCCCCTCCCAGTGGAGGGAATTGCTTTCTGAGGCATCAGGATTTTCACTGGCAGTTGGTTTCAGAGAAACCAGTTTGTGAGACTCTTCTCTGAGGTGTCCGGAGCCCTTTGGTGAGGTGGCCTTGTCCCAGGCCTGTGGCTTTTGTGATTTGTAATGTGCCTGAAATGCCCTAAGAGAAGAAAGAAGGTGTGCTAAAGCAGAGAAGGGGATGGATTACAAGAGGAATGTGTTGTGGAAGGGAGAGAGCATGAGAGAGAAGTCAGAGCCACCATGTGGTGGGAAGGCCTTTTTACACGGCCACCACCACCACCAGCAATACTAATCGCTAAGATTGCATAGTGCTGAGGAAAGGCCTGGCTCTTCCTGTATGTTCGCTAATGCACAGAAACCTTGCCTAAAGTTACACAGTTAGTGAGTGGCAGAGCTGGGATTTACACCAGGCAGGCTGGCCCCTGAGTCTGCATTTGACCCCTACATTATTCTGCATCCCTGATAGTTGTTCTGGCTTTGCTTCAGGCTTTCCAGTGCCTCAGTGTGTGGATGGTGTAGGTGGATGACAACAGGGGGTCCTTAAAGTTTGCAGAATTGCCAGGTGGCCCAGCAACTTGTGTTTCTCAATACCTCTGTCTTACATCTTGGGTCCTTTCTAGGCTACATGCTTCCTAGTATTAAGTTGGTCTTCTGTAGACCAAGGCAAAATCTAGTTTTTATGTACACATGCTTAATGCACATTTTCATCTATAAAAAGATTTGCTGTATTTGTTTTGGGCACTGCCATTTCTACATGAATTTGTTGAATTGATTTTTAAAATTAAATTGCATCTGCTGTAGATAAAACCTCCTCACTTTTATAAAAGGACGCTTTTCTTCTTCTTCAAAAAATACTCCTGATTTTATGCATTCTAAGACCATGCTTTCACACATTTTAATGCTGAATAACTCTAATTTATTTCTTCTTCCGAAGATAACATGTTTTAAACAATTCTGTATTTTAAACAAACTGCATTTCTTACATGACAATTCATTTGATTTCCCCTCTAAAAAAAACTTGATGAGGAATTACCGGTCTTAGTTTTTGATCACCATGAGATTACCAGTGTTCTGCTTTGAGGTGATGTAATTTTACTCCCAAGCATAAGAGCTTTATTTTCGCTAACCTCCATTTTTCTTGGTGGGGAAAATGTAACATTTCTAACTCACTTTTTGAAATATGAAAAATAGCTTGGGGAAAGCCCTCTGCTCCTTTCTCTTTGAAGATTTGGGGTTTGAATCTGGGTTAGGAACTACTGGCCCAAGGTTTATGGTTTAAGATTAATAAAAGTTTAAATGAACAGATGCCATACACGTGTACTGGGGACAGGCTGAGATGCATCTAGCTTTCTTTTTATTCCTGTGGTCTTACAATGTAAATATCCATACGGGTGTTGCTCTAATGTGATACAAAGCCCCACTCTTCCTGTGTGTTTATTAATTAAAGCTTTAGGCTCAGCAGAATGTGAGTGGAGAGTATCTGGCTGCTTTCTTGGTGCAGAGTTAAACAGAAAGCCCTGTATAAATAAGCATGTGGGAAAGATTCTGAACACCATAGTCCTCTCGCTAATTTTAGCTGATCTGTTTTGCAATTGCTGATGGAGAAAGTAAGTACAGTATCCTATAAATATGACAGGTTCCTTAGGTGGTTGCTATTTTGGAGACTCCTGGGGCTCCCTCTTAATAAAGTTAGTTGTTGAGACTAGCCATTGCTTCAGGTGTTTTAAGAGCTGGCTCATGGTGAGAGTGCATGCTTCCTGAAGGCAGGTCTGACTCTTGGTCAGGTCTGGTCACTCCCTCTCATCTTGTGTGGTGATAGACCCATAGGGGACACTGGGATGATGTCAGTGACCCATACCAACTAAGAGATGTGGTTTCTGTGACTTCGTTCTTTGGTTCTTATTTTGGTTTTTTGGTTTCTTTTAACTAACTGCCTTATCCAGAGCCTGGTCTTAAAAAACATTTTTTTTTTTTTTAATTTGCAAATATGCACACAAGTAGCATTGTGTAGCTTTAGCAATCACCATTCTGCCAGTCTGGTTTCAGCAGTCCTCCCTGAGCTCAACTTTTCCTCCCTGTTCTCTTCCTCTTTCCTCCCCTTCCTCTCCCTTCTCTTCCCCGCAGGATTTTAACACAAAACCCAAGCATCCTCCTTTTCTACCTGTACATGTTCAGTATGCAACTGTGACTAGAATGCCTTCCCCACCCCCCCCCCCCCCCGCATAAAAATCGTGTTAAAAGTTGTTTAAAGTGTTAGTAGCACAGTAACAAAATTCACAACCATTCCTTAGTATCATCTAATATGCAGTCCATGCCTGGAGTTTCCCCTGCAGTATCAAAGATGACTTTTACAAATCCCCCTCCCTTTTTTTCTGCAAGCTATTGATTTATGGAAGGAGCTGAATCATCTGCCCCAGGATTGCTTTAAAGATTGTTGCCTTTTTCAGCTTGTGTTCCTGATAAGCTGGAAGCTAGATCTGGAAGATTTTGGACTATGCTAGATATGAAGGGAACATACTAATAGTTGAGTATGGGACTTAGTAAGACTTCCATCTGAAGTCAGATAGAAAAGGTGTGGGGCATGGGCACAGGCAGACAGGCCAGCTGATGACCAAGACATTAACTGTGGAGTTCAGCTAGTTTTAACTAAGATGCTTGAACCCGGTGAAAGCCGGGAGCTGGTCTGCAGTGTGACGTGGAGAGGAAGAGATAGCGTCTCTCTGGTTAGGAAGCTTCTTCAAATAACTTTTCAATGGTAAACAAGCTATAGCTTGACAGAGGATCGAACAAAGGATTAAGAAAGGTCAGTCCAGGGAAAACAAATGAAATGGGCACAGAAAGAGAAGAGGTGTGGGGGTGGGTAATGAATGAGGCTGGGCCACGGCCCAGTGCGGGGCTGAGGTGCTGGGGTTCTCACCACAGTCCCTGTTGAAACTTCTCCTCCCAGTTGTACGACCACACAGTGAATGGCACAGAGCAGCAGCCAGCTTTTCTGAATTTACTGACTTGTTGAACTTTCCAAGGCAGCTGCTTTGATGGGGACTGGCAGCCACATCGGGTTGAAGTGCAGCTTGCAGGAAGAAATGCCATCCACAGCAGGCAGTGAGTGCGTGTGTATGTGAATGCCTAAAGATAAAGCTCACTGTGAAAAGACTCATTCCGTGTGGTGCCTCTGCACTGCCAAGAGCAGAGGAATAGTTGCTGGACTGGCCTGGAATGTTGACTCCAGAAGCGTGTGAGTTTGAAGAGGGCTCAGTCAGAGTCCAAGGCATACTGTTTTCCTTTTTTCAGCAACTGGTGAGATGGACTCAGGGCCATCAGAGATGAGAGCTAGTAATTATTACTAGCAGTATTAAGACATGGGATAGGGGTGCTGGGTGGCTCAGCTGGTTGAGTGTCTGACTCTTGATCTTGGCTCAGGTCATGATCTCATGGTTCCTGAGTTTGAGCCCCATGTCGGGCTCTGCGCTGATGATGCACAGAGGATATTTTGGATTCTGTCTCTCCTTCTCCTCTCTGCCCCTCCTCTGCTTGTGCACTCTCTACAGAAAAAAAAAAAAAAAAAAAAAGACCTGGGATAAAGAGAGAGACAGACACACACAGGGAGACAGACAGTGAGATAGCAAGTAACTGACTTCTGTAGCTGTGTGATCCTGGGCCAGTTACTTAGTACTTCTTTGCTTCAGTTTCCTCATCTGTCAAGTGGAGAAAATCATCATCATTATCATCACCTCGTCAGGTTAGGTGAGTTAAGCAAGATACATGTATAAAGTAGTCAGAACTGTGCCTGACATCTAGTAAGTATTTATCCAAGTACCTAGAACAATGGCTGACATGTTATAGCACTAAGTAAATTTCTGTTAAATGAATGAATAAATGTTAGCCGTGACGCAAGGCATTATTTTTGTGTGCTTATGTTGGGTGACACCGTGTGGTAGACAGGCATCAAGCAGTGTGAGTGAAGAGAGTTACGCTTGTTACATCGTCCCCGGGAGGTCTTTATACAGGTAGTAACATTAATTATCAGGTGTAAATTGGTCTTCATCTAGCACTGGAAGCATATCTGACGCCACGCATGTGTGTAAGCTGGTCATTTATGTACAGTTTCCAGGTCCTCAGATGCCCAAATGCTCCCACTTTGGAGAATTCTCCTTTAAGAGCTGCTGGCGCTGTTGTGGGTCTTCTGCAGTGTTCCTCAGCATTTGTTATGGACACGTGTGTTGTCTTTCATTTCCCCATGGTCTCTCAGCTCTCGGAAGGTAGAATCCCCAGTAGTGCTCTGCGTGATGTAGGTGATTAGTAAATACTGGATGACAGGGTTAGGTCACATATATATTCAACAAGATAGGAAAAATCACCAGAGTTTTATTAGAAACGTTGCTTTTAGGAAATATGTGTTGGGGAGATTTTACACGTAGAGCCGCTATGGGACTGCAGGGAGATGGGTACGAGAGTTTTCCCATCCCCCGTTGCATCTGATTGTGTGATTGTGCACACCTAACATGGTCCCTGGACCCTAGGCATTGACCTGGATGTCTAGGAGATCTCATAGAAGTGTGAAACGTGGCCTCCACCTGCTAAAGCCTGCAGTGAGGCCAAGGAGGTGGGCCAGAGCAGACTGGAAGTTACAGGAAGTGGGAGGCACGCTGTGCTGTGTGCTCAGTGATGGCCCGCCCAGGGACCACATTCCCTGGACTGCAGAGGGGAATGTGGCCCAGAAGCTGAGCAAGTGGAGGTTTGTTTTTTTTTCAATATATGAAATTTATTGTCAAATTGGTTTCCATACAACACCCAGTGCTCATCCCAAAAGGTGCCCTCCTCAATACCCATCACCCACCCTCCCCTCCCTCCCACCCCCCATCAACCCTCATTTTGTTCTCAGTTTTTAAGAGTCTCTTATGCTTTGGCTCTCTCCCACTCTAACCTCTTTTTTTTTTTTTTCTTCCCCTCCCCCATGGGTTTCTGTTAAGTTTCTCAGGATAGCAAGTGGAGGTTTTGAGAAGAAGTAGGTGTGCAGCAGCCGCACAGTTTGCACAGTACATGAACCACTTCCTCTGCTTGCTTGGCAAGCTGAGGTTTGTCTCAGTGAGACCTACTGTGTGCTACAGCTGCCACTCCCTATCTTTGCTTCAGAGAGCTTGGAATTGGAATCACAACTGGAGTTCATTCTGGTTCAGCTCTGTTAGCTGCATGATAATCTGGTCGTAAGACCTCTTTGAGTTGAAAGATCTGTCTGGCACTTCTCTGCTCGTCTCTGTTTCTCTAGCTATCAAGTGAGGATAACGGAAGTCCCTTCTTTGCGGGGTTCTTGTGAGTATTGAGTGAAGTGACATGTAACACCATTATTAGATGGGTGAACTTGGAGGGGACTCAGGAAACAGCTTTATCATGAGCCCACCTCTGTCCTCCGTGGTGATATGGACTCATCCTGTTCTGCCTCTTCAGAGCATCTCAGGCAGATCGCCTAGATTTCCAGTGATTTCCTGCAGATTACCAGCATTAAAAAGTCCAGTTCACATCAAAGGCAGTTGAAAGCATCTCTCCCCTACCAGGCTCGGGAGTCATGGAAACCAGCAGTGCACAAGGGCTAGCTAGCATCAGCATCCTCTGGTAGCTTTGTGTCCTTGCTCCCTCTGGCTCTGGCCCCTCTAAAGTCAAGTAAGGATCAAGGGATGGAGATACTAGACAAGAGGCAGAGCCTTTCACTGAGCTAGTGTGTTTGGCTTCCTCTTGGCTGCCATGTGTATTCTGCCATGGTTAGCCTTTTTGTAGGGGCACATTAGTGCTTCCTTAGAGGTGTCCCTCCTCCCTGCTTGTCTCCTCAGGGACCTCCACAGGGACCTTTCCCTATTTTCTGTTCAACTGACTTCTGTAACCCCCACCTTGGCTCCTGCCTCAAGTCTCCTCTGCCAGCTGACTTTCCATCATCTTATGCAGTGTCCTTTCTGAAGGAGCCTGGCTACTATTTTTCTGGTCCCCAGAGAAGTTCACATATCCTTATCTATCAGAGTTGTCCCTGCCACCCACTCTTTGCACTCTGTCATCCTGGCAGCTGCTGCTAGCCTCCTCCAGCTTCTCCAGGCAAGGGGCAAGCTCCTGGAAACAACCCGTGCTCTGATCCAGAAACAGCCAAGGGCACGCTCATGAGCCTGAGCACTCTGCAGCGGTTACTGGGGGCATGCTGTGCCATTTCCTCTCTTGGAGGTACAGGCATACCTCGAAGAGAATGTGGGTTTGGTTCCAGACCACCACAATAAAGGGAATACTGCAATGAAGGGAGCAAAATGAATTTTTTGGTTTCCTGGTGCATATAAAAGCTATGTTTATACGACGCTGTGGCCTACTTTTTTTAATTTTATTTTTTTAATGTTTACTTATTTTTGAGAGAGAGAGATACAGAGACAGAGCACAAACAGGGGAGGGTCAGAGAATCTGAAGCAGGCTCCAGGCTTGAACTTGTGAATCGAGAGATCGTGACCTGAGTCGGAGTTGGATGCTCAACCGACTGAGCCACCCAGGCGCCCTAACACTGTGGCCTATTAAGTGTGCGGTAGCATTATGTCTAAAAAAATCCCCCAAAACAATGTGCATACCTTAATGAAAAATACCTTACTGCCAAAAAATGCTAATCATCATCTGAGCTTTCGGTGAGTTGTAAGTACTGATCACAGGTCACCATAACAAATATACAATAATGAAAAAGTTTGAAATATTTTGAGAATTAAGCAACATTTGACACACAGACACAAAATGAACGAATGCAATTGGAAAAATGGCGCCCACAGACTTGTTTGGTGCAGGGCGGCCACACACCTTCAGTTTGTAAAAAAACACAGTATCGTCGAGTCACGGTAAAGTCAAGCACGATAAAATGAGGTCTGCTGCACCCCCGTCTCTATGGGGGCTTCTCTCAGACTCTCTCACAAGGAGGGAAGGGGGTGCTGCAGAGCTCTCCTCCCCTTTGGCCTCCTTCAGAGAACCCCCACTCCTGCCTCTCTTGCCTGCCCTGAAGTGGGCCATAATGGCCTGCCTTGGAGCATGTCCTGTGAAGATGGGTCGAATAATGCCTTTCTTTAGAGAGTGGAGGTGTTTCTCCTGTGTTTCGTTAGTGCGGTGCCTGCTGCACACTAAACGTCCAGCGAACGTTGGCTGTCATCACTGTTTAACTTCTGTGGGCTTTAGTGGTCTCATCTGAAAATTGGGACTTATGGTCATCCCTACGCTGCTGGCTGCTCAGTGCTGTTAACGTGTGTGAAACTATTGTAAGTTGGTTTTATTTTTACATCTCAGCCTCAACAGAATGGGATCTCTCCACGCATGTTTAAGGCCTTCGTAAGCAAGAGCCACCCGGAATTCTCCTCTAATAGACAGCAGGATGCCCAGGAGTTCTTCTTGCACCTGGTGAATCTAGTAGAGGTGAGAAGGCGGTTTTCCAAACTGCTCAAAGCGTTGTAAGAGGTGTGCCCAATCCGCAGGTGCAGCCCATTGTGTTGTGGCCAGGGTGCCTACCCCCCGCCCCTTTCCCGAATCTCTCATGGTCCAAGCTCGTGTGGCATTGGTGTGAGGCTTGCTCTTCGCAGCCCGTTTGGCAGAGTCGCTTCTCAGTCCCTGTTTTCTAGCACTTCTGGATCTTCCTGTTCTTCTTTAATTTGTACTTACAAGAGTGTTTGTCCATAATTTCATTCACAGGTTTTTTGGTCTCCATGACAGACTTCCTTAAGAGGCGGCTGTGGTCTTTGGTGTCCTTGTGCCACCACTCAGAAGAGATGGGCACGTTCTACTTACAGCAGAGTCAAATCACATTAAATGCTGTGGTTTTTCAAAGCTACTGAGAATTTGTGATTAAACTATTTTTCCCCTTCTTAAAAAACAGCCGCTTTTTCCTGATTACAAACATGTTCTTGTGGAAAATATAAAAAGGCAGAAAGAAAATAAAAATCACCAGTGAGAACAGCCCCTACCAACAACCAGTGCTAACATTTTGGTGTCTGACCTACCAGTCTCTTTCTGGGTGCATTTTTAAAAAAAAATTTTTTTTAACGTTTATTTATTTTTGAGACAGGGAGAGAGAGACAGAGCATGAACGGGGGAGGGGCAGAGAGAGAGGGAGACACAGAATCGGAAGCAGGCTCCAGGCTCTGAGCCATCAGCCCAGAGCCCGATGTGGGGCTCGAACTCACGGACTGCGAGATCGTGACCTGAGCTGAAGTCGGACGCTTAACTGACTGAGCCACCCAGGCACCCCTGGGTGCATTTTTTTAAAGCAGGTTTCAAACCCACTGGGACTTGAACTCACGACCCTGGGATCAAGACCTGAGCTGAGATCAAGAGTCGGATGCTTAACTGACTGAGCCACCCAGACGCCTCCCTGGGTGCATTTATTAATTCTCTCCAGACTGTTTCATAAGCATTGTTTTCTTTTCTTTCTTTTTAAAAATTTTTTAATGTTTATTTATTTTTGAGAGACAGAGACAGGGTGTGAGCAGGGGAGGGGCAGAGAGAGAGGGAGACAGAATCTGAAGCAGCTCCAGGCTCCAAGCCGTCAGCACAGGGCATGACGCGGGGCTCGAACTCACTAACTGTGAGATCATGACTTGAGCTGAAGTCGGACGCTTAACCGACTGAGCCACTGAGGCGCCCCTATAAGCATTACTTTCCACTTAACCTGTTGTGAATGTTTTGCCCATTATCGTTACATATTTGGATGTAGCATGATTTCTTTTTTATTTGTATATAATTTACACAAATGCATTTACATGATCATATCATATGTGCCTTAATTTTTCCAGGGCAACCCTTTATTACCCTCGCCTCCCCCCTGCCTTGTCTTTAGTATGGCTCCCTCACCCCTTTTCTTCTGATTCCATCTAGGTCAGTCCCTCTTTCATAACTGTTCATGGCTGCATAATGTTAATTCACATGATGAACTACAATTTATTTAACCAGTCCCCCATTTTTTGACTTTAGAGAAATGCCAGTGTTTTGTTATGAATGTACTCTAGGTGAACTGCCATGCCCAGAGGGAATGCTTAGTAATGCCCAATCTCTACACCAGATTGATAGATACTCTGTTTTATGCCAGTTTTTATTTATGGCTCAATAGTCCTAAATTTACTAACCTGATATAATCTAATCTTCAGAGGAACCGCATTGGCTCAGAAAACCCAAGTGATGTTTTTCGGTTTTTGGTGGAAGAACGTATTCAGTGCTGTCAGACCCGGAAAGTCCGCTACACGGAGAGGGTGGATTACCTGATGCAGTTACCTGTGGCCATGGAGGCAGCAACCAACAAGGGTAATGGTTCCAAAGTGGGAAACTAGCAGTGTGCTTTCTCATACGTGAAAACCCTCGAACTGGAGAGAAGGAATACGGTTCAGTCACTGCCAAGTTGCGTCAGGAGTAGACCCAGCCCAGATGGTGTCTGGTTGGCACGTCTCTTTTCCTCGTTTCCTCAGTCCCCGTGTGATTTTCTTGTGTGAAGAGTCCAACGCATCACAGGCTTTTGTTGGAGGGATTACGGATGGAACCTATTTTAGTGCCTATAAATTTGACCAACCAGTTGGCTTGGAGTCAGCTTAATTTGGTGGGACATTATTTGTAATTATAAATGTGGAAAGTTCTTTGAACATTAGCACTCATGAGTTGTGCTATAAGTTCTGAGGGAAATGATCAGAACTGCGTTCTTTTTATTTATTTATTCTTTTTGGGGGGGCGCAAGTGAGCGAGGGGCAGAGAGAGAGAAAGGGAGAGAGAAAGGGAGAAGTGGACTCACTCAAAGTGGAGCTCGAGCTTACCTGATGTGGGACTCAAACTCACGAACCATGAGATCATGATCTGAGCTGAAGTCAGATGTTTAGCTGACTGAGCCACCCAGGTGCCCCAGAACTGCATTTTTTAAAAAAAATGTTTTAATGTCTTATTTATTTTTGAGACCAAGAGAGACAGAGCACGAGCAGGGGAGGGGCAGAAAGAGAGGGAGACACAGATTCCAAAGCAGGCTCCAGGCTCTGAGCTGTCAGCACAGATCCCGACGCGGGGCTCGAACCCACGAACTGTGAGATCATGACCTGAGCCGAAGTTGGACGCTTAACCAACTGAGCTGCCCAGGCGCCCCCAGAACTGCATTTTTTGATGTGAGACATTCTAGCAGAGATCTTGAAATAACCTGGCTTTGACCTCTGAGTATTGAAAATGCCTCCTGTGGGAGATGAAGTGGGGCAGGACCAAGACCCATTAGAAGGGTCTCTGGACTTCAGAAGAAGGTAGAGGAACCATGGCCAGGCTGGGGTCTCAGGAGAAGGTTCCTTCAGTTTGTTTATCTGGTTCTTCCCAAGCAGAATAGAGGATGGGTATTATCTACTATGTTACTTATGTCCTGTGAACTGGTCATTTCTGTGAAGGTCAACAACTCAGTGGGTGGCCTTTTTCCCTTTTTTTGTGGGGGGGGGGTCAGTTTGTTGTGCTAATGAGGATTATGATGATTTTAAGATGAAATGATTTCCATTTTCTATAAGCTCCTGCAACTTTGGACCAGTTTTAAAATTCTTATCCATTATATAATGTAGAAATGAGGGTAGGGGTCTGTGGTTTATTTCTGTTTTAGAATAAGGCTTGATTGCTTTCTCTTGCCAGCCTTGGGGATATTCTACTCAGTTCTGTGATCCTCTATAACTCAGTGTTTATGATTTATGAGTAGTAACTATTCTTTTTCAGAAAGGAGATTTATAATTTAGTCTCTGGGAATTGATTGTTGGGAACACCTAATGTTGGCATCCTAGATATAAGTACGTCATAAACTGATAGTGGGCTGGACAATGAATTTTAAACCCATGCTCAGATGTGCTTAAGAAAACACATAGGTACATAAGGGTGCTTAAAAACTGATAATTCAGGAGTAATTTGTTTTATTTTGGGTTTTTTTTTTTTTTTGGTTAACAAAAGGAATTCCCAAAAACGCCCTTTCAAAATTATATAAAATTTTGACTTATAGGCAGTTTCCAAGAGCAGATCTGCTGACTCTTGGGAAGTTGATGATGTGATGTTTTCTTTTTCCCTTGGTATTTTAATTGTTTGAGCAGGAATAGTGTAAAAGGCCTTCTAGGTTGGTGGCTCTGCTATCTGAGGTGGTGGGTAACCTCAACCCGAGTTGTCTGGGCAGCATTGGTTAGAATCACAGGCTGTGTGCGGTAGAGGACTCTGGCCCCTATAGGTCTTCTTGCTCCTTGGTCCACACCCTCCATGACCTCTAATCAGAATGAAGAGATGACCCTTGGGTCTCTTTCAGTGTGAAATTCTCTGGTGTGAAGACTTTGTGATTGGAAGGTGGCATTTGGGTAATCCCAGCCTTGACCTCTGGACGAATGAAAGACCAGGTTCCTGCATCACTCACATTACACATGAGGGCAGAACCTCTGATCTGGGCTGGAGTTCACAGGTCCCTCCTGTCAGTCTCAAAGAAGAACAGGCAAAAAAAAATATGAATGGTTCATGCGGTCTGTCAGTGCCACTTTAAAGATGGCTCAAGATCAGCCTTTCAGCAGGCTTTTCTGGATCTGTGGAGGGCAACAAGTAAGCAATCTTGCCCCAGCCCAGAAGCCTTCGGGAAGGTTGGCCAAAGGGGGAGTTTTTCACTTTAAGAAGATAAGAGTGAGTACAAGGTCATGTGCTCTTTTACTCAGATGAACTGATTGCCTATGAATTAACGAGAAGGGAAGCAGAAGCAAACAGAAGACCCCTTCCTGAGTTGGTTCGCGCCAAGATACCATTTAGTGCCTGCCTTCAGGCCTTTTCTGAACCAGAAAATGTCGATGACTTCTGGAGCAGCGCCCTACAAGCAAAGTCTGCGGGTGTTAAGTAAGTGTGTATATGTGTGCACCTGTGTGTGTGTTCTTGTATGGTGGGAGTGGGGTGAGGGGGGACCCTTGACAGGTGGGGAATGGCTAGGGGAGAGGTAGCAGGGAACTGTATAAGTCTGCACATGCTTGCTCACGTGAGATGGGATAATGAATCATACAACCCTAATTATAGAGCTCACTTGTATGAGACCTGTCCAATAAAATGTTCATAATTTATATTATGTGCTAGGGAGGGAATGCCTTTTTTTTTTTAAAGGCAAGGCTGTGGTTTATCCTCTATTAGGAAATTTCTTTTTTCCAAGAGGATGTAGTCAAGAACTCCAACAACCCCCTACCCCAACCCCATGGTAAGAATGATATTAATGAAGAAATTATGGAAATACTCATGATAGTCTTCAATATTTAAACTCCATATGATATAGTTTAATTCCATAATTAAAAATTTGGCTTAGAACTTGGTGACCAGGGCTCTCAGGGTATTTCAAAGTGGACATAGGGCTCCTGCTCTTTGTTCAAATGAGCTGCTCAGGACTTAGCTAGGAGATATTCAGTTTCCACATTGTGTGCCTCATTGTCAGGTACATAAGTTTTTTTTTTTTTTTTTTTTTTTTTTTTTCCTGCACTTGACACCTTAATCGATTTTATACAGTCAAATGTGTAAAGTCCTCATAGTCACATAAAATGAAGGGAGGTCTGGAAGTTTGGTTCTGGGAATTTTATTCCTTTTAGATATTCTTTGTTTTTTAAATTTATTTTTAAGAGAGAGAGACAGAGCACGAGTGGGGGAGGGACAGAGAGAGAGACACAGATCTGAAACAGGCTCCAGTTTCTGAGCTGTCAGCACAGAGCCCGATGCAGGGCTCGAACCCACCAGCTGTGAGATCATGAGCTCACGAGCCAACGTCAGATACTTAACTGAGCCACCCAGGCACCCCCACTCCTTTTAGATATTCTTTGGCCATCTTTCCTCCTGACAAAAATTGAGCTCTATCTAGTTGATGTGAAAGGGGAATGAAGGCTGAAGAGCTACTGCTGGATGTTTTATCACCTCAAGTAGCCGTCAAACCTAAATCCTTTATTCTCTGGAACAGCCATCCCTGGGATTCCTCTTTGTTTCAGATGATTGACTTCATATGTTAAAAATGGGAAAGCACAAAGATTTATTTCAAAGAGCTAAAAAAAGCCATAATTTCTTAAAATGATTGTTTTAAATGTTGTTCATATCCAAATGAGGTTAATAATTTTCCATTCCTTTATCAGTTATTCAATGTGAAGTAAGTTTTTATCCTAGGATTGCTGAGTTACAGGGTCTGTGTTGTGTGTGTGTGTGTGTGTGTGTGTGTGTGTGTGTGTGTGTGTTGTATGTGTGTCCTTGCAGAGAAACATTGATGAGTTGGTGTGGTAAATGGTGAAATTTACTTCATTGCAACTTGGAGACATCATTGGGTAGTTAGACATCTACACAGTATCTTAGTGGTAGACCCACTTTCTTTAATTATTTTTCCTCCAGCTTTATTGAGATATCATTGATATTATTGAGATATTGACATATATAGATATATATTGAGATATAATAACACTGTGCAAGTTTAAGGTATACAACATAACGATTTTATTTTATTTTGTTTTGTTTTGCTTTAATTATTGACAGTAGGTGGAAGATTTCTCAAACAGTTATCCTTCTCTCTTTGCGCTTTAATTCTGTTTATGTATGGGATATAGAAGTGATCAGGGGACCTGGCCACCTAGAAAGTCCCCAGCATCAGATGTAAGCTGCAGAGTTGTTCTTCATATACCTGTCTGCTTGGCTACCCTTTTCTATTCTTCAGAAAAGTAGCCTTGTGTCTTAGAAGTGCAAGGTGTGACACACTCTCTGGGCCTGCAGAAAGGAGCCTTCTTATCACTTGGAAAAGGCCCATCGTTAAAATGGAGTTGGGAGGCATTAGCTTTCCAGAGACAGAGGCTCTCACTCCAGGGTGAGTGATCAGGCGATCTAGATCCTTCTCCTGTGTCCACTTCCCAGCCTATGTTCTATCCCAGGGCACAGTCACCACCCAGTGTCCTTCTTGCATCTGTAATGGAGGAATGATGCTTGCTTACCTGTTTTTTTCCTCAAGCACTACAAAATATTTAGTTGTAGGCAGTGCTAACATAACTCTCTAGAGTAGGGGTTTCTGCTTTCTCTAATCCTTGACAGTAGCTATTAAACACGTTTATTCCTTTTCTCTGTCTTTTACATACATACATGCTCTCATTCTTTTATGTATATGAAAAAAATTAATACTGGATGTATCCAGTTGTTAATAATTGAAAACTGGTCTTTGTGGAAAAGGAGAAGAAAGCAGCTACCATTTTTTGGTCCATTTATTATTCCAGGTCATGTGTTAAGCACTTACCATCAATTGTCATTTAATCCTCTTGGTACTACTGTGAAGTGGGTGCCATTCTCCCCATTTTATGGATGAGGAGATAAAAGGAGAAATAATTGGCCAGTAAGTGGCAGACCTGGAATTCATTCAGATCTATTGAGTTCAAAGTTTAAACTCTTAATTCCTCTGTTACGTAGTATCCAATTTCCCTTACCATTTCGTATCTGCTTATATACTTATAACCCTTATACAAAGCCTTGCATATTCCTTATTATGCCTTATCATGTTTCAAGTATTAGTTTTGGGAGACACAGTTCAGGAGATTCCTAAAAGATTTTTTTTCTTTTTCTTATTTCTAGCAATATAGACACGATCTCCTTATGTTAGTTTAGGGTCTTGAATTTTTCTTGTGTTAGACCCAGACACTGAAAGACCAGGAGGCAAAAAAAAATGTCCTTTTTGTAGATCTTCAGTGAGTATAGACCAGAATAGACTCTTTCTTCAAATAGTTCTGAACAGACAGTCTCTGGGAAGAATATTAGTGTTTGGACATTTCATTCACCTAGCAAGTATTATTGTTCACCTGGAATATTCTAGGCAGTGAGTTGAACAAGACCTAGTTCCTGCCTTTAAGCAGCTCACAGGGGAAGGGTCAATAGGGAGAGATTTTGTGTGGACTTTTATCATTTATGAAGAGGAAGGTACAGTGTAGGATTCCAGAGTGCAAGCTTTGAATGGACAGGCAGTGTTTAATCCCCAGTGTAGAACTTACTGATATGTGACCTTGGCCAAGTGACTTCATCTCCCTAAGCTCCTGTTTCCTTATCTGTAAACCAGGATAATAATAGTTTCTTCCTAGGGTTGGGGTGAAGGTTAAGGCAAGATAAACTATGCAGAGTGCTTTGTATAGTGCCTCACATGCTGTAATTACTATTACCGTTGTTTTTGTCTTTCCTTTCCTTTTTTTTTCTTGCCTTAGGTTATACAGTTGGACTGCGGTTGATTAATTGTCATATTTTCAACATATTCAATGGAAAGAATAGAATTGTATTTTTTTAGTTGCCAGGTTTTCAATACAGTGGACAATATTAATTTCACAGAGAAGGACAGCTTATATATTTTCTTATTAAGGCTTTCATAGTGTTTTTGCCTTGATTATGATTGGCAAACAATTGATATACTTTAAATGATGATAATAGGTTGTCAGTAGACAGTGCAACAGTGTTGTCAGGCACAATTCTAAGCACTTTGTATACTAAGTGATTTAGTCCCCATAGCAGTTTTTTGAGGTAAATTTGCTGTGTGTCTACCTAGATCTTTTTGAATGGTTTACAGTCTAATGGTCTTTCAGGAAAAATTTTAATTTCCAGGAATTAATTTTAGGAATAAAAGAGTAAGTGGTGCATAATTTACACTTTTTGCTAGATTTAACTAACAAACTTGATGCCCCAAACCTGCAATTAATGAATGCACATTACTGATTTTGAGATTATTTTGAACAGATATATATTGAGCAGTTACTGTCTGTGTGATTCAATTTGAGACCCTCTACAGGCTACAAAGATGAATATAATATATAGCATGTTTACCTAACAGGGTAAATATAATGTGGGCTCATCTAATCTGATTTCTGGTACTCTTAGGTTGGTAGTTAGTTACCCATAACAAAGGGATGTGTTAAATTATCCACCCCTCTCCCACCACACCCCAGCCTCCAGTTCCCTGCACTGCCCATGGTATCACCAGCTGATTTACTCACCCAGATACTGACCACAGAGCAATTTTTAGAGTCTTGGGGCTTTTCAGCCACATTTTGGAAATAACTGATATACTGATGACTTTTGACTGATCTCACTATTACATATTTCCCAGCTTTTAAGTTGATGTGGTAAGAAGAAGAGGTCAGAGAGGTGACATTTTTACATTAGTTGAAAATACTGCAGCTGGAGTTGGTTGGATTTTGGTGAAATTAGGACTTGGCTATATTGGAGTAAGAATGATGTTTATTACTGCTTCTCAGAAGGTAGGAAGCCTAATTAGAGATAATATTACAGTTTCTGGAGAATGAACCAGGGTAATAATAGATAAGTTCCTTAGGATCGTTAAGTTCCTGTTTTTTAAAGAACTCCCTTACATCATTGCCTGGACCCTTCTACCATCCTTGTGTTGGAGAATTTGAGATACAGAGAGGTTAAATGACTTGCTTGGGGCAAAAAACAGGTCAGTGATAGACCAAGTCAGTGTTCAATGCCATGGATTCTAGCTCTTTTATGACAAAATAATCGTGCTAATTCCCTGGGTATACATAGTATATGTTCTAGTGTGCCAAGTGTTTTCACATCATTTTATGAACATTGCATAGTCCTGGCAAGTAGATATGATTAAGAAATCTGTTTTGTAGATGTGAAAATGGAGCCTCAGGGAGGGTCAGTGATTTGTCCACATTGGAGTGAATTAAGTAGCATATTCTAGACCCAAATCCACATCATTTTGACCCATTTTTGGATAGTGTTTTGTCCCTGTACTATGGCTTTTCTTCTACACTAGGGGGCAGCAATGCATTTCTTTTGCTTTCTGAATTCTGGGCCCACTGCATTCCAGGTAGAAGGCAATGACTTAGATATGAAAAGTAGAGTTTGTGGGGACGGTGTTCGAGAGTCTTTCATTTTAAGACATAGTATCTGTCTACAGCTTATTTTCTTTTTTACATAACCTACTATATCCACATTGACACTCACATAGAAATGGTTGTTATAAACAAGGTGATAAATGTGGAGAGAATGAGCTGGAACTGGGGCTTGAATTTGGTATAGTAGGTAAATAGTCTGCATGAAATTGTCAAACTAAAGTCTAGACAATTCCTGAAAGTTTGAAGGGAAACTCGAGATATTGACCATATGTATTAATTTAAAAATGTAAGGTCAGATTTAGATATTTTAGATGCTTATCTCATTATGTATATATATTTATATATATTTAGGATTCACATGATCATGGATTTTAGATACAGTAGTATTTTAATGAGGTGTTGGCATTTTCAGTAGTCAACCTCAACCAAAGTTTCAATAAACCCTCCTTATGTCAACTTTGTGCTGTAAGATAGTGATTCTCTGTGGGAGCAGAGATTGGGGGTATGTCAGGATTGCTTGTGGAGCTTTTCTTTTTTTTGTTTCTCTTTTTTCTTCTTATTTTTTTAAATGTTTATTCACTTTTTTTGAGAGACAGAGACAAAGTGTGAGTGGGGGACGGGCAGAGAGAGAGGGAGACACACAATCTGAAGCAGGCTCCTGGCTCCTAGCTGTCAGCACAGAGCCCAATATGGCGCTCAAACCCACAAACTATAAGATTATGACCTGAGCCGAAGTCAGACACTTAACCGACTGAGACACCTAGCCGCCCCAACTTGTGAAGCTTTTCAAACCCCACATACAAACATGTAGTACATGCACGTATTATCCTACAGATAATACACACACACACACACACACAGACACACACACACAGACACACACACAGTTGGTCCTTGAACAACATGGGTTTGAACTGTGTGGGTCCAGTGGGTTTTTTACAGTACAGTGTTATATTTTCTCTAGCATATTTATACGGTAAGAATACAGTATATGATGCATATAACATAAAATATGTTTAATTGACTCTATGGTATTGGTAAGGTTTCTGGTCAACAGTAGACTATTAGTAAAGTTTTTTGGGAGTCAAAAGTTATATGTGGATTTTTGATTCCATGGGGGGTTCAGCACCCCTAACCTCTGCGTTGTTCAGGGGTACTAAACTGTACTAAATTCTAGCAAGGGTTTTACAAAAAGATGTCTACAGTTGAAAAGTAGTTTTCAGAAATACAAAATGCCACAGCAAAATAAAAGTGTAATTTTGCACCATGCTCCAAATCACTCTCTAAGGACAACGTTCTCCTCCGTTAAACATTTTCTCCTTGGGAAAAGGCCAGGAAGAATGACTGGTTGCGGGTGAGTGTGTCCGCTTGTGTCTGTTTGAGTGTCCTTCCTTCTCAGTGCAGTCACTGGAACTGCCAGGTGTGCCTCAGACAAAGCTTTGGATGCTTCATGAACTATAATCATGATTCTGATTGCCTTGTTTCATTGATCTAATCCCCTTGTGTTTCCCAGAACATCTCGCTTTGCCTCATTCCCTGAATACTTGGTAGTGCAGATAAAGAAGTTCACTTTTGGTCTTGACTGGGTTCCCAAAAAATTTGGTAGGTATCTTTTGCATGCTTTTGCTTGAAACATCAAATTAGCCATTAAAAAAATGGCGTGTGAAAGGGCCCATGTGGTTGGCTGTCAGAAATAGTTCCATTTCGTTCTTTTTCCATTGTCCTCACCTTTCTCTTTTGAGTCACAGTATATGATTTGCACTCATAATAAAAACTATCACATGCTGCCCACCCCTGTAATGATGCGTTCTGGGATGACTGGATTCTGAGAGTGAAAATGACATCTCCACATTATCAAATAAACCATGCTTTCCAAACTTTAACATGCACACAAATTATCTGGGATCTTGGCAAAATGCAGGTGCTAATTCAGCAGGTCTGGGGTGGGGCCTGGAATTCTTTATTTCTAACAAGCTCCCTGGTGATACTGATGCTGCTGGTGCTGCTGGTCCAGAGACCACACTTGGAGGTGCAGGTAATTGAAGGTACATGCTCCTCTTATTATTTCTCCTCTGCCTCTAAAGTAGGCAGGTGTGGCTGAGAACAGTCACTTAAATCATACAAATTTTATTAATAACAAAATGAGTATAGTCAGTTGCATTAAATAGTCAGAAAAGGGATTTGATTTTTGCCTTACTTGGGTTTTTTTCTTGCTAATTTCAGAAGCCTTTGTTAGAGGTTAGTTTTCTAGACAATGTATGAGAACATTTTCTCCATCGTCATGATCCAACATCAAGGTGTTACTAGGCTGTCTTCAGTGCTGGATGGACAGTTTTACTCTTTGTCATTTCTCAAGCAGGTAGCTCAGGCTGCTTGCCAGTCTTAAAGATTTTCTGGTTTTGAGGGCTTAAAAAATAACTCAGGTCTTATACTGGTTAATTAAGCACTCATCTGCTCATCTGAAGGGGGTAGGTAGAAAGAATGTAAAATCAGCAGGACGGATTTCCCCAGAACCTCTAGCACTCCATTGACATGGCACTTGCTTGCCACGTGACCTTGTGCAGGGCCGTGACTGATTCTGCAGCACATCTTCGATTTTCCTGGTGGAATGATTTTGCGGGCAGGATGATCATCACTCAGCCTTTCCTCTGTGGACCTGAGAAGTACCTGAGAGAGAACACTGCTTTCGTCTAAAGGCTTTTAACTGCTTTGGAAACAGCTTTCTTATTTTTCTTTGTCATTGGATTTTCTGTAAAAATTCAGATCAGATTTCATAGACTTGCTGAATTTAAAGGAGCCTCAAAGCTTTAATGAACCTGAATTTTTCTGTTGAGGAACAACTGTATTGACTTTGTCGGACATTATGTTTGTTTTTGCTATCCCCTGAGATTGAAAAAAAATTTTTTAAGTAAGCTTTTTCTCTGGGTTGTTGTTTTAAAATAGGATTTATTTATCTGACATCATAGCTAGTTTTGGGGATAGTATTTTCAGGTTCTGTGTGCTAGCCCAAGAGACCTATCCCACACCAACATTGGGACCCATTTTTCATTATTGTCATAACTGAATATAACACTAAATCTCAGCAGACTTTTAGACTAATAAATTTTGTATTTAAGTAAGTCAGCACAATAACAACTGACCTGAGCAGTTAAAAAAAAATACCCCCAAGCCTAATACACTTGAGATTCAATTTTATTTCTTTAAAACTTCATTCTTTATTACCTTGGTTAGAATGATCGCAGTGCCTGTCATGATCTGAGAAAAGGCATAATGTAGGGGCTGCAAACTCAAATGCCTAACAAGCACAGGGATTAATGTAAATGAAAGAAGTACATTGGATATGAGAAATGTGTAGCCTGGCTTTCTTGGTCTTTCTTGGGTATTTCCACTTTGGATAAAGACATGGCTTAGAAAAACATTTCTTTACCAGAAGAATCAGAATAGCACAAATATGATGCTCAGGATCAGTAGGCAGCAGTGGGGTCTGTGATAGGCTCTAGGGCACATATTGTCTAGAGTGGAAGCTGAAAATTAGACCCAGGCAGTTATTACCATTTGAGAATATGCTATAGCTTTCTGTTTTTCAAAATAAGCTGGAAATAGGGATATTTAAATGAAATCTTCTGATTTAAAAATTGGAATTTGTTGCCAACATTTTAAAAACATTAAACAGAAATTGTCTGGGCCACAAATAGTCTTTGGGTTCCCAGTTTACAACTTCTTGCTTGTTCAGTGTGAAATGTTCTGTACTTTCCCTCTGCTTCTCCATTAAATCTAACTAGTCTCAGTGAGTTTACTGGTCCAGTGATCTACTCCAGGGAACTGAAAAGCATCCCTTAGCTCTGCTTAGACACATGTACATAAGAGTTAGAGGTGCTGGTTTTAGGGGGTGATTGTGGGTTTTTGGAGAGTTGGTGAATGTAATCTCTCTAATTTTTCAGATGTTTCTATTGACATGCCAGACCTACTTGATATCAACCATCTCCGAGCCAGGGGGTTACAGCCAGGAGAGGAGGAACTTCCGGACATCAGCCCCCCTATCGTCATTCCTGATGACTCAAAAGGTACCATCTTCTGTCAGGAGGATGTTCTCTCACTGTCTCCCTGCCCCACCCGAAGATGAAGAGTCTCTTCTCTTCCACCACTCTGTTGTCCCTTGGCCATTTTCCTGTGTTTAACCCACCACAGACATACAGTAGGAGGCCTGGCTGCAACAGTAAACTTAAATTAGTCATGGGAGGAGGCACAGACCCATGATGAGTAAATGAAATGGACCTGCAGAAATCACTGGCAACAGAGGGCAGCAAATCTCCAAACAGTTTTTAGGTTATGTTGCCTCTGGCTTCCTCTGCCTCTCCTTCCCCCAAACGGACCTGTAGGGAAGATAAGGAGTGTGTTTTCAGTAGGCTTTTAGTTTTGAGGAGCTGTGTCCTCTTGGGAGTATGGTTGGACAGCCAGAAGGGGAAGTTCAATAGTGCATGTTGGTTTTAAAAATCTTGACCACATTTTACCTCCCCAGCTTAGTCACTGTTTCATACAAAGGAGCAGCTGGCTCTGTGAAGAATAAATTTTTATTTAGAAATACTTAACTTAAAAAAAATTTTTTTTAATGTTTATTATTGAGAGAGAGAGAGAGAGACAGAGACAGAGACAGAGAGCATGAGTGGGGAAGGGGCAGAGAGAGAGGGAAACACAGAATCCAAAGCAGGCTCTGAGCTCAGAGCTGTCAGCACAGAGCCCAAAGCGGGGCTCGAACTCATGAACTGTGAGATCATGACCTGAGCCGAAGTCAGATGCCAACCAACTGAGCCACCCAGGCACCCCTAGAATACTTAACTTTTTAAGGGAAAAGGACATACAGAAAAGAATTGCTTCATCTTTGTGGATCGGAGGACAGGGACAAAAAATCTTGGTTTTATTGTTAGCTCAGTTACTGATGAAATCGATTTCATTGTGGTTTCATTTGCTCACCTATTTACTGTTCACCTTTTTAATCAGTTAATTAGGTGAATTAATAGTGATAGAGCACTCTGGGCCCCTCTACCAAAGGTTTTTCATTAGTTGAGCATTGAATATTATTGGTGACCAAGTTCAGGTGCCAAAGAAGGGTAAGGTGAATCCAGAAGGAGCAAGATCATATTCAAGATAGGCATCTATGTTCCATTATTCTCTAGTGCTAATTCTCTAAATGCTAAATTGTAGAGTATGGAAAGTAGGGAATGGAACTCTACGTGGCACACTCTGTTATGTGGCATAGGTGGTCCATTCAAGGGGCCAGAGAGCAGAGATCAGTTTATAGTTCATTAGAACTGCTCCTGCTTTCTCTGATGTTTCTAACAGAATCCTTAGTTTGTAATTATATAGAGTTCTTAGAAATACAGGGAGATAAATCATTTCGTTCATTAAGGTGATAACCAGAGCATCATGTTTTATCTGATTGAAATGCCTGAAACCTTGTTTATTTTCACTCCCTACTGTGATGATTTCATATTGTACAGACTTGGTGGTATGTGTTGGGGGGAGCTGAGTGGTTGACAACAGTGTGGAATCCCTCGGGGTTGAGGGATTAGAGAGTGCCCTGCATGAATTCTTTTTTTTTCTCTAAAACTATTTGCCATGCTTTGGTCTCATTTCTTCCCTCTCCTTTGATTTCCAGATCGCCTGATGAACCAACTGATAGACCGTATGTATCTTTCGAAATTTTTCTCAGTTGTCCTACAGTTGTCATGGGTCTGACATTTATCTTTGGGAATTCAATAAAGGGGCATTGTTCTCTACATGTGTATGTGTGTAGCTTTTTCCTGGGTAGGAATGATTCTTCATCTGCAAGTTGAGTTACCAGTAAATGTAAACCAGTGACATGGTGATTAAATGGCTCTGTAGCTCAGAAGAGTGATCATCAGCATGAAAGCCAACCAGCCCCGGATTGGAAACCTGGCCCTGCCATTTATGACTGTGCAACCTAGAAAAATTTACTTAACTTCTCTGAGCCTCAGTTTCCTCAGGTGTGAAGGTGGGCTAATGATGCCATTTCTTCCCACTCTGGCCATGAGTAGGGCTCTAGAGCAATGATGGCACTGTGGCCCAGCATTTTTTCCACTCCTGCTGTTGGACAGGACATGGCTGTATTAATTAATACTCTAAAGGTTATTAGTGTCATTGGATTGTGTTAATTTTGTAGACTTTTAGTTCCTTAATCCTGTGGGAATTGGTACTCTTGGTTTTCTGAAAAGAACATAATAAACTATTTATAATGAATATTTAGAGATTAATTAGGAGGAAGAAGGAATGTTTAACACTAAATACTCTCAATCTTTTTGTCTACAAAGCTCTCCTGGAGACAAACTATTGTTAATTTAGAAGTTCATGTATTTTGCAAATGATTGATCATGTGGCTTAGACCTCCACATTTCTTTTCCTTGGTCAATTACGATTTGCTCTTTGCTAGAAGAAGCTGTTAGGGTCAGCGAGGGTCTTGGGAAAGCCATTGTCTCTGTGCATAATCTATAACAATAACAGTGGCTGTTACTACTTTTGAATGGTTACCATGAGTTATATTGCATTTATTATTTCATAAATTCTTCCAATGATAAATAGTTTTACTATTCATGCAAAATCCAGGTTCTTATTTGATTTTCACAGTAAGAAGGGCAGGGCAGGTAACCTTTTACAGAGTATAAAATTAAGACCCAGAAAACTTCAGAGACCGAAGAGCTGGGACCAGAACCAGATCTAGGAGTCAAATGTGCTTTTCATGCCACTTGACCTTTTCTGGAATGTGAGCGGTTTGCTGGCTGCTCCAGATCCTCCAGAGAGCTGTCCTTGCAAGGCTTTTGCCCCAGGGGAGGTGATGGGTGGTTGGACCTGAATGCCAGAGGAGTCTGTCTCTGATTGGAAGCACTCAGCCATTTTCCAGTGTTAATGGTTTGGCCATTGATTTCCTCCTAGATCTGAGCCTGCCGTCTTATCAGCAATTACCTGTACTCAACAGGAGAAATAGAGTGATCTGGGATTGTTTAACATTTGCATCCTTCCTTTCTCATTTTTAAAAAGAATAACTTTGATTATTTTCTTATTATGAGAATAAAAGGTATTTATAAATTATGAATTATCAGTAGGAGCCATCTATGGTTTCATCGCCCATCTATAATCACTGTTAACTCTTGGCACATATCCTTCCCCTGTCCTTGACCCATGCCTGGCTCACTTAATTTTTCACAAAAATGGAATTAAACACTTTCAATCTAATATGTTATTATAGACATACATACACCATTTATTGAGCTGCGCTTCTTAAACTGCATTGTAGGGAACATTAGAGTCTTACAAGATGTTGAAAGGTATCCTGTAGAGTTTCCTAGTTTCTTTACTGTAGGAGTCTTTATTATAGGATGTTTGAGTCTTCACTATGCTGATGCACCTTGTGAATTTCTAAGGGGAGAATAGAGAATGTAGATTTTAAAACTAATTTGGCCATGGAAACCCCTTGTTTTGTGGTTCAATAATGACATCTCTCTTGGAACACAAGGCCACCATACAACACAACTTGGGAGCCACTGTTGTCTTAAATCATTGCTTTCTTAAAATTTGGTCTTGATAGGATGTTCTGTGTACCTTCCTTGTATGATAAATACATTTTGGATATAATTTTTATAGAAAAGATATCTCTCATCCTCAGTTCTACTACTACTATGTTCTATTAATTGCCGTCTTTGGCAGAATTTTCAGTAGAGACGTCACGACACGGAAAACATGAGGGATATATTTTGTGCTCCTCTTCCCCCCTAACTGTTGGATAATTTGAGAGCACTAAGTAGGTGTTTATGTGTGCATTTATGCATACTTGTATGTGTATCTATATAAACATGTATATACATGTGCAAAAGTATATACAAAAAATTTATTGGCCTATATATATGTATGCATTATACATGCATGTATTTATGTGTGTATGTGTGTACATGTACATATATATAGATACACATGCCTGTAGGTTTTAATGTATATTTTTGTACATTATACATATACAGACGTGTGCTTCTATGTATACACATGGACACACACACACACACATACGTATGCACACACATCTCCACCAACATCTATCTATTATTATGAAAAGAAAAGAAAAGAAAAGAAAACGCTCTGTGTCCAAGCCCAAGTTAGGTTTATAAAGGTATCTCTTTCAAAATCTTAAATGTATACCATTACAGAACATATTCTGTCTTTTCTACTTAACATTTGGGCTCTCCATTTCCCCAGAGCTGATTATTTCCTTTGACCTGGTGTATATAAAATACATATATTTTCCTAAAGGCCTGGTATAATTTCCTATGGGATTTAAAGAATAGGCTTTTAGGCCTGTAGATAATTCTTTTCTCTTCAGATTTCAGTCATAGAAGAACTGCTATAGGAAAGGTCTTGAGATGATCTGAGAGGTTGAAGTGGTTCTGGGAATATACCAAATCTCCCCTTATGAAATTAGGGAATTGTTTTTCCGTGCTTGGGCTGTCCAGGTAATTAACATGGTTCCTATTTAGGTCAGATATAAACTCAGCTCAAATAGCTAAATATTTGGATGACTTAAAACACAACAAAACAAAGTTAAACCACCAAAAATATAGCACTTTGTTTGGATAGCACGTGGATAGTGGGAGAGGAGAAGCTAAGACAAGAAGAGAGTTTACATTTTTACACCAGAATATTCTGTTGTGCTCCATAGCCTCAGACATTGATGAGTCATCAGTGATGCAGCTGGCCGAGATGGGTTTCCCTCTAGAAGCATGTCGGAAGGCTGTGTACTTTACTGGAAATATGGGAGCTGAAGTGGCCTTCAACTGGATCATTGTTCACATGGAAGAGCCAGGTCAGTGGTTGGAAAGGGGAATAGCTTTGGAGTCTGATGAGATCTTCAGTGTTGCTAAGCCATGGAGATACTAACATGTCCTCTGAATGTGTCCCAGAAAATGACTTTGTAGCTCATGATTTAGCTTCTTAGCTCACTTTTTCCTGCCCCTCATAATTTAACTTTTTAGGTCACTTTTTTTTCTGCTTCAGTGAGGTGGCACTTTGCCTGTGTTGCAGAGTCACAGTGTTAATCTTTACTCTCACTCTCTCTGTTTTTTTAAATAATAGCTTTACTGAGATATAATTCACCTTTTTTTTTTAAGTGAGTACTTTACATTTATTTATTTATTTATTTATTTATTTATTTTCACCTTTTTAAAAATGTTTATTTGTTTTTGGGAGACAGAGACAGAATGTGAGTGGGGGAGGGGCAGAGAGAGAGAGGGAGACAGAATCTGAGGCAGGCTCCAGGCTCTGAGCTGTCGCCGCAGGGCCTGATTCAGGGCTTGAACCCACGAATCGTGAGATCGTGACCTGAGCTGAAGTCGGATGCTCAACCAACTGAGCCACCTAGGCATCCCATAATTCACCTTTTAAAGTATGTAATTCGGTGGCAAAAAGACCAGTGGAAAGATGTGGGCCATACAGGCATATGTCAGAGAGATGTTGTAGGTTGAGTTCCAGACCACCACAATAAAGTGAATCAGATGGATTTTTTAGTTTTCAGTGTATGTAAAAGTTATGTTTACACTATACTGTAGTCTGTTGAGTGGGCAATATTGTTTACTGAAAACCACTGGGTGTACACTTCAAGTGGGTGAATTATAGGGTGTGTGAATTATACCTTAATAAAGTAGACAGAAGTGAAAGCTAACTAACCAACCCCCATTTCTTCATGCACAGTTTTCTATTTCAAGTCCTTATCATTTCTTAGTTAGAAATGTAGGCATATCTCATTTTACTGCACTTCATCTGATTGCACTTTGCAGATATTGTACTTTCTACAAACAGAAGGTCGGTGACAACTCTGTGTTGAACAAGTCTATTGGTGCCACTTTCTAACAGTATTTGCTAACTGCGTGTCTCTGTGTCACGTTTCTGGTAATTCTCACAATATTTCAGACTTTTCCATTATTATTCTATTATGTGATCTGTGATCAGTGATCTTTGATGTTACTGTTGTAACTGTTTTGGGGTACCACAAATTGCACCCATAAGATGGCAAACTTAATCCACAGATGTGTGTGTTCTGACTGCTCCACCGACCAACCATTCCCCTGTCTTTGTCCCTCTTCTTGGGCCTCCCTATTCCCTGAGACACAACAGTATTGAAGTTAGGCCAGCTAATAACTCTATGCTGGCCTCTAAGTGTCCAAGTGAAAGGAAGAGTCACATATCTCTCACTTTAACTTAAAAGCCAGGAATGATTCAGGTTAGAGAGGAAGGCGTATTGAAAACAGAGAGGCCAAAAGCTAGGCCTCTTACACCAAACAGCCAAGTTGTGAAGGCAAAGCAAAAATTCTTCCACGGAAATGCAAAGTGCTACTCCATTGAACACACCAGTGATGAGAACACACAGCAGGTTTATTGCTGATTTGGAGAAAGTTTTAGTGGTTTCGACACAAGATCAGACCAGCCACAACATTCCCTTGAACCAAAACCTAGTCTAGAGCAAGGCCCTCACTCTCTTCAGTCTATGAAGTCTGGGAGAGGTGAGGAAGCCATAGAAGAAAAGTGTGAAGCTAGCACAGGTTATTTCATAAGATTGAAGGAAAGAAGCCATCTCCATAACATAAAAGTGCAGGTTTTTCAACAATCAGGCTGTATTGTTTTACATTCTACCACCAGTGTATGAGGGTTCCAATTTCTCCATATCCTCACCAACCCTTGTTATTATTGTTTTTATTATAGCCATTCCAGTGGATGTGAAAGTGGTAGCTCATTGTGATATTGATGTGCATTTCCCTAATGATTAATGAGGTAGAGCATCTTTTGATGTCCTTGTGGGTGATTTAAATCTCTTTGGAGAAATGTCTATCCAATCTTTTGCCCATTTTTTTTTTTTTTGAGAGAGAGAGAGAGAGAGAGAGAGAGAGCACTTGTGCAAGCATGTGTGTGTGCAAGTGGGGGAGGGGCAGAGGGAGAGAGACACTCTTAAGCGGGCTCCACGACATGAGGCTTGATCTTGATTATGAGATCATGACCTGAGCCAAAATCAAGAATCTGACACTCAATTGACTGAGCCACCCAGGCAGCCCAACTTTTGCCCATTTTTAATGAAATTATTTGTCTTTTTATTGTTGAGTAGTAAGAGTTATTTTCATAATCAATACAAGTACCTTACCATATACATGATTTGCAAATATATTCTCTCATCCTGTGAGTGTTTTCACTTTCTTGATGGTATTTTTTGAAGCACAAAAGTTTGCAATTTTGATGAAGTCTAATTTTCTATGTTTTTTCTTTTGTTGCTTGTGTTCTTGTTGTCATAGCTAAGAAGCCATTGCCTATCCTAAGATCTCTAACATTGAGGTCAGGGAGCCATTTTGAGTTAATCTTTGAATATAGCTTGAGGTAGGGATCCATCTTCATTCTTTGTATGTGGACATGCAGTTGTTCCAGCACGATCTGTTGAGAAGACTGCCCTCCCCCATTGAGTGGTCTTGTCAAAACTCAACTGACCATAAATCTATGGGTTTATTTTTGGACTCTCTGAATTCTGTTTTAGCTGATCTATATGTTTATCCTTAATGCTAGTACCAACTGTCCTGATTATTATAACTTCGTAGGTATTTTTCCTTCTTAGCTCTAAAATGTTGTTTATTTCAAGACTAAAAAAAGGAAAAGACCTGAGAATGATTATTTTCCCCAGATTTTGCCGAACCACTGACCATGCCTGGTTATGGAGGAGCGGCTTCTGCTGGGGCCTCTGTTTTTGGTGCTACTGGATTGGATAACCAACCTCCGGAGGAAATTGTAGCTATCATTACTTCCATGGGATTCCATCGGAATCAGGCTATTCAGGCGCTACGAGCCACGGTAAGCATGAGAGATAGTGTGAGAATACTCTCCACTTATTGGAGGTCATGTGTATTTCTGCCAGTAGCCGTTGGGCTTTCCAGTGTCCTTTGATCATTTGGAATCATGTTCATCTCACTCTGTACCCCACCATGGCCCATAGAAATTGTATTTGCATATATTATATATATAGCTAAAATAAATGATTGGGGGGAATTATATGGACAGTTTAAGAATAGGGAGTAAAAAATAAAAATAGGGAGATAATGCAGCCAGGGCAAGATGACCAAACCTAAAGAAACTGTATCATCTTGGTGTTTATTACTCGCAGGGGTCTGAGATTTGACTTGGAGCTTCCTTGTGGCCTTAGAGCAGAGAAGGATGCATTAGATTCAGTGTTCAATAAGGCAGTTCTTGAGGAGAAATTTTACGTTTCTGAGACCAAGACCTTGGAGAAGTGTCTATCAAAAGTCCTCACAGAGAAGACTGAATGGCTTCTGGAATTTTCCATTTCTGTTTCTCTCTGAGGAGAGAGAAGATGCTTCTGGTATTAATGAACTTCTGATGTTATCAGGAGAGAAGAGACCATGAAACTAGAGGGTACATAGAAGTCTTCCTCTTATAGTACAGATACCTGTTTAATATTGAGGGAAAGTACTTTTTTTTTTTTTTTCAACCCACCCTCCCTTGCCACACCATATCCATTTTTGAGTGGATGTCTGCTACTGGTTCTTTCTTACCTTTCCTGACTGGTTGCCTGCTGGGGTCCATTGTTGAGGTCATGTAACAATTCTCAACTGATGCATGGGGTGTGGCTGGAGCAATCTGTTTCCCTTTAAAATGCTTGAAATATCTCAACTGGAGTTAGTTTTCATTCGGGGCACTTGCTTTGCCCCACTTATTTTACTGCCTGAGTGTTTCATTGGAGATTCTGATGATGTTGAAACAAATTCTTGAACCTGCCATTGATTGATATCACAGAGGAAAATGTTTTTATGGTCAATTGGTTTGAACTTCATGGAGTTCAGTTTAAAACAATATAACCTAACTAACCAATGCTGTCACCATTAATCAAGGCATTAATCTTGTCTCTACTGCAATTTCAACAGTTCTGCTGACATTGAGGGAGAAGATGCACTAACATGGTACTCACATTGGCATCCCTTCTACCTGGCATGGCTCTGCAGAAAACACAGTTGATAGGGAATGTGGTACATGCAGTTATTGTGGCCTGAAAAAGGGCTGTTCTTAGACATAGGCAATACTCTTTGATATTCTGCACCTCATCAGTAGCATTAGCCTGTGGGAACACTGAGCTAAGACTGATATGGACTTTGGAAGGCTGGTCTGCTGCTCAGAACTGTTTTCTGGTGAATCCAATTACAGACCCCAGTTGGGAGACTCAGAGAATACCAGCTAAATGTGCATTTCATATGCAGGGTCAGAGCTTCTCACTCAGAAGCACTTAGGACTAATGAATTCAGGCCTCCTGTCTTATCGGCTTGACATCCTGGTTCAAGTGGGCAGGATATAATGAGGCCCTGGGACTGCATTCATTGTAAAAATGTTTTATTTTATTAGAATAATAACCTGGAAAGAGCCCTGGATTGGATCTTTAGTCACCCTGAGTTTGAGGAGGACAGTGACTTTGTGATCGAGATGGAGAATAACGCCAATGCAAACATTATTTCTGAGGCCAAGCCTGAAGGACCTAGAGTCAAGGATGGATCTGGAAGTAAGTTCTTGCCTTAGGGATTGTCTGAGCAATCGTGACCATCCATTGGCTCATGCCCTCCTCCCCCCCATCCCAACTCACATTAAAACCTTTGCCATCATCCAAAATCAACACAGATACTGTCTTCTCGTAAATGGTGCACTTTGCCATTTTTGCATGGCCGTGGTGATCTGATGAAGTCTTGGACAAACTCAAGAGTCGTGTTGCCTAGAACTGTGTGTGCTTAAGCTTAGTGATTGCTGTCAGTTTGTCACTCCTTTGAGATAAATTTT
Source organism: Lynx canadensis (assembly GCF_007474595.2). Classification (NCBI taxonomy): domain Eukaryota; kingdom Metazoa; phylum Chordata; class Mammalia; order Carnivora; family Felidae; genus Lynx; species Lynx canadensis. The sequence continues at coordinate 71,857,917 of NC_044311.2, forward strand.
TTTCATGGACCGTGGAAATTTTTGTCCAAATGAGAGCATTTACTTTTGTGGTAGTATTTTTTTGAATAATTGAAAAGCAGTCTTATATCCTTGACCCTGTCATTGCCCATACCAACTGCTCATAATTTTCTGAAGAGCTATCAAGAGGAAGAGGCTAGTATTCTACTTTTTTTAAAGTTAGTTAGTTAGTTTATTTATTTATTTATTTTAGTAATCTCCACACCCAGTGTGGGGCTCAAACTCACGACTCTGAGATCAAGAGTCATACAGTATTCAACCTTTTAATAGCAAACACATATGTATCACTAGGTGCCAGGCACTTGTTCTAAGAACTTGGTATATAGACCCTCATTTAATCTTCAACACACCTATTTTACATGTGAGAAAACAGAGGCACAGAAAGATTAGGTCCTTGCCCAAGTCACACGGCTCTTAAGAGATGGAGCTAGAATTCAAACCCAGAATCTCATGTTCTTTACCATTATGATGCCCTGCTTCTTGAGCTGTCATTGCCTCTAGAGGAGTGTTGTCTTATTAGCCTGATGGTCACCACCTCCTTGAGTCAGATGCCAGCGTGCCTCATTGCTCAGCATTATTTCTTTGGCACACCTCCTTCCCCCACTACATATAGCTCAGCTGCCTTGCTGCTGTAGCCACAACACCAGCTTACTCAGGGCATCGACTCTCCCTACTTCTAGGCCTTTGCTCAGGTTAATCCTTAATTGTGAAGTGCCCTTCTCTCCCATCACTTCCCACTAAAATCCTTACCATTATTCAGAACTTGGCCACAGATTCTATTCCGTGGGACTGCTTTCCCAGGATCTTCATAATTAGTGCTTCCTTATCTCATGCCAGTAATAATTAATACTGATATTAATGATACTTCCATTTGTGCCACAGTTAATCCTCACAATAATCCTATGAGGTAGATATCATTATTATGTCCATTTTTTAAATGAAAAAAATGAGGTAGAAAAGAAGGTTAAGCCTGTTGAGGTCACATAGCTAGCTAGTGATGGGTATAGAATCAGAATTCCAATCCAGGTAATCTGCCTCCAGAGCCTGTGCCTGAAACCCCTATAACATAATGTTTATTCTTTTGTTATTAGAAGTTTCAAATTCATCTTGCAACATAAAATTATTTATGTAAATATTTGCATCTCCTGTTTGGGAGCTTGTGGAAGGGAGAGGCTGTTTTATTTTTATAAAGCTCATGGTGTCTAGCACATAGAAAGTACCAAGTAAAAAATAATTGGATTTAATTAATTTTACATTAGCAGCATTTTTTCCTGTAATAATAAAGCTGTAGCTCTCATTAATGGTCCACGCATTAGTGGTCTTACAGGATCTGTAATGTGTATATTGATTTACCTCTAGAGATAGACGGTGGGAGGGAAACTTTCTTCTTCTTTTATATAAAATAGGAATTTCTTCACTGAAACTGCTGTTATCCCGACTGGGTAAGAAAAGGATGAGATCTAGTTCTCCCAACTTCCATATTCTTCTAAGAGTCTTGTATTACTTTTTGGAAATTGGTGACTAATGGATGTTACTCAATAATTCATGAGCAGGATTTTATTACATGTTACATATCTATCGGTCCACTTCTTCCTTGATTTTCTGTAATGGACTTTTCTTTGGGGATGGTACGTCCTCCTCATGGAAGGAATAAACCACAAGATGGGGCCATTGTAAAGCTGCCAAGATATTTGGCTGCAGAAAGAGGGAGAATCTGATCCTTACATTTTCCTGTTTTCTGATGGAGCTTGGAAGGACCAGTCACTCTCTTACAGATGGTCACTAATGGTCTGGAACAGCCACATCATCTCCCTGGGCTTACTGACTTGGAGTGATCTGCAGGTACTCCTGGTGCTGCTGGTTTTGAGTTTCATCCTTGAATGGGATGTCACAATGATGCTTTTAAGCATCCTTAAATTGCAGGCACTTGGGGCCAAGCTCTGTGGTCTTATTCTTCACTGCCCCCAAATTTAGGGCTCCTGTGGGTAAGGGTGGGGAAGGAGACAGTGATGCACCATGAGAAATCAGGTATAGAATATACTGCATCTAAAAGCAGTAGTAGGTGAAAATTTTAATTATGAAATGCCAAAGAAGTATAACCCACCCTAACTTACCCATTGCGTTTTGTATCTGATTTTTAAGAAAAACGGATGTTTTTAAAGTAGACTTTCCAGCACCATCTGCCTTGCCCATGGGAGGTGATCATAAAAATGAATGATTGAATGAAGGATGAATGAATGTTGGGAGATAAAGTTTTTGCTGTCTCCATTAAGTGCTAGGTGGAGGAATTGGTAGTGTACTGGTTTGTGTTCTATCACATAAATCACAGGAAAAGAAAAAGATGATTTCTTATACTTAGCTGCATTAGCACTCCCAAACTCAAATGTCAGTCACTTCTTTTTTTAAAAATATTAACATTTGTATTATTTTTCTTATAATTAAAAAGGGTATTTAATAATTTTAGCAACTTGAGAAAGTGCAGATATATGAAAAGAAGAAAATAAAAATTACTTACAATCCTACTTCCCAGTCATAACCACTATTAGTATTTTGTGTGTGTTCTTTAGGCCTTTCTACGAAACTGTATAAAAATGAATATAAATATGTATATTTATGAAAATAGAACATTCATGGGATGTCTCAGTGACTCAGTCGGTTAAACATCTGACTCTTGATTTCAGCTCAGGTCATGATATCACAGTTTGTGGGATTGAACCCCAGGTTGGTATGGGGGGTGGGCACTCTCAGTGCAGTGCCTACTTGGGATTCTCATTCTCTGTCTGTCCCTCCCCCACTTGTGTGCTCTGTCTCTCAAAATAAATAAAATTAAAAACAACCACAATAAAAAAAGCAAACATTCATTCTGTACATGCTGTTTATAACCTGCTTTTCCCCTGTGTGTGTACATATATGTGAGTCTAAATTGTTGAACGTATGCCAATAATATCCCATGTACAGTAGTACCATAATTTATACACCTGATTTTAGGCCAACTAATCATATAAATAAAAGACAGTTGTAGAAAGAGCTTCAAATAATAGGGTTATTTTTACATCCAGAAGATAATAGCAATTATTTTTAAATAATACATGTCTTAAAGGATGAATTCTGTTTACAGAAGTACAACAAATACCTCCTTCAGTCACTGTCCAGATAGTAACCATTTGTTCCATGTTTAAGTTTTTTTCTCTTCTGTGCTCCCTTACTTTTTTCTCTATTAAAAATTATTTGATTATTTCCTTAGGGTAAATTTCAGAAGTGAAGTTTTTGAGTCAAAACTGTGTGTTTTCGGGGTTTTAATGCAGATTATTACATTGGCCCCCAAAAGCCAGCTCTGGTGACTCTCTTGCTTCCCTGTCCCTCTCACCAGTGCCGTCAGGCTAAGTACTGCCCTTAGTTTTCACATTTTTATTGGCTGGTTGTTTTTCTTCTTGTGTTAATCACTTCCTCATTTCCTTTGGTCCATTTTCCCATTTTTTATTGATGTTTTCATCTGTTTTTTATTGATTTGTATGAGAGTTTCATATATTGCATATTAGCTTGGGAATACCTGGTCGCTCGACAATATTGAGTTTTTCTGGCCAGAAACTTGCTATTTATCCTTTTTTTTTTTTTTTTTTTTATTCACCTCTCCCTTTGCCCACCCCTGCAAAGCTATATGGTTCTCTTCATAAACTTCCTGTGTATTTGTGGTTTAGTGTCTTCTCAGAATTACATTTTCTGTTACTTATGAATATAATTTTAATGTATTTTTAAATATAATTTTTCCCCATTATGTTTTCTAAATTGTTACTGCTGAATTTTGGAAAGTTCCTGATCTTGTAATTGGCCATTCTGTAGGGATTCGGTTAGAATTACATTAAACTCATAGAGGTTCACCTTGGGAGATGTGTATTCTGTGTGGGGTAGGTTGTTTACATTCCCAAAACATTGCTTTGGACCTCTTTTTGGGTTGGTGACTTGGTGGAGACATTTGACTTGGTGGTAATGGAGACAATTTAATGGTTTAGGTAATTGTTATTTAGGAGCAAAATGGAGAGCCAAAACCGACAGGAAAACCAAGTAAAACCAACAAACTCCATTTTCCGGTTCTGCTGTAAGTGGAAGGAGAGCTGAGCCAAACTTATCTAAGCAAAAAGGGAAGTATTGTATCATAAAACCTGGACAGTCCCAGGGAGACCATGCCCTTGATTCTGGGACTGAACCCCCCCCCCCCTTTTTTAAGTTTGTTTTAGAGAGGGAGACGGAATGTGCTAGTGTGAGGGGGAGAGGGGGCAGAGGGAAAGAGACAGAATCTTAAGCAGGCTCCATGCTCCACGAGGAACCTAGCACGGGGCTCGATCCCACAACCCTGGGATCATGACCTAAGCTGAAATCACAAGTCCAGATGCTTAACTGACTGAGCCACCCAGGCGCCCCTGGGACTGAAACCGTTTTATCTGTTTGTTCCCCTTGGCTCTGCTTCTTCTGGGTTGGTGCCACTCTCAGACAGCGTCTCCCTAATGGCCCTGAGGTGACTTCCAGTGCCTCCTACAATGTATGTCTCCAGGTTAAAATCCAGCGGAGTACTTACTGTCCTGGAGTCCTTAGCGAAGGTCCTGAGAATCTGAGTCATGTGCTGCCCAGCCTTCCCCTGATCACTGGACCCACTCATGGAACCTGAGGGTGGAGACCTTCCTTCCTAGCTTGTGATCTGAGAAGGGAAAGGAGTAGTCCTGGACCAGGAATATCAGCGTCATCTGTGAACTGGTTAGAAATGAATATTCTTGGGCCCCACTCTAGACCTATCGAATTAGGACCTCAGAGGTGGTCCAGCAATTTAGGAGTCAGCAAGCCCTCTAGGTGGTTCTAATTCAGCCAAACTTTGGGAACCACCACCCTACAAGCCAGATTAGGTTACCATTGCCTTAAGAAGGAGGACAGTGGCTGCTGGGACATCACTATACCATGTTAATGTGGAAAATAATGGCAAGATAGGTGTTTGAATTAGGAAAAAAGTGACTATATAAGGACAGGGATTACTGAAGCACTTGTACTGGGGCACCTAGGTGGCTCAGTCGGTTAAGTGTCCGACTCTGGCTCAGGTCGTGATCTTGTGGTTCGTGAGTTGGAGCCCTGCGTCAGGCTCTGTGGCAACAGCTCAGAGCCTGGGAGCCTGCTTCAGATTCTATGTCTCCCTCCCTCTCTCCCCCTCCCTCACTAGAACTCTGTCTCTGTCTCTCTCTCTCTCAAAAATAAACATTTGGAAAAATTAAGAAAAAAGAAGGGTTAATGCTAACAACACTGGGTGAAATAGCGTGTCACTTATTGAATGCCTGCTAAGGCACCCGCTACTTCCTCCACAGCTTTCCTTCACTCCTTACGGCTGGGTGTTCAGATGAGGAAGTGGGGACCTGACAAGTTAGGTGACTTGGTGGTGGGAGAACCAGCTTGGAATTCAGGTCTGTCTGATTTTGAAACCTGTGTACCTCCTCCTTCATCTTACTGGAGATTTTCTAAATTGGAAGGGAAGGAGGAGTCTGTTTTTCAAAAGGCTCTATTTATCATCATATTCTGCACATTGTAGGGCTATCACCTAACTTTCTGTTGAGTTTTTAAATATTATAAAAAGTGCAAAAATCAGGCCTTTCAGTCTGACCTATCTGGGCTTTTGCCATTTGCAAAATTATTTCTGTTTCTGTGTTGTGTTTAACGAGCATTTAATCTTTCTTTCTTTCTTTCTTTCTTTCTTTCTTTCTTTCTTTAAGAACTCACTGATTGCCAATGTAATTAAAATGTGATTAGGCTGTGATTACTCAAAATCTGCTCTGGCTCCTTCAGCCGCATCACTGTAATGGCACAGACAGCTTCTACTGCAGCTGAGATTTTCCAGCAAGGGGAGCAGAGAGACATTTATATAATGGTGTGTCTCCCAAAGTGTCAGGCTCCCTGAGGGATGCAACGGGAATAGGATCCACAGAGCAGGAGGTACAACCACGCAGCGGAGCTAAACACAAGTGGTCTCTGGAAAGCAACACACACTTAATGCAGCTGGGCTCCTGAGCCCATGCATTTCAGTATCTGCTTGTAATTCCTATAGGCCTTTTTTTTTTTTTTTTTAATGGCATTATTGGAAGTTAAGAGGAAGCCAGTCTGAAATAAGCTAATTTATACTAAAGTATGAATGACTGAGAACTATTAAGCTTTGGAGGGGATTGGTTGATATTTAGAGTTTTAGGCAGTATAAGAAAGAGAAGTCAAGAGGTTTTGGTAATTTTGAGCTGGCTGAGGTTGGGGAGCCCATTTGTAGGCTCTTTAAGACTCTGTCTTTGTTGTCAGCTGCCTTAAGCTGTTCTTGATTTACCCAAATGCTCCTTTTGCTTTTTTTGGGAATTCTGAAGTTTTCTCAAAGCTCCAAATCCAAATCTACCCTGTTCTCTCCCCCCCCCACCTCCCACTGTGTTCTTTTCTCAGAGCAGTGATGAAGGAAATCAAGCTGTTCTGGGTAGAAATTGTTTGCAGATATAAGGTATTTGTGAGTCAAATGTTAATAAATTGGGAACGATACCCCCCCCCCCCACCCCCCATTGTACAGAAGGAGTTAGAGGTGGGTAATGGATCCAGTTATTCCGGTTAGGAAGACTCAGTTGGAAGACTCAGTTTGGGTTTCTTACCAAAAAGCTGTGGAGCCCCTGGGGTCTCGCTGGTCCTTTCAAGGAGTCTGTTGGTGTTTGTGTACTCTGTGCATGCTCTGTAGACGAACTAATGTGTCACACCCTTACAAGATAGTACTGCTTTTCAAATATACAGCATATAGATGCTATAATGGCTTAACAAATATAAATTCATTGAACTGCACTCCTGAATCTAGAGTTGCTTTAGGTCATTACGAGTTGTTGAACTATAATTTTCAAAAAGGTAAAATCATGATTTTCAGGTACATATAAACTGAGCACGTATCACAGATTTTCTTTGACTCCTTAATTACTGAGGGGACCAGTTAGTTTTTATTACTGGTTCAAAGCATCGGAGAAGCCAGGATGTTGAAAGATAATTTGACTGCTGAGTTAAATATAAAATTAGTGTCTCAGGGTCATAAATCCTTTAGGGTATACATTCCACTGGACAGAAATTTTTTGTATTTTTACCAAACAAAAATCTACAAGTTAATGAGTAACTTTACTAAGTCTGGGACCTTTAGTCAGTAGTAAGCAGTGAGATGAACTTTCATTCCCCTAGACTGAGACCAGCAAGCCTTTCCTCTAAAGGGCCGGAGAGTAAATGTTTCAGGCTTTGTGGGCCATAATTATGTCATCTGGTATTTTTGTCCCTCTCCTCCTTCCTTTCTCCTTGGCAGTACAGAAGTAGTCTGAGGGCTGGATTTGGCTTATGAGCCATCATAGTATGCCAGTCCCTACCCTAGACAACCCTTGGGTGGCCATTCCTCCATATGACATGAAAGGGCAGGTTGCCTGGCTCCTCTGTTTTCCACGTGCCACCCTTGTTTTCTGACAGTCCTTTCTCAAAGAATAAAATCAGGGCACAGTCGCTGTTTTGTTGTTTAGGGGCGGTGGTGGTAAAATTTTGATATTAAAAAATTCTTCATATTAGCAAGGTTGGACACATTTTTCTAACGTTCAAAAAAGGACAAGTTTTGTTGGGAGAGGGAAGTGAGGGGGAAAGATGTGAGTTGGAGACACTGTTTAATTCTGGCTTTCTAGAGGGACATAGTGGTTTAGGCAATTTTGTCCAGCTCTTCCGGGTACTTCCAGAGTTTCTCTGTTGCAAGTCAGCATTTAAAAAATGATTTGCCTTGCCTCAAAATGCTTTTTCTATCTCTGTGAAGAGGGGTCTGCACATTTTTTGGGAGTGTGTGCACTGATGCTGTTTTTTTAGAGGGAGGCCTCTGGGAACTTGGAGAAGAATCAGCAGTAGCTGCCCTGTTGGGTTTATTCGCCTTCACTTTCTCTTTTGGAAGCAAATATCAATTGAGATTTCTTACCTGTTGAGTTTTTGCAGATGCATTGGGAGAGATGCTCTCTTTTGCTGGTGGTTCCAGCAGGAGGTCTTGAATAATGCATGGGGTGGTTGCTTATATTGATAAACATTGTTAATTTTAATTATAGGACTAAGATTTATGCTAATCCTTTTTTTTAATTCATTTTTATGATTCTGAGTATACATTGAATTGTTTTTAACCAAAGAGAGGAGAAATGCCTATGGGGGCTTGGGAATGTATGGATGCATCCCTTTCTCTGTCTTGTTTTGTCAACTCATTGGCTGTGTTGGGGTCTAAGCCATGTTTCATTGTATGACCCGTGCTTAATGTGAGCAATGTTCATTAGATACTCTGTTCAATTATTTACGTCATTGTTTTGGGGATCAGTTCCATGGGAGGGGGGAAGTCTTGGTTAGGGTATCATGTCCTGTCTTTATTTCATGAAGACTCTAAGAGAGCAGCTTCATTTTGGGAGACCAGTACTGTATCTCAGACTGAGGTATTGGAATTTGATATAGAATTATTCCAAAGAGTTAAAAAAAATTTTTTTAATGTTTATTCATTTTTGAGAGAGAGAGAGAGAGAAAGAGAGTTAATGGGGGGGGGGATGGTGCAGAGGGAGAGGGAGACACAGAAACTGAAGCAGACCGCAGGCTCCAGGCTCCGAGCTGTTAGCACAGAGGCAGATGTGGGGCTTGAACCCGAGAACCACTGAGATCATGACCTGAGCTGAAGTTGGATGCTTAACCAACTGAGCCACCCAGGCACCCCATTCCAAAGAGTTTTAAAAACCAACCAGGGTCTAGAAACATGAACCGGTCTCTGCCCACACTCTCCCTTGCTTACTGTAGGGTAGGTTCTTAGTGTTGGGGGGGGGGGGCAAAGGGGAGGGAAGACCAAAAAGGGTGCTTGGGTCACTATTTCAAAAACTAAGTGCCAGGCAAAATGATTGCCACTCATAATTGTTTTTGCCTGGTTTCAGGTTTTAAACTTGGATTTTATTTATTGATTGATTGATTTAGTCATCAGTTGATATGACAGCTAACAACAAAAATTTAGTTAATGATGGGAAAGGCAATCCCCTCTGAGTGATATCTTTGTTAATAATTATTTTAATTATTATTTTTTAATAATTAAAAAATAATTATTAATTTGTTAATTATTTTTTTAAAAGTTTATTTTGAGAGAGAGAGAGGGGAGGGAAGGAGGGAAGGGCAGAGAGAGAGGTAAAGAATAAATCTCAAGCAGGCTCCACACTGTCAGCTTGCAGCCCGACGTGGGCCCCGAAGTCACAAACTGTAAGATTGTGACCTGAGCTGAAATCAAGAGTCAGATGCTTGACTGAGCCTCCCAGGAACCCCCTTTTTTAATAATTATTTTACTAATTTATATTTTGGTAGGTGGTTTATAAAATATATACAATATAAGATGATATAAAAACAAGTGAAGAAATGGAGTGAACGGAGTTGTTCTCTAATTCATACATTTATTTATATGTTCAGCAAATACCTATGAAGCGTCTATTGCATGCTAAACCACCATTCTCTGTGTCAGGAATATTTCAGTAAACATAACAGACCGACTTCTTATCCTTACGGAGATATATTCTAATCTGAGATAAAAGGAGATAGACAATAAATAAACACACAAGTAAGTATGTAATGTGACAGGAGTTGCTTCATGCTGTGTGGACAATAATAAAGCAAGGTTGTGGGTGAGCTTAGGAGTGAGGGTGGGGGTGGAAGGGAGAGTTGCTCTTTTACAAGGTGGTTCAGGAAGTCCTCTCCGAGGTGATAATTTCATCCATGGTCTCAATGAAGTAAGGAGTGAAGTAAGTAAATGACATCTGAAAGAATAGTTTCAGAGAGGGAACAATAAGTGTAGAGGCTTGAAGGCCAGAGCATGCTGGGTGTTTGAGGAGTAGCCAGGAGGTTAGAGTAGCTGGGATGGAGTGAGGGGGAGAAGGGGAGTAGCCAGGGTGGAGTGAGGGAGAGGGGGGAGTAGCCATGGTGGAGTAAGGGGGATGGTGTGTAGCAGGGGTGGAGTGTGGGGGAGAAGGGGAGTAGCCCAGGTGGAGTGAGGGAGAGAAGGGGAATAGCTGGGATGGAGTGAGGGGGAGCAAGGGAATAGTTGGGGTGGAGTGAGGGGGAGGGGGGAAGTAGCTGAGGTGATATGAGGGGGATAAGGGGAGTAGCCAGGGTGGAGTGAGGGGGAGAGGGGCAGGAGATTGGCCTCATAGGTCATTGTGAGAGGAAGAGTTTACTGTGAGATACAGGATGCCACTGGGAAGGTTTTGAATAGTAGTAATCACAGTTTGACTTCCATTTAAAGACCACTATGACAGCTATACTGAGAATAGTCAGTATAGGGCAAGGGAGGAAGCAAAGAGCCCAGATAGGGGGCTGTTGTAAAAATTCAGACAAGTGATGACAGTAACTAGGATCGGGCATTACTAGTGGAGGTGGTAAAAAGTGGTTGGATGCTGGATATATTTTGAAGGAAATGCTGACAGGATTTGCTGATGCATTGGATGTGTGTAAAGAGCCTGAGGGGACATGAAACTGATATAACATTGTGTGTCAACTATACTCAAAAAAATTTACCGAAAAGAAAAATAAAGATGGGTGTCAAAGAGAAGTCAAAATTTTGTCCTGAATGGAAGAATGGAATCACCATTAACTGAGATGGATAGGCCGAAGAGAGAATGCTCAACAAACTGGAAATGAAAGGAGCTTTCTCAACCCGACAAAGAGCATCTACAAAAACCCCATAGCTCATATCATGCGTAATGGTGAAAGACTAAATGTTTTTCCTCTAAGGTCAGGAACAAGACAGGGATGTCCATTCTTGCCATTTCTATTTAGCATTGTAATAGAATATTCTAGCTAAGGCAATTAGGCAAGAAAAAGAAATAAAAGGCATCAAAGTTAGCAAAGAAGAAGTATAACTTCTGTCTATTTGCAGATGATATAATTTTGTATATAGAAAATCCAAAGGAATTCACTAAAAACTTTTAGGACTAATAAATGGATTTAACAAGATTATAAGAAACAAGATCAGCATACAAAATTCAATTGTGTTTCTGGGCATTAGCAATGAACATTCCAGAAATTAAGAAAATAATTCCATTTAACTCCATGCAATGGGATGAGATCACCCAAAGAGAGAGAGTGTGTGTAGAATGGAGAAAAGAAAGGTCTGAGGTCTAAGTTCCAGGTCATCAGTCTTTGAAGGTCAGGGAGACCAGGAGGAGCCCATGAGGCAGCTGAACAACCAAGAGACAGTTGTGTCCTGGGGGCAAATATTTGAGGAAGGAGCAGGTGATCAGCTGTGCGTGATGTGAAGTGAAGGGGGAGTAAGGTTGGGACTTGTGGGAAAGTAAGTGGATGAGCCTGAGTGAATAGCAAAGGAGAGAAGGAATTAGAGAGGGAGGGTCAAGGGAAAGAGTGTGTCCAGAAACAATACTTTGGAAAATGCAATACAAATTAAGCACTAGAAAAATGAACAGGTAAGCTCATTTTCTTTCCTTATTAGATTCAACAGACATGAATACTGTTCTGAAATTATTATGAAAGTTTGTAAACACTCTGTCGTGGCCTGTAACAGTTTGCAGAGTGGACGGGTACCAGTCCATGGAGCCCACTTGGTGTTTTTAGATTGAGGCCTGGCCCGGGCTGAAATTCATTCAGAATGGGGATGTCCAGAATACTTTGCTAGATGGGAGGAGGTACTTATTAGAGAATAAACATCGGTCTTACACTAAGGCTCTATATTTTCTTCTTCAGAAAGCATGAAGTCTGAATTTTGGTCCCGTATCGTTGTGAGCAAGTCAGAATCCACAAGAAGCCTACTGTGAAGCATTATCCTTTTCTATAAATGACAACAGCTCTCTGCTGTCTTCCTCATAATCCTGACATTTGTATAGTATTTTAGTCTGAATTGCTCACTTACGCCTTATACAACCTTGTGAAGTGGGTGGATTTTTTAATCACTGTGAAGAAACGAGCTCAGAAAGAGGAAACCACTTTCTGCTCTCATGCTGCTTAGAAGTGAGAGAGCCAAGACTTCCCCGTTAGACCCATGAGCTTGCCACCAGACGTGGCTATGGGATTTTAAAGCCCCTTCCAGATAGGAATCTAATGTCAGCTGTGCTTTGATAGTTTATGTCCTGTGTTGTGATGAATTTGCAGGTCAAATTTGATGTCACTTTGGGTGTGTGTGTGTGTGGGTGGGTGTGTGTGTTCTCAGCATAGCAAGGTAAACAGTCTTTGTCTTTCAATCTAAACAGTTGCTGGGGTTCACTGTTGTTGGCTTTAATTTTTTTTTTTTAATTTTTTTTTTTTCAACGTTTGTTTATTTTTGGGACAGAGAGAGACAGAGCATGAACAGGGGAGGGGCAGAGAGAGAGGGAGACACAGAATCGGAAACAGGCTCCAGGCTCTGAGCCATCAGCCCAGAGAGCCTGACGCGGGGCTCGAACTCACAGACCGCGAGATCGTGACCTGGCTGAAGTCGGACGCTTAACCGACTGCGCCACCCAGGCGCCCCAGCTTTAATTTTTTTTAAGTTCATTTATTTATGAGAGATAGAGACAGCAAGAGTGGGGAAGGGGCAGAGAGAGAGGGAGACACAGAATCTGAAGCAGGCTCCTCCAGGCTCTGAGCTGTCAGCACAGAGCCTGGTGCAGGGCTCAAACTCACAAACTGTGAGATCATGACCTGAGCCGAAGTCGGATGCTTAACCAACTGAGCCCCATAGGTGCCCCCACTGTTCTTGGCTTTAAATTCTAATCAGAAGTGGCTTTGGTTTCTGGTAATGCTGCCTTGTAACAGAGGTGTTTCTTCTTTCATAGTGTATGAATTATTTGCGTTCATCAGTCACATGGGAACATCTACAATGAGTGGCCATTATGTTTGCCATATTAAAAAGGAAGGAAGGTAAGTCTTTTTTAGAAGGTAAATGATATCCATGTTTTATTAAGCACCTACTGTATGCCAGGGACTCTACTTGGTGTATGTTATTGTTATATTATTTCATTTGGCTCTCAACAATGGTTTTGTAGGGATATACTCTTAAAGCCATTTTACACATCAAGACACAGGAGGCTCAGAGAAGTTGAATAGCTTGAACTTAGCCTGTAAGTAGCTGGTATTCAAAGCCTCTCTCAACCATTATACCAAAGTGACTTCCCAAAATAAAGATACATCCTGCAGCCGAATGTGTAGATATTTGGGACCTCCATAGGATTGCCAGTTTTAGCCAACAAAATGAGAAAACTGGATGCCCTGGAAATTTGAATTTCAGATAAACAACGAATAACTTTTTAGTATAAACATGTCTTCAGTATTACGTGGGATGTATTTACACTAAAAAATTGTTTGTTGCTTGCCTGCCATTTAAATCTAACTGGGTATCCTGTGTTTTATCTGGCGTCCCTAAACATCCACTGTTTTGCCTTATTGTGGCCTTACAGTGGGCTTCTTGGCTTCTTAAGTAGAATTGCTATGTGTGTGGTGAGCCGGGAATAAGACATCTATGGCATGTGAGGTTGCTGCTGTCTTCAGAACCTTCTCCTTGGGCTGGATCCCCACACACCCCACTGGTTTGTCTTCCTTGAGCTTTCCTCTGAGCAGCCTGTGTGTTGGCCTCCCGCTTGAGGCAATGCTCAGCCCCTGGGATGCTGGAGAAATGGAGTCTTGCCCTGTCCTGGTGGGATGTTGATCTTATACAACAAGATGCACTGCAAGGGAGACACGTCCCCCCCACCCCTGCGACTTGGTTGTGCCCCTTTTTGGTGTCTTTTAGTGCTGTCATCTTAACTTGATTAATGAAACAGTTGTGCACACTTGATTTATAGTGAGAATTTTTTTTATTACTAAGCAAAATATTCTTCCTAAGAAAATGAGCTTAATTATAATTTAAGAAGCCATACAGTTTACGGCAGGGAATTTGTAAAGTGCAAAAACAAGCAAAGGATATGTCATTTGAAAGCCTAAAGATAATCATTGTTTATATTTTGATAACGCTTCTCTTTGTTTTATTATTTTCATTGGGAGAGGGTATATGTCTATGTACATATGCTATATATAAATGTATGTATGTCTTTACAACTTTTCTAAAAGAGTAAGGTATGCACACAGCACATACAATTTTTTAACCTTTTTCTCCACTTCATACTGTATTGAAATAATTTTCCCACTTTACCAAATATTCCTTGAAGACATTTTAATAGTTGTACAGTAGTTCACCACATGGCTCTTTACTTCTTATTTTTACCTAGTTTTATGTCTCAGGCTGAAGTAAGTGCTGTCGTACATAATTCTTTGACTTAATTTCTGAGGCCATCTATGGATTTCTACAAAAGGGGCTATGAGATCAAAGGGTGTAAAATGTTTGGAAACCCCTTTAATGACCACTTTTGAGCTCAAGAATAAAAAAAGTAGTAGTAAATTCCCACCAGTGTTCTGTTCCTTTTTATACAACAGGCTTGGTTTTGTCTTAAAACACCTTGACTATTATAAGGATGGAGCAGTAACTTTTTTTCCGCTAAGCTTCCTGGGACTGACTGAAATCATCGAATTCTTCTCTTTTGTTTTCAGATGGGTGATCTACAATGACCACAGGGTGTGTGCCTCAGAAAGGCCCCCTAAGGACCTGGGCTACATGTACTTTTACCACAGGGTACCACGCTGAGCCTCAGATGTGCCAGTTGGCCAGAAGAAGCCACACGCCTTTTTAATTTGCCAAAAAAAAAAAAAAAAAAAAAAAAAAAAAAAAAAAAAAAAAAAAAAAAAAACAGAAGTTGGGACAACCAGACATGAAATGAAGGAATACATGGGGGTATTTATAGTTTATTTAAAGAACATCATTTGACGCCTTCTGAAATAGAACTGGGAAGGAATTTCTATTAGTGATGATACACTACTGTAGATAGTTTTTCTTTTTATAAATGTTCAAGGAGAGGATGATTTAAAAAAAAAGGTATTTATACTGCTGGTGGGGGATCTGCCAGTGTCACACCAAAAATGGGAATGTGCCATCAGCCCTGTGTTATGCTTTGGGGGCCCATGGTGTGGCCTCACCCCCAAATAAATGAGAAGCCCATTTTTGTTTCATATCAAAAATCAGTAATGGGATGGGCTTTATTTGTGACATAGTTTTTTCATTACACACAATTTCTGACCTGTCCATGTATAGAAGATAAGAGCATCTGCAATGAAAGGTATTTTTAATTTAATCGTATCAAAATTCATAATGTGATTGTGTGAATGTGTGAGGGTGAGACTGTTATCGTCAACCAGGAAATCTATGACGGGCTAGTTTTTAAAGGTTAAAGCAGTTGGTCTTAAGCATAGCTGAGAAAAGCAAGTAACTATTTTAAAGAAACTATAACTCAGGAACAGTTTTAAAAATTGGTTCCCCACTTAGATTTTCAGGAGTAAAAAGGGCTGAGTTGTCCCTTTAAAAAAGTGTTGTCAAGAATCCACCTGGGTTTGTGACATTTTGTGGGAGAATGCTGGATGCCCACAGCAGCACAACATTGTTCTTTGCCAAATAAAAGTAGATGAATTCTGGTTCTCAGCAGCCCTTTTCCCTAAGGCATAGTATGTATTTTTAGTTAAAGTAGCTAATCTTACCGTAACATGTAACAACTCCCTGGAATCACACTAAGTGCCCCAAATTTGTCTGTAATTTTCTTGTCCCTGAGCTCTTTGCCTGCCTCCATTTTTACATTTTTCTGGGGCTAGAGTCTCCTCTTGGCCCTTTCTGGGCTAATCACCTCCTGACTTGCCTTTGCTGCTTATTTGCTGTGACCAGCAGTGTGATCTTGGGCACCTTCAGGGCTTCAGATGCAAGGAAGCTTTATATGACATTGTGAAAAACCATCATTTCCATTTTGGTGTTTTAGTATTTTTGTTGCAACCTGGGATTAGATCAGGGTTTCAAATGTGATGAAAAAGTGCAACAAGAGTGGTTTATAATCTTCCTGCAGCTCTGTACTGAATTCTAGAGTCTTTGGAGTTTCTATTTCAGATTATCCAGTCAAATGAAGAAGGATCTACTGCAGTCTGCCTAACGTGCATTTGATTGGTAGAAAGGATCTGTCTAGAAACTGTAGGAAAATAAAGTAGAACCAGTTGGGTAAAATACCACATGGACAAGTGGATTACAACACGGTGAGTTGTGAGCAGTCAGGATTCTGGTTAAGATCGGGGCTCCTTTTACAGGAGATTAGCTATGCTGTATGTCTGAGGAGCACTGAGCCCGAGGCTGGGAGCCTGGAGACTTGGGTGCTGCCCCTAGCTGGGCAAGACCCTCATCCTCCCTGTGCCTCAGCTTTGACTTAATTTCTGAGCTGTGCTTTGAGGATAGATATGTGAGGTTTGATACGGTGACCCTTGAAAGAGTAGCAGGTGGTATGCCGTGTGGGTCCCAGTAGAGTGTGCTCCCTCCTTCTCCCGTCTGATGTTTTCTTCAATTTGGGAACAAATGCAATTGGCATGAGGAGGGCGCTCACGGTGCAGTAACTCTACTCGGTTGTGCCCACCAGTGCCGCCTTTTAGTGTTGTTTTGGAGATCCTAAAGCAGCCCCACTCTGTCACATGAGTCCCTGGCTCCTGTAGAAATTCCTACGCAAAGCAGCCTTACAAAATCCAGTCTCCTTGGCTGAGTGTCCTAGAATACTGACTCCAAACACACATGAAAAATGACTCATTTTCAATGCTCTTACAAAGTGAAGGCCTTCTTCGGGGGTCGGGGGATAACTGGGGGTTTGGATTGAAATGTGAACAAAGATAGCATGTGTATTTTGAACAAAATAAAAATTTTGTAATAAAACTTTGCAAAATGGTGTAAAATCAGTACAAGATTATAGGCTATCCATTACTTAATTTCTTCAAGTAGAAAAATAAACTTAGCCCTTTTGATGCCTAAACATATTGTAAGAGAATATTACTATGGCTGCCTTTTTTTCCTGCCTCACAAAACAAAGGGCTATTTCTACAAGGCAAAGTTTTGTATATGTGCTATTCTTTATTTCAGATTGAGAGTTGGGGAAAAACTGGAGCAAATAATGTGTTTCTTTCTTGCTTTTAAAAGTGTGTTTATATGTATACCTTAATATATACGAGGCAGATTTCCCTGGAATAAAAGTCTGGAACATACTCCTTAATTTTACCATGTATGTTGACGAGATTATTTGTGACTGAAAACTGGAATAATGTGTGGATTTTGTCAGATTATCAGCCTGTTAGGAGTCCTCTGTGTGAGGCGTGGTGGTGTAATTGTGAAATTCTCACCGTGTGTGGGTGTACGTGTGAAAGAGTGCACCTTTTTTTTTCCTGTAAATATCTTTTGATATCCATTTGTGTAAAATCCCAATGAATGTGTCTTTGGAAAATGTATCAAAGTTTTTATTTTGTCAATTGATCTGAATGCCCATATAACTGATCAGAAATCCAGTTTTGGTTCAGATTGGGGGATTTTTTTTTTAAGGGAAAAAAGCATGCAGAAAGGACTACTGGAAGAATCACGTTTTAATGCCATTTACGTCAACATTGCTTCAGTATTTTGAATTGACACGGCTGTTTTCTTCCAACTATAAGAGAATGTGCCTGCTGTTCCCCCACGCTCACTTTGGGCTACAGGAAGCCCGGCACAAGTAGCTTGAGCCTGTGACTCCCAACATCATTCTTTCCCATGACCTGCAGTGTCCAGTGTGCGTACCCGGGTTCGTGGCCCGACGCCACTCCAGGTGCCGTGGGCCTTTTACCTCTCTGGGCCTTTTTCTTTACAATGAGTGCGGTAGGCTGGATCAGCTCAGAAGTCCCTTCCTGCCCTAACATTCAATTCTATTTTTATTTTCCTATAGTTACTATGGGGGTTAGACATGTGGGATGAGGGAGCACACAGAGGTTAGATGTAACTTGTTGGTTTGTTATAGGTCGTACTCCCCAGTTTATAATCTGCATCATTTTAGTGTCCCCACCCCAACTTCTCTTCCCACTTCCTTTGGTAATTATCCTCTTTCTCTCCCATTCTTGAAACTTTCCACTTCTTAGTCCACAAGATACCTTGTTCCCATCCCCTTCAAAAATGAAAAAGTCTGTTTAAAACACCTCCTGCGATGAAAAAGCTCGGCACCACTTTCAGCAAATAAATCTGTAACGTGTGTAGACGATTTTCTTACTCTAATTCAGTGATAGCTATGATCCCCAAGTAAGTACTGAGAAAGTTGTCTGTCACAGAAAGGATATCTCTTCCTCTTGTGAGCATCACTGTTGCTAAATTACACTATCTCTGTAGTCTGTTGGGGAGATGGCAGGTGCTGAGCAGGAGCAGGGGATGGGATTAGATGGAACGTGATTTCACCCTTTGCCTCGGTCAGAAATCCTAGGTTACAGAGCAAGATTTTGTACTCTTACGTTGGTGTATAAGATCACCTACCCAGTGCCATGAAGATTCCCTACACCGTAAATCATCTTGAAAGAGTTTGTATTAAAATGTGCTGGATCTGTGCTACTGGGTGCAGGGGTCAGTAGCCACATGTAGCTAGTGACCTCTTGAAATTTGGCTTGTCCAAATCGAGATTGTGCTGTTCATGTAAAACACACACCAGATTTTGAAGGCTTGGTACCAAAAAGAAGGGAACGTAAAATATTTCATCAGTATTTTATATTGGTTACATGCTAACATGACAATATTTTAGATAAATAAGCTGTTACTAAAATTTCACTTATTCCTTTTTCTCTTTTTTTTAATATGGCTACCAAAATTAAAATTAGACATGTGGCTGGCATTGCACTTGGACAGGTGCTGCTCTAGGTTCTAGATGGTGTGGAGTCAGCAGTGAGATGCCACGTGTGGAAGGTAATTCTCCCAATAGACAGAAGCAACACACATATTTTCGCTGGGGTCAGCTCGGTGAGGCACAGAATGCCTTCCAGACAGCAGAAGACTTTCTATGTAAAAACCAGTATGTATAAGACTCCAATAAAAAAACCAAAACAAAACAAAACTAAAGCAAATGAGCCCCAAACCGCGTTCCTTCAGCTTTGCTTAGAAGCTAACTTTGCACTTATTTTTCAAGCATCTTCCATGTGCCAAGGATGCTGGCTACATGAGGGTGCTGGGCATATTTGCTCCACCTTAGGCAACATTCTCTTGTGGTTTCCCCTCCCCAGGTATTGTGTGGTCCGTTCAGAGCTGGGTGTGATGATGTATGGTGTAAATCTCGCCGCTCCTATCGGCCTGGGCAGAGGCTGAGCCTGCTGCCTGCGCCCACCTGCCCAGCAGGTTTGAGGTTGACTCCTGAAAGAGTTTGTATTTATTTTATTTTGCACTAGTCACAGCTGCTGTTAAAATATCTCAACTGTTTGGGGAGAGCATTGCCTGTGATGGAAAGAGAGATGGATGATTTATTGCTTCAGTTGTTTTAAAATTAAAAGCTATTCTCACAATCTGAGGTTCCTTTATGGCTCTTTTTTCTTTTGCAAAATGCCAAGTAAACTGATTCTGCCCTTGGCGGGTTCTCATCCATCAACGGAACAGGTAACCCAAGACAGTGACTGATTTTATTTCTCTTTAGGGTTTCTTGGTGTGGGCACCAAGGCCGCCTCATTCCCATCAGTAGTGGAACATCAGCAACGGTGCAAGATGTTTCTTCTGTAAAGGTGGGAGGGGCCGAGGCAGGGAAGTCTTTTAGTCTTTCTCGAATGGATGTCAGGTGCAATACTGGAGTCAGTGGAGACCCTGCTGTGATTCTGTGGCTCTCAGTTTGCTGGTAGCTTCCCTAATGCAGGTGCCAGTGTGCTCAATACTGGTTGCACCAAGGGATTTCAGCATTTCGATGGCACCATGTTTGTAGGTTGTATGAGTTTCCTATTGTTGCTGTAACAAAGGATTATAAACTTGGTGGCTCAAGAGAGCACATTCATTAGGTGAGAAGTATGAAAATGGGTCTTACAGGGTTAAAATCTAGCTGTTGGCAGGGAAACTCTATGTGAGAATCCATTCCTTGCCTTTTCCAGCTTCTAGAAACTCTTCTGTTCTCATTCTTTGGCTTGTGGCCTCCTAACAACATGGACGTCACTTAGTGTCTGTGTCCATTGTCCTATGGCCTCTGACAGGCTCTCCTGCTCCTTCTTATAAGGACCCTTATGATTACAGTGGGCCCACCCAGATAGTCCAGAATAAACTTCCCATCTCCAGATCCTTAAATTAATCACATCTGCAATGTTCCTTTTTGCCATGTAAGATAATACATTCACAGGTTTTGGGGATTAGGATATAGAAATCCTTGAGGAGGCATTATTTTGCCTACCATATAGGGTATGCTTATTACTACTTAAAACATGTCCATTCAATACTTAAAAAAATTTTTCTTTTTAATGTTTGTTTATTTTTGAGAGACAGAGCATGAGCCAGGGAGGGGCAGAGAGAGAGGGAAACACAGAATCCAAAGCAGGCTCCAGGCTCTGAGCTGTCAGCACAGAGTCCGACGGGGGGCTTGAACCCACGAACTGTGAGATCATGACCTGAGCCAAAGTCCGATGCTCAACCGACTGAGCCACCCTGGTGCCCCTCAATATTTAAAAAATTTAAAAGAATCTATACATTTTTAAAAATCCAAGTAAAATGACCAACATCAGTGTTGTGCCATAATGTTTTGGTGAGAAGAGGAGAAGGAAATGATTGGGATGGAGGATTTTTTTTATGACTCACACATAAAGTTTTTAGGACAATGTTTGCAAGTCAGATGCTGCTTACATTCACTTTGTTCTGTCTCCTTGTGCCCAGTGGGAGAGTCTACCATGGTGTGTATGCACTGTTTGAATCTAAGGTCCCACTTTTCGAATGTGGTCAGTGGCAAATCATTTGTAGTGAGGAAATTTAATAGGAAACAGTAAGTTATTCTCATTCGCATGCAACCTATTATTTAAAAATTTACTAGGAAAAGTCTTTCAGTGAGGTAGGGGGCAGATAGAACGGCAAGAGTAGAGGCATAGAGACTTGACTTTCTGAAACTCAGTCTTGTCATCTGTGCAGGGGGCCTAATAGTACATGAGATAAGTTACGTCAAACATTTCACAGTCTGGTGGCACAGGATATTTTTACTGTGCTATTTTACATCACTATTTTAACTAGCACTTTGACCCTGTGGAGGTTTTGACCCTTTATTTCAGTCTAGCAAATCTTTTTTTTTTTTTTTTTTTTGTAAAGAATCAGAATTATACCAACATCGATGACTTTTTTCCCCCAAAGTATTTTTCTGGAGATAATGTCATTAAGCCAATTTATTGTGTTAATGTATATAACATGGTTCATCATTCAGTAAATACTGAATATCTATGTGCTGGGCATTGCTTTTCTTAGAAAATATCAGTAAACAAAGCAGACCAGACTCTTTGCCCTTGTTGAGTTTATTTTCTAGCAGGGAGAGCCGGATGCTAAACATAAGAAATAAGTAAATTATATAATATGTTGAAAGGTACTATGTGCTATGGAAAAAAAGAACAGCAGAATGGGGGGAGGCGTGGATTTTGCTACTAAATATGGTACGCAGGGAAAGCATTTTTTGGGAGGTGAGATTTGAACCAAGACTTGAAGGAGGTGAAGGAGTCATCTAAATGCATATTTGGGGGGGAAAGATATGCTTGGCAGAGGGACTCATGGGAGCAGAGGCTCCAGGGTGGGAGCATAATCTATTATGTCAGAGAAGCAGTAAGGGGACCAGTGTGATTTGAGAGAAGGGAATGAGGGGAAGAGGAGTAGGGGAAGATGTTGGAGAGGGGCCAGATTGCCTGAGCCAGGAGGCATTGGAAGGGCTTGACTCTGGAGTGCCATTGGGAGTCATTATAGGCTCTTAAGTAGAGCAATGATCTGATCTGACCAAAGTTTCAGGAAGATAGTTCTCTAAATTAGCTGATAGGAGGCAAGGATAAAAGTAGAGGCTACTGAGGTAAGCAAGGTGAGCTAGGATGATGGCTCACATAGATGGGATGGTAGCAGTAGAGGTTGCAAGGATAGTCAGATTCTGGATACATGTGAAAGTAAAGCCAGTAGGATTTCCTGGTGGGCAGGACGTGGCATGTGAGGGAAAGAGAGTAGCCAAGCTAGACCCTAAAGTTCTTCCTCTGAGCAACTAAAGAATGTAGTTGCAATCAACAAAGATAGGGAAGGCTTGGTGGGATTGGGGGGTATTGATGGGAAAAGATGATCGCAAGTTTGGGATGTGTTGAATTTGAAATGCCTGTTAGATCTCCATGGTTGATGTTGAGTGGGAAGCTGGATATACAACTCCGGATTTTGAGGGAAAAGTCTGGACTGAAGTAAAAAAACTAAAGGTGGCATTTAAACCAGGGACTGGGTATGATCACCTGTGGAGGAAGACAGGAAATGGAACTGGTCCAGGGACTGAGCAAAGGCTCAATATAAGAAGTCCAGGAGAAGATGAGCCAGCAAAGGAGACTCTGAGAGGAGTGAACACCAACGTGGGCAAAAATCAAGAGAACAGTGCATGCAAGTGGAAGCCAAGTGGAGGCAACAGATATCAACTGTCAAGTAACTGTGGTAGGTTAAGTCAGATGAGTTGACTACACAATTGATCAACTTGGAGGTCATGGGTGATCTCCAAGGGGACAGTTTGGGGGGTGGGGAGGAACTGCAGAAGATGAATGCAAACCACTCTTTGGGGAATTTTGCCACAAAGGGAAGCAAAAAAGAGATGGTGGCTGACAGGACGTGGGCTGGGAACAAGAGAGGTTTTTGTTTTTAAATATGGGAAATAAGATGGTCAAATAGGCACAATACTGAGGATGTAGGACAGAAAGGTGAGAATTGCTGTTTGCTGCCCTTGAGCAGGCAAGAGGTGACGGGATCTCGTGCTCAGTTGGAGCTGACTTTAGACACCGGCTGGGGAGCCCGTCTTTGGGGACAGGAGGAAGGCAGAGATAAGAGCGCCAGATGCGGCTGTGAGGAGTGGGAGCACTGAGAGTCTGGGGATTCTGTCCTGCCTGCTTTAATTTGCTCAGGGAAGTAAGAAGTGAGATCCTCAGCTTGGAGGGACCATGGGTGGGGGAGATTGGAGATTTGAGGTGAGGGGAGGTGTGAAACAGTTATCCAGTTGAACTCTCTCCAAGCTTTTATATTTTCCTTTCTATTTTAATGAAATTAGTTTAATTGGTATCAATTCAAGTTATTTTGAGAGAGACAGAGACAGCACGAGTGGGGGAGCAGCAGAGTGAGAGGGATCGAGAGAATCCCAGGCAGGCTTTGCACAGTCCATGCAGAGCCCAATGCAAGGCTTGAACTCACAAAACCCCAAGATCATGACCTGAGCTCAAACCAAGAGTCAGATGTTTAACCAACTAAGCCACCCGGGCACCCTCAGTTCTGTAAATTTTATGAAGACAGTCTGAGTCTTCAGCTTTTGGTCCTCATCACATTTTCCCTATTAGAACTTTTCCTATTGCAGAGTCCCTTTTGTGGCCATGATTTCCAGCGGGTCCACCTTTACCAGGTCAAATTTTGCCACTCTAGATTTTGTCAAGATTTTGTTCTTTTGTCATTTTTTTGAATCAGTAGCCAGTTTTCCTGTAAGCACTCTTAGCCATCGTCTTGGTAAGATTTCTCTCAAGCTTACTTTTTCCTGGGCCAGTTTTTGCAGTTTTTAATAGTAGATGTGATCTTTAGTCAGTTCTTAATCGGTAAGATGTTTTTCTTCCACCTGGCACAGTTTTTGCTGTTATGTTCATCATTTGCAATAATATTAATTATAGACTGTGTTTATTATTAGGAGGGGAGAAGCAGAGGACCTGAGTGTGCATTAGGGTTAAAATGGTGTAGTAGAAATAATGGTGTAGGAATGTGGCACATGGCAGGTTTCAGTAAGTGTTAGCTTCCTTTCTTTTTCCTTTTCAAAGACCTTGGCCTGGGAAGGCTGCACTGCTTGGTCTCCACCCTTCTAAACTCAGGTGAGCAAACTCAAGCAGGGGGCCTCCTAAGAATCAAATGGCTTAATTCCTTAGATGAAAATACTAAATTAACTGTCAGTTTCCAAGGTTCTGATTCATTAAGTTGATAACCAGGCAGCATTATTTTTATTTTTTTATTTTTTTCAATATATGAAGTTGATTGTCAGATTGGTTTCCATACAACACCCAGTGCTCATTCCAAAAGGTGCCCTCCTCAGTACCCATCACCCACCCTCCCCTCCCTCCCACCCCCCATCAGCCCTCAGTTTGTTCTCAGTTTTTAAGAGTCTCTTATGCTTTTGCTCGCTCCCCCTCTAACCTCCTTTCAGGCAGCATTATTTATTATGAGGTATAAGTAAGGAAAAAAAAAATACATACATCCTTGTGAGCGCTAAAGTACTGGATAGGTAAGGCATTACTGTGAGGAGCCTTGTAAAGGAATGTGAAAAACACTTCAAACCTTGGGCTGCTTTCATGTATGTATACACATGGAGTGAAGCAGCTGTTTGAGGAAATAGAATTCACGCTTAAAAAGGATTAAGAGACATAATAAAAGGTTTAAGTTATGCAAGGGGTCGGGAGAGGAGCCACAATTCACCGCTGGGTAAAATAACCGTGAAGGGGAAAGAAGGAGGTACAGCCTGATTTGATAGAGGAGAAAATGAACTTCCACCAGGTTGTTGGCTTATAGCAAGAGGACTTAGTGAAGAGGGAGAAGGGGGGCTCAGTGTGCCTGTGTGGCTCTCTTCATCCAAGTCTATTGTTCCTGCATCACCAACCTGACCACTCAAGGACTTCATTAGTAAACATTCTGGAAACAGAAACATCTGTCTCGGTGGCATCCCTTCTCTGCTTGAGGGCAAATCCACCCTTTATGTGCTCCAGGAAGGCCACCAACAATCTCCCGCTTTGCCAGGGCATCTCCTAAGGTCTCCCCAGCTCACAGCGCTCGCCATCCTGGGCTCCTTCCTCCTTGAACACGCCAAGCTCATTCCTGCCTTGGTGTCTTGTGGTAGCTGTTGGCTCTGCCGAGAATATTTCAAAGAGCTGTTCCCAGTACCACTTGGTGGGCTTCTTGGTGTTCAAAGCTCAGCCCAAACATCACCTAAGAGAAATCTTTCCTGACCATCTATGGATAAAAAGGAGCCCCCAGTTTCTCTCATAATACCTCATTTGCCTTGTCCTTCTAGCAGTTTTTGGCACATGACATCCTTATGTGTTAAAGTATTTGTTGATCCCTCACAGAAATCTAAGCTCTTCAAGGGCAAGTTTGATTTGACTTACTTACCACTCCTGCATTAGAACAGTACGTGCACGTAATAGAACCTCAAATATTTATTGACTGATTAAAAAAGAAAGAAAAGAAAAAAAACAGACCCTAAAACTGAAATATATTTTAATATTTTTATTCTAAAAAAAAATCACAAAATCCAGTTTCAGGTTAAATATTTTACTCTTAAAAAATTAACAAAGGAAGAAGATTTTAAAGTTTTGTTTTATATGTAAAAATGCATTCTTGATTTCCAGATAGCTCATGCAACATCATATGTGGTGGTTATTCAATAAAAGACCTTTTTTATCAATAGTACAAATTGGATTATATATGATTTGAAGCAATTCTGACCCCCAAATCCCATTTTGAAAGATTTCTCAAAAGACCTTGAAGCCACAGACAAAGTTTATTTGAAAACATAGTTTAAAATTGCACAAATATAAATACAATTTAGTAATGTGAAAAAGGGAAGGCATGCTTCCAATAATAGTACAAAAATACTACCTTAATCTTGGTACTTTGCAAATTATAAGCCAAAGGAGTAAATTAAACACATCAATATGATAGGTTATTTTTATGGTAGTAGTTTTATTTCAAAGAGCAATGCAGGGAAATACTAAGATGAAGCCTTATTATCCAACAGAGTTGTGCTATGATACATAATATTTCACTAAATACACAGATACATTATCACATAGTATGCCCGTAACTTTTACACCCTCACCCCATTGCCATTAATTTACTATAGGTCACTTAATTTGGGTTGGTTTTAACTTAAAAACTCAATGTAAACATTTAAAGTTAAATTTATTGTTATCTATTTCAGCTTAAAAATGAAATCCCAAGATTTTAAACATTGAGCATAGAGAAGCATCACAGAAGAATTTGCCATTTGTCTTAATATTTTTAGATTAGACTAGATATGCAATATTCATAGATATACAAAATATATAGAAATGTCTTTTCTAAATAGTTAATAAATGCCTGTTATAGTTTGTAAAAAGTTTATTAAATTAATCAGGTTTTTTTTTTCAACCAATGTAAACAAATTTGGGCAATGAAAGTTGAAGAGGGTTTGAGTCAGGTGATATGGGGGGACATTGGTAAAAATTTAGGTTTGCTTTATTTCCTTTACTGGCAACATATTCAATCATGAACCATTTCTCTCATTGTACAATTCTTTATGGTATCTAGGCTAATTTTTTACATATCTCAGTGAAAATGCCAAACTACCTAGCTGTGTATGTATATCCCTTACTATTGTTTTGTCAGTCCATTTCCCCTCTCCAAGAAATTCAAAGAAAAAAATAAAATGACACACATTTTATTGTTGAGCAAAGAACTGCCTGCTGTTTTTTCATCTTCATATTGTTTCGAATGCAGGTTTCTAAAAGCATCCTGAAGAGCCTGTCAGGGTTTTGCACGCACACCCTGCAACACTGCAAGTTAGTTTTCTCTTGTAGAGAAGGTCCTGAGACAACAGTTCCGAGATTGGGGCACTGGTTTCTAGAGTGTGTTAATTTGGTAAGTCTGCAGAGGTCACAGGGAGCGGAAATTTTATTCAAGGCAAAATACCACGTGAGAGGTTGTTAAACTTCACACTTTTGATTTTCTGGTTTTTCTCCTCTTTAACTGTTTAATGCCTCCACACGAGTCTTTGCTAGGAGTTTGAGGATTTCCGTCTTTGAGCTTGTATGTGTGTGTTTGGCGGTGTGTGAGATGGTGACAAAGCTGTTAGCAACATAAGACTCACCCCCAGCTTTGTCTTAGTGAGCTTTGCTCCCTCCATTTCTGGTCTCCTTGCCCTTATTTTTTCATGAAGCAGGGGTTACAGAAAAAGGCAGTGAGAGGACTTCCAAGTTCATTCTGAGTGACCATGAAATCACCTCATTATCTCTGACTTTCAGTGTTTTTAGACATACAGATCAAGTCCAGTTTCTTAAGGGATGGGGCCCACATAGCTCACTCACTCATCATATAAATAGGGCCATGTTGAGGCCAATGGTGTGGCACCCACACACTCACTATGTGACATTTGTGGAAATTAAGCCGTCACGTCCACTTTGCCTTATGGTGGTTTTCATGTGCCTGACATTACCCCAACCTTCCCACCTTATTTAGAAGGTCAGTATTTCTAATTTACTCCTAAATTTTAGAAAATATTTGAAATGCACAATTCAGAATTTTGAACCCAAAACTCTGTGGAGGCAATCAACACAATTGCATTTAGTAGTGTTCAGACACACGGATTTTGTTTGAATTTTGGATCTGTTGTGCCTCAACTGGTTTAAAACTTGTTTAGATGTCTAAGTACCTGGATTCCTCAGTAGATTCGTTTGGCACTGGCTGCAACACTGCATAAGCCAGATGTGTGAATATCTGTAAAGTTCAGTGTAGTGTGATAGCAGGAAAACAGTCTTGACAAGAAGATATTAAAAGCAAATAGTAAAACTATAATGCAAAGTTCATGAAAATGTTTCCTTGCTCAGAAGCAAGGAAAAATAGGCTACCCTATGAGATTTAACCATGCACTGGGTAAATTTACATTCAGTACAGTTATCTTGCATGCTTTGGTTAATATTTGAGTAGGCAGATTTGCAAGTACTAATGCATGCGTTATTTTTTACCTGAGGTTATACGTTTTATTTTTTAAAAATTGCCTTTTTACAAACCTTATGCCAGAGTTCATCTATGAACACTCTTTAAAAAAATATATATATATCTATCTACTTCTTAGTTCAAAACAGTTTAATTTCAACCAGTTCTATAAATACTGAGATGACAGGGAAACTGTGCAGTAAAATCTGGAGACGGAATGAATTTGAAATCATTTTACAAAGTTGAAATCATGTGTGTGCATGTTCAATTTCTAAAATATGAGGACTCAAAAAAATTGGTACACAAATGAAACCTTCAGAATACCCTGTTTCTAGAATCCTTTCAGAATCATTTCAAGGTATAAAACAATAGCAACCACTAACTTAAAGTGCAGTCTAGTCTTGTGGAACTGATTCAGGGGCAAATGAGGAAGGGACACAAAATGACCATCTTGCTTTCTCTATATTCCCAAAGAGCTCATGGATAAAGTGTATGGGAGAGATTTTGGGAACTCCTGTTGTATGTGGGACTAGCTATACTTGTGTTTAAGTCTTGCTTGTATATCAGGAATATACTAGAAAGACTTACCTAGTATGAGTATCTAGACATGGACCCAAGATACAACATAATAGTTCTCTTTAAAGAAAAGGAGAAGAGTGGCATCCAACTCTGAAGGTGAGTATGTCCTGCACATTCTAGCCCAGTGAAGTGTCTCTAATTTGCCATTCTAGCTCAAATACAGATTGGCTGAGAAAGCACAGCTCATAGCATCTGCTGAAAGCTTCCTGATGGACAATATCTGCCTTTCTTTAGGTGTCATGGGGAATGACCTTAAGAGGAAGCCTCATCCCCACTGTCAAGGTACAACAGCACATAGAAATAGCCCACTAGACATAGGTGTAACATATCTTGAAATTCAGCAGTGATCACTGGATTTCTCTGCATTCTCATCCAATCTGCCAGTGAAAATAAGTTCTTAAAAGTTACATCCATGCAACTGAAGGGCCATTCTAGAAAACCAGTACCATCCTCTAAGAGATCTTAGGCTTACTTAGTAAGACTCTCAGAAAAAAGGAACTCAAAGCCTTCCCAGGGTGCCTTAGACAGGAACCAAGGACACCCTGCCTTTTGAAATGGAAAGAATAAATGACAATTTCATACCACCAGGGTAAGATACCAAAACCAGTTCTGTCTTAAAAAATGTGTATATACTTGAAAAATGCATACAATAAAGATCATTCTAAAATCTTACTAATTTTTGGTGGTGCTCTGATTTCTATAAACTTTCACTTATTTTTTAGTAACTGTTTTTACTTAATTTTGTTTAAAAATACTATTGAAAAATATCTTGGGCAATAATTCTGCACTTCCTGATAGGCAACAGACTATGAAAATCTTGGTTCTGATGGATACTAGATATATTGAAGAAAGTGCTACTGAAATGATCCAAGTATGATGGGAATGGAAAATTGTCTACTCTCCTCTGAATTCACTTGGTATTCTGACAGCAAAATCAAACTTGGGCTGCAAAATTTGTCACCACTTAGCAACAATCAAATTAAATCAAAGTATCCTGCATTTACCCTACTGTCAGGCTTTAAACTATTAACTGATGTCATGCATGTAGGGCCAACAAATCTAAGAAAACAGCCTATTGTTATTACTGCAAATTCAGTTACTGTTGAAAGTATAGAGTGGCATCATAAACAGAAACCTGCAAAGCTGGCTTTGAATCCTGCGTTCAGAGGCTCTTAATGGACTACAATGGACGCAAATCAGCTAGTCAGCCAGTGAACGCACGGGAATTGGCGGGAGGGACATGCAGGGAATGGATGTTCTCCTCTCAGGGATATTCAAGCAGGCAGCTGCCATGAACTTGGACTCTGGCCCTGAGAGTCCTTCCTAGACTAAATTCTAGGATTCTAAAATTATAAAGAATATTCTTGAAAATATTGTTGAGCTTTATTTGCTGCTGAGACTGGAAGGAAGTAGGCAAAGACTGGGTTGTCATGACTGCCCAATGGTGAATGCCTTAATGCCTCTGCCTTCTGCTGTCCAGCTGGGGGCATCACCTTTGCCCAAGTGAGCTTCGACAGTGAAGATGAAAGCCTGGCACACCACAGGGCTCTTTGTCCTAATAAACCTTAAAAACTCTTCATCTTTATAAACTCTGTCGTTATAACACACGTGAACTTCAAGGATTTGTGGTTTCCTGTTTCCTTGAGGCCCCTTCCTACCTGAGGAACTTCCAAGGTAATAGAGGAGAGGATTTCTACCTGCACACCCCGCTCCCCTCCTCCACCGCCCTCACCAGGAGAAGCTAACTCTCCAGTCAATTAAACTGTCTTGACTCAAATGCTGTTTGCTTGGTAACTATAATCATGAGAGTAACCAGCTACTATTAACCAAAGAACATGAAGAAAAAGTTGGGATCAGATTGCTTTGGGGAAGATTCTGGAGGAAGGAAGGAAGGAAGAAAGGAAGGAGAAACAATAAAGAAGAATGGGACCACTTATTAGAACAACTTGCTAGAATTGGACACTGGCGATCTTATGTTTTGGTTAGCATTTTGCAAACAATTTTTCTAACTCTTTAAAAAATGATGTCAATCCAAATAATCACCAAGCCCCAACAGGGCACAACACACCCTGCAGAAGTGAGTAGAATGTAATCAATGAAATAAAACACCACTACCGACAGAAGGTTCCTGACACTTGATAAATGTTCCAAATGAGAGCCAAAGGAGCATGCATCTTTCATATTAAACCACTGACATTCAGTGAGATTCAGCTAGAAAATATTGATCTTCTATCCTAGAATGCAGAAGGGAGAGCAATGCAGATTATTATGGAACTAAGAAAACACTTAATTTTTAGGAAAAAATGTATTTATCACTCTTACGAAATACTATTTAAAATATTAAAAGTTTAAAAGGAATATTGGTGTGCAGGGCAGTCAGAAAGCAAGTAAAGTATGACATTTAAGCAAGTTAATGTTAACTCTATAGAAATCCTGTTATCATCCAAATTCCTCCCTGCAGAGAATGCATGAAGGGACAGTACAATGTCTCTTGCTTAAGTTCATATGGTCCCAGAAAGCATGTGAATAAGATCTGTGTTTGACATATTTACACCCTGTGTCCTATCTGCTTTGAGAAAAACTCCTTCAAAACTCTACACTATGAAAAACTATTTTCAGGAATTTTTATTTGGTCCATTGATCTAACAAGGCCGAGTTCTTGAATCTTTCACCCCTAAGTTAAAAATTGGAGCAACGGAACAAAACTCCAGCAAGGCATAAATAAGATATTAAAGTGCGTATATACAGTCCCAGAAAAGTTTTGATTGGGAACAGCAAAAATTTCTAGTGCAAAAACTGCTTTTGCCAGCAAAGCTCCCTCTCTGGAGTCGAAGGGCTACAGTAAAAGTTAAAATCGGAACAGGTCTAAGCAATGCCTCTCTTTAGTCAAGGGTTAATATATGTGCATGCACCTTGGCCCAAACTACGTTGTAAAAGGGGGAATTGCAGGGGATAGTTCAGAAACAGTCAGAATTCCCTGATCAGAGGCAGTGCTTTCTCCAGGTGTCCTATGAGCAAGTTCCTTAGGTGTGTCATCAGCTGCAAAAGTGAGGACAAAAACCCCAAAGGACGTGTTTTGAATATGCTTGCAGCTTGTGAAGAGTATTCACACATGGTTACTTTATCTTGGTTTGTCTTTGTGTCTCTCAGTTCTTCTTCTGAGCCCAACCTTGACTCTATGTACAACATTTTGTGCTTTTGAATCTGAACAGAGACTGGGCATCATCTGTAGGAGTTCCCTTGTGTTATATCACCATGGCCTTTCGGACATCTGGTTTTATCCTTTTTGGAATTCATAATAAAATAGTTTTGCATTTCTTAGTACAATTACACAGATAAGGATTTATCATTTTTAATTTTTTTTTTTTCTTTTCCTTCAAGGATCCAAGTTGAAAGCTCTTAGGAGGACATCCAGGTCACCGAGATTAGCCGCCTGGAAGAGTTCTGGTTGGTCCATCAGAGAAAGTGCGATTCTGAGGGCAGCCCAGATATTCCCAGAGATTGCAGGATGAGGAACTTGCTGTTGATTCCTGCTTTTTCTTTGCAAACTGAGGGCAGTGAGAAAATTGCTGACCGCTTCTCTAAGAGGGTAGAAAAACAGACATTTAAAAATGCAACAAATTTCAGAGTTAGCAACTTAAAAAACAAAAATGGATTAACTTCTTTTAGTTCAAAACCCCAAATCACCTCTCTGAGGTGTTTTAGATCATCAGAGGAACAACCTTCTGGTTGTCTCATTATTCTTTTGTGAAAAATCATTGTTCAGTATAGCAAAACCAGAAAGAAAAAGGGAATTTTATTTTAAGAATGTCATGTGAGACAGAAAGAGTAATAGCAAAACCATTGCTAACTCATTATGCATTCCTTTTCCCCCTACCTCAGGGGTAATTTAAAGACAGAATCCATTTGCAAATGTGAATTATACAACTAGGGTTGAAGAGGAAGCATCTGGCCCTACTCAGAAACAAAGTGGCTTAACTTTTCCTATTAGTGATAGTAATATGGGAGGCGGCTGGGGCTGAATTGATTTGCTGTCAGAACATCTGGGTTGGAATCCTAAGCATTTAGCCTTAGGCAAATTTATTATCTTTCCAAGCCTCCATTTCCCCAACTGTATAATAGGGATAATAGAACTCATTTTATTCATTTATTTTTTTTTCCTTTTAAACATATGCATTTATTAATACCCCACCCTGTTCCAGAAGGGATTGGGGATGTCAGCAAGTTACTATCAGGGCTTCACTTTCTTCATCTCCATATGGTCTAGGTGATATAAGTTCATTCCAGTTCTTCCCTTTTGTGACTCTGATTCTAATAATTTGTTGGTTATCTCCACTTAGTTCTGTTAACACCTGGTATTTAGGGACGCTTGTGTGGCTCAGTCGGTTAAGCATCTGACTTTAGCTCAGGTCATCATCTTGTGGTTTGTGAGTTCGAGTCCCGTGTCGGGCTCTGTGCTGACAGCTCAGAGCCTGAAGCCTGCTTTGGATTCTGTGTCTCCCTCTCTCTGCCCCTCCCCTGCTTGTGCTCTGTCTCTCAAAAATAAACATTAAAAAAAAAAAATGCTTCATTTTAGAATATGGAAAATGGGATGGGGGGTGGGGGAAACCTACAACTGGTTCTCCTGATTTCTGTTCATGGCATCACCATCCAACCAGTGACCCAGCACCAAAACCTAATGCCATCTTCAACTATTCTTGCCCTTGCCCCAATATCTCACTGAGCCACGTGGAATCCACTCTCTAATGTCTTTTCCCCACTTGGTCCTTCCCATGGCCACATGTAGTTGAAGCCCTTGTTAGTTGTCTCTCTGTTCTGTTCTATGGGAAGTCATTTTAAAATTTATTTATTTATTTATTATTTTTTTTTTTAATTTTTTTTTTAATGATTTTTTTTTCAACGTTTATTCATTTTTGGGACAGAGAGAGACAGAGCATGAGCGGGGGAGGGGCAGAGAGAGAGGGAGACACAGAATCGGAAACAGGCTCCAGGCTCCGAGCCATCAGCCCAGAGCCTGACGCGGGGCTCGAACTCACGGACCGCGAGATCGTGACCTGGCTGAAGTCGGACGCTTAACCGACTGCGCCACCCAGGCGCCCCTAAAATTTATTTATTTGAGAGAAAGAGATAGAGACAGAGGGGGACAGAGGATCTGAAGCAGGCTCTGCGCTGAGCAATGAGCCCCTTGCAGGGCTTGAACTCACAAACTGTGAAATCATGACTTGAGCCAAAGTCAGACGCTCAACTGACTGAGCCACCCAGGTGCCCCAAGAAGTCATTTTAAATTTTTTTTTTTTCAACGTTTATTTATTTTTGGGACAGAGAGAGACAGAGCATGAACGGGGGAGGGGCAGAGAGAGAGGGAGATACAGAATTGGAAACAGGCTCCAGGCTCTGAGCCATCAGCCCAGAGCCCGACGCGGGGCTCGAACTCACGGACCGCGAGATCGTGACCTGGCTGAAGTCGGACGCCCAACCGACTGCGCCACCCAGGCGCCCCAAGAAGTCATTTTAAAACCTTGTTGTGTGAGGTACAGTTGGATCAATTTATGTGAAATCTTTTATTAAATCAGATCACTAGTTCTCCAAGTGTGGTCTGGGGAACTCTAGGATCAGTGAGGTCAAAATTATTTTTACAATAATTCCGAGACATTATTTTACCTTATTTTCATTTTCTCACGAATGTACAATGGAATTGTACAGTGATTACACAATATGTAAAATCCCAATAGATTGGTTGTGGAGACAGATATGAGAATCTGTCTTCTATTAAGATATTAAAAAAAGTTTTTATTTATTTTTGAGATAGACACAGAGCATGAGCAGGGAAGGGGCAGAGAGAGAGGGAGACACAGAATCTGAAGCAGGCTCCAGGCTCTGAGCTGTCAGCCCAGAGACTGACACAGGGCTTGAACCCATGAACCATGAGATCATGACCTGAACCAAAGTTGGTCCTTAACCGACTGAGCCACCCAGGTGCCCCTAAGCAAGATATTTTTAAAAGTTGCAAAAATGATAAAAGAATGCCACTCTTTTCGCTAAACATTTTTTTTTTTTGTTTTGGGGAATAATTATTTTTCATAAAATGTCTAATTTATGTTAACATGTAGTTGATTATTATTTTTAAATGAATCTTATAAACTTTCTCAGTTTTACTTCTAATATGGTAAATATTGGTGGATACAACCCACCTAAAAGCCCTTGGAGGTGCCTGATAATTGTTGAAAGTGTAAAGGAGTCCTGAGAACACCAAGTCTGTGAACCTTCCAGCTCTTTCTGTCCACAGCTGCTCTCTTGCTCATGTACCCGGTGTGCTTTCTGTCTGCACTCTCAGGACCTCTGTCCCCAGAAGCATGTATTCTGTATCAGACAAACTGGTCTTTGCTAAGAATGACGACACTGCTTTAATTTGCATCTGCTTTACTCTTCTTAAAAGCTTTTCACACATTTGATCCCACTTAATCCCACAAGGTCATTATTAAGCATCTGGTAAGAAGCTTTGAAGTGAGGCTGGATTTCTGATTCCAGTGAACATGATCTAGACATTGGTTCATCTGTATTGTTAGACTGCCTGGAAATAAATGGCAACTGGGAAATGGTTCCACTGTATTTGGCAACCTGGCTAATGGAAGGGATTGGGGTTCTAATCATCTTCTCTTTTGGATGTTTAGTAATCAAGCAAGAGAGGAGGGTTTATAAACAGATGCACATGTGGGGTTTACTTTGGAGGCCCTTTTTGGCTTCCTTGTTCCAGGATGGCAGCTCAAATGACAAGGATTCCATTTCCTCTCATCGTCCTAGGCTCATAAGAGCTCTGGGGGAGAAAGACCCCGGAATCTCCTCATGCACAGGCTGTTCCTAGCTGCCCCATGTGTGGCAGTGGTCTCTGAGGGACAGGGAGAGTACCAGAATAGTCTATAGTCTAAATGCTAACTTGCCAGGCAACGTGAAGCGGTCCCCATGAAGATAGTCTAAATCTGTTCTCCAACTTGGGAACACAGAGTCCTTCTGGGGGATTCAGAAGATTGTACATGTATATGTATGAATAGTTTTTAAATGGCTTACACACACACATATATATGAATAAGCTGTTCATGTATGTCTTGATTAATAAAGTGCATTCATTTAAAAGCATTCCTCATTTTATAATATCTTTCCCTTATTATATTAATACTAAAAACATTAACATGAAAGGGGATGTGATTTATGTTTTCATTAAAGAGTCCTCACTCTTGAAAATTTTAAGATCCTTTGGAGCTCCTACTGATAGAGGGATAGCATTTTGAGCTGCACATTTCACGCCAACAATTTCCTTTCCTTATTTCAATTGTATAAAGTCCTGGGGACTTGCTTTGACTCTTTATAGAACATGTGCAATTACAGGAGTGCCTGGATGGCTCAGTCGGTTGAGCATCTGACTCTTTTGATTTCAGCTCAGGTCATGATCCCAGGGTCATGGGATTGAGCCCCACGTCAGGCTCTGCGCTGAGCATGAAGCCTGCTTAAGACTTTCTCTCTCTCGGGGTGCCTGGGTGGCTCAGTCAGTTGGGTGGCCGACTTCAGCTCAGGTCATGATCTTGCAGTCCGTGAGTTCAAGCCCCGCGTCGGGCTCTGTGCTGACAGCTCAGAGCCCGGAGCCTGTTTCAGATTCTGTG
This sequence comes from Lynx canadensis, assembly GCF_007474595.2. Taxonomy (NCBI): domain Eukaryota; kingdom Metazoa; phylum Chordata; class Mammalia; order Carnivora; family Felidae; genus Lynx; species Lynx canadensis. Next base: position 71,893,992 of record NC_044311.2, read on the forward strand.
TCTCCCTCTCTCTGACCCTCCCCCGTTCATGCTCTGTCTCAAAAATAAATAAAGGTTAAAAAAAAAAAAGACTGTCTCTCTCTCTCTCCCTACCCCTCTCCCCACTCACGTTTTCTCTCCCTCTCTCTAAAAAACAAACAAAAAAGAAAATGTGCGATGACAAACAACAAGTGTTATAGCTATGTACATAGACACCTGCAGTCCTTGAGGGAGAAGTTCCAAGACTCTGGTGGGCATGGAAGTATCTGAACCAGCTCTTGGCTCTTCTTCTCAGCCACATCTCTATTGAGGGTTATTACTTCCTAACTATCCACTTACACCTCGAGTTAAACTTATTTTCAGAATTCATTTAAGGTTTATGTCTCACTTGGTGGTCTTCTTTTTCTCAGGGGAAAAAAAAACCCAAAATATTTAGTACTTATAAAAATTTCCCACATCCAGCATGACGATAAAGGACCCACAGAGCTTAGCTGAGATGTTTTGAAATTTTTAGGTAGCCATTTGATCAAGGTTGCCATTTTTACCAATTAAGAATACAGGATGCACAGTTAAATTTGAATACCAGATAAACAATAATTTTTAGTATGAGCATGTCCCATGCAATATTTGGAAAATATTTACCCTAAAAACGTATTTGCTGTTTATCTAATTAAAATTTAACTGGGCATTCTGTATTTTATATGGCAACTCTAAAACTGACTTGCTCCTGTACAGGTGACTTTCTGCTTGAGGATTAAAAATCCATTCTCAGTAGAGTTGCCCATTTCTACCTATCACGGACCTTCAAGGCCTCCTGCAAGCGGGTGCCCTACTGAGGCTTATACATGTAAGTGCCAAGAAAGTATTTTATTGGCATCTCAAGTACTGTTTTCTACACTGTAACGAGGAGTTACAGTTAAGAACTACTCAACCAGAAGCCTTATAAAAGCCTCCTCTGATAGAAGTTAATATGACTACATGTACATACATATTTATTTACATCTCTCCTTGTTCCAACAAAGGACCTAAGGTATCTTATTAAATACATCTATATGACATAGTTAGAAAGTTAAGTGACTAAAGGGGGTAAAGATAAAATCGGGTTAGGAAAATCAGATGAGACCAGAATGAACTTCGTATACAAAATGGACATTGCCAGGCCTTCGACAGCTGATGCGCGAGGGGGCACCAAAGGTTCTCCCGTGACCCTTTGCAGAGCTGATGTAAGGAGGGCCTCTGCAGTCGCACACTTCACAGTGCCCATGAAATAAAGCAAACCAGTTGCTGCAGAGTCACTCAGCTATTCCTGGTTTTAACCTGAACAAGGTCCTCTTGGAGGACGGGTGTAATCCAGTGACTAATGTTCTAAGATTCTTCTAGTATAAAGGTAGCAACCAATTTCTGAAACGTCAATATTTGCCAATGGCACAATCCCCAAAGCAGTTCAGAAACAGCAATTTTTCAGATGTCAAAGGGATTGCAAGACAGTTATGTAGCTCTCTGATGACTTATCTGAATAGATAATGATAAGGATACTGATGATGATGGCAATGATCAGAATCATAATAATAAATGCTGACTACTGTTCTGTGCTAGGCAATTACGTTTAACCTGCATAATAATCCTGCGGGATAAATATTATCACCACTTGTTTTTAAGCAGGTGAAGAAATTGAGGCTCACAGTTATGTGCACAGAATCACAAAACCAGTAAATGGCAGAGCTGTGATTTGAATCCGAGCTTGTCTGATTCTAAAAGCCAGGCTTTTTCTGAGAATGAGAAAGGGTTACATTTTTTGTGGGATTTAAAACTAACACTTAATTCTCTTTTTTCCAATTACGAAAATAATACCTATTTATTTAGAAAGTCAAAAAAGTAGAAAGCTAAAGAAGGAAAAATTACCTATACTTTCATTACCTAAAAGAAATAAAGGTCATTTATGGGCCCTGTAGATGAGTAAAAAATAGTATATATGATACAGACCTGATGATGAGGAATCATGACAGAACAAGAAAGACATTTTAAACCATAAACCCACCATTTAAAATTTTTTCTTAAAATAATTTTTTAGCCAACTTTACTGGCAAAGTAGTTTTAGAAAACCTGGACTTTTTGTTGTGCTTTGCCAAAAACTGACCCTGGACCTTCTTAACTCATTTTGTTGGTTCCCCTGTCCCTATCCCCCAAGGTTCTCTTTTTTGCTTATTTGGGAAATGAACGGTTGGAATGTTCAAGTTTCTCAAACACTTGCCCTTGGAAGTGTTACTAACTTGTCCCAACCCAGGTTGACTGAATGGAAATCTCTGGGGAGAGGCCTGGGAATCTACATTTCACAAGCTGCCTCCATGATCCGCTGTTCGCCACAGGCTGAGAAACACTGAAGCACACTGTTCCTGCAGCAACAGGCCCCAGGATCCGAGGGTTCAAATTTTCCCTTGACGAGAGGAGGAGGGTTACTCCTACAAAAGGAGGTATTTTCACTGGGAAACAATCTTTCAGGTAGGTTATTCCACCTCAGCCCTGCATGTGGCTCATGGTTCTCAGCCTGTGACCATACTTCACCTGTAGGCGCCCAGATTGATGCAGCTTATTCCCAGATTGTATCTGGATCGGATGAAGCCTGGCTGAATCTCCAGTGCTCGTGTGTAGGCCTCCACAGCTTCCTCACTGCGGTCTCCGTTCGCCAAGGTTGCCCCGAGACGGTTCCATAATGAATAGTCCTGATGACAAAATTAGAACTAACAACCAGTACGAGTCATGGTGACAGAGTATTCCCATATTTCTTGCAGAAGAAGGATGGTGGCGAAAAATTTATCCAGTGCTCATGGATGGGGACCATGACAGTGGTAAATTACTCAAATGATTTTACGGACAGCTTTGTGAAATGACTTTCATTCATCAAAGAGCAGCTATCATTTGATGCTGTCAGGTAGTTCGTGTTTCTATTTTAGATACTCAAGTATTAATAGCCACAGAAGCATATCATTAGTACTCATCTTTTTAAACTATTGGATGCAGGCAAATAAGGTGTAGCAGAAATGTGCAAAGTGTAGCCTGCAGCAACTTATTTTTTTAACAGAGAACCTTATGGTTTCTTGTTGGGCACTTACCTCTGGCCGAACAGTTAAGGCAGCGTTAAATGCATCTATTGCTCTGTTAAATTCTCCGCTCAGGTGGAACAGTACCCCCAGACCTGTCTGTAGGTCTGGGTCAATCATATCTCCATTTTGGTGGGCAGCTTCCAGATATAATTCCTTAACTCCCTCCAAAACAGAGCTGCAAGGGGAAAAATGAGATTTATAATCCAAATAGTCTGAACATATATTATTTACTATTATGTCCACTGTTCTAAGAGAACATTACAAACTGGAAAAATCTTGCTTAAAATATATTCGCTTAATGAGAGGACTAATACTGCACATTAAAAAATACCTGCTGATTTTCATGAAATATTTTGTCATACACAGAAACAAGACTGTACTAAGTCAAGTCTTCCCAAGGAGAGTTTCATTGACCCTGTGAGAGCCAATGTGGAAAACCCCAAGGCTCTATGAGAAATAATTTAACATCATGATTTATTGCTGATAGAAACAAAACCCCTATAAGAAAGGACTTCCGTTTTTAATCATATCCAATTCTCAGTCTTTATGAAATGTGGTGCATTTTGTAACTTATTTTAGGTTCACTATATGTCCACAGCACTTTGCTTCGAATTATGGTACTCAGATAAACGCCTATGAGTGACTACAACGTTGATCATGTGTCCAATTGTTGGTTCTGGTCTCAGCATCAATCTTTTTAATCAGAGATGCTCTTCTAGCAGGATGTTGTCCTACAATCGTTCTGGAATGGCTGGTGGTGAGGCTCAATAATTACCCTTAAGGTGACTAATTGTGTATATGGGTGTTTACTGCCCACGGTCGTTTAGTTAGAAGCATACCTATCAACTGGAGACTTGGACATCCTCCGGGTAAGGCCTGGAGATCCTTTCTTGCTCTTCACAAGGTATTTGTACTTTGGATTTTGCTTAATCCAGTTCTTTAGAGCTTCGCAGGCATCCTGCTGATGGCCAGTGTTAGTGTAACTTACAGCCAGAGCCATCAAAGCTTTCAAGTTGTTGGGCTGTAATTCTAAGCACCTGCATCAAGGCATAAATAAATAAGTAAATAAATAAAAAGCCTATTTCAGATTTTTTTCTGAGACTGACTCTAACAGTTCTTTAGGAAATTTGAAGCCTTTACTAATTAAATGGTGCAAGAGCATTGCGAAGTTTATATTAAGCCCCTGGAAAATACCATATTTATCTATGTCAAAATTGGGACCTAAGTATATTTGTAAGAAAGTTAAAACTCATCTTGCTGAGTGCTAGATCTGGTAATTTAACAAATGTTTTTTAAAATGTTTATTTATTTTGAGAGACAAAGAGCATGCGAGCAGGGGAGGGACAGAGAGAAACTCAAGCAGGCTCCACATACTCAGCACAGAGCCAGACATGGGGCTCAATCTCACAACTGTGAGATCATGACCTGAGCCGAAATCCAGAGTCAGACACTTAACTGACTGAGCCACCCAGGCTCCCCTAAATAGTTTTAAAAACTATAGAAAAGGTGGGTAATCCTTGCACAAAATTTCTTAGGACTTTATTTCATGAGGCAGGGATATCACTGTTTTAGCGCTGCTCTACTATTAATATAGTAAATGTATCTTACCCACAAAGTAAACTGATTTGAGCTAAATTTGGATGTCCAAAGATGAAAGGCTGTACAGTGTTTTATAAAGGAGAGGGAGAATCCTGTGTTTCTAGACAACTGTGGGTTTGCAGGAGGCACAGGCTACAGTTGCTCCCCTCACGCTATTCCACTGGCCTCTAGTGGGGGCTTTTCAAGCTTTGATGTACATGAGAATCATCTGGGGATCTGGCAACAGGCAGATTATGTAATATAGTGGGGCTGGGGTGGGCCCAAGCCTGAGCAGGTCTGACAAACTCCAAGGTGATAATGAAGCTGGTAGTCCCTGGAGAACACTTTGAGTAGCAACCCCTAGTACCTACATCAGTGCTTCAGCGAGAGATTATATAGGCGGGGTGGTTATATATTAAGTAGGGAAAGGGGAAGTCTATTTGGTAGGGCTATTTTTTCAGGGTTTAAATGGGGGCTCTAATCAAGTAAAATGTGATGCTACGTCCAGCCAAAGTAGCCTAGACCTTTACTCAGGGGCTCGGTAGTGATACTTTGGTATTGATAGGTCATTGAAACTATCTTGGGAGATTCTCTGTAGACACAAGGAGCTAAAATTACACTGAGATTATTTTGAGTATATTTTCTCCTGAGGAAAACCTTCAAATGCCGCATAAGGTTACAAAGTTAAGAGGAACTATATATTTAATAAGTCTATTTTATGACTGCTTTTGACATGGATACTTTCATGCCAGTGATGGTCAACTGATTTGCAGGTGACAAAACACTGTGATTTAGGAACACCATTTCTTCATGAATTCTTGTTTCCCACAGCTAAGTGTAATACGAGGCATCTCAGCACTTATCCTGGCCAAATTCTTCATAATGTACCTAAGGGTTAAAATACAAGTCTGAAACAACAGAAGTCCATTAGCCAGGGTCCACTAGGCCCGTGAGTTTGCACTTAGTTTCATGTACCTCTGGAGGGCGACAATAGCTGCTTGTTCATTTTCATTCTCTGCCTGGGTTATCCCGAGGAACTGCCATGCCTACAAAAAACAACCAAGGTCAACATTGGAAGAGGAAGCAGATTCACTCCTGTGCTTTGGATTCCTCAGTGCAGAGCAACCTGTCTGAGATGCGAGAGTCTTGTAAAAGGGAAAAATGTCACATGCATTTCTTTATCCAAAGGCTCTTCTGACATCTGGGTCAAGATCCTCTGTTATTACTTACGAATTCTCAGGATTTATTCTCCTGTGACCCATGGAAACATTTGAATATCTGAGATTTCATGATATTAGGTGTCTTAAAACCAAAAGATAAACATATAAAATTATGCATTTGTCAGGAAAAGGGGTGCAAAAATAACCCAGAAATGTAGCTGAAGAGTCTAAAGTTTATAGTAAGGAATCTCAAGATGTACAAAATGAAATCAGCTTGTAAAAATGCAAGTCTGACTGTTATTACAAGAGGTAAAGGAAATTTAGGAACTAGGGAAAAGAAAACAAAATCTTCCACTCCAATGTGTTCACTGCTCTAATATCACTGTTAAAATGCATAAGGCACATATAAAATGCAATATAATATAGACATAATTTTATAGCCTACACTTATACTTTATCATGCATCATAAATGCTTTTAATGGTTTTACAAAATCATGATACTTAGAATTTTCAATTTAAATTTTGTTGAGTGGATATTCCATTATTTACTCAACCAATTCCCTACTGCTATAAGGTTGCTCCCACCCTGTGTTATTGTCAACAATGGGACAAATGTCTTTAAGCAGGTCACATATTTCATATTGACAATGAAAGTTTTTAATATAAGAAATTTCTCCCTATATACTCATAAGAACAATAATTCTCGCACCATTACAAGAGCAATCTACGTGAACCAACCTCTCATTGCTGACACTGTCCTCAAATTTACTGGGGATGGGGGTGTATTAGAGTCTTAGGAATTTAAAAGGGTTTGGGGAGTGCATAGTTCTCCCACCTACAGACATTTTAAAGCAAAACTATTCATGAAAATACCTACACTCATCCTGAAATGCTGTAAGAATTATATTGGCTTTTCCCATCATGGGTTACTATTACCCATGCCATATCAACTCATAAAAAATACTGATTATTCCCACCCCCCCTCAATATTGGCACTTCTCTTTAATCTTTCAGACGTACACAGAGCAGCCCCTATTTTGAGCTCACCTTCCATACATCTTAGAATGCTTCTTAAGATTGATGAAACAGTTCTTCTCTGGGGGTTTCTTGTTAGCCTTTGAGCAGGGTGTCACTTTCACTGTTCACAAATTGCCCATTATCTTAAATTAGGGGTCTCCAAGGTTCAGAGGCCCTGGGTCCTTGGTTGGGATCCATTTGTTAATCGGTGCCCTGATGTTCTCATTTATGAATCTGAGATAATAATGTATATACATCTTTTTTAACCTTCCAGGGTTCCAATATTTTGGTTCACAATTCCAACTCTCAGTTCAATCTCATTTCACTGTCAACGTTTTGACTAACAAGATACCAGGGCTTTAACCTAGTGATCAGTTTACTCGTCCTTCCTATACAGACTTTAAGTACAGTCAATAGTAACGATGAAGGCTAATTACTGATGTGTCAGGCACTGAACTAAGCACTTTATTTGTATGACCTAATTTAATCCTCACAACACCCAGTGAGATAGTTATTGTAATGTGATTTCCATTTTACATATGAGGAAATGGAAGCTGAGATGGTTTACATGACTTGTTCCAGATCACATGGCTCATGGCTCATGAGTGGTAGAGCAGGGATTTGAACCCACACAGTTAGGCCAGCAGAGCCTAGAAGCTTAACCACTATTGTATACTGCCATCTCAGAGCTGTGTATACCCCTCCCTAAAATTTCTGTGAATTTCTTATAAGGAAGATTCTTTATAAGACAATTCCTGAAAATTACTCATGAACTAAAACTTTACACCTGCTGCTATCTAATTATAGGCCTTCGCAGGTTTGGAAACACGGTGGACCAAAATAGGATGATGGGAGCCTCCCTGGGTGGTCTCTTGGCCTCGGTCTCCATCACCTTCTACACCTCAGCGAAAGGGGTTTTTCAATTCAAACAGGCAAATCTGATTATATCCCTCTGCTGAGTAGAGTCCCTAGCTTTCATGAAGTTCAGACTCTTACCCCCCTCTTCCTACCTCCTCTCCTGCCATTGTCTCCTCTCCCCTCCCCACCTGGCACAGTGTTTCATGCCTCACTGCCCACTCACAGACCACTGCCTCTTAACATCTCTACTCCCCTGCTGTCTTTAATTAATCTCCCTCCTTCAAAGCTCAGTTTTGGATTTAATTGTGGGAGAAGGCTGGCTTAGGACCCTTGCTCTCTGCTCCCCTACCATCCTGTACATATTCTAACACTGCATTTCTTACACTGCATTGATTTATTTACTTGTCTCTCCAGATAGAACACAAGTGTGTCTTTTCAATGGCTCCATTTTTTCCAGCTCCTCAATATTTGAAGCCCATGTCTGGCACAATTCTTGGGACATAGTATGTGCTCAATAAACATTGAGTGAGTAAATCAAGGGTGAGATAGGGTATGGCTCTAATCCTAGATGGAACTATACACTGGCCCCTGAAAACTATTGCTGAGCCTCTAGGTTGGCAATTTTGGTTTTTCATTTCTTGTCCCCATCCTTTTATTTTGGGCACTGTAGATACTGCAGATTTGGTTAGAGAAAGGTATACCTATTTGTAACTTTCAAACACACGGCACAGTAAACCAGGTTAACTCCTTTGGGAACCTTTGAAGAAAATGCAGCCCAGTAGAACTCTGTGGCATCCTGTGTCCCTCATTTACATGTAGTCACTTTGTGAGCCTGGCAGGACGAAGGGGATAGGATACCTCTGCATCTCCAGGGTCCTGAAGAATTGCCGCCTCCATGAACAGGATGGTGACGGGCAGATCCCCTTCCTTCAGTCTTTTTAAGCCCTCTTCAAATGCTCCCGGCCAGTCCTTGAAGGGATTTTCGGTGTGAAAGTAATATCCCTACAACGCAGAGGAGGGCCAATACAAGATCCATTGATTTATCTCTTCATTCTCACGTTCAGTAAGCTCTTTTTCAATTTGAATTTGTGTATTTATTTTAATTAAAATTAAATTTAAATTACCGGTTTTCTTTCCTTCCTATGAATGTAGTACATTCTCACTGTATACAGTTTAGATGACATTATTTTGTTATTGAATAATATAAAAAGAAACAAAGTTACCCATAATGCTACACCTAAATATCACTGTTGATATTCTGGAGTTTGTTTTCTCTGTTGCTCTTTTGTTCTTTTTGTTTCAATCATTTCTCCCCAAGATATAAAAAATACAGAGTTTTGGACATATTTTCGCTAAGTGCTACCATCCGTTCCCCTCAAATGTTAATGCCACATACTGTACATCTGTGTATATGCTTTGGCCCTTTGGAGGTCTACAAACCATTCCAATATCTGAGATTTTTTTTTACCTTCCTGCTCCTTGAACCAGTTTTTGCCCCATGGTGGGCCATACTGCCTCATTGAAAATGCATATTTTAAAGCTATAGATTTTTTATTTCAAAAATGTAAAAAACACAGAATTTATAAATAATCTAATATTTTTATGAATATATAAATTAAATAAATAAGCTTATATATATATATATATATATATATGCAGTTTTGTAGCTTGTGCCCCATTTGGTTTTTAAAATTATCTATCTTGTGCCTAAACTTATTTAATTAAGTTTCTACTGATGGACATTCAGGCTACTTTCAATTTTTTTATTATCATAAATAAGATTAAAGTGAAGATCTCATGCTCAAATCTTTGTCTGCATATGATTATTACGTTAGGATGGACTTCTAGAGGGCTTCATTAGACTTAAGGCTATGAACTATTTTGGAGCCCTTGATGTGTATAACTGTTTTTGAGAAAGTTTGTCTCAAGTTAAACTCTTATTGGAATTATCTGAGAGAAATGATTTGTTGCAACTTTACCAGCATAGATTATCATAATGTCCTTCTAATTTGATAGATACAAATAAGCTAGTCTGTTGGTGATGCTACTAAGGTTTTAAAATACACTAAATGGAGACCTTCATTCTCCACTGGCATTGAGAAAGACAACCCCCCTTATCAAAGCCACAGGGTATGACCAGTTTATGTAGTGGTATAACAGATATGGGGTCCCGGGGACGAGAATCTCAGGGCCCAGCCATGCCTCAGGTGCACGAATTATAGCCTAGAGTCTGACAATCTGTATCAATGTCTTCTCTTCTTGCTTAGTTTTGATTTCATTGTGGAAAAGAGTTATTTTTAACAAGATAGTTCTTTGGATTTTATGAGAATGCCTGGCCTACCGAGGGACAGAGAATGGTGTGGTAAGGAAGACGTTTTAATGAATGACTATGTAGGTTGAAAATCCCCTAAGATTGGAGACTATTCATCATCATATCTACTACAAGGTAGGCATTTAATAAATATTTGTTGGATTGAACAAATTGAAGTTATCCAGAGCTGAATACTATTGAGACTTCCTCTACCATAAAAAGTCCATAATACAAACATATATATGTATATGTGTGTGTGTGTGTGTGTGTGTATCCCTTGAGTTAGAAAATTCCATATTTTTTTCTATCTTTTGAATCATTTCAATTTATTTTTGAAAATGTTTTTAAAAGCATAAATCCAAGGGCAACTGGGACATCATGGGTAATTTGGCTGGTTGTTCAATGAACTCTCACATTTGCTGGGGCTCCTATCAGGAGAATATCTTTGAGGAATCCCCTTGGGACTGGACCTGGCTGTGTGAAGGGTATCTTTTCCATGTAGTTCTTTTGTGAGCTGTGTGAGGACCCTGTGAAATGTAGCCCTAAGCCCCCACTTCACTCCCCTGTCCATTGATACCATTTCTGTTAGCTCATCCACATGGCTCACATGAATGACTGACAAAAAACATTGTGGGATCAGCCAGTTCTTGTTCCAACCCACCCTCAATGTCAGTCAGTTCAGTAACTTGCCAGCAGTCAGGATCCAAGCTCTTGTTGACTGCCAAACCGTATTAACATTGATAAAAATAAGGATATTCCATTCCAGCTTTGCTGTCTTCACACATTGGATGATTATATTGTTTTCATCTACCAGAATTTCTTCTCGGTCAGATTGACATTAAATTGTCTGTTTAATTCTTAACATTTTCACAAAATAGTTATTAACTAATTTATAAAAATATGATGCAAAGAGGTTGAGAAAACTGGTTAGCATATATAAGAACAGAATTGGTCACCTTCTCACTAGCTGAGATTGTAACTTGGTTCTGGGCTTCTTGGTTCTCGGATATCCAGTTCCTCCGGGCCATTTCTTCCCATTCTGCTTGCATCTTATCCCAAAACTCTGTATCTGACTAGGAGATAGTAAACATGAAGACAGATGGATTTAAGAACGTGCTATGTCACTTGGGTTATTTCTAGGAAGACAGTTTTACTCATAGATCAAAAGGAGTTCTTAGGAGGAATAAAATGTTCAAACTGGTCACATCCAATGATACTCATGGTTGAAGAGCTTCTGGAGGGTACTTAGTGGTCAAAGTGTTGAACTGGATTAGCTGTGATTTTCTCCAGCAGGAAAATAGTTACCATCTGAAGAACCGATATCATATATACCAAATTCAACTAAAAATCCATTACTTGAGCAGTTTCAAGTGTGGGTACCAGCCACATATTTTAGGAAGGATGGTCTTTCTTAGAGTCGCTCTCAGGATATGAGGAATTAGAGCAGTGGCTTTGGGACTGGAGGGGCAGTGACTTGGGGAGGCAGCTGGCCATGAACAAGGGAAAATAACATTAGTTAACCCTACTCTGTGCCAAGCACTGTGCTGGAAGAAAACTGAGTCTAGAGGATTATGGTCCTAAAGCTAGGATTGCACAGGATCAGAACCTCGGTCTGGCTTCTAAGCCCATGCTCATCACCTTATGGCAAGCATGGCCTTGTAGGGCTAAAACATTAAGGAGACTGTCTTTTGGTGTGAACTTAATGGAGTCCTTTTAGTTAAGGTCTTACCAATGGCAGGATGATTTTTTGGAAAATATTACTTTGTGTTTTTCTCTTTATAATTTCCTTCATGTCTTCCAAAAGGGAAACCAGGACGTTGGCTCTCCTTTACTTCAGGGGAGGACTGAAGCAGAAATTTTCTGCAAGATCTGTCCCTGGTTAGCTTCTATTTTGTTAAGCCTGGAGAGAGTACTTTGGGTGTCCTGGCGTGAGGGGAAAGGGGCAAATATTTTAGAGAACCTAAGAGAGGAAGGGGAAATTTTCAGGGGTGGGAAAATAGAAGGAGGGTGGTGGGTTCTGAGATGAATGGGAGACTGGTGCTTAGCTTTTAGGTTTTCCCTGCAAACTGGCCTGACCTCCAAGAGGGTGCCAGAGGGTATGGCTGGGGGGCTGACTTGAACTCTGATTCCCACGTGGCAGGGACATCGAGAGAAACTGGATTTCAAGGAACCACTTGGGGCTTGTCGGCTGTTAGCCATCAGCATGAACAGATGGAGGATGAAGACTCTGCCCTTGATTTCTGACACCCCATAATCCTTCCATATTTGGTGCCTGAGACTATGTTACTTTCCAGTTGGTAAGAGCGATGCTTAGACACCACTTAATTTTCTTTAAAGAAAACAAGGGATTTTCCCTTGAACATCTGAGTGTGGGACTGACATGCATGCTCTACCTGCAAATCTCAATTTCTATGATTCTAAGTCCTGTGACTTGCTGACACCTTCAGGGTTGCCCTTCACCTTTCAGTCCTTCTATCTTACCATCTTCTCTACCCTCGTGCCTGATAGTGGTTGTTCTCTGGTGGGAACTCTTCACAGTTGCTCCGAATGATAATTCTAAGCTTATTTCTTCCGGAAGTAAATGTTCGGGGATTAAGGGCCAACCCAATCTGTTTAATCCAAGGCTTCTAAGTAAGTAGTCGGTCTTGTCATTCTCCTTTATTATGTCTACACTATGCCTTCCTACCACAGGAATGGGTCCTGTCCCTTCAGCAGAGGCCTCCCCTTGACGAAGGCTCAGGGCAGCAGGCACCTTGACAATCTGTGTCTGAGATGCTAGAAGCACATGGAATGGCCACCACTTATCCAGGTTAAGGTTAGGGATAAAATCCAAAATTTATTTTTTAACAAGTCTTTTTAGTAGAAACCAAATTGTGCAAACAGATTGATCTCCAATATACAAAAGCAATGGCTTGATAATAAACTAAAAGGACATACACTGCCATGTTAAGAGTAATCTGTCTTTGAATGAAGGGATGATGGGTGATGTTTTCCCTGCTTTATACTTTTCTGCACTTTCTGAATTTTCTAAGTATGCATTGCTGTTATAATTTTTTAAAGGTTCAAAACAACAATGAAGAAGAACAACTATCTGACCTTTGTAAATACCACAAACCTGAATATCTAAGTCCTGAGGAATTTGAAAAAAATTTCGGAGACCTGGGGGTCTGGGTAGCTCAGTCAGTTAAGCATCTGACTCTTGATTTCGGCTCAGGTCATGATCTTGCAGTTTGGGGGATTGAGCCCTGCAGTGGGCTCTCAGGTGACAGCGTGGAACCTACTTGGGGTCCTCCCTCTCCCTCTCTTTCTGTTCCTTCCCTACTCATGCTTTCTTTCTCTCAAAATAAATAAATAGACTTAAAAAATTTTGGAGACTCATTTTCTTGAATAGCTTTTCAAAAATGTAGTTCAGCTTCTCTGCATAGAAACAAAGATAAATCTATCAAGTGAATTTTATAATGTTTACTGATTTTCCCAAGTCTTCTGAATGAAATAATGAAGAAGATTTTGTAACGTGTACAGCTGGTTTACAAAAGGATGCATCACCTTTCCTGTAGGTTCAAATTAGAGTTGTGGATGCATAAATAAGACTGCTATAGGAAACAGAACCTCAGTTAAGGTGAGGCTGTCAGGCTCTTATTTAACGAGATACTCCAGGACTTACCACTTAGAACAAATTATGCTGACTAATTAAAGTGCACAGCACAGTTTCATTTAATTACAGATGAATACTTTTAGCACAATTTTCATCCAGTCTCAGAATCCAGATTTCATTCATGTAACTGCAATTAACACTGCTTCTTTTTTTCTATTTCTAATCAATCTTAGAGAAACCTGAAACATATTTGAATTTTAACCATTGTAGATAGGACTGAAGGGATTTTATGTATTGATGATTTTGTTAGCTGTTCTGGGATTTTGGTAGATTGTTTTTTATATTCTACAGGTAATAAGCTATCTGCCTACATCAGAAATGAGCTATTTGCAATCTACTTTCAGTTTTAAAAATGATTAAAACAGTGGTTGATATTCATGAAAAGCTTGGGATATGTGGTATCGTGGTTGAGAAGGGTAGCCCTCTGCTCAGGTGGAACTGGGAGAAAAATGTGGCTCCATCACTAACCTTTTGCAAGACCCTTAACTCCACTAGGTCTCATTTTCCCTATTTAAAAAAAAATTTTTTTTAATGTTTATTTATTTTTGAGACAGAGAGAGACAGAGCATGAACGGGGGAGGGTCAGAGAGAGGGAGACACAGAATATGAAACAGGCTCCAGGCTCTGAGCTGTCAGTACAGTGCCCGATGCGGGGCTTGAACTCACGGACCGCGAGATCATGACCTGAGCTGAAGTCGGCCGCTTAACCAACCGAGCCACCCAGGCACCCCTCATTTTCCCTATTTTTAAAGTGAACAGGGAGGAGAAGGAAAAAAAAAAAAAAAAAGGACGTTAGAGTGGGAGAGAGCCAAAGCATAAGAGACTGTTAAAAACTGAGAACAAACTGAGGGTTGAGGGGGGGTGGGAGGGAGGGGAGGGTGGGTGATGGGTGTTGAGGAGGGCACCTTTTGGGATGAGCACTGGGTGTTGAATGGAAACCAATTTGTCAATAAATTTCATATATAAAAAAAAAATAAAGTGAACATATAACAGTGATCTTGGTTAGTTGTTATGAGGATTAAATGAGAAAATATATCTGTGGCATGAAGTATATGGTAAATGTTAAATAAGTGTAGGTGTGTTCATTAGTGTTTTTGTATCACTGAGAAAAATATAAAGAATAAAATAAAGATCTCACCTATAACCTCAAAGCCCAAATATACATCTATGAGTATCCTGGTGTTTTAATTTGCTGTAAATACGTACCCTCTTCCAGATAACTTTCCTGTATGTAAATCTTTCCCTTCTACCTAATTATTCAAAAATAGGAGCAAAGTTAAGAGATTATGGAAAAAAACTGTTATGTAGCAATTAAAATGGTATTTATGAAGAGTTATTACAACATGGAGCAGGCCTTGGGCCTTTATAAGTAGTATGATCATAATGATAAAAACAACAACAAGTACTGTGTTGGGGAAAAAAGACTGTAGAGAAATGTACCCATAGTACTACTTTCATGGTTGTGAGTAGTAGTCTGTCCCATTACCATTCCTTGTATTTTACAGCATTTCCAAAATTTTCTATTGCTAGCATGTTATTTATTTTTATTTATTTTATTAAAAAAAACATTTTTTTTGATGTTTATTTATTTTTGAGAGAGAGGCAGAAACAGAGCATGAACGGCAGAAGGGCAGAGAGAGATGGAAACAGAATCTGAAGCAGGTTCCAGGCTCTGAGTTGTCAGAGACCATGACCTGAGCTGAAGTGAGACGCTTAACTGACTGAGCCACACAGGCACCCCTATTTTTTAATATAAAGTTTATATATTTATCTTTCAGAGAGAGAGAGAGCAAGCAAGCAGAGGAGGGGCAGAAAGAGAGGGAGACAGAGAATCCCAAGCAGACTCTGCACCGAGCGTAGAGCCTGATGTGGAGCTCAGACTCACGCACCTGTGAGATCATGACCTGAACCGAAACCAGGCGTCAGATACTTAACCAACTGAGCCACCCCGGTGCCCTGCTAGCACGTTATTTTTGTGAAAAAGTAAGATTTGGTTAAAAAATACTTCTTTTCAATTTCAATTCCTCCATGGTCTTTCTCCAAAAGACCCTACACTAGAGGCATCTCTTGCTTCTTCGAATTCCTTCAAATTAATATTCTGTATCAGTGGTTGGAAAGAAGAGAGTTGTGTGCTTCTACTAACCCTGTAAACTTGAACAAGTCATTTAAAGTCACCTGTACATTTTTTTTTTTTTTTTTTTTTTTGTCCTCTGTAAGGTAAGAAGTCTGAATTGATTAGACACTCAGGTTTGTTTACGCAGATTGACTCAAAAGATCAGAATAAGGGGGATGGGAAGCAGGCTTCTAGTCTGTTCACTGATCTCTAAAAATTATACTTTAAAGCATTTTCCCAAGAATAAAGCTGACATTTTCCCTTTACTTTTTGACTGTAAAACTAGAACATAAAAATTTCTATAAGAACCATGACAAAATTAAATATTAATGAAATTAAAATATAAAGAGTAAAAAAATCAGCAATTTAATTTAGAACCAGGGACTTTTAAGGAAGAACAGCATATTGCCAGTTCCCATTCACCACCCTATTTTGGTCATCCTTGAGTTAAAGCAGAGATACTTTCAATTTTGTAGTCAAACATAATTGTTGATTAGAAGGATCCTGGGGTTGCGCTGTGAAAGAACTGTTTGATGTAAGATTGAATGCCCATTGTGTCTGTGAGGAGTCTGACTTTCTTTAGACATCTATTGATTAACTGTCACTGGATCAAAACTTAAGCAATCCATTATCTATATGCAGAAGAAAAGAGGCATGACAAGAAATGAAAATCACTGTGTAAGCTTGGGTAAAATATTTGCCACAGTTTTTGTTAACGTAAAATTATGTGCGGATCAGTTAGAGACCTTACTGCCCTGGGATCTAGTAGCCCAGGTTAGCAAAATGTGGCCAAAACATCTGTACTCACATATCTTATTGACTAAAAGCTAATAGTCCAAGATTCCATGTGGCTGCCCAAAGAACATACTCAACCTGGGGCTGCAAGAATAGATGGTCAGCATCCTGATGGAGGAGGGGATAGAATTTTGATTGGTCAGAATTAGTTTGAGCTCCGGGTGTAGTCCTGGGGGGGGCATGTAGTGAGGGGCATTGGCAAACTGGCATCTAGTCAGGCAAGAGTGAATAGGCAGGCAGGAGTAACCTGGTTTATGAAACAATTCACTGGTAAAGCAATGCTCACAGGGTGATGGAGCTGAGTAAACAGGTTTAGCCTTGTCTTGCAGACAGAAGGACTAGGGTGAATGAATGGCAGTTCTCGGGGGTAGATTTTAATCAAATGCCTGAGAATGTAATGGGCTGCTTCCTCCTCAGAAGACTGGGTTCCCCAGCATTAGAAGTCTTTAAACAGAAGTGCAAAGACCAATGTGAGAAGTGCTGTAAAGACGATTCACAGATTAGCTTGACCTAATGAATTCTATGGTCTCTTAGGACCCTGAGTGTGTCTGATCGCAACATTATCAATGAACTGACAAACTGAGTCAAACAGGAAGGCTCAAAATTAATAAAATCTCTATGAGATAAGAAAAGGGTCACGCATGCCCCTTTCTCAACCTAAATGGTATAGGGAAGAAAATCCACGGGCTTTGGCATCAAGTAAAACAGGTCGCAAAACTGGCTATGTCCCTTGTCAAGAGACCTTTGGCAATTCAGCTCACCTCTTTAACTCAGTTTCTCGTTTGTAAAATGTAGAAAGTCTCCTGAAGTGGTTGTGCAGATTAAGTGAAACAATGTATGTGAAGTGCTTAAAACTAGTAACATTAAGAACAAAGGAATCAGTAGTTACTGTAATTTTATATTCATAAATGAAAAAAATTATTTCTCAGGATAGCGAGGGTGCGATAGCATAACTTGTTAACTGTGTGGTTCAGAAATGTTGAAAAACAAAAATATTGGTACTAGCACTCAACATAGATTTTCTGGTTGCCTCTGGGTTAGACACGCTTCCTTGTTTAATGAAATCGGCCATCACTGCAGAAGTTGGCAGGCACATGGCAAATAGCCTGAGGCTTTCACCAAACAATGTGGTAGCAGGCTGGCTGCAGAAATGTGGGGAGGAAAAATTGGAAATGATGGGAAGGAGAGGAAAGGGCACAGGAGGTTAGAAATAATTTAATACAAGCTTGAGCAGGATGTCAGAATCTAAGATATTTTCCTGTTCTTTCTAGTCTTCCTCCCAGGGCAAGCTGCAAAGAGGAATGGAGTATTAACGCACAATGAGGAAAACTTGTCCTTTAAATGGGTATGGTCATTTTTGAAATTGATTTTAGCATATTCATTAGCAAATGAATGCCTTTGTGGAGCCAAAGTTTGACAAGATTGTATCAGTTTGTGGCTCCATTTGGTATCTGTATTCGCAGCAAAGAACTACTCTTATAGGTGCACTGGGCCTGGAGGTTTGCAGACCAAACCTGGGGTTTGCTGCTGCTTTGGGCATAAGGTTTTGTGGGGCCGATTTCTCAGCAGGCTTCCTGGTGGCTCTTTGGGCAGCTGGTGATAGAGGACAACAGGGCTACTTTGTGATAGGCATAAGGAGATGGGAGCATGGAAGCCTGGCTGGCTCAGTTAAAAAAGAAGATGGGAGGGCCCTGGGGTTTGAGCCTTGCCTCACATCCATACGGTCACAAGTCCTGTGATAAAGGAAGTGGCATGTGGATGGATAGTTGCAGTGCAAGCCCTGACAGTTGGCTTTCTTTTTGTAAGGCAAATGCCTGACTTAAGTTTTGATTGATGAGGCATCCACTTCAAAATGGCTATCTTGATAAAAGACACCTTGCCGTTAGATCAGGAGCCAGGGCATGCATCGCCCCCTCCCCCACCCCTACTCCCAAGGCTACTTTGTTTTAGACAGCTTGGTTGATTTCAATAACTGACCATTTGGGCTGGTTGTTTTTTCCTCCTCCCAGGCTCTAAATTCCTGCACTTCTGTTTTAAATGAGTCAATGGTTTAAAACCAATGAAGAATGAGCCCTCAAAACTCTAGGTCCCCTGCCCTCAACCCCAATAAAAGCAGAACCCTGGGCCTGCTCTCTTTCTCTCTACCCATGACCTCACTGTGTGGCTCCAGGTGGGCCATGTAATTTTCAGAACTTTATAAGAAACATTTTCTCTTTCAAAATTTCCTGGTGGTTATTGCTGAGAGCATCTTGAAATCATAATAAGAACCACAGGCGCTGGTCCAGCCACAGCACCGGTCATTGATAGGCTGAGACCAACACAGAACAATAATGAACTAAAGGCAGTGTGATTCAGTTCTGGGGGGGCATTTCGTCTCCTTCGACCATGTTTACAAGCGGTGAAAAGTTACTGAGAACCTCCCTACTAGCTGTAATAAAACAAGGTATTAGAAATATGTACTAAACCCCAAGTACGTGTCTGCACTTTGCATTACAGCAGCATTAAAGAATAAAACAAAAAACTTAGATGTGAGTGCTACTCTCAAGATGCTTACAGTCTAAGTAAAAGCAGAGGCAACTGTAATTCAGGATACAGTAAACAAATGGTGCAAAAAGAGATGAAATCACTTGCTCGAAGTCACATTATTTTTGTTAAATGAAAGAGCCAGAATTTTTTTTTGAGAGAGAGAGAAAGAGAGAGATAGCTAGAGAGCGCAAGCATGTGCGAGTGGGGGAGGGGCAGAGGGAGAGGGAGAGAGAATCTCAGGCAGACTCCACATCCAGCATGGAGCCTGATGCCAGGCTCGACCTCAGGACCATGAGTTCATGACTTGAGCTGAAGTTAAGAGTTGGATGCTTAACCGACTGAGCCACCCAGGTGCCCCTCATTCTTTCTTTTTTCCGGAAGATTGCATCTTCCAAATTGGCTAAAATGGTATTTCCGGTCCCCCATCCTCTTCGGAACCTTGCCACCCTCCTTGAAGGAGGTGGAGTCACTTGCCTGTCTTTGAACACTTGCTTTGACAAATAGAATGCAGCAGAAATGACGTGCTGTGACTTTTGGGGCTAGATCCTACAAGGTGATGCAGGTTCTGCCTGCTTCTCCCTTTTCCTCTTGGGAAGGAAAAGGGTTCACATTAGTCAGGGAGATAACGGACTCTTTGGGAAGGTTGCAGCTGTAAGTGGGAGGCTGAAGCTGTGGCAGGGTTTGGAAAAAAAAAAATGGATAAACATATTCTAGACCTGCCTGGGTTAGGTGCATAAGTGAAGTGTCACAACTTTCTGATAAGGCCCCAATAAAAAGTCAAAGACAAAAATCCTTGGCAGTTACCCAGTTGGGACCCCTCTCACTCTTGAGAGCTTTGTACTTTCCTCAACAAACTGTATTGTTTCGCTCACTCTGTTGTCCATGAAACTCATTCTTTGACTCTGTGAGACAAGGACCAGCACCTCTCCCACACTCTTGTAACCCTGTCAGGACAGCTCACTCCTGGAATCTAGCTAGCTAGATGGCTAGATATCTAGCAAGGAAGCCCAGGCCTCAAAGAAAGGTCACATGTAGGTGTTCTAAGCCATTGCAGCTAAGGTGTCAGGTGACTATTGGCATAAGCCTGACATTTGAGTGAGAATGCCTTTGTTTGTTTATTTGTTTTTTTTAAGATTTTATTTTTAAGCAGTCTCTACATGCAATGTGGGGCTCAAACCCACAACTCCAAAATCAAAAGTCACATGCTCCACTGACTGAATGAGCCAGGTGCCCTGAGAATGCCATTGGATGGTTCCCACCCCTCACCATCTCCACGAGGCTTTGAGCCACACCGACATGTAATGGAATAAAGATGAATCATGCTCTCTGAGACTTACCCAAACTACAACTTTTGAGCAAAATAAATATTGCTTTTTTTAAGCCACAAGTGTTGGAGTAATTTATTACACAACCATAGTAACTGGAACATACTTTAGGTTGGAAGACTGGAGCATGGGAGGAAGACTAGATGTAGAGAGTGACCTTAAAGGGTTGGCAGGAGAATGAAGTGTGGTAGCATCTCCCCAAAGAGTATTCTAGAAACAAAGAGTTCTGTAGTCAAATGAGCTTGAGAAACCTTAGGTTAACCCAGAGGCTGCCAATTGGTGGCCTAGGGGCCCAATCTAGCCAAGAGACATGTTTTTTTCCCCACTCAAACTGGATGTAAAATTTCCATCAAAACCCAGATTTCAGACATCTCATGAAGATATGCTAATATTAGGCCCAAGTGGATCAGAAGCAGCAACTGTCAGGTGGAACTTGTAGTTGCCACTTCATCACAGCCACCGCCAGATCACTATCTTTACCCACCTGGCTGCTGGAAGTAGCTTGTTTGCAACTTCTGGACAAAAGTGAACGCGTTCCTTACTGCATGACTTCCCAGGATGTTCATATGCTAATGTACATTTTAAATCTCTCAGTGGGGATGTAAACAGTAGTCACTAAATGTATTTACCTTGAAACTCCAAGTGTGCATATGTCATTAGGGTTCTCTAGAACACAGCTTGGAAAATGCTGATGTAGAGACTCAGGGCATCTGAAGTTCTACAAAAACAGAACTCTTTGGTGGGATAAATTCGGTATATCCTGAGAAGCTCAGGGGTAGGAATTTACCACATATAGTTTGTTTTCATGTGGCTTTTTCCAGTGAAACTTATCTCCAATTAGCCAGCAGGTTCTCTAATCCTCACATCTGCTGTGTGAATCAGAATTCTTCAAGAATCTGTCATTGTTATTGTTCCAGAAGAGGAAATGAAACCCAGAATGTGGAGGGAAGAATTAAAATGCTTTTTGTCTGTTTTTAAGAAGACAACTCATTTGATGAGTTTATCATTTCAATACTAGCTATTCATTTAAAATGGCTTTGAAAATACATATAATTACATATACAGATTGGACAAAGACTGGAAGGAATATGAAAAAAATGAAAATAGTTAATTTATTAATGTCATGGGAATTCTAAGGAGTTCCTAGCTAGCCTTTCCTCCCCCAACTTTCTGATTTCCCAAATTGTTGTTTCTTTTAAAATAATTTCAATAAGAGAAAATCTTTTTTTTTTATTTTTTTTTATTTTTTATTTTTAAAAAAAAATTTTTTTTCAACGTTTATTTTATTTTTGGGACAGAGAGAAACAGAGCATGAACGGGGGAGGGGCAGAGAGAGAGGGAGACACAGAATCGGAAACAGGCTCCAGGCTCTGAGCCATCAGCCCAGAGCCCGACGCGGGGCTCGAACTCACGGACCGCGAGATCGTGACCTGGCTGAAGTGGGACGCTTAACCGACTGCGCCACCCAGGCGCCCCAAGAGAAAATCTTTGATAAAGAAATTATTTTTTTCTGGTGACCAACAATGTTTAAATTCTATGATTGGTTCAGGGTCTGCAAAACATGCAAACATTTTTCGTATTAGAAATAGTGATTAAGAGTGGAAGTTTTGGGGTTAGACCTGGTCAGAATCTCATTCTTGCCACTTAACTGTGGTGTGACCTTGAATAAGTTACAAAGTCTATGTCCCAGTTTTTCCAAATTAAAATGATGTTGTTGGAGGAGGTAATTGAGAGGATGTGACTGCCAGTTGGTCCTAGAGCTAAACCTGGGTAATTAGAAGCTCCCCACGTACTCCCCCATCCTTTGAATGTATGGTCTGCCTACGGTTCCCATAGCAAAAGCTGTTCTAAGGATGCGGCCTTGAGAGAGGAAGGTGTTATTGAGACCATCTGGATGGTATATGTGACTGAACCCAGTGAAGGCCCCTATATAAACTTTTTAAGATTCTGGTGGGCAGGTGTGGAGATCTCTTCTTGCAGCCACATAAGATAAGCCTTGTATGCAAGTTTCCTTTCTTATTAAATCTGCCACCTACCAATTTAGAGTGGTCGCCGTTTTCGTAGGTCTCTCCTTGCCTTCTGTGTATGGGCCCAGTTTAGGAACCAACAGTTGGTGAGCCAGCTAGGAGACCAAAGTAATGGGCCTTGGGAAAGAGGCATTCATGGGGGAAGTCCTGTGTTGGCCACCGATCTCTATGTGAGGAGAGGTGGTCACGTATGTTAGATGCTCGTGGACCACCATGTGAGTCTCAGGACACCCTGAAAATGCTAGCAGGTTTGATATACGTGTTTGAGAAACTACACATAGCACACTGCAGCAAAGAAGGGAAATGAGTGGCTGCCACAGTGGGCTGGCCTCTCATGTGGGCAGTTTGGCTGGTCACTGATGCCCAACTAGAGGCTGAAGTTGAGTTAGAAAGTTGGAAGAGCTGAGCTATAGAAGGACAAGCAGTTGTCCACTACTTTGCTAGCTTTGGGGCTGGCAGAAAAGGTGGGAGAGGAGGATAATAAGTTGAGGAACTTGGTGGTCAATTTTGCAAAGCTAAAAGGGTACAAGATGCCTTGGGTTAAGATCCAAGAGCTTGTGACGAAGCCTGATTGGGATACTAAGAGGAGAAATCTCTAGGAAAGTGAAGAGAGCCAAGAGCAAAGAGGAGGATGTCATGGTGATTGACAGTGACAACTGACAGTCTCGTGAAGTTTGACTCCTAACACAAAGGGAAAATTTAAATAGTAACTACTCTAGATTTCCAATAATGAAGAAATTATACCCCTAAAACTCCTAGAAGAAACTTGCATTCTTTCTCTGTCCCTTGAAGTTGTAAGTCTTATCATGCCCTGGAAATCTAAATACCACAGGTGACAACTAAAACCCTGCCCACGATTGCCTGGGACTGAAGAGAGAAAAGGGGGAAAGACGCTTTCTAAAATACAGTTTGCTATAGAAACTCCCTTGCCCCAAATCTAGTCCACAGCCTCCAAAAGATTACTATTAAAAGGCACATACAAATCTTACAAGTCTTCTCTACAAATAGTAATAAAAAACTTTAGCCATATGAGTGGGTAACCTTTACTTGTTTCATCTGCCAGAAACACATTTGGATTTAACTGCTTTATAAACTAGTGAATTTTATATTGTTGTACTGAATTCATGGCTAGAGTTTTGGAAGGAAAGCTATGGGATCTTTTTTTGTGTCTGTGTGTCTGTTATGTATGTCCATGGACATATATTACATGTGTGATGTTTTTCTTTTTAATTTGGTAATTACCAAAATTACCAAAATTAAGTTGCAAAAGAGCTCTATTTAATTGGCTTAAAGAAAAGTAAGCTTTAACATCAATGGTGTATTTATGTAAAAATGAAACTTTATTTTCTTTCATCTGCTACAGGGACAAAGTTTTCTTGGACTATTGGTTTGTCCTTGATGAGATTATGAAAGGTTTTCCTTTACCTTTTAAGTAATCTGCCTAGAAAACAAAGATTCTATGTTTTATCAAAATAATTTCATTTTGCGTCATATGGTCTTTATCAGGTCTTTGATTACTTACGAAAAACTGAGTCTTCTCCATTAAAAGAGCTAAGATTTTTATTTAATGGATATATATTTTTTAAGTTTATTTATTTTTGAGACACTGCGTGTGCACGTGCGTGAGGGTGGGAGAAGGGCAGGGAGAAAGGGAGACAGAGGATCCCAAGCAGGCACCTTCTCTCAGCACAGAGTCCAATGCGGGGCTCCAACCCTGCACCATGAGATCATGATCTGAGCTGAAGTCAAGAGTTGGATGCTTAACTGAGCCACCAAGTCTCCCCGAGCTAAGTTTTTTTTTTTTTTTACAACTATATGACTTTCTGTATTTGCCTTTCAAATCTTTGTCACTTTGGTTAAAATGATAAGTAAGTATTGTTTCATGGTGAACTATGACCCTTTTTAATCAACTGTTTTAAATCTTTTGATATTTTTGACAAAATTCACCAAATCAAATTTAAATGAGGGCTTGTTGACCTTGTCCTAACTTAGGGATTTTTCAGATCCCTGGAACATCTCAAAAGATGTGTTTTCTCTCCTTATAAAAGGGAGATATTAAACTAATTAGGCTTATTTGATATGCTAAATTAAAAAGAGTGCATATCAGATAAGCTTTCCTTAGGGTATATTTATATGGAATTCCTAAAAATCTGATATGTTCTGGTATATAATGTTATCAGTCGCAATTTTAAAATGTATGTCATAGAAATAGCTAAATCTCCTTGTCAATTGCATTATAATGAACTCTCATCAGATCTTTAACTATGGCCATTTTTAAAGTCTTTTGTCATTTATAGACAGTTATTATTTTACTCTGATGCTTTTGCAAAAATGTTCCTGCAAAAGTGCTTCATCTTCAAAGAGATTCATGGAAAAGACTCTGGCAAGTACAGGTTTCTAATAACTAAGATCAATTTGCCTTCATGTGGGAGAGACAATAATGGACCCTTCAAGTGCTTCCCTAAGGACTATGTGCAAAGCTTCATATTATGTCATGGGATGGTAGCCCAATACAATGGCCCGATTCCATTGATGATATAATGTTAACACATGAAGATTTGCTGGATACTCTGTGGGCTTTGCTGGACATCTGTGAGGAAAGGATAGGCAATAAACCCCAGAAAATTCAAGGCCCAGGTGCTGCCATAAAGTTTTTGGAAGTTGTTTGGTTGGATAAGACACACATTGTCCCCAAAGCTATGATTGACACGATGCAAGCCTATCCACTCCCACAAAACATGAGAGAGATGAAAATCTTTGTAGAGATTTAGGGGTTTAGAAGGACTTTTATTCCTACCTGGCACAGCGCCTCTGCCTTTTATACCACCTAGTAAGAAAAAGGGTACACGTGGAACTGGGGGGTCAAAACAACAAGTCACTTTTGAGAAGGCAAAAACACTAGTAAGGCAGGTTAAAGCTCTGGACATTTCCCACAGAGGGCTAACATTTAAATTAGATGTGTCTGTGACTCCAGAAGGTATGGGTTGGGTACTATGGCAGGGACAACAGAAGGAGAGAAGACCCCTAAAATTTTTGTCCCAGCTCTGGAAGCGGAGAGAAACCTCATGTACCCCACAGAGCAACAGCTGCTAGCAGTGGACACAGTGCTCCTCTAGGTAGAGCTTCTCACAAAGGAACAGTATATCATGATAAGAACTTCCCCTCCTATCAACGGATGAATTAAAAATATGTTTCACTGATCTACCTCTGCCATGGATCAAACTCCCACTTTGGCTAAACGGTATGCCTATTTGCAACAGAGGAGCACCCTGTCTGCTAGCCCACCGTCTCTGGAATTGCAGGTGCTACTAGACCCTGTAGGATATGTAGATCCTATAAATATCCTGCCCCTATTCCTATGGGACCCTTGTGGCTGGTAGAAAGAGAATGGGGGAAATTCTCACTGAAGCCTAGTATACAGATGCCTAGAAACAAGAATGAATCACAGCAGCCAGTGGGCTGAACTCGGAGCATTTTGTCTGTGATTGCTCAGGAGCCCTGGCTGTTAACCCTTTACATATAGTTGGGCTGTTCTAAAGGGATTAACCCTATGGCTTAGACAATGGGAAGCCTAAAGATGGATGACCATGAATGCCCTTGTGTGGTCAAGATATATGGAAATTCAGTTTCCATATTCCAAGATATATATTCAGTTTGATCCGTAGGAGCCTGAGGCAGTCCTCACTATTTTCCATGCCTTAAATAATAAGACACTGATCCTTCCTGGCAATCAGGAAGCTGATGCCTTAGCCTGGGTACACAAGTGCTAGCAATTGACTCTTCAGTAGATATAAAAGATTGGATGCATAGGAATAAACGGCCACTAGCACTCAGGTGGGATGCAGGATGCAGGATTGCCCTTGAAATACACTGACTTGGTTAATGCATTAAAAGCTTATCTTGTGTGTTCTTAATAATGCCCAAGACAATTGCTAGAGAAGTCTGGGGACATCCATGGGAGTTCCCAACCTGTGAAAGATTGGTAAATTGATTATATTAGCCCCGCCCTCAAGAGCAAAGGTTCTAAATTTGCCTTGGTTTATGGGGACACTGTATCTGGCCTAACCCAAGTCTTCCCATCACTGTGCAAACCAGGCTGCTACCATTAAAGAATTAGAAAAGCTGAGTACCATGTACAGACACCCTTGTCAAAAATACAGTGATCAGGGATCACATTTCAAAAGTGATAATGTGCAAGACTGGCCAAAAGAACATGACCATGTTCCATGGTTCCATGCCCCCTATAACCACCCACAAGCAGTAGGGTTAAAGAAAGGAAAAAATAAAATATTGAAGCAACAGATTAAATTACTATCAGGTAAAACTACCCTGGCTGGATAGACTAAAGTACTGTCCCAGGCTTTACTTCATTTGAATAATCAACCAGTAGGGACTATTATTCTGTATGCCAAACTGGAGACTGCTGCTGAGACATTTGATGTTGTAAAGATAAAAAAGTCATGGTAAACAGCCATTGCCCAGCTCTCACCATGAATCAATGTGATGTGCTGCTGAGAACACCAAACCCCATGTGCCTGGGAAAGATGTCATCTACTGGAATTTGCAATAAGACGTCCCACTGGAATGGGTAGATTATTTTACACCTCTAAGTGTGGGGAACTACTCAGTCTCCACTGAGATTCCACTGTCCTGCTACAAGCTGAACCTGTTGAAATGCACGATACATGGAATGGAACATGTGTCACCGAGAGAGGGGTTCTGGTCTAGTATCTCCCACCACCACTGTATCTCCTCATGCCTGACAGCGCTGCCTCCCTTGGCCAACGTGTATGGTATGTACAACTGGGTCAAGTTCCTAAAGCTGCCAACCTCCCTCTCCTCAAGGTCAGGTGGGTATGTTCTGTTTTCCACTGATAAAATCTCTTGGCTGCCTTCTTTGTTCTCTCCATTGGCCTGGAGGATGATACGGTACACACAGAAGCTCTTACTAAATTCACCCAACAAACCTTAACTGATAGCCAGCAAAGCCTGTCCTTAATGAATACTGAAATGTCTCTGATGGAAAAAGCTGTCCTCCAAAATAGGATAGCCTTGGGCATTATTATTGCTTTGTGGGGAGGCACCTGTGCCATTATCCAAAGAAAATGTTATGTGTTCATACCTGATGAATCTAGTATGTATCATCTATTTTAATCATATAAAAATATAACGAATACCCTGAGTGATCTGAACCCCAGTCTAGGGGACTAAGTAAATCAGGGAGGGGTTTGGATCATGGGGTTCTTGATGGAAAAAATTGTTATTTTGGTAATCATCTTAATCTATTTTCTTTTACATTTGCCTGTATTGTTGCTGTAGTATCTGCCTCCAGCGCAGTCAGACAACTAACAAACAAACCACGTCTATGTTATTAACACCCTTGCTGACCACTCAGGGCACATTGCAGAAGAGGGGGACACATAAGATTCTAAGAGCCAATCAGGAGAGGTAAGACATTAGAAGAGGTCATTAAGAGGAAGTGATTGCTGGTTGATTCTTCAGTTGGACCCCGGCAACTGGAGGCTCCTCACCCCTTCCCTTGTCCTTGGCATATACATTCTGCCTACAGTTCCCATTGTTGGAGCCATTTTTAAGGATGTAGACTTTATAGATAGTACGATTTTATTGCAACCGTATGCAGCGAATTATGTGACTGAACCCAGTTAAGGTCTCTAGATAAATTTTTAAGATTTGGCAGGTTGGTGTAGAGATACACTCATCTTGCTGCCCAACAGAAGCCCTGTAACTAAGTTCCCTTGCTTATTAAACCTGCCTCCTACCAATCTGGAGTGGTCTGCCTCTTTCTTCAGTCTCTCCTTGCCCTCCGTATGCAGAGGTCAGTTTGCGAACTGACAAATGGGAGTGATTTGGAGCTGCTGTGAGCACTGAGTGAAATAATGAATGGATTTAGGACAGAGAGCCCACCAGGGGTAGCATTTATTGGTACAACTAAAGCAACCTTAGACTGTCTGAGCATGGAAACAGGTTCTTTCCTCCTCTCCTTTCCTTAGCTTTTCCCTTAGCTGCAGGGAAGGCCACTAGAGCCATTGGTTTAGAAGCAGTTCCTTTGTAGCATTTTTTTCCTGGTGATAAAGAATTTAACTTGTTATATCTAATAACCATGTAGACACTGCCTTACACTGTGAAAAGCTTCCTCCTCCCACACTTTGGGCGTATTTAAGGAAAAAAAATTGGGTCAGTTGTTCTGGAAAAGTCAGATTAAAAAATCACTGGTATATTGATCATACTGTACTGCTATTTTGACTTTTTTCCTTTTTCTTTTTGACTACCCGATTGTTATAATGGTTGACCAGGTGTGAAGATAGTCTAGATCCAGTTTGTTATTTTATGAGAGTATTGGGGAGAAATGGGTTAAAGTTGTTTTCTTTGATGCTGGAATCAAACTAGCTGACTGAATGATCAGGCAAAGATAAGGAAAAGCTGCCAGGAGCTCCCCTGCCCTGGATCAGGTGGTGCTATCACATGGAAAGAGGGATGTGCTCATGCTAGTCCGAGCTAATAACTAGATACTCATAGCTACTGTGGAGCCAGGTAGTTTCTGTTATGACCACCAACGCCTTAGAAAAATTCCAGATGGTCAAAATCATCACACATGCTCTTTGTGTATTGATTTATTGGCCTGTGAGGATTAATTTGGATAGAAATGGAGAAATATTTTCTCTGCCAAAGATACTAGGCATTGAATCTAGCTTGCTGGCAGTGGCTGCCTCATTCCCAGTATCAAAACACAGAAGAGAAGACCAATATAATACCGGGCCAGAGACTCCATCGGCCCTGGAAAAAAATCCACCATTGGAGCACTCTTTTCTACAGAACCTAACAAAAAATGGAAAAGAGGTTCTGGATGGATTGAAATTCCTCTGTTTTCAATTATTAGATTGTACTGGCAAAATTTGCTAACTTTTACAAATGACATATACCTATATTGGTATTTGGAGCTATGTTATAATTAAAACACATTTTGAAAGACCAGATGCAATACTTTTAAAAAGAAATACTTAGATGTACAAGATAGTAGTGCTTTTATAATGTCTGTATAAAGTGGATTTTTTTTTTCATACAGAACCCTCTTTATTAAAGTATTTCATAAAATTTGAAGGGTAGAATCTTCTCAAAATAGTTTATTCTATATACTTACACATAGTACACTCATTTAGCAGAATTATTAACAGGTCTACTATGTAGCAGGCAATGTTATAAAGTATACAGGGTATAGCATAAATAAGACAGATGCTGATCCTGCCACTGGTGGGGCATAGCTGAGTGCAATCCAGGCCTGTAAGATAAGGGAAGAAATGGTGCTCTGGGAGCAAAGAAGAGGGGAACTCAACCTAGACTTGGGAGTTCAGGGATCTGGATACAGTGAAAGCCAACTGAGACTCTAAGGGTGAATAGAAGTTAGCCAGGTAATGGGGTGAGGAAAGAACATTTCTGAGGGAGGAACAGCATGTGCAAAGGCTAGGAGGAAGATTACATGGCTTATTCTGGGAATTGGTGATTTATTATGATGCTAATGTAGACATCAAGGTGGGGAGTCAGAGCTGAGGATGTAGAGGCAAGAATGGTCCAGATCACAAAGACCTTATAAGACTAGGTCAATGATTTGGACTTTATTCTAAGGATAAGTGGGAAGTCATGACGCAGATCTGTGCTTCAGAAAGACTACTCTGACTGAAATGAAAAGAATGGAATCACTGGGCATTCTATCCCCTCTGGAGGCAGCAAGACAAGTTACAAGGCTGTTGGAGTTGTCTGTGTAAGAGATGGTGCCTGGAATTCAGTGTTGCATTTGACAGATATAACAGAAAAGGTGAAGTAGGGGTATGGTGAAGACCTCAGATCTGGACATGTGCGGTTTGAGGTGCTTTTAGTGTACGTTGGAGCACAGATGTCTAGTAGGCTATTGGCTACATGGGTTTGGTCTCAAGAAGAAAATGACAGCCAGAGCTGTAGATTTTCTGATTGCAGTGGTGACTGGAATCACATGAAGGGATTTGTTGAACCAGTGAGAGTACATCAGGAGGGAGAGCAGACTGTTCAGAGTTGTACTCTGGGGAACATCAGCAATAAGTACTAGAGGAGGAAGAATTCACTGGAGAGAAAACCCAGTAAGGGAATCCTTATGTGGAAACAGTGTTTATCAGTGTGGAGGGCTGTGGCTGGAGCACATCTGTGAGCATGAACAGCCATGGAGCTGTGATGATTTTGTCCAGAGCAACACCCATGGCATAGAGGTAGAAGCCAGATTGCCATGGATTGAGGGCAAATAAGAATAAAAAGACACTGCCATACATTGTAATAGTACATACAACCATCTTTGGAGTGTTTGTGGAGTTACT
Organism: Lynx canadensis; assembly: GCF_007474595.2. Lineage (NCBI taxonomy): Eukaryota > Metazoa > Chordata > Mammalia > Carnivora > Felidae > Lynx > Lynx canadensis. The sequence continues at coordinate 71,924,798 of NC_044311.2, forward strand.
GAAACTATGAAGTATCTGAAAAATCCTGATCTTCATTTAATTGGCTTTCCCCTGACAATTTCATGCCTTTTAAATTTTTTAAAAAATGTTTATTTATTTTTGAGACAGAGACAGAGACAGAGAGAGAGAGAGAGAGAGAGCGAGCAAGCGAGTAGGGGAGGGGCAGAGAGAGGGAGACACCAAATCTGAAGGAGGCTCCAGGCTCTGAACTGTCAGCACAGAGCCTGACACGGGGCTCAAACTCATGAACCGTGAGATCATGACACCTGAGCCGAAGTAAGTAGCTGAACTGACTGAGCCACCCAGGTAGCCCCCCGCCCCCGCCCACCGCACCCCCATTTATCTAAACTTTAACTGATAAGCCAAATGCCTTATTTGAACCGTAGCCAAGGCTAAGGATGTGAGTGAACTAGGAAAAAGAATAGCCATGTTTTCTTTTCCTATTCTTTGTCTCATAGAATCTGAACATCGTATCAGGAAGGAAGAGGCCTTAGGAGCATCTAGTCCAACTCCTTCCTGTGGGGATGAATTGTGGGGGTAGGGCAGAGAAGAGATAAATTAGATTATTGCATGAATCTAGGTTGAGGCCAGGGTGATTGCAACAAAAGCAGAGAGGAAGGAGTGAACCAGAGATTTTCTAGGTGAAGAAATAAGAGGATTTAGTAACAAAACTGCATTGCTTCTTACTAAGATCAATAATATTGTCACCTTCAATGTACATAATTTTTAAAGAGCTTTCAAGTGCATTAACTTATTTGACCTTCATAAGTGAACTTTCCAAGGTCACTAGATAGCTAATCAGTGAACCAGGTCCAGGCACACACCTTCTAATACCTGCTCTTATACCCTTTCATTAATGCAGTCTTGTTTCCCTTGTCCTACTCTGCAGCTCTAACCTACCCTTAGCTTTAAGGATCAATCAATGTTGTTGCTTGGCAAATACTATCTTGATAGGAGGAAAGAGCAGAACAAAGCCCTTCTGCTTGTCTCTTGTCACTTAATTTTCTGAGACAAACCAAGTTCATTCTGTTTAGAAATACAAGGTCATTGATACTGCTCTCGGCTTCTTTTCTATCAGGAATGAAGGCAACTACAGTGGAATGTTAAAATGGGAGTCTTTCAGTTTAAGTGTTGGCTGCTATTCCAAAAAAAGGAAAGAAAAAAGAATGAATAATAGGTGCCTGACTACATATATAGGGTTTGTTAAAAGAACGGTATATATGTACATACATATTTCCAACATTTTGCCTATATTCATTATCAAAGAGCTAATCCTGGAGGCACCAGAGGAGAGCATTTCCAGGCAGTGGTCAAGGATGTATGACCATCTACCAAGCTACCCAGCCACCAAGGGCTGAGCCATCCTGGAGCTATCTGGAATTCTACCCCAGAGGACTTCCTGGAAGGGTGAGGATTGGTGACTTCACTGGAACTGAAGTGGGATATTCCCAGGAAGAATCTCTGAGAGACCCATGAAAGCAGAACATGAGAGAATATACTCATGTTATATATCCCACTGAGCCCAGATATATGAGCCCTGTTTATGCCAGGCTATGATTGTACCTGCCACATAAGGCTGGGTTCCTTCCCCTAGTCCTCACTGCTCTGGTCCCACCCTGGAGGGCTCTGAGGCTGTGACTAGTGAACAGAGTGGGAGGAAGTGGAGCCAGAAGCCAGAAGATCTACCTGGCAGCTTCCCAACAACAGAGGATCGGGCCTAATGGTGTTCCTAGCTTGGTGGGGGTGGTGAGAAGCTCTATGTTGTGAATATGGAAGGAGTCCTGTAATTATTATAGAGGACTGTGTGTCTTAGTTACTGAAACAACACTTCTTTTGGGGCTGAAAGTGTCTGGAGGACTTTTTATTATCTTCAAGTGACTGGAAAAACTATAGGCTGAATTGTGTTTTCCCAAAAGATATGGTAAGGTCCTAACCTCTGGTATCTTATTTGAATGTGATCTTATTTGAAAACAGGGTCTCTGCAAATGTAATCAAGTCCAGATGAAGTTCTTATGGTGAGTCCCATTCCAATCCTACTGGTGTCCTTATAAGCAGAAGGAAATTTGGCCACAGGGGCACACAGAGTGGAGAACACCATGTGAAGGCACAGACACAGAGGGAAGACAGTCTTGTGAGGATTGAGGCAGAGGCTGGGAATGCCTGGGGCAACCAGAAACTGGAGGAGGCAAAAAAGGATCCTCCCCTGTAGGGTTGGGAGGGAGCAGGGCCTTGCCAACAGCTGGACTTCAGAGTTCTAGCCTCCAGAACTGAGATGATAAATTTCTGTTGTTTTAAGTGACCCTGTTTGTGATGTTTTGTTACAACAGCCATGGGAAATGAGTACAAAGGACCAATCTATGATTTCAGTCAGAAGCTAGGATAAAACTAGCTCACAAATGGGTATGAATGGGCAGAAGATAGCGTAACATTTTCTTTTACTCTCACTCTGTCAAGTTCTGCCATTAAATGAATGAAATGATAGCCAAGAGACCTCGTGCCTGATATGTGCTCAACAAATAGTTCTGAATGAATCATTTCCTGAGCTTGCTGAGATGCATCCTTTTTCACACCCTAATGTCACTTAATTTCTCAAATGAGCTTATGTGCATTATTTCCATTTTTATAAATGATGAAGTTGATGTTACAGGAATTAAATAACTTGTCCAAGGAAAATGGCATAGAGCCGCAGAACTGGGATTTGAACATAGGTCTTCTTGACTGCAGTAAGTGGTGCTTCACTACACTATCAGATTAGTTCAGAAAGAACTGGGTAGATGTCCCTATGACCTATGTTCAGAGAACTATGCCTCACTTGAAAAGATTTCTTAGACTTAGAATGCAAGAATCTATTTTCGTGGCAATTTTGGTTCTTAAAACGACTAATTGAAAAGTCTATCTATAGGAAAACATGTAAAGAATAGGTTGTGTAGTTCAAATCAACTCAACATAGATTGAAACCTAGACTCTATGTCTGTGTTATGTTCGTGGCCTACAGAGCTGAAAAAGGCAGTTTTTGACCTCAAGTAGCTCACAGTTGCCTGGAAGGAATTTTTGGGGGTGTTGAAAATTATTTTGGACCAGAAGTTAGAAGACGTGAACTCTTCTCCTGGTACCATCACTCCCCAAGGATGTGATCAGCCATATCAAACAACCTTTTTTTAAATTTCCAAATGTTAGGTAACTTTTTCTGTAAACTGTGAAGAGTTACACTAGAATCATGTGGTGTTATTGTTTTTATAAAAATACTTTTCTTGTATGATTTAAATGTCCAAAGAGATGTGACACAATGTATCAGTCAGTATAATGAATGGGCTAACTAGCCAAGCACAAACAATCCTGTTTAAGTTCTGTGAGGACAAAACCACATTAGGAGCTTTTTTTTTTTCCCCCTTGGAGCCAGAGCTTGTGATTTATTTTTTAAAATGATATTTAGAATCTGAAGAACACTGCTGACTCAAGAGAAATGTAAAGGTCAATTGTTGCATCTAAGCTGTGCTGTCATGACATTTGAATAATTAAAAGGCTGTTTTCAGAGATAATTGTGGTCCCACATTTAACTAAGTATTTAATGACAATAAACTATAAACATGCTCTGTTTTCATCTGGTGAACTCCCCAGAGCCCATTAACTGTCCAGATGGCAGAAAATAGAAGGATTAAAACAGATTTAAATTAGGGATCACCTAAATCTTTCAAAGTAGATGTAAGTAAGTGTTAGGAGTGTATTTTTAGAGACCTCCTAAACTCATTCAAAATTTGAGAGGACAGGCCTTTTGTTTCTTTTAGGTATTTGTATTTGGGTTGATAGTTTTTGATAAAATGCTTTAAAAATTAAAAACAAATGTCCTCCTTGTAGACAAATTGTCATTCTTGTAGACAAAAAATGGATGAATAAAAAGAAAAATAATCTTACTAAATTTACTACTTAGATATAATAACTGGGAGTACTTTGATATATTTTAATTTAGGCTTTCCCACTATGTATACTTATAAAAACAATTGTGCATGAACTGAGTGTCAGGCCAGTTACTTCCTTTTCTGAGTTTCAGTTTTCTCATTTATAAGAAGAAGTTAGGGGTGCCTAGATACTCAGTGTGTTCAGTGTCTGACTCTTGGTTTCAGCTCAGGTCATGATCTCATGGTTCATGGGTTTGAGCCCCCTGTCAGGCTCTGTGCTGACAGCACGGAGCCTGCTTGGGGTTCTCTCTCTCCTCCTCTCTGTCTCTGCCTCTCCCCCACTGAAGCTCTCTCTCTCTCTCTCAACAATAAATAAATATTAAAAAAAAGAAGTTAAAGCACTTACTTCGAGGGATAGATTTTATAATACTTATAAAATACATAGCAGAGTGGAACATAATAAATGCTCAATAAGCATTAGCAATTATAATTATTTTATTATTTACTGGTGGAAATGAAACCTTCCTGTACGTGTGGTTGTGTAACCTTTTATTATGAACATACTTACATGTCATTAGATGCACAACTATTGCATCATTTTAATGGCCCTGTAGTATCCCATTATATGGATCTATTTTAATACATTTCACCTTCTCCTATTGTAAAAATTTGCACCAAATAAATTGGGCATGTATCCTTATTGCACGAGCAACTATTTCTCTAGGATTATTAAAGACTTGCTGGGTCAAAGGCACAAACATTTTGAAGATTTTGATATGTTTTGTGGAGTTGCCTTTCAGAAATATTGCGCAAACTTCTTCTGAGCATTATCATTGTAAATAGTTCTTTCCCACAAGGGTAACTAATGAAACTGAACATTTTTCTTCCCTACATACATACTCCTGGTAGAAAATTTGTAAAACCTGCTCCGGCTGATGGGAAGACTTTTAATGATTCAATTTATTTAATGGACATAAGGCTATTTGGGTTGCATATATCTTCTTGAGTCAGCACTGGTAAATCATATTCTATTAAGAATTATTCCATTTGTCTAAATTTTTTAACTTTTGACTTTTTTCTTTACTACCTTTAAGTATATGCTATCTTTAGATATAGCTCTCTTTTAACTTCTAATAGTATCTATATGTGCCTTAAAATTTTTTATTTAATCTTTATTTACTTTTGAGAGAGAGAGAGAGAGAGAGCGAGCAGGGGAGGGACAAAGAGAGAGAGGGACATACAGAATTTAAAGCAGGCTCCAGGTTCTGAGCTGTCAGCACAGAACCTAATGTGGGGCTCGAATTCACCAACTGTGAGATCATGACCTAAGCCAAAGTCGGATGCTCAACCAACTGAGCCACCAAGGTGCCCCTACGTCCTTTTCTTTTTTTAAAAAAAAATCAACATTATCAGAAATTTGTCAATTTTATTAGTAAAAAAAAAGCACTCCTAAGCTTTGGCTTTGTTGTTCCTCTCTATTATATCTTTGTTTTCTAGTTTATTAATTTATGCTAAGGTTATTGTTTTGTTATTCCATTTTCTTTGAGTTAATGTTCTTTCTCTAGTTTTTTAGATGTCTTAGGTTGATGTTTAATCTACAATGTTTAGACTTTTCTTCTAATCTAAATATTTAAGAGTATCTAGGGGCACCTGGGTGGCTCAGTTGGTTAAGCGTCTGACTGTTGGTTTGGCTCAGGTCATGATCTCACAGTTCGTGAGTTTGAGCCCTGCATCGGTCTCCATGCTGACAGTCTGCTTGGGATTCTCTCTTTCCCTCTCTCTCCGCCCCTCCCCTGCTCGCTCTGTCTCTCTCTCTCTCTCAAAAAAAAAATCATAAAAAAATTTAAGAGTATCTAGTACTCCTGAAATATTGCTTTATCTATATTTTATGTTTTCATTTCATAGTATTTCAGTATTACTCAGTTGTAAGAACTTATTAATTTCCCTATCATAATTTCTTTTGAGGCTATGAGTTACTTATTCTAAAGTGTGTTCTTAAATGACCAAATATATGGAGTTTTGCATTGTGGTCAGAAAACATGATTTACACGAAACTAATCCTTTGAAATGTGTTAGACTTGCTATATGCATGAGTGAATTTGGTAACTGTTCCAGGTGTACTTAGAAAGAGTGTATATTCTGTAGTTTTTGTACACAGCATTTTATATATATCTATTAGATTAAATATTCATATCTCTAGTAGTCTCTTTCAGCTCAAGATAAATTTCTTAGAGATGCATATTAAAATATCCACCATGATGGCAGATTTATTCATTTTGCCTTATAGCTTTGTCCATTTTTTCTTTCTATATTTGGAATACCTCTTTTTAGTTGCATACAAGTTTGGAATGGTTTTATCTTCCTGCAAATTGAATCTTTTCAATCTTTTATATTAATTAGCAATCCTTTTAGCTTTAAGTTTTTTTTTTTTTTTTTTTTAATCTGATACCAATAGCTATTCCAGCTTACTTTTGGTTTACCTGGCATATTTTCCAAATTTTTCTTTCAGCTTTTTGTGTCCTTATGTTTTAAGTGAGTTTTTACAAATAAATTTAACATACTTAATTAACAAAAGTCTAAAGTTAATAAATATATTTATCTTCCCCCTGAACAACACAAAACTTTAGACTCCAATTAGAATTTTTATTATATTTTTTTCTGAAAGTTCTATTTTTCCAAATTTGCCCAGTTATTTTTGCTAGTCATTTGTCTTTTCTCATGTTTTCAATTCCCTCTTTTATTTATTTAAATATATTAAACATTCTTTTATATTCTATGTCTGATATATCTCAGGTCTTTGAGGTCTGATCATTCTGTTTGCTGTTTCTGCTGACTTTCACTCATGGTTTCCTTTCTTATGTGTTTTGAGATATCTGATTTTGAACTTCTATATTTTTGGAAGTTCTTCTGTGACAATGTCTTGAGGCTTGGTTTAAGAAGTGTTCTTTTAGGGAGAATGTGTGTATGTGTTTATTTATATATGTGTTTATTATGCATGTATGTGTGTTGATGTCTATATATGTGTGTGTGTGTGCGCATGTGTGTTTGTGTATGAGTGTTTGGCAGCTGTAGGTGCCATGAGGGGATACTTCAAATTGAATTCCTGGATTGACAGTTTTAGGACCATGCAGGTTGTACGAATTATAGCTTAATGTGCATGAAGACTGCTCAATGTTCCAAATTGTCTTGGACTACTCCCCAACTAGCCCTACATTTTTTTAGAATTCCTCAAAGTTTCTGGTCTATTAATACATCCTGATCTATTATTAATAACATGCACATTTCCCCCTCTTATTGAAGCATGGTCTTTTAAGGCTTCTGGATTTTTAAAACTTTACTTCCCATGTTTTTTTGCTCACTATTTTGTCAATTATCACCGGGTGACTGTCAAAATCCATAGCTGTAGGTAAAAGGGATTAGCAGATAATTTGGGGTAGCTGCTAGTATTAGTGCTTGTTTATACTTTGAATTTATGTTCCTACTTCATAGTTTTAGATTCTAAGGATTTCTCTTATTCTCTTTAAAACTAACCTTAAATTTAAAAAGATGGTTTTAATATTTAATATATGTATTTATATGTAAATATTAAATATTTATATACATATTGCCAGAGGGTATCTATTCTACTATATTGCAGAACTTTCATTGTACTTCTAATTTTGTATTTTCTATTATATCTTCAATGTAAAATTACCTTTAATCAATATAATCTGTCTTTTATATTCCACTTAATTCTTTTTGGTTTGTATTCTACTTTAACTGGTAGTGTGTCTGGTATAGCTTTGCCCATCTCAGTATTATGAATTTTCCCGTATAATTTTGTTTGTGTTTCTTTTGAAAACACTTATTTTTTTAATTTTTAACACTGTGAGAGTATCTTTGTTTTCTAATAGAAGAATTTAACTCATTTATATTTACTGCTCTTTCCCCTCATCATTAGCCCTATTGATAAGCTTTTTTCTCCTTTTTTGGTTCTTTATTAATTTGAAAGTATTACATTAATTTTTATTGTATTCATAGTTACCACTCAATTAAAAACAATTTTGATCTTTTATTTACTATTGATTCAAAAATAAATATTACATTGAATTCCTTTATTTAAGGTGAGAGATTTATTATCCCTTTTACTCCTTTCTACTTCTACTTTGTCCTTCTTGTGTTTACTGAAAAATCAAGGTTTCATTTTTTTTTTTTTTGGAAAAAATCAAGTTTTCAGACCTAGATTGTTAATAAAGACAATATGTAGTCTATTTTAAGAATAGTCTTAAAATACTTTTAGAAATTCTTCAAGGTTTCTGGCATTTTAGTGGCATTCATTCTTATTACCCAGTACTTTCAAAGAGTTTTTTCCACTTGTGTTTTGTTTCTTTGATTATTTTAATAATAGTTTGAGACAGGGGAATTAAGCAGGTTAACAACAGAGAAATAAAATTCAGAATTCAGAAGATTAAATTTCCCTTAAATTGCATTTAATTTGGATGCTTGCACCAGAGCTGCCTCTACATATTGATATATCCTTTCAACGTTTTTTTTTTTTTTTCAACGTTTTTTTTTTTTTTTTTTTTTTTTTATTTATTTTTGGGACAGAGAGAGACAGAGCATGAACGGGGGAGGGGCAGAGAGAGAGGGAGACACAGAATCGGAAACAGGCTCCAGGCTCCGAGCCATCAGCCCAGAGCCTGACGCGGGGCTCGAACTCACGGACCGCGAGATCATGACCTGGCTGAAGTCGGACGCTTAACCGACTGCGCCACCCAGGCGCCCCTGCAAATGGATTATTACAATTTAACTCTTAGGATTACTTTGATGATTAAGTGAGATAGCGTATGTGCAAAGCTTAATACAAATTTGACAAATAATAGATGCTTAATAAGTTATGGCATGGTAGGACAACAGAAAATAAAGATATCTCAGAATAAAGGATTTGAAAACTAAATAATTTAATCAGTGTATTGATTCTTTCCACTAAGAAGAAAACACCCTATATGTATTTTTAAAATATTATTTTCCTCCCTCAGTGTTCTGATGTAGCTTGCTTTCTAATGCCAGGCTTTAAAAAATTTTTTTTAAATGTTTATTTTTGACAGAGAGAGACAGAGCATGAGCGGGGGAGGGGCAGAGAGAGAGGGAGACACAAAATCCCAAGCAGGCTCCAGGATCTGAGCTGTCAGCCCAGAGGCTTACACGGGGTTCGAACTCACAGACCACGAGATCATGACCTGAGCTGAAGTTGGACGCTCAACCAACTGAGCTACCCAGACACCGCTCTAATGCCAGGCTTTTAAGGAGAAAAAGTTTCCAACACAGGCTGTTAATATTGGTTGTTATGGAGACCATAGCCTCTACACTACTCAGCAAGTCTAGAATCTGATAATCATGTCAAAGGAGAGGCTTTTGCCTTTGAGAAGAGAAAAATCTACTCTTTCTGGTAGAAGAGGTGGGGATTCATTATGGCAGGTGATATATTATGATGTAATGCTACTGATTTTCCTTTCCCTTTTGCCTTAAGGTAAGGAAACATAAGTGTTTGACTCTAAAATTCTAAATTCAGAAAAAATTCCAGTTTCAAGAAGATTATTCAAATTTGTTTACAAAATCAGGTATAAATTAAAAAGCAATTGACATAAATTGCTTGTTAATAGTTTCTGAGTAAAGACTTAATTGTTCCTAGGCCTTTGTAATTTTTTTCTTTGAATATATTGTAATTCAGCATAATGTTTTTCAAATGGTGACAAACAATACTGGCTATGTTCTTCATCTAAATATTACATTAAAAAAATAAGTGGGATACCTCCTCAGTCAAGCTTTTGCAAAATCATAAACATTGCCACTTGATCAAGGTTGCCTAAAGAAAATAGGGCAGAAATGTGCAAATGAGTGCTAGACTATTAAGTTATGCTCTTGTGCTACTGTCTTATATTGAAGAGAATAAACAGGATTTTCTGGGTACATTGAATAAAAGGTTGAATTCTATTTTCCAGTGCCATATAAACTCATATAACTACTGTACTTTTCCTTCACTTGCAATCACAGTTTGTGATTATATATCTGTGTGCCATTCTAGAGAGTGGAGATACAACAGTAAACAAGACAAACTCTTTATTCTCATGCAGTTTCCAGTCTGGTGAAGGGATATACTAACAGAAAAAACATACATATATACATACATACATACATAAATAAATAATATAGTATAATTTTGGATAGTTATGAGCTCTTAGAGAAATGGTTACATAGGATAATTCTGGAAGATTTGTTTTAGAAAAGATGATGAAGGCAGACCTCTCAAAGAGGGTGACCTGTGAGCTGAGACCTAAACAGTCTGGTTGAGAGCGTTCCAGGCAGAGAATATGGAGATGGAAATGAGTTTGGAGGCATGAAAGGGCAGAAAAGCCAGTGTGGCTGGAATGTCCTATTGTGTGGGGAGGAGGGATGAGAAAGAATGATAGCAGGATCCCATTATGTCCATGGGCCATAAAATAAAAACTTTGTATCTCATTTTATTTTGGCATATTTTAACTGGCAGTATTGGCAGGGAAATAATAGGATCAGATGTACTCCCTTGAGAAGAGAATATGTGATTCTTTAGGGGAGCAAGACTGGAAGCTGGGAGACAAGGTAGGAGGCAACAGGGTTGCAGTTGGTGTGAAGGAAGGTTGAGCATGGGAGATAATGTGATTTCTTTAGTCTGGAGGTTGCTTCAATAGGACCGCCCACTGAATTGGCTGTGGAGTAATAGGGAAAGGAAGAACATTTTCCAGGATTTTGGTGTGAACAGATTGTGGTGCTGTTACTGCATTGGGATAAGGAGTGGTTTGGAATGGGAAATCAAGAGTTCAGTTGTAGACTTGTTAAGTATATAATGGATACTAGAACCCAAGTGGTAGTGTCAGTAAGCAATAGATACTCAATTTTGAATCTCTGGGAAGACATCAAGGATGAAAAATTGGATGAGAGCCACCAGGTTATAAGTGGAATTTAAATCCATGGGACTGAAAGTGATGGAGAAGGAAAAAATGTAGATGGAGAAGAGAGGAGGAGCAAGGGCTGTGTTCTGGGCTATGTACTACTTAGAAGAAAGATACAAATGGATAAGCCAGCAAAGGAGACTGGGAAGGCATGGGTTCTGAGGCAGGAAAAAACTAGGATCTAGCTAGTACAATGCATCACTTGGCACACAGTACATATTCCATACAATCTGCTGAAGAAAAGCATAAATGATTGATCTGCCTTCTGTTCCCTCTGCTTGCCTCTTCATCTCATCTCCCATTCACGCCTGCATCCCGCCCTCCATTCTAAGCAAATAGAGTAACACCTGCAGGACCTCAGTACACCAGACACTCATCCACGCATTTGCACATTTTCTTCTCTCTTCTTTGAATGCCATCTTCCTTCTACTCCCAGTCTCTGGTTCAACTGTGAGTGGTATGCCTGCTCTTGGGAAACCTCCTTGGTCCTTGCCACACAAGGTAAGTCTCCCTTCCGTATGCCCTCAGGGGACCAGAGTCTTACATGTATCATAGTACTTATTACACCATATTACAATTCTCAGTTATCTTTATCTTCCACCAGATTTTGAGTAAGCTGAGGGCTGGGATAGTGTCTCCCATTTTGATATCTCTAGCTAGTACCTAACGTAGGATCTGACAATAATAGTCACTTCTTAAACAAACAAATAAATAAAGTAATGCTTTTTAAGCAAATAAATGAATGTATGATTCAATTTGTGAGGATCAATTCAACTTCCTAATGACTTTAAGTTGTTCTCCCTGCCTTATGTATTTCCCTCAGCTTCCGTGGGCAGGTTTATGTTAGCTTATCAAACCCACAGAAAAAGGGAGCACAACAGGCTCAGAGCTCTCTACATGTAATTATTTTATTGAAACAGAAGATGCCTTCCATTCTGTACATATCACATCCGCATTTTATATGAGAGAAACCTCCACTGACAAGGCTTTAGAAACATCACCATTGCACCACAGACACAACTTAGATATTACTGGTGTAGAGGAGATAAAAAGCATACAGTGTTGGGAATGCAAGCTGGTGCAGCCACTCTGGAAAACAGTATGGAGGTTCCTCAAAAAATTAAAAATAGAACTACCCTACAACCCAGCAATTGTACTACTAGGTATTTATCCATGGGATACAGGTGTGCTGTTTCAAAGGGACATATGCACCCCAATGTTTAAAGCAGCACTATCAACAATAGCCAAAGTATGGAAAGAGCCTGAATGTCCATCGATGGATGAATGGATAAAGAAGATATGGTATGTATATACAATGGAGTATTACTTGGCAATCAAAAAGAATGAAATCTTGCCATTTGCAACTACGTGGATGGAACTGGAGGATATTATGCTAAGCGAAATTAGTCAGAGAAAGACAAATATATGACTTCACTCATATGAGGACTTTAAGAGACAAAACAGATGAACATAAGGGAAGGAAAATGAAAATAATATAAAAACAAGGAAGGGGACAAAAAATAAGAGCCTCTTAAATATGGAGAACAAACAGAGGGTTACTGGAGGGGTTTTGGAGGGGGGATGGGCTAAATGGGTAAGGGGCACTAAGGAATCTACTCCTGAAATCATTGCTGCACTATATGCTAACTAATTTGGATGTAAACTAAACTAAACTAAACTAAACTAAACTAAAAAGCATACAGTGTGGTTAAAATCATATCATAAAGTTTCCTTAGCAGTCAGCATTGTTAAATGGGTTTATGTAAAATGCTCCTGTTCTTTTGAAGATATTTCAAAGATCCTTTAAAAATTGTAAAGAAGTCCAATGAATTGGAAAAATTTTACTGGATTGCAATGCTGCTCTATCTCATGTTTAACAATGAGGCAATACTACACACGCACCGTCAACTTTTTAGAGTCGCTGCATCTTAGCCTGCTGCTAAAACACAGATGTGACACAGCTGTGAGGTGGATCCAAGCCCTTCCATGCGGTTCAGATTTCACCAGGACTCTGCAACCAGAGTTCTGTAACCAGGACAGGGAACTATTTCTAGTTTCATTCGCAAATGAACGGGCATGGCAAGACGTAAGAAAGGTTCACATTGAATGGTCATAAATATATAAAGAACAAAGTTAGCTTTGGAGCTAGTGTTAAGAGCTAAAACAGGAACCTATTTTTAAAAAATTTAAAAAGAGGGCTCATGTTCATGTCATTCATCCTTCTTGAATTCTGGTGCAAATGTAAAGAACATCAACCTGTATTTTTTCAGTGTGGGATAAAATTATTTTGTAAATGGCACAGTATTTTTAGCCATTTTAGTTGAACCTTGAGCATTTGCCCAGATTGTGTCTTGTGACGTGTCCCTTGTAACTAGTTTTGTTGAAATGTGTTAACTTCAGTAAGTATACTAATAAAGCAGAGAAAAGCACTGAAGAGTGATAGAGAAAATCTGGGAAGAAGGCTAGGCAATAAGAAACATTAAAGGAATATTCAACCAATAATAAAACATATTAAAATAAAATGTAAAAATATGATAAGATATATAGTTCAGTGGCCAATTAAGACAATGAAGAAGGCCAGATAGAGATGGGAAGAAACTGGAAAAACAGATATAAATACAGTAGGTAAGGAGGAAGATGATTGCTTATCTCTTAAAAAATGCCTCAATCCTAGTGATATATTCTCTTTGAAATTATTATTCTCAGGTCAAATAAAACATTAAAGGATTAAAAATACACAGTCCCTAAGAACTTCACAGCAACACAGATCTAGAAATGGCTTTGGAAGAAACTGGAAAATATAGCCTGGGACCATAGCAGTATGTAAACTTGCTTTTCCCTCTATTAGAACCTTGACAAAGAGCTTGTTAGATAAAGATCTGGTAATGAGAGAACTTTGTTAGCAGTGAAAATGACCCAAGCTGGTGATGTCAATTCACGCAAGGAATTCAACAACAAATCCAACATCCTAACTAGATGTTCTTTTTTCCCATCATGGCTTAAATTGCTGCAGCAGGAATTTAGAGTAGACACAAGGAAAATATATTCTGACTGACACTATTGCAAGACATCAAAATGGGTCACTTAGGAAAGTTTTGGAATATTCTTTCTTTCTTGGCAACTGCTCAAATTGAACTAAATTAACTAATTGCTAAAATTGCTAAAATAGAACTGATGCTCAGGGATAGCCCTAGGCAAAAGTGGACAACCAGAGACTCTAAGACCATCTCAACAGAAGAAAGGCTTAGAAATCTTGGAATCCAGAGATTCCCAAGCTTGTTTGCACATTGAGTCACATGGGAATCTTTTCAAAAAGCCCAGATCATAGCCAGGACCAAGGAAATCACAATCTCTGGGGTGGGACACAGGAATCAGGATTTTTGAAAGCTTCCCAGTTATAACATGGTCTCATGTTACAAAAGTAACAACTGAGGCCCAGAGGGAAAGAGACTTTTCCCAGCCTGCCAGGGCAGCTAGGGAAGAGAATTATAACCAAAGTTTGTTGACCCTGATCTGATACAAAAACAAACAACCTTTTTGTATGTTTATGAAATCAATACATTATCATTATAGATAACTTGAAAAAACACTGAAATTGCCAATGGAAGTCAAAAATCTCTCAATTTTACCATCTAGAGATAAATTATTAATCATTGTTGATATCTTTGCATTTCCTTCTGCTATTTTCTCAAGGTCCATATATACTTTTAAACTTTTGTAAAAGTTAGGATTATGTTTCTGAGAATAACAGTAGACTTTCTGGAAAGTCCGGAACTAGAGGTACAGGTTGTTTGGGGATACTGAGCCATATCCCTGCTATTTTTCTCCCCCTCCCTCAGGGGACACATAGCATGAGGCCCCATCTTTCCTGACTCTTGCATCTAGCCTGAGGACCAAACGGATTCAGGACAGACCATGTAAGCTCTTCCTGAGTAATGATGCAAAGCCCAAGTGTAAGAAGACTGCCTTGTGTAGGTAGTGTCATCACCAGCTGCACACCTAGGTTAGGGACTCTGGGGCTAGAGGAAGCTAGATTGAGAAACTGTGTCTGCTTTTGCTCATGTGGCCATTTTAGTTCCATTATGCATGGGGTCCTTTCCTGAATAAATCAGGACCTCTACCTAAATTTACAGTGGTGTTTGTGTATTTGTGTGTGTGTGTGTGTGTGTGTGTGTGTGTGCATAAACACACATTGTGTGTGTTCTCAAACATCCCAGACAACCTGAAGGATGCAAAATTATTATTTTGAATAAGATACATTCTTATTATTGATCAAAATAATCACTGTGATTTGGTGGATCCATAACATCAAACTTATCTAATAAAAAATATAATTCTAATTTTGAAGGCCATACTGTATTATTGCCACCTGGCCAGTTAAAACTAAAACCTAATTTATGATGTAATTTTTTTTTTCAACGTTTTTATAATTTATTTTTGGGACAGAGAGAGACAGAGCATGAACGGGGGAGGGGCAGAGAGAGAGGGAGACACAGAATCGGAAACAGGCTCCAGGCTCTGAGCCATCAGCCCAGAGCCTGATGCGGGGCTCGAACTCACGGACCGCGAGATCGTGACCTGGCTGAAGTCGGACGCTTAACCGACTGCGCCACCCAGGCGCCCCTATGATGTGATTTTTTAAATCTGATGCTCACAATCCAATATCTATTTACTATAAGTAGAGAATAAATGCTTTAGTATCCTAAAACAGCTCATTTTGAAAAGGAAGACAATTCGCTGAAGACAAATGAATCTTAAATGATTTCGAAAAGGAAGTGGTTGTGAGAAGTAAGATGATTCATTTTCAGAAATACTAAATAAAAGTTGTGCTATTTAGTTAAAATAGGTTTGTAACCTAATGAAAATATGTATGAAACACAACCACCCTCCCAAAATGGAGTCCCAAACCCTTAGACACTTTACTTCCTGGTTCTTCTTCCCCTCTCCATTCCGTTAGCTTTGCAATGAGCATGCACTAAAGAACAGAAGTCTCTGTGTCACCTCAAGGAATGCACTTTTTGCCTTACATGGGCATAGGCGACTTCTGGGTAAGGCTTTAACCTCTGTAGTACTCAGCCAATGAAGAATCAGGGTAGAGACTTGCATGCTAGGAGATAAATTGCCTGGTGTAACTGTCCGGTGTGTGCTTGTCCATCAGACACCCACTCTTGCAATGCAAGAATGTTGATTAAAGCCTCACTTCTTTGTGCTCTGAGTCTCTGTGTCCCCCCTTTGGGTGAGTGGGTTTATTTCTCACAGTGGTTAACTTCAAATGTAATTTTCTCAAGCCCCCTTTACTTTGGGGGCTGCATAAATGATTTCGGTAAACATCCTGTTCCTATCACAGAAACACACCTGAGATTAACCGGGGGGAAACACATTCTGATTGGTTTTACTTATTCTATGAAAATGAAATCTTTTTTCACATTTAGGTTTAATGATAGAGTGATCTACTTATTTCCCTTCTGTCATCAGATCAGGTAGTCAGTCTATATTGTATTATGTTTGCATTTCAGAAACACTTCAGAAACATGGAGAGCTCATCCACTCATCCCTCTACTATGATTACCCAAGTTTTCTGATGTAGTACATAACTGGTGTTTAATAATCATGACATTCTGATTTGAGGGCCTGACTTAAGGTTATTTACTTATCCATTTTTACTCTTTGGATGCAAAGTAACTAAGAATTCCCTGTAAGTCTTTTATTCTCAGATTTCATCATGCAATTCAGCATTTCACAGGAAATCTAATTCATCTGAATAAATTGGATGTGTGGTATTGATAATTTCCAGTTATGTTTTAATACCTTTCTGCCTTTTACTTACTCTCTGTCCTTGCCTCTCGCCTTTCTATTAAAAAAGATGGCTTCCCTTGGCAGGGACTGATGTGTATTTCAAAGAATAACAAATAGTTTTAATATAAATTAAAATAAACATATTAATAAAAGAAATCTGATGTAAGAAAAAAATACACCTCCAAACTAAATTTCAAGTTCAAATAATTTTTAATATTATTTACTATCTGAATTCTGAATTTCCTCCTTCTATCAATACCTCCCAGGCCAGGAAAAAAACTAGCTCCAAGGGAATGTGTAAACATGGGCCCTAGTTCTGCTTGCCAGTAATCAGCAGTGTGTGCTTGGACAAGTCCCTTAGCATCCCTGAATTTCAACCCTTTCTCTGCAGTGATGGAGTGGGCCCTATAAATCCTTGGTATGAGGTACCAACTCTAACATGGCCTGTGACATCTCTTGTAGGACAGTAACCTCTTCCAGAGAAGACTGGGGACCTCTGGGACCATCATTAAGATCTATGAGGCTTAAGTTTATGTGTCAACTTGACTGGGCCATGGGGTGTCAAGGTTAAACATTATTTCTGGGTGTGTCTGTGAGGGCAGTTCTAGATGGCATTAGCATTTGAATTGTCAGACTAAGGCAGATGGCCATCTTTTATGTGGGTGGGCATCATCCAATCTGTTGAGGGTCTGAACAGAACAAAAAGGCAGAGGAAGGGAGAATTCCTCCTCCCTGCTTATCTGAATGAGCTGGAACATTGGTCTTCTGTCCTCAGACTGGGACTTATACCATCAGCTCTTCTGGTCCCTAGGTCTTTGGATTTAGACTGGAGCTACACTACCAGATTTCCTGGGTCTCCACCTTGCAGACAGTGGATTGTGGGACTTCTCAGCCTCCATAACTGTGTGAGCCAAGTCTTTCTAATACATCACTCTCCCTCTTCTTCTGTCTTTATATAGCCTACTGATTCTGCTTCTTTGGAGAATCCTAATATAAGATCTAAGAAACCGATGATTGATCACTTAGGAAGAAGAGATAGAACTCGTTACCTTCATGGAAAAGGACTGCTTTCTTAATCAATAGAAAATATTTATTTACTGAACATCAATTATGTATCCAGCATTATATGATATATCATATACCTTAGTCAAATGAATAAAGGAAATTCAAGATGATACTTTGCCCACAGAGAGGTTACTGATTCTCCACTGAACTCTCTATGGTTGTGTGTTTGATGCTCTACTTATTAAACCAATGTGCAGCTTAAGTGTCATCAGAAAAGAGATGTCTCTCATCATTTAGTGTTTTGATTTTATTTTATAAAAAGCCTTTGAAAGCCAAAATGGGCAGATAGCTCTACTGAATTAATTATAGAACTGAAGACTAGAACTATTTTATTCCTGACTTCTATTATTTGACAGAAATAAGACATTTAACCTATAGATCTTATTTTTATTCATTTTCAATAAATTGGGAATAATAATATTCAACATTATAGGAAGTTTTATAGAATACTAATGATTGGTTTATATGGGGCAGCATTGTTATTCAAGAGATGGAGTTTGGAATATTCTAGAGAAATAGAATTACATTATTCTTCCTATAGACACAAACTTCCAAGAGAGTTATTTAATAACTGCTCCTAAAAGTAAAAGAAATCCAGAGGAGAGAGAGAGAGAGAGAGAGGGAGGGCGGGAGACAGGCAGAGGGAGAGAAAAAAGATAAAGAGAAGAGGGAGAGGCATTCTAATTTTCCTACAAATATCAGAACTGGAAGGTACCTGTGGCAGAGACTGCTAGCTGTCAGTCAAAATATCTTCTCCTTTCTTCTGTGGTGATAGCACTGTGGTCATTCCTAGCCTCTCTTATAGTTTGGGGAATGGGTGGTGGTGGTGATGTGATGTGTTTGACTAAGCTCCAGTTAATAGAGTGTGAGTAGATGACATCTGGGCTGGAGCTTTTAGGAAGGTGGGCCTGCCTCCTCCAACGTCTCTTTCCCCTGGTTGGGGGTGGAGCAAGAAAGCACTTGTGACTTGGCTTTGACCGTGCAAGTGAGGATAACACCCTAAGGAACCGGGGTGAATTTTGGCATGGAGCAGATCTGCCTGCTGGTCTGGCACTTTTATTTTTAACAGAAGAAATAAACTATTTTGTTTGAGCAATTGCATTTTGAGGAATATTGTATGGCTGCTAGTGTTACCCTAACTAATACTGGGTCTCACAATCATCAATCCCAGTGTTTCTGAAACTTGAGTCATTTGATCCTAACTACAATTTATCATTTCCATATTCTATCTTATTTACTTAATATATGTTGTAATTGATACAGTTCTTTTATTTAAATAGGTGAAGTCTACTCTATCCTTGTCTAAATTATGTCCACAAAGTCATCAGTTTGAAGTTCTAGTTATATTTTTCCAATATATGTTAAAATAAATGCATAAGCGGGGCACCTGGGTGGCTCAGTCGGTTAAGCGGCCGACTTCGGCTCAGGTCATGATCTCGCGGTCCGTGAGTTCGAGCCCCGCGTCGGGCTCTGTGCTGACAGCTCGGAGCCTGGAGCCTGTTTCGGATTCTGTGTCTCCCTCTTTCTGACCCTCCCCCATTCGTGCTCTGTCTCTCTCTGTCTCAAAAATAAACAAACGTTAAAAAAAATAATAAAATAAAATAAATGCATAATTATTAAAACGTTCATCCATTTTCCACCTGATCTTATAGACCAACTACATAAAACACAATCTAATTCAAACCTCTCATTTTACTGATGAGAAAGCTGAGGCCCAAATGGTAAGATACTGGCATGGGTAGAACCAGGATCCACGTCTAATTTGAGACTTTTCCCATGTACATTATATGCTATCTCACCTTTTCCAGGTGAGTTTAACATGTGATTCCTGTGTACAGAATCTTCCAACAAATGGTTTAAATTACTTTCAACTACAGTCTGACCGATCTTTAGAGAATCTCTTTGAAGAGGAAGGTATAAAAATTACTGTCCAGGTTTAGTCAACGCACAGGGCACAGAACAGTCTGTAACCGCTCAAGGCTGGCTCAGATGGAGTGTGTATCTTTTCATGTTCACCTTCTTTTGCACCAATTCACTTAGTAAATGTCTGTTGATGAGATAATGTCCAGAATGCAGATCTTATATTTCTCTGATTTGGAGTTAAGGTCTTCTTTGGTCTGGAGCTTATATCCAAGCTACTTTTTGGTCTGAAGCTAGTATACAAATATGATGGTCTAGAAGACCAATCCATGGATAACTGAGGTTTTGTTAGAATGGGTCAAGTTAAAGATTTTTTTACTTTAGCATTTACACAGTGGATATCAAGGGACAGTAGAAGAATATGATAACCATCCTTAGCACTGACTTTAAAAAAATACAGGCAAACTCTAAATGACCCTCTTCCTTTAAATAGATCATCTGCCCATAAATTTATTTAAGACCATCTTACACCTCTTTATACTTTCATCCATATCACCTATGAGGGTTTATCACAAGTTATTCTGCAATAATTCTTCTCTATGCTTCATATTATTTTGGAAATTTGTTTGTGTAAAATGAAAGGAAAATGACTTAATATGAGAAAAAAGGAACTTTTGCCAGCTTCCCAATGCACAGTATCCCAAGTTTGCAGAATACATCTAATTTTTATGTAATCTATCTACAAGTTGACATGGGAAGCATGTTCACTAACATGACATTATAAGCTTTGGGATATCTGTATCCTGGTAGTTAATCTCAAGATTCCTTCAATATTGCCCAAAGAATGTTTTCAGATATTTTCAAAAGATTTTGTCCTTTTTGGATATTGAATCTAAGTCAGAATGATTTAAGTAATGTTTAATCCATTAATCTCTTCTACATTCTTCAAAGAGGTGACACTGTCATAGAAAGCAAAAGGAAATATGAGGGGGTGATAAAGGCAGATAATTGTCATGGTAGGAGTACACCCAAGTCAGTAGTGTTTTACATAATCTTATATTAATCAAAACAGTTAGAGGATGGTCTCCAATTTCCTACAATCTTTTACTATTTCTGAGGTTCCTATCAGATCCATGGTAGATATGCACAGAATAACTTCAGGTGAAAACAAAATTTCTATATGGAAAGAACTTTTTAGCTTATGTCACTAGAACTGGATTTAACTGTTGGGTTGTTTTGAATATGGAGAGATAAAGAAGGTCACCCATATTTCTAGAAAAAGGAATTCTTTTACTATCCATGTTCATTAGTGGTAACACTAATTACCAATTTGCCTGTGATTTCTCATAAAGCTCTGCTAGAAGGAAAGTTAGCCTGATGCCTGAAGAGAAGTTATCTTGAGGGCCATGTCCTTTGTGATAGGACATAGAAATGGAAAAAATGAGACTTGTCATGAAGAGATGTGTAGACACTGTGAAGAAGAAAAGGCAAGACCCTGACCAGATCCATGGTGAAGGGATGAATATATCCCTAAGGAATGTGGACTGTCACTAAAAGGTCTTTGTTCATACTCCCTTGGGGATCAGAGAAGATAAATTGAGAACCAGAATAAATGGGAGGGGGTGGTTTGAAAGACTACATTCTAGGGTGAATGAATACCTTCTTTCTATTCTACAAGGGTAATCTTTCCATTTTTGAAGTACTGAAATGGATTGGGAATGGAGATGAGGAAGAGTATGAAATAGAATGGGGCTTGGAGGAGTAGAACAACACAATAATTATTTGCTTAGTAAATTAACCCAACATGTAGCAACTTAAACAAACAAACATTTACTATGTCATACGGCTTCTGAGGGAGTCAGGACTTTGGGAGTAGCTTAGCTGGGTGATTCTTACTTGGGGTCTCTCCTGAGGTTGGAATTAGGCTGTTGGCTGCGACTGCAGTCATCTAAAAGCTTAATGGGGTTTGGGGAGATCCACTTCAAAGATGGCTCACACACGTGGCTGTTGAAAGGAGGCATCAGGTCCTCCCTGACTGTTGGTAGAATGCTTTGCTTCTCAACTGCCAAGGGTTCTCATGACATGGCAGCTGGATTTCCTCCAGAGCAAGTGAGCAGAGAGAGAAAGAGAGAGAGAGCGAGCAAGAAGGAGGCTACAGTAGCTTGTATGACCTAATCTTCAGAGTCACACACCATGGCTTTGACTTTATTCTATTTATGAAAAGTGAATCACTAAGCCCAGCCCATACTCAAGAGAAGGAGAACTAAGCTCCATGTTTTGAAGGGAATGTCAAAGAATTTGTAGACATTTTAAACTACCACATGCAATATCACAAGTGAGGCTCAACAGGAGAATTGGGCCTGAGGAGAAATCAGATTTCTAGAATTTAAAGGTTTTAGTAGACTCAATTAGCCAAGAGGATTTAAAATTACACTTCCTGTTCTTTTTCTTGCTTCTGACCACTGTATTCCTTTTGTCTGTGCATCTTCATTTTTCCTTATTCACACATGTCATTATTCTTTTTCAAAATTTGCTCACAAGGATCCCTCCCTCTGGGTAAAATTAGAGCTGTGAAAACATTGATTAAAACGTGTACAATAAGCATTATGATAGTATTGGGACCAAGTGAAATGTGACTTTGATTCCAGGGATACACAGTTCATCTTCTGTTAGTAGGTTTGTGACATTTCTTAAGCACCCACTAATGAAGAGATGCTTGGATGAAATACATACATTTGAGGAATCAATTGCTAATTTGTTCCTTTATGCATCCAGCAAAACTTTGTAGGGCCTTGCTCTGCACCAGACTCTCTGAAAGGTGCTGAGGGCATAAAGAAGCATGCAACATGGTCCTGCCTGGAAGAAGTCAAAGCCTAGTGTGGAGGTGGCCATGTAAACCCATAGTAGCAACATCATGTGATAAGCTATACTTGAGTGATCCCCTGAGCTGTGTGCATATATCTGTGATTCTTCCAGCTCTTTAAGGGCAGAGGCTGTCTTATTCAATTTTGTATTCTTAGCACCCAGCATAGTGCCTGGCCTATAGAAGGAGCTTAATTTGTTACTAAGAACGAATTTGTTACTAAATCCAATTAATTTGAAGGCTGGGTTACCTAGAGAGACCAACCAGCGAAATACAATACTACCAGATGCTGGCTCTTTCCTTCCCTGCTAAATAGGGATAAAGGATATACTTTTCATGTGTGGTTGCAAGTGTGCTGACTGCCCACGTGACTTCTCTCTCCTCCACAGATGCAACACAGTTCCCACTAGGGATCTCCATTCCTGGGAGGCAGCTTCAGGCCTCATTGAGCTCCCAGGGCTCCTTCCCTGCTTCTCACTTCTGAGACTCCTTGTGCATCCTTCCTAGAGACCCATTGTAGCTGACAGTGCATTAGCTAGATACTGGCTAGAAAGAAAATCCAAGAGGAAAGTAAGTTACTTTCCCTTCTTGTTCAGGGAAGATTTTTCTTTTAAAGTCTAGAATATGAATATTTGGTTCTATGTCCTAAAATTACAACACTTTTGAACAGAGATGAAGTTTTGGTGATTTTTCAATAAAATGGAAGATACAGAGGCAAAAGCATCCTCCCCCTCCACCGTACAAAGCCTTACTTGATTTAACAGTTCAGCTTGAGCCTAAGCAATGTCAGCCTTTGCACATAAACAGATTCCCAGCTCATTCAAGATATGCAATAAATGTGCATGTGGCATTAGATGTATTTTCTCTAGTAGAAGAGACTATTTTTGAGCATTTTAGCTCAAACATTATTTGATTTGTACATTGTCATGTATTATGCTGTGGAAGTAAAAACCAGTTCGTACCATGTAAAATATAAAACATGCCTAATATTACTCATGGCAAGGACTGGTCAGTGCTACCTGCATTGTTATAAATGTGTCTCACTGACTGATGTTGAGATGAGGACAACCACACAAGACACTTCAGCATAGCCTTGGCCGAAATCTATATGCCATAGACAGAATTGTTTGTCTCCAATCAGCAATGAAAATGTAAATACTAAATTATATTAGGAGGTTATATGGTACTTTACATGCAACAACAGAGAGAAGGAAGTGCTGACCACATTAGGTGATTAACAATCAGCCAGCCATCCATTAATTCAACAAGTATTTACTGAATACCTACTAGGTACCAGATATTGTTCTAGACATTGCTCTAAATAAGAGACAAGTTCCCCTTTCTCATGAAGGTTACATTTTAAAGTAAAAAGACAGACAACAAACTGACAGAAACAAACAAGAAAAGACCCAGTGATAAATATAAGGATGAAAAACAAAACTCTAGGCTCTGTGATAGCAACTGGGTGGTCAGGTTCAGCTTTTCTGAGGCATTGGCACTCAAGCTAAAATCTGGATGACAAGAAGAAAACTGCCACATGAAGATCTGGGGGGAGTGGGTCCCCACAGAAGACAGAGCAGGGCAATGAGGTTGTCATGTGAGAGGAACAGAGGGAAGCCCCTGGGGCTCATCAGGGGACTGAGGAGCAGAAGGAGCCGGAAAGGGCACCGGTATCAGGTCAAGAGACAGGATGGCGACAGAAAAATAGGGTTTAAAGATGGAATAAAACATGAAATAGAAGGAATATTGGAAACAGATGATATAAAAATATAAGATAGAGACTTCGGAAAAATTCAGCTTGCTCCAGGCATGATTTTCCTATGTCTTACTAGTGTGAGAACCGTCTCTAATAAAGCCAATCCACAGCACCTTTCTTTATTTGTTTTGCAATGAAGAACGAGGCACTTTTCGTTCTTTTAAGAATCTCACGCCCCACTACAGTGTCTACAACTTACCAGTTTTCCCTTGATTACCAACATAATACATGTTTATGATGGAACATTTGGAAAATACAGATAAGCTAATGGAAGAAGTAAGATCACTCCAAACCCAGCCTGCCAATATAACTGCTGTTAACTGATTCTCTTTATGCTTATAAATTGCAGTAATTCAGAATATGGGCCCTGGAGTCTGGGTGAAAACCATGGCTTAGAAACTTGCTAAATGAGTGGTACTCATTTTTCAATCGATCGTAATTGCTTATAAAATGCTATAGAAATGTCTGAAATCTCTTTAAACCTGTTTTCTCATCTGCAAAACGGGAATAGTAATGTTACCTTCTTCATAAGACTACTATGAGGATTAAACGAGATCATCCATATAATTCTCCTGACTGGCACACCATATGCACTTTAACATATTAGGCATTATGCCATTTTCATTTTACAAAGTTGGGATCATATTGTAAAACTGTCAGTAAAATACATTATTATTCCAATCATCACTGGACATTTTTACATGATCTTAAATATTTTCCATAACGTAGTTTTTAATGGTTACACAGCATTTTACTATAGAGATATAATTTAGCTAATTCTCTATTCTGGGACACTTAAGCTGATTCCAAATTTTCACTATTTAAAAAATTATTGTAAAATTTCACGCTTATTTCTCTAGGATAAATTCTGAGTGGCTGGGTCAAAAGCTGGGTCATGTATACTTTGATGCCTTTCATCATATCCTCTCCATGAATTAGATTATACCCTTGGATAAGAATAATGTTAGGAAGTAAATAGTCCACATACATGTGAAGTTTTGTAGGTCTGATTTACCATCAGCTTAGTGAAATACTCCCCTCTATCCCCTGCCTTTTTTCTCCACACCTGTTCATGCCTTCTGGTCAGCAACATCTTCCCTCATTCCCTAAGAAAGCTTCTCAGTTCCAGGCTTCCAGATGAGGCAATCTGCTTACAATTTTCTGATTTGCTGGGAATTCTTTACTTACAAATTCATTTCCCTTGAAGCCATAAACTCATAGGATTTTAGTATATTAGAAATCCAAGCCCCTCATCTCACAGATGAGGAAACTAAAGTTGACGGAGCAAGTGATTTGTCCAAGTTGGTCCTCTGGCCCATGCTGTTAGACAGCTAGGCTGGGTTGGCTCATTTCTTTATCTCTAATACCTAGTTCAGAAGTTAGCACATGCAGACAGTCAGTGTTTGGTGAATGAATAACTACTTGAAGTGACTTACAGCCTCCAAGGATTCTAAACTGGAAAGGACCATAGAAGTGTGGAAACTGAAGCCCATATTGGTTGATGAAATGTATGTTGTCATTTAGCTATTAGTGATAAGTTGGAATAACACAGCAGTTTCTCAATTCCCAGGAGAGACAAGGAGAAGCCAAGAGAAGGCTTTGTGGGGTCAGGTGGACATCATGTAGAGAAGGGATTAAACTAATTCTGCCTTGTTCCAGAGAGCAAAGCCAAGACGAAAGAGAAATGGAAGTTGCTGGTAGGCCAATTTCAGCATAATACATGGAAGAGCTTTTTAATGGTTAGTACTGTCCAAAATAGAAGCAGATTTTCTAGAAAAGAAGTTGCCCCTAATTTGAAGTATTCAAATAGAAACAGGTTATGTTTGAATAAATAATTTGTTAAGTGTGTTTGAAAAGAAACGAATTTTGTTCTATGTGCCTGGTTGGGATAGATAACTACTAAGGCCTCCCCACTAAGGTGAAATGATTTTATGAATATATGTACACATACACACAGATGGATAAATGAATAATTTTTTCCTTATTGATATGTTATTTTGTAATTAGGTCTTTTGAGTTGAACCCATTGTGTTTCTCATTATAAATGGGACCAGATAAATTCTAATGTCTTTACTGACCCAAGATTCTATGGTTCTAAATCATCTTTTTGGTGATAATTCAGTGTGCTACACATAGTAGGAATTCAAAAGATGAATTTAAATTAGCTCTTAAGTCTGGAAAAATCTACATTTAAGATAAATTGAGTTACAGGCTCCATGAGTTGAACAATTTGATTGCACTCAGCTGGTCTCACTCAAATATATCAATTGATCACATTCAAGAACACTAATGCATTAACTTTTTTTAAACTAAAAAGGGATAAAATTAAAAGAAGAAATTTGGTGAATTGTATTGTGATGAGATAAAGTTGTTCTTATTGGATTGATGAATGATGATATTAAATTATGGCTAGAATTATTTCCTAGACTATAAAACCTTTCAATATGAAACTGCAAATATGATTTAATTGCACTTCAAGTATGGAGTTACTGAAAGACTGCTCATAGTATAATAATTTCATCCAAATCCTAGTGGTAAGATAGCCACATAAATGAACCATATCACAGGAATACTTTAAATTTTCAAGATTTCAAATCATTGATGGAAATAGAGATCCTAAAAAATTCATACTTGGGTTTGGTGAAAAGCTCCACTCTTACATAGCAATCTAGCAAAGCTTTGATGAGTATCATAGATGGTGTCTGTAAAGTACTCTTTGTGATTCCAACCAGGGAGGAAATTGATAAAAAGACAGCAAAGGTTGCTTCTTTGGGGGCTTCTCTTCCTTCTTTCCCCTTTTCTCCCTCTTTCTGTTTATGCTTTTCTTATTAGGAGGCTAAAAAAAAAGGGGGGGTGCCTGGGTGGTTCAGTTGGTTAAGCGTCCAACTTCAGCTCAGGTCATGCTGTCACGTTTTCTGAGTCTAAGCCTCGCGTCAGGCTCTGTGCTGACAGCTCAGAGCCTAGACCCTGCTTCAGATTCTGTGTCTTCCTCTCTCTCTGCCCCTCCTCTGCTTGCTCTCTGCCTCAAAAATAAATAAACATTAGAACAATTTTAAAAAAGAAATAAATATTCAAATGAAGCATTTCATTTGATTTATCAACATTGCCATTGTTTTGGACAATCTTAATAGTAAAAATTTATGACTCGAGTCAAGATGGGATATCCACTGGCTAGAATATCTCATAGAATACCTAAGCCTTGCTTTTTACCTCACTCAGTTAGAAAAATGTATATTTCAGGAGGAACATGAATTTCTCTGCCTTTCAGACATTGTGCTGGATGCTAGAGAGACAGAAATATCAAGCATGAAACTTGGCCTCACAGAGGCATAGCAAATTCATTACATAGGGTCATCATGGAACACAAATGAGGCTCAGAGATCTTTCTGACCTAGGACTTCAGACAGATTGTTAAGCTATCACAGAATTGGCACAGGAATTAGCATTTATTAGTCATCCAAGTCACAAGTTCTCTGGTAACAGATCTTATTCTAATAATCATTATCATGGTTACTTCGTGTCATTAAAGTAAGACTCATTTCATATGTATCCTGCTGAAGTCTGAGTTTTTGAATGCCACTCCCAGCAACATGAAACAGAAAAAATAATTTAAAAAGAAAGTTACCTCCACTGCTGCTTTTGCCCTTTCAAATTCTTCTTCCAAGGAGTGGTTTCTGGAAAGTAATGCACTTCCCCAGCGCTGTTCTTTGGTCAATCGAGCCTGAAATAAACCGAATGCATGGTGTTATACTACTAGAATTACTGAATACAAAAGTACAAATATTTTTCCTTTTCTCATATTTCCCTACAGTTTAAGAAGCATCTGCAAAGGATGCTATTTTTGGAGTACTTTGCAAGCATGATGTTACCCAAACTGGGATGGTACCAAAATGTGTATGAGCCTGCATGCATGATTCTTCTAAGAGTGGGTCTTAGCCCTGGTCATGGTAAAACCAAAGCCCAGGCCCAGCCTCCCAAAGATCTTACTTTCATTGGTCATGGTTCTAGGCATTGATATCTTAGTAGCCTTCCAATAGGATTCTAATATGCAGCTAAGATGGAGAATCTCCATTAGAAGCCTAGACCTAAAAACTGATATTCAGGCTTCCAGTTAGTTAGGACTAGCTTCGGGTAAAACTAAGCTGCAGAGATGGAAGGTGCTGCTAGACCTTTTTCCTTACATACACAGCAGATCCTCATGGTGAATTCTCTTTCCTTTGCCTTCCCTCTATTGGCACACATCTGCCTCATGCCCAATATCCTCAGGACATTGCTCTGTTAAGTGGTAGTTACTTAGATAAGATCATGTTTGTTAATGTCAACAAGTTTGTCACAATTAACAGACATTGTGAAAGACATCTTCACTTAGCTAAATGCAAATATTCAGAAGACCAGCCTCCAGCCCCACAAAGATCTGCTGGAATTTTTAAAATGTTGTTAATTAAAAAAAAAAAATTTTAACGTTTATTTATTTTTGGGACAGAGAGAGACAGAGCATGAACAGGGGAGGGGCAGAGAGAGAGGGTGACACAGAATCGGAAGCAGGCTCCAGGCTCTGAGCCATCAGCCCAGAGCCCGACGCGGGGCTCGAACTCACGGACCGCGAGATCGTGACCTGAGCCGAAGTAGGACGCCCAACCGACTGAGCCACCCAGGCGCCCCTAAATGTTGCTAATTTTTAATTTCACAAAAACTAAATACATTCTTTTTGAAAAAAATTAATGCTTTCAGAATCATGGAAAATAAGAGGTGTACCTCTAGAGCTTCTTGTTGGTTGCATATATATTTATGTACCCTAGACAGTAACGTGTTACAAAAATTTTGGCGACATCAAGGATATGCTATTCTGTAGCTTACTTTTCTTCATTCAACAATATATCTTGGAGAGTGTCCATATTTAGTATTTATAGATCCACTCTATTCTTTCCCAGGGATTTCCTAGTAAAGTATATACTGTGGTTTGTTCAGACCTTTCCCCACGAGAACTCAAGGTGTGATTTTTTTCTCCATGTAATTGCTTATTTTCTTGTCTATCTTTCTGCTACACTGTGTGATCCATGAGGGTAGGATTTTGTCTGCAAACTTTTATTCTCCCCTGTACCCAGCCTAGGGCCTGACAAGTGATGTATACCCTAAAGATGCCTACAGACTGCAGGATGAGGGACTGTCCTGATAAGGCAGCTAGACCTTGGGGAACAGGAAGAGGGATGCTTGTGGAATGAAACTCTCTACACCCTTTTATTGCCTTTTACCCAGGTGTTTGATTACTCTTCTTTAGAGATGCTCAACCTTGGCTTCTATGGGGGTTACTTGAACAGGCCTGGGCCCCATCCTAGACCAGTTAAAGAATTTCTGGGGGTAGGGTCTGGGCACTAAATGTTTAAAAGCTCTTTTGGTGATTTTGAAAAGCAGTCATGTATGAAAACCATTGTTCCACAGCAAAACGTTGCCCTTCACTGAGCACTTACCATCTATATAGCTCAGCTGCTTTTCATTTTTTTCCCCATCATTGCTGGTTCAAGAGGACCCCTACCCCCTTATTATCACACAGTTGTAATACCAGAGCTCACTACATGCCAGATGCTGCCTCAAGTCCTTTAGATACTATAACTCACTTTGTCTTTTCAATAACCTGTGAAGTAGGTATTATCACCAACTCCATGAAATTGAAGCACAGAAAGTGAATTAACTTGCCCAACATCACACAGCTAGTAAGTGGTAGGGCTGATGCTCTGAGCCATGTTCATAACTACTGTACTATACTGCCTCTCACAGGAGGCTGTGCTCAAGTGGCCATTTTGGAAAGATGCAAAATACAGAAAACTCTCTTAGAGGTTCATGCACGGTTGAGGGAATCAACCAAGAAGTCCTCAAGAATATAGTGGGCTGAAAACAATAATGATGTAATTGTTATGCACAAGTAAATTGTTATGCATAAATAACAGTCTTAGACTGTGTTTCGCACTAATGAACAAGGAAGGTTAATTTATTGGAACCTTAATTCATGTTTTCTCCTCGATATATTCACTGCTGTGTCCCTGGTATCTCCTACAAACAGTAGCTGCTCCATAAGCAGTCAGTAAATACTTGTTGAAGATATGCTGTTGGAGAATATGTGAATGAATTACTTAAAGGTATTTCTCTTCCCTACTCCCAGAACACTATGTGTTCTCAGTCAAGGTTTCTTGGTAAATCCAAGAGGCTAAGGGGAACTTGTAGGAAATTGAGAGGGGACTTATTTTTTGGTTCTGTGCCTGGAGTGGCAGAGATCTGTGTTAGCAAGGCCCTGTGCCCTGATTCTGGGGAAGGGGAATGACTGCAGGGTGCCTTAGCGGAACACCTAGTAAAGAGCTAGGCCTGTTAGCAACACAGAGGTAAGGCCTCTGGAATAGTGTGTGTGGTCAGAAGAGGGAGGGCGATGAGGACACATCCAAGTCTGCATGGGCATCAGTGCCTCATTCTCAGGCGGGCCAGGCTCAATGACCACCATGAACAAGCACCTTCTCTTGTTCTCTGGGCCTTGTGAAAGCTACTACTTTCTCTCAACCCAGATAATTGAGGCGGGGCTGGCGGGAGAGAGCTCCAAAAACATAAGTGGGATTGACTACCACAGGTTCCAGAGATTAGGATGTAGACACAGATCTTTTGGGGACGGCTGTTCATCCCGCTATCACCCTTATCTGACACTCTTGGGTCACAATACATTTCGGTCACTTTACAAATATAAAGGTGCAGATGGTTTGCAAATTTTTAAAACTGGTAAGTCGTTAGGATGGTATAGCCTGGCAACAAAGTTAACACCAAAGATGATATGAGCTTATTGTCTTGTAGAAAGTTAACCAATCTTGTATCAAACTTGGAAATCTTTTTCTGGCATTTCTTTCCCAACCATCTCTGTTCCTTTACTTTGGAACTAACTCTTTTGTCTTCCTGCTGGTTCCCTCATTAATGAAATAAACAAATAAATTTTAAAAATGTGGACACATGGTGAGAAATAAGCTGTGTATTTATATAATGTCATAAATGACCCATGAATGGCATGAGAAGAAAGAGAAAGCACTGATATTTTTGTCCCAAGGCATCTCCTTTTATTAGAGGCACTTTTTACCAGTGAAATATGATCTGTCTTGCCTGTGAAGCCTGACCTAACAGAACTCCATTACTGTCACTGGCTTCCCTTCATCAATGTTTCACGACCCAAGTGGATTATGAATCACAGGACGCAAAGGGCACCATATATCAGGAAGAAGAGGCAAAATCTCTCTCTCAGGATTCTAGACTTACAGTTCATATTCTCTTTGCCGCTTAAAACAGCAAGTGTAAACAGAATCCTACTGTGCAAATGAAATTTTATTTCAGTAGTACAGTTACTATTTAGGTAAGTGCTATTTTCCACCTAGTTAGAAAGGCCTTAAGTCATTACTAAGACAAGTTATTGTCTACCTCACATTTTAAAGCCATTTATTTTGTCCAAGGAAGCTAAGCTAAATGTTATAAAATATAGAAAAACACTGCAAACAAAGGCAGTTTTCAAGCCAAGAGTAATATGCAACTAAAAAGGTTCTGAAACTTTTCAGCCCCCAGACATGCTAGTTTAGGATTGACAGTGAAATACGGATTCTAACACCTAAAGATCAGCCTTTCTTTCAACCAAGACTTTTTTTTTTTTATCTAATTTCTTTACAGGCAAAAAAACTGTCATCTGGGAAAACAGATAAGCAATGCTGGTAAGCTGCAGATATTGTTTAGTACTTGACTAGAGGAATGGTCAGCAAAACAATGATAGCCATAAATTTGAGTTGTGGCTGTTTTGGTATCACAGTGGCTATATTAGTAGTTCTCAAGCTTGAGTGGGCATCAGAATCATTTGGAAGTCTTGTCCAGACACAGATTGCTGGGCCCCACAACCAGGGTTTCTGCTTCAGTACGTGTAGGTGTGGGAGTGGGGGCCAGAATCTGCATTTCTAACAAGTTCCCAGGTGATGCTGATACTGCTGATGTAGGGCCCCACGATGAGAACTTCTGATCAGATGCTGACATTCCATGTAGGCGAGTGGAACTCCGGAGTTTACAAATATACTCTGATGTCGGCATTACTTTGCATCATCGCATGATTTTGAAAAATGCTCCACAGTTACAACAACCTCCTGGAATTGCCTTAGCTTTAAAAATAGTATTTTAATTGGTTTAAGCTAATTGGATTTTAAGGTATTACACTCTCTAAAGAAAAAGGATTTGTTTTTTTCTTCCAGCTGCTGTTTGTTCTGAATGATAAGCACTGGGTGAAGGATAAGAAGAATTAAATAACTCTTTAAGAATATTGTTTTATTCTCTTTATTCAAAATTATGATTTGAAAATTACTGTATTTGTAGCTGTGGTTGTCCTAGCATAATAACCATTGGCTAACCTCTATGTCCGTCTTTCGTAACTCCTTATACAATTGCCTTTACATTACTGCTAGAGATTTCCTAGCAAAACACAGTTTTAAAAATCTCAGTATCTTTTCAAAAGAGATTGATGGGGAATGGGAGCTGCTTAACTGTAGAAAGGAAAAATATCTTATAACAACTAGCAGACTTTGGGTAACAGCATAACACAGTATTTAAAAGCATAATCTTTGGAGTCAGACTGCCTGGGGCCAAATCCTGGTTGGATTTAATAGTAACTGGTGACCTTGGACAAATTACTTAATCTCTATAATCCTCAGTATTCTCACCTGCAAAATGTATATTCACTTATAGAGTCCATACAAGAATTGAGTACAATAACTCATGTAAATGCACACACAAAATGCTCAGTACATAGTAAGTGCTATAAAACTTGGCTTTTGTTATCACCTTTCTGGTTAGTGCTTGTCAGGTGTGACTTTAGAAATTCATTTAAAAATTATCTGTATCTAGAGCACTTTTGTTTAGTGTTTAATAGAGACTAGTTAGATTCTTTTTAATTAATTGATTTATTTTGAGAGAGAGGGAGGGAGCATGTGCACACACACACACACACGTGAGTAGGGGAGGGGCAGAGAGAGAGGGAGACAGAGAATCCCAAGTAGGCTCCACAGTATCAGTACAGAGCCCAACATGGGGCTCAAACTCACAAACTGTGCGATCATAACCTGAGTTAAAATTAAGAGTTGGACGCTTAACTGACTGAGCCACACAGGTGCCCTGAGACTAATTGGTTCCTTACACAGAACAGATAAACTCTTGCCTCATTGAGATGGTCACAGTTTTTTTTCTTGATCAGTCAACAGATATTTATTGTTGAAGGTACACACAAAAAAGTCGTACCTTATGTGTCAGAGCAAATTTCTAGAGCTTTGTGCAAGGCGGGCACATATGGTTCCCATCTCCGTACCATTATGAAATTCTATGTTGTAGAACATTGAAGCAAATCAGTGCTGATTTTGAAAAGAGAGGAATAGTCTATTATCATGAGTAACTAAAAATTATTTTTGAAACTAGCTTCCAAAATGATAAAAGAATAAAATTTTGTTACGTTATTTTTATTTTGATCTGCTCTTTAGTTAAACAATAATTAGCCACTACTTTCGAATTGTTAAATTTGACAAGAGATGTTTCTCCTCTGTTAGTATTCTCTTATTTTTCCACTTCAGCAAGTATTTGTTGAGTCCCTACTATGTGCAGATTTCCTACTATGCTGAAAGCGATCTTCCATATTTCTTTCCTTCCTTCTTGCCTTCCTGCTGTTCTTGCCCTTCTGCCTTTTCTTTGCCCCTTCCTTCTATCTTTGCTTCCTTCCTCATTGGTAGCTCACTCACACCTCATTGGTGTGCTCTCAAGAGGGAGAAAGGGATGTTGATGTGGATCCTGCACTGTCTTCCAACAAGCAAAACTACATAGCGTATCATCTAATTGTTTCTAATAGACATAAGGTCTTGATACTTCTTATAATTGAACTCCTTTTTCTAATTTTTTCACTGCCTTACTTGTAGCTTTTGGAGGGTTGACATTCAATCACATTTGCTGAACTGAAATGGGCTTAAATGCAAACTATTAGTATTGCAGAGAGTAGAGGTTCAGAATGAATTTGGGAGGGAGGAACAAAATTGTGCATGGCCTCAGATCCGATGGCAATCCTAATTTATCTTACAAAGCTTCTGGAAGAAAGTGATATTCTTTAAAATCCCTTAACTCATCTTAATCCTAGAAATGTAAGTAATAATCAGGGACTGCAATGAGAAGGGAAATAGATGGTTTGTGAGTTCTCTCGGGTGAATAAGCTTGGTGTAGTTGATATGAGGTGGCTTGTGGGTAGGAACAGGGCTTTAGAAGCTGATGGGTGATTTGAAGGCTGGCTCTTCTTCTCTTTGCTACTTCTCTTCAAGGTGAATTTCTCATGTGAGAAATGGGGATATTAATTTCCAAGATTATTGCAAGAATTTCAAATAATATGTTTGAAATATTTCATTTATACACATGAGGTGTGTAATAGGACAGCTATTAAGAATGCATTTCTGTTTGTATTGCTCCTTTAAGAATTTAGAAAACATATCTGCACTTGTATCTTTTTTTTTTTTTTTATAAATTTTTTTTTTCAACGTTTATTTATTTTTGGGACAGAGAGAGACAGAGCATGAACGGGCGAGGGGCAGAGAGAGAGGGAGACACAGAATCGGAAACAGGCTCCAGGCTCTGAGCCATCAGCCCAGAGCCCGACGCGGGGCTCGAACTCACGGACCGCGAGATCGTGACCTGGCTGAAGTCGGACGCTTAACCGACTGCGCCACCCAGGCGCCCCAATGCACTTGTATCTTAAAGTTACAATTGTTCAGGGGCGCCTGGGTGGCTCAGTGGGTTGAGCGTCTCACTTCAACTCAGGTCATGATCTCACAGCTTGTGAGTTCAAGCCCCACGTAGGGCTCTGTGCTGACAGCTCTGAGCCTGGAGCCTGCTTCAGATTCTGTGTCTCCCTCTCTCTCTGCCCCTACCCCTCTCACACTCTGTCTCTGTCTCTGTCTCTCAAAGATAAATAAATGTCAAAAAAAATTTTTTTAAAAGTTGCAATTGTTCTGGTTTGGGATACTGCCAACTTGATGGAATTATGATTATATGGAAGGAAGCATTTTCTATGTGGAGGTCAGCAAAATCAGAGAGCAGCATAACTATGACTAAGTACTGGAGAGCCTGGTTCCTGCAGCTTCTCATTAAGTCCAACTTCAATTGGCAAGAACCCGTCTTGGAGCTATCCTTCCAGTGTCCAGACTTGGCAAAGAAATGCTTAACTGTCACTTTCCAGCAAAAGCTGGGTTCATTTTCTTTTGCCCCACCTCTATCTCAACCCACTTATAGAAAAAGCTAATTTTACATCATTACCTGTGTTTTGCCTCAACATTTCAAGCGTTTTCTAATTTTTCAGATTGTATGATTTCTTTAAACAATTAACTTCAGGGAATACTAATTACACTGGTTGCGTGTCAAGAAACTTTATTGTTTTATTATTTTTTTTTTAATTTTTAATGTTTATTTATCTTTGAGAGAGAGAGAGAGAGAATAAGCAGGGGAGGGGCAGAGAGAGAGGGAGGCACAGAATCCAAAGCAGGCTCCAGGCTCTGAACTATCAGCACAGAACCTGACATGGGCTCGAACCCACAAACCACGAGATCATGACCTGAGCCAAATCTGACGCTTAACTGACTGAGCCACCCTGATGCCCCGAAACTTTATTCTTAAATACATAGAGATTATATAATTTATCATAATCTCCTGCCACTGATTAGTGTATTCAAAACACTATTTGAAAGAGACCAGACTATGCTTTTCCTGTTCTCCATTTTGAAAAGAAAAGGAACTGATATAAGAATTCTCCATTTTCTTTGTGATTCTGAAATATAATTTTTTTGAAATATGATTAAAATTTTTTTTAATGTTTATTTATTTTTGAGAGAGAGAGAAAGAGAGTGCAAGAAGGGAAGGGGCAGAGAGAGAGGGAGACACAGAATCTGAAGCGGGCTCCTGGCTCCCAGCTGTCAGCGCAGAGCCTGACGTGGGGCTCAAACTTATCAACTGCAAGATCATGACCTGAGCCAAAGTTGGCACATAACTGACTAAGCCACTCAAGCGCCCCTGAAATATGATTTTTAAATAAAGCTTGCAAATAGCTCCTCACCTGTTACCTGTTGAACCTAAGATAATTTACGTTGGTTTGAGAGAGAAGAAAACATTTCCTTGATTTTCCCATGAGCTATCTGTGTGATAGTGGAGCAGAAATAAGTTTTGGTAAGCTGAAATCGTTTATTTGAATAGTCTGCAAGCCAGTTTTAAGTTGAATTTTTATATCACCTTCATCATCTTATCTACCTAGAAAGATCATATATTTAAGGGCAGTATGTTTCTAACGGTTAAAACACCTTCCTGTCTTTTATTACAATTAGGTTAATCAGCCTATGCTCTTGCTGCTTTATTTGAGTGATTTAGTATTTCAGATGATTAAGTTCCCCAATTCATGAAATTGTCCTCATTTAACCATACGGTAGACTTAAAACTAGGAGATTATGATTTTCCTAGTTTAGAAAAATCTTGAAAAGCATGCAGTGTTTTTAAAAAAGCAAATTAAGGGGGGGGGTGGCGCCTGGGTGGCTCAGTCGTTTGAGCATCCAGCTTCGGCTCAGGTCATGATCTCACTGTGAGTTCGAGCCCTGTTTTGGGCTCTGTGCTGACAGCTCAGAGCCTGCAGCCTGCTTTAGATTCTGTGTCTCCCTCTCTCTCTCTGCCCCACCCCTGCTTGTGCTCTGTCTCTCAAAAATGGATAAGCGTCACAAACACACAAAAAAAAACAAAAACAAATGAAGGGATAAATTCTTTACATATAATTGGTGAGCCTGTAAAGGATTCATGACAATTTATCTAGACAGAACTGTCACGGTGCATTTTAAATTATGTTTTGGAGGA
The DNA here is from genome assembly GCF_007474595.2 of Lynx canadensis. Lineage (NCBI taxonomy): Eukaryota > Metazoa > Chordata > Mammalia > Carnivora > Felidae > Lynx > Lynx canadensis. The sequence goes on from NC_044311.2 coordinate 71,961,914, forward strand.
CAATATCAGGAATCCCACACAAATTTTCCAAAGCACATTGTGTTTGCTTAAAGGCACACCAGTGAGCAAGAGGAAGGATGCTGTGGTGGGATGAAATCAGACAACCAGCAGGAGAGGAGCAGTCATTGGAATAACAAGATAAATGCATTGTGGGTCTCCACGGCAACTGAGGGCCCCAGTTGATCCTCTGCCCCTCCAGCGTTGGGTAGAACACAGCCCACCTGTGCCAAATCTCCCGCTCTACAGAAACAAATGTTCTATTGCTACATTAAATTTTTCCAAGGATTCCAGGTTATGAAACAGTACCAATTACTTTAGCTGAATCTAAATCTCTAATGCACTTAATAAGAATGTTTCTCTAATAAATGTTATCAATTAAAAAAATACAGAATGAATACAGAGGATGAAAATACATTTTTATGCTATATTTACAATTCATTAAGCTTTCTAGGTTTATTTGTTCTGGAAGTGAGCTGACTTGTTTTCCAGCAGAGTCCTGGAAGCAGTAATGCCCACTCCTCTCCAGTGAATGTTAGAAATGGGGACAGGAGTCAGTTCTCTTAGTGGTTGATTCCAGTGGCCTTCCATTGCCTCAACATTTCTTATCTGTGTCCTCCTGCTCTAGGCCGCTTACCAGTTCTGGGTGCATGGACAATTTTCCTAATCTCACTGTGTCTTAGTTTCCCATCTACGAAATAGGGGTAATAAATTAACTTACCTCATATAGCTATTTGTCAGGATCAAATGAGCTAACATGTATTATTAGAAGACTTTATCATAACAATCAATAATATTTGCTATTATCATAATTATCCCTTTACTTCACCTCACAGTATCTCTTAGTCTGATCTAGTAAATTCAAGAAAATTTCTCTTGCTTACTCCATCTCACTTACTTTCTTTTTTTTTTTTTTTTTTTTTTAAATTTTTTTTTTTCAACATTTATTTATTTTTGGGACAGAGAGAGACAGAGCATGAACGGGGGAGGGGCAGAGAGAGAGGGAGACACAGAATCGGAAACAGGCTCCAGGCTCTGAGCCATCAGCCCAGAGCCCGACGCGGGGCTCGAACTCACGGACCGCGAGATCGTGACCTGGCTGAAGTCGGATGCTTAACCGACTGCGCCACCCAGGCGCCCCCCATCTCACTTACTTTCAACTAGATTGCAGAATGCATGAATGTGGACACATTTCTTAAGAGATCTTTGTGGTTTTAGATCAAGGCTGCATCCTTAAAGAGTGTTTGTGCCAATGAAAAGATTGAGGCTGACTTTGGCCTTCTTTGTAGTTTTACTCAAAGGAGAGAACTAGTTAGAGACAAGCCAGTTACACTGGAGTTGAGGGTCAAGTAGTGGACAGATAGATCCGGTTCATACCATACTTCCATCAGTGACTAGTTGGGTGTCTCAGAAAAAGGATTTTGAATTTACCAAGACTCTTTAAAGGATCCTTAAAATGAAGCTAATAACAATTCATAGGATTATTTGAGTATTGGATGTAACATATTAAAAGCACATAGTAAAGTTCCTAATACTTAGTGGGCATTCACAAATGGTAGCTCTTACTATTATAATTACTGCTAATACTGTAATTATTAATTCTTCAACATGAAATTTACTTTAATGTGACAGTCAGGATCCTGATATGTAAGTACCTTGGTCCACAGGGCATACATGTGAATGAAGAGTCAATAGGTAAGTTCCTCTTTTTTGTGTTTTGTTATAAAAATTTTGCTAATACTTGAGTAGAAGAGATTTTATATTGCAAAACAATGGAAAAGTAAATGGTAGAACAAAGAAAAAGTGCTAAATATATAGTGAATTCGTTGAGACATGTTCCAGCCAAATAGACACATATATCATTAGTTGTCTCAAGCTTTGAGACAGATTACTGAGAAAGCATATGAAATACAGAAAAAAATACTTCAAACTTTTTTTGGGGAAAATTTAAATAAAATTTTTATGATATAAATTATCTATTAGAAAAGGTGGGTGGATTAAAGAATCAGCTTTGTGACCTGTGTTGGAGGCACTAATTCCAATTCTGAAGCCGACTCAGAGTTCAGGGCGCTTTTCCCACCACTTAGTTCTGGTTGAGATCTGTGTTCTGAGGACCTAGAGGGGATGAAAAAAGGAGATTACATCAAGAAACAAATTCAACTAGGAAGACAGTCAAGAAACTGAGTTAATTTGGATCATTGAGAGTCATGATAACAAAGCTCTCATCAGAGTTTTGATGAAAAAGAGAGCTTTTATATAATTTTACACAACCACGTTTGAAGTTTAAGTGGCTGCAGTGTGCTAGGCATAATCTAAATCTGATTGATTTAGAATTCAGTTCAATTATGTACAAAAAGTAAATAAACACAATCCCATTTTTCTTACAAACAGTTCTGCTTTATTAAAAGTATTTTGGGAGGGGAGTGTCTCACAGTGACCCAGGTGTGATTTGATCTTTACACAGAATTTGAAATGTCACCATAAGTGGAGATGTGCAAGGGGCAACAGGAGACTGAAACATGTTGCCCTTCAGGAAGACTTAAAAACATGGTAAAATTCAGGTGGCCAATTTTTCTCATGAGCACCCACAGATTGTTCTTAATTAGTGTATTATCTGACAATGATGATTAAGATAGTCAGAAAAGGTTACCTGTGTAACCAGAAACATTTAATTTAACTGCCATTCATATAATATATTGAATATGCACACATATGTATGTACATACATAAACCTATTTTTATTGATCGGCTCAGTTACACATTCAGAAAATTATCAACAAATATTAAAGAAATATTGAATACTGGTTGTGAATCTACCAAAGTCATTATTGGTTGAATTTTTGACAATTCAGATTTAATACTTAGTTTTAGAAGCTATGATAACATTGAAACATAGGGGGTTATACATGGCACCAAGTATTTGGATTGATTTAACTCATTGGCTATTTCAGTACATAGGAGAAATACCCATACAGTTGACACATCAATAGCTATTTTCTGATATTACAATATCTTACCATAAGAGTTCCTTTGATCCAGTTCTAGAAGAGCATGATTTTCTTTCTGCCATTGGATGCCCCTTGCTATTTCGATCTCCATGAAACTTAACATCATCCCATTTTTCCAGTTGTGTTTGAATGTCTATGAAGGAGATGGGAAAGGGGTAAAAGAACAGTGGAATATGAGATACAGACAGAAGAGAGATCAAGATTAAGAAGTTTTATACAAGTGAACTTCACTCAACTGATGCTCCTAAACCTAAAACCAGTGTTTTAAGGTTGCATGAAAATTAATTAAAACATGTGCAGCTATGGGGCGCCTGGGTGGCTCAGTTGGTTAGGCGTCCGACTTCAGCCAGGTCACGATCTCGCGGTCCGCGAGTTCGAGCCCCGCGTTGGGCTCTGGGCTGATGGCTCAGAGCCTGGAGCCTGTTTCCGATTCTGTGTCTCCCTCTCTCTCTGCCCCTCCCCCATTCATGCTCTGTCTCTCTCTGTCCCAAAAATGAATAAACGTTGAAAAAAAATTAAAAAAAAAAAACATGTGCAGCTAAATAAAAATGAGACCCATTAAGAAACATTGGTTTACTTATAGTTAAACAATCAAGTTCTTTTACCTGAATTTGTTTCAAGAGCTGTGTGCATTCTGAATCCTGTGTATGAGTCCATGGAACCCCCATGGAATGAACATATAGAGTACTATCCTACCTGCCTCTAGCTAAGGAGGTGACTTTGAGACACTTCTGGCATGTTTATAAAAAGAAATTCTGTTTATGCCATCCCTATCAAAATAACACCAGCATTCTTCACAGAGCTAGAACAAACAATCCTAAAATTTGTATGGAACCAGAAAAGACCCCAAATAGCCAAAGCAATCTTAAAAAAGAAAACCAAAGCTGGAGGCAACACAATCCCGAACTTCAAGATGTATTACAAACCTGTAATCATCAAGACAGAATGGTACTGGCACAAAAACACACTCAGATCAATCAACAGAATACAGAACCCAGAAATGGACCCACAAACGTATGGCTAACTAATCTTTGACAAAGCAGGAAAGAATATCCAATGGAATAAAGACAATCTCTTAAGCAAATGGTGCTGGGAAAACTTGACAGCGACATGCAGAAAAATGAACCTGGACCACTTTCTTACACCATACGCAAAAATAAACTCAAAATGAATGAAAGACCTAAATGTAAGACAGGAAGCCATCAAAATCCTAGAGGAGAAAGCAGGCAAAAACTTCTTTGACCATGGCCATAGCAACTTCTTACTCAACACGTCTCCAGAAGCAAGGGAAACAAAAGCAAAAGTGAACTATTGGGACCTCAACAAAATAAAAACTTCTGCACAGTGAAGGAAACAATCAGCAAAACTAAAAGGCAACTGATGAAATGGGAGAAGATATTTGCAAACGACATATCAGACCAAGGGGTAATATCCAAAATCTATAAAGAACTTATCAAACTCAACACCCAAAAAACAAAGAATCCAGTGAAGAAATGGGCAAAAGACATGAATAGACACTTCTCCAAAGACATCCAGATGGCTGACAGACACATGAAAAAATGCTCAACATGACTCATCATCAGGAAAATACAAATGGAAACCACAATGAGATACCACTTCACACCTTTCAGAATGGCTAACATTAACAATTCAGGAAAAACAGATGTTGATGAGGATGCAGAGAAAGAGGATCTCTTTTGCACTGCTGGTGGGAGTGCAAACTGGTGCAGCCTCTCTGGAAAACAGTATGGAGGTTCCTCAAAAAATTAAAAATAGAACTACCCTACCACCCAGCAATTGCACTACTAGGTATTTATCCAAAGGATATAGGTGTGCTGTTTCGAAGGGGCACATGCACCCCCATGTTTATAGTAGCACTATCAACAATAGCCAAAGTATGGAAAGAGCCCAAATATCCGGGAAGATGTGGCATATATATACAGTGGAGTATTACTCGGCAATCAAAAAGAATGAAATCTTGCCATTTGCAACTACGTGGATGGAACTGGAGGGTATTATGCTAAGCGAATTAGTCAGTCAGAGAAAGACAAATATATGACTTCACTCATATGAGGACTTTAAGATACAAAACAGATGAATTTAAGGGAAGGTAAGCAAAAATAATATAAAAACAGGGAAAGGGACAAAACATAAGAGACTCTTAAACATAGAGATCAAACAGAGGGTTGGTGAAGAGGTTGTGGGAGGGGGGATGGGCTGAATGGGTAAGGGGCATTAAGGAATCTAATCCTTAAATCATTGTTGCACTATATGCTAACTTGGATGTAAATTAAAAAAAAAAGAAATAAATGAAAAAAAATGAAAAAAAATCTGTTTAAAGAGATGAGCCTCCCTTTTTTTTTTTTAATGTTTTTTATTTATTTTTGAGACAGAGAGAGAGAGAGCATGAACGGGGGAGGGTCAGAGAGAGAGGGAGACACAGAATCTGAAACAGGCTCCAGGCTCTGAGCTGTCAGCACAGAGCCTGACGCGGGGCTCGAACTCACGAATCGTGAGATCATAACCTGAGCCGAAGTCAGACGCCCAACCAACTGAGCCACCCAGGCGCCCCGAGACTCACTGTTAAAAGGAGGTGAGAAGAAAGTGGAACACTTTTCACAGGTTTTGTATAAACTGATTAAGTTCATCAAAGGAGTGAATTAATAATGGGAAGAGAAAGTAAAGATGCAATGGAGAAAGTCAAGAGAATGCTAGAACAATTTTTTCCCCTGTGGTTTAATTCTTACAGTTAAAGAACTTGGCTGGGTTCATTTTCATTAATAAGTGTGTGACTGTAAATAAATAACTTAAACAGCCTTGGGGTCCAGTTTTTTAATTTATAGAAAGATAGGTTTAATTTATAGAAAGGTAGGAGGTCGTCAATGTCCTCCATAGTTCTTTAAGTATTTTTATTACTTCTTCACAGAACATCTTCTTAAAATCAGAGACATAAAAGTCTCATTTTTAAGTTTATTGTGTTATATTGTTATGAACTTAATATATCCTTAAATAAGTGTGTAAATTTCATTTATTCATTTGTACAACTGACTAAACCTAGAACACATGGATAGTGAGGAAGTACTGGAGATACTTATAAAGTTTTTCTCCAAAGACAAAGGCCTCAGAGAGGGACATGGCAGGGGAGAGGGGACATGTTCTGAAATACTTGTCGTTTTTCTTTCTCCTGATAAAGCAGACCTTAATTTGACTGTTTGCATGAGATGAGTTAAGCTTTCCTTTTTCAGGAAGATGTACAGTAGAAAACAGGATGGGCTTTGACGTTAATCAGAACTAGGCTCAAATTCTAGCTCTTTCTTATATTGAGATCTTGGGCAGATTATTTAAATTTGAAAACCTGGTTCCTCACTTATTACAGAGTTATGATGAATTAATGGGCTAATACATGTAAATCATGCAAGCATAGTCCTGGAGATTATAAGCCATCAATAAATGGTAGCTGTTATTATTGTATCAGATACATCCCCATGCATGTTACATGTTCTGGCTGGCTGTTCCTGGACCTTGTGTTAAAGTTGTTTTCTCTCTCTCTCAACTGGCTACCTCCCAATCTAGACTAAATTCTCCTAGAGAGCAAGATTCATGTGTTATTCTTACTTGTAACTCCAATGCCTCATATGGCACCTGCCATCTATCAAGAATTCGACACATGTGGGTTGAATAAATAAATGAATGAATCCACATCAGTTATGCAAAATTGGATGCCCCAACTGCTATTTAATCCAAGAACAAAAGTGTGTGCTGCCCATTTCCTACATGGAATTAATCTTTTCTACTCCTTTCCCATGGTTTTAATGTCATTTGTGGAATTTCCTTGTATTAAGGCAGGGGCAAGCAGCAGGCGACACATGCTATTACCTTACCTAAATCTAAGGATGAAGTCTCTGGGCCTCGGAGAGGCTGGCCTCTCTGCTCAGCATCTGCACTGATGAGTTCAGATCCATCAGCCTTTTTCTTGAGGGATGAGGTTTTCGATGAGGCCTCCAACTTCTTGGCTTTGGTTTGGGTTTGAGAGACGGGTTCACTCAGGTCAAGGAGATCTAAGCCTGTGGTCAATACTATCAAAGATGGAAGAGGTTAAGATAAGCCCACTCACTGCTCTGAAGTTATTTTTAAAAATAGGATTCAGTTGGGTGCAGAAGAATATTGTGGTCAGAAGTATGAAATTAAGTTAGATGACCGTTGATTTGTAAAGATGGTCTGTGTTTACACTGGAAAGTTTGCTGTGTGTTCTCCTTTACTTGGCACAGTACAAACCCACAAAATAGGACTTAGACCAGCTTTACCAGGGATGAAAGTTTGCAAAACAGTTATGAGGAAGATTTGGAAAACTTTTTAAATGTCTTTGTGTTTAAACTTCAAACTACTAAAGCATATAGGATATAAAGGAATGCTATTAATCACTTTTTATTTAATTAAGCAGTTCAATCAGAGAACGGCTTGCTGTTTGGGCTCACACTAGAGAAGTATCTTATAATCCATAGTTGATGAATAGGTACACATGTTATGCCTTTGCTGTTTAATATGCAAATTTAAATTTCAACATAACAAGGCATAGAAGGGCTACACTTTAACTTCCCAGCAGGTTGATTACATTGTATTAAATACTCTAATGAAGACAGAAATAATCATTTGTTCAGATGCAAACTAGGCAAATGAGAATTAAAAAGGCAAGCTTTGTAACTCTTCATCCTCCTCTCTCTTACAGTGCAAGTAACCAGGGTTTGAGTAGCTCATTGTGAGAAATGGAAAATTACAATTAGGGAAGGTCCCTCCAGTCCTGCCTCTCTACCAGCTCAAGTACCAGAAGAGACTGACTTCTGGCCTGGAATCACTTTACCCCCAGCTAGTTTAGGAAAGTCATCAAAGTGACAGAGAAATCCTTGTGTTAGACCTTTCTGGCACTATCTACAACTATGACTGAACCACTCCTTTTCTTTGATCTCCCAGCAGGTCCTCCTGGTAGGGAATGGATTTTTGTGGATATCTCAACATTCTTCCATCTGCTTCCCCCTTGCACTCAAGGTGGGTCAGACCTCAGTTGAACTCACAACCTGGGTTTCTTTAGTACCACTGTCCTCATGAGCTAACCACCCCTATAGCGTCTTTAGGATAGTTTGTCAAGCTGTATTCTCAATACAGAATTGAGAAATTCTCAGTTTCTGATTTCAATTACAAATCACAGTGATGGGATGTTAATGGTGAAGTGGAAAGACCTGACTCTACCACTGCTTAGCTGTGTGACTTGGAGTAAGTTTCTTGACTTCTCTGAGCTTCAATTTCCTCCTCTGAAAAGTGCAGAATTAATAAGTCTATCTTTTAGATAAGATGTGAAGGTTAACTCATCTAATTTGTATACTGAATATGTGAAGTGCTAGGCATACAATAGGTACTCAACAAATGTTATTTCCGTTCTTTGGTGGCCAATTTGTGATGCTTTTCTTTTTGTTAATCTCCTCCTATTCTCCCTGTTGTTTTTCTATTTTGGGCAAGAAACTGACAGAAAGGGGGAACATCACTGGGAATAAAACAGAGAATGGGACAAAGATATTGGTTACAGAGGATGCTATGAAGTAAATTTATCATAAGATGGCCTGAGAGCATCAGCTTATCTCCTCTGAGTCTTCCAGAGGAGATGGGAACCCCCTTCCAATACTAAGATGCTCTGAAATATGAGGAGTGTTATGTGGCTAGCAAGAACCTCAATGTGAGGAGAAACAAGTGGCTTTTAGAGGTAAGCCGCCTGGCTTGGTGTCTCAAATTTAAACATGGCAAGCGGCCAACATAGACTAGGATGTAACTCATTTCATATTCTTTGAATGTTTAAACAGAAATTTCCAGGCCACTATTATGTTGGCAGAGATTCTAGGCCTACCAAAATTTCCTTATAACAGAAGGAAGGAAGTGGGTAACAGTCTCGGGAATGCCATATATGTCTTTTTACTAATTGTACAAACAATTAGGAATTAGTCACTTGCTCCTACACTTCTTTTAGCAGTAAATTATATAGGACTTGTCTACTTGTATATAGGAAGTATATTTATTACAGAATAATAACTGATGGAGTATTAATTTAATTCTACATCTGCTTCTCACCATTCAGAACACATGAATTACTAAAAGAGTGAACCGCAAATTCAAACTTCGCTCAGTAACATTCTTTCCCTCTCCAAACTGGCCTGAGCACTTCCTGTGTTGGTTCTGAGCTCTGTGTTCCTTTGTTCTTTTCCCAGCAAACATGAAACAAATGCTTGGCACACACAAAAGGCCTTATTTGTTACCCACTTGATGAAGGGGGTGGCTTGGAGGTTGAATGGTAAGCTTTGAAGCTGAGAGAGTCCCTGGGGACTACAATTTCAAAAGCATACAAGGATGGATGCAGCCTTTTGCTTTCTGGAGGAAGACAAGTGCATTTTAGCAAGTGTGTGTGTGTGTGTGTGTGTGTGTGTACGTGTGTGTGAGTGTGTTGCATGCACATGCACTTTAGTTAATAGTTTTGAAATAAGGGTCTCACTGTTCCATCTGGGCTTCGAAGGAGGCATACCTTGGCATGGAAGGGGGTATTGTTCTGCTGATTTTTGTAACTGGATTTTAAAGATTCTCTTAGACACATTAAAGTTTGAGTTCCAGAATCTGTGTGTCTAAATGAAGATAACCACCTCTTACAGTGGATGTGAAAATGTGTGTATATGTTTATGTGTGTGTGTGAGAGAGAGAGAGAGAGAGAGAGAGAGAAAGAGAGAGAGAGAGAGAAACTAATAGACTTAAAAATGCTACGTTGCTGGCTTTGGAGATGGAGGAAGTGGCCACAAGCCAAGGGATTCCAGGTACTTCCAGAAGCTGGAAAAGGCAGGGAGACAAATTCTCCTTTAGAGCCTCCAGAAGGAATGTGGCTCTGCCGACACCTTGATTTTAGGACTGCTGACTGACAGAATTATAGGACAATAAACTCGTGTTGTTTTTAAGCAACTGAATTTGTGGTAATTTGTTACAGCAGCAATAGGAAACTAATACAGCTTGTAGATCAGTGTCCATGCCAGGATGCAAACACAGGCCCTGTCACTCCCAAGCATGTGTTTGTTACCACTCCTCACTACACTTTATCTGAACCTGGAAGAAATATTGGTGCGGCTTTGATTATTTTTTTGGTTATTCCCAATCTGGCAGTTTGGGTAGTCTGAGGCAGAATTTAAATAGTTGGTAATCTCAAAAACTGCTTCTTTTTTAAAAAAAATTTTTTTACACTTATTTATTTTTGAGAGACAGAGACAGACAGCATGAGCAGGGGAGGGGCAAAGAGAGAGGGAGACACAGAATCAGAAGCAAGGTCCAGGCTCTGAGCTGTCAGCACAGAGCCCAATGCGAGGCTCGAACCCACTAACTGTGAGATCGTGACCTGAGCCGAAGTTGGATGCTTAACCGACTGAGCCACCCAGGCACCCCTACTTCTTCTTTTTTAAATCACCTAGTTTCATTGGATAGAATTTCCTGAAGATGTAAGATGTAAGATGCTATGTAAGCACTTGTTTCCATTTATCTCAAGGATACCTAATTGAAGATCACAACGTATTGAACTGCAAGGCTCCTACAGGGCACTGAAGATGTTTATGAATGTTAGATTACTTGGGCTGTGGGAGGTGAGGCTGCTTAAAACAGTTAGAATGAAATAGCACCTATTATGAAGCTCTGATTTGATACTTTGATGGTAAGCACAATGCTATTTACACCACTACAGTATAATGAGGCTCAGATTTCTAGTGTTTTTCTCTTAAGGAATAAATCTACATGGAGTGGTTAGAGAGAGCAGATCATGAAACAACCCTGATTGGTGTAGCCACAGAATGTGCCACAAGGAGCTGATGAGATCTCTGTTCTGTTTTGTAAGCTACGCAGTTATTCTAGAAACATGGTATTCTTTAGTATAGTGGCTACAAAGCAAAGCCCTTTAGGAATAATTTTGCCAGTGACGTCAAATAGATAAAATGGACTTAAATAATTCAACAAATTTTTGCTTATTTTATCTGAATATGTAATTAGAGCTACTTCCTACATTTCTAAGTTCTCTCAAGAGGCATGCCATTGGGTTCACAGCTACTTGGGCTTCAGAGAAATGTATTTTGTAAATATTACACTAACTTTGCAATTAAAATATTTAATTGGGTGGCTGTGACATGAGTGTGAACTTCAAGGGTGGCTCTTCCCTTATACATATGGGTCACTTATACAGATACACAGGTCCCATATAAGGAGTTGAAATTATTTTTTTTAAATCATGAAAAATGTTTCTTCTATCGTATCCAACTAATGGCTCAAGTTTGGGGATAAAATTTTTTTTAGATTATGCACATTGATAAATGCAAACCAAGGACCCCCTGTTTTTCTTGGTCTTTAGAAAAGAATCTTTCCTGCACTTTGACATATGTTAGGTTTTTTGGGAGATTATAGACCAACAAGTTATTTTTGCAAATTTTAGAGTAAATAGTTGTTCTATAATGTAATCATGATCTTAAAATATCCATTGTCTAGTTACTTTCTGAACATTTGATATTTGCATCTGTGACAATATGTATTTATTTGTCATTTTAAAATCAAGGATATTAGTAATGATCTTACCTTACCTACCATGTAGGGATACAGTTTGAGAGGGTCAAGGAATTAGATACCATCTAGATTACAGATGAATTAAAGATAATTTGGGGTATTAATGACAACAAAATTAAAAACATCTTTATTTGATCAGCTTGATATTATCATTATTGGATGACAAAAAGTTAATCCTAAACAAGCAGAACAAGTAGAAACAAGCAGAAAGTAAAAAAGATAATTCAATACTTTAGAAAAAGATTATAACTTAGAACTTCTATGAGACAGAAGACTGACATGTTCTTTTAAGATCAGTAGAGGAAAAAATCCTATCATTTGAGTGACATTTGGAAGAGATAAATATTTCCTATATTGTTTATTTTATGCTAATTTATATAAGAACTATGTTCTTTAAATATGTAAGTAAATGTCAAGGTGGTGGCACACTTTATTTTTTATTGGAAGAAAATGCCAGGTATAAGTGACTCTCTTAGTCTTCTTGACGGACTTGGTATAAACTAGAAGCAGGTTTTCTTCCATATTTTACTCCAAGATTGTTTAATATCCATTCCTTAAGCATAAAGATATACATAATACCTGGGGTGTAACAGACAATGTTCAAAGACTGTCCTGATTTGTCAATGTACTTTCATAGTATTCTACAAAATAACAATATTCTATTTCAAATTATTTTTTTATTAAAAATTTAGACAGAAAATAGTAACTATATACTTTCCCCAGAAACCTTAGCTATAAAATTATTGGACCAGGTTGGAATTCTTTCCAAAGTGTTTGTATGCTAAAATTTTTCCTGTTTAGAGATGTATAATAATGTCCCATATTGAGGTATCAATAGTAGGTTCTATAACATTTAAGAAAAAAGTGTATTTCTTAGTCATTAAAAAAATACAGAGTTTCCTCCTTGAGATATACTTTTAAGATTAAAAAAACACACTATCAAATAAGAGTATTCCTTCAGGATAAAAATCTGTGTGACCCAGATGCACTGAGTGATGAGGACAAGAGAAGAAAACCTCACAATCTCAAAATACCATTATTCTTGAACCCCTACTTTGGAGGGTGCCGTGGATTGAACTGTGTCCCCGTAAAAAAACTCATATGTTGAAGTCTTAACCCCTAGTGCCTTGGAATGTGACTTTATTTGGAAATAGGGTTGTTGGAAATATAATTAGTTAAGATGAGTCATATTGTAGTAGAAGAGGTGCTGAATCCAATATGGCTGGTGTTCTTATGAAAAAGGGAAATTTGGATACAGAGACAGACACAAACACAGGAAGACATGCACACAGGAAGAATGTCATGTGAAGATTACAGTTATGCTGTCACAAGCCAATGAACTACCAGCAAAGGAAAGTTTTTTCCTTTCTGTCCTTCCCAGGACAGTTTCTTCCTGAGCACATTTAGAGAGAGAGTGGCCCTGCTGATACCTTAATTTTGGTCTTCTAGTTCCCAGAATTACAAAACAATAAATTTCTGTTGCTCAATCCACTCAATTTGTGGTATCTTGTCATGAAAGTCTAGAAAACGTATACAGAAGGCAATATTGTAGTATTGCAATCGTAAGAAATTACATCTTCTTTTGAATTTTTTCTCCAATATTTCATATATCTCTTTCATAGTTGGAAAAATCAAAGTGAAAGTGCCTTTTGAATCAAGTATTATGTTGCTGTCTCTGGTGGGCCCTTCCTAAGTGACTTAATTTTAGCATTAGTGGGAGTTGGAAAGTGCATAAGGTACTGGAATCAAGATCTGAGAACTCTATCCTTTGCAGCTTTTTTTTTTTAGAACAATGGGAACTTCTCAGTGCATCCAATTCTCATGGATTTTCCTGAAATGAGAGACACAAAGCTCCTCTCCAGTTTTGGAGGAATGAGCTCTAGTTTCATAGATAAGAAGGATAAATTTGATCAGGTAAAATCTGAACTTACTAATTTCCTGCTTAAATGTACCAAGTATAATTTTATTTGCTTGATTACTCAAAGTGATAGTTGAATTTAGAAAATGATTGCTTTGGTGTGATATAAAGAAAGTTAATGCATTTGAACAGAGAAGCATCAGGTATACTGTTTTCCTAACCTGATACCTAACAGTAATGGTAACATCTGTTAGAGCTTACATGGTATTAAGCTCTTACGTAGATTGCTTCATTTAATCTTCCCAAGTAACCTATGAGATGTTACCATTATAGATGAGGAAACAGACTTAGTTAAGCAACTTTCCCAAGGACAAGAGCTGCTAAGTGGCACAGCTGGGTTTTGACATTGTGAACTGTGACTCCAGACACTGTAGACTATACTCCTGCATAAAACTTCTATCTTGTGTTAACTTTTGCCGTTGTAATTTTTAGCATTTAAAAACCCCACAATTTCCTTCACTCGTGATTTTCTTCACTTACCTAAAAGTATAATGAAAATATACCAGGAAACAGCAAGCTGAGGACATGATGGGGAAATGGATGCATTTAACAAGGCAGCACGAAACTGTTCTCTCCTTTCTCCATTAAATTCTTTCCTGCAATCTAACATAGCCTTTGTTCTTTGATTCTGAACATCATTTTTTCATCCTTATTTGAACAAGATGCCTTTGAACGTGAGTGGTGACTGAATAAAATCAATGCAGAAAGGCTGTCTCTGATACAGAAGGTGAAAAGTAGCTTTTGGGTCACATCTTATGTAGCTCCCTCGGGGTGGGCCCTAACTAAGTGACTTAGTTTTGGCATCAGTGAAAATTGGCAAATGCAGAGGGTACTAGAGGAGATGTGATTTATACCAGTGGGATCATGCATCCACTCATTGGATGAATACTTATTAGTGCCTATATGTATGTGCCTACACAGATGATAGTTCACTGTTTGGGTATGTTTTAATTCCAGAAGAATATGCAAAGAAATCATTGTAAGAGGAAACAAGTAACACATTTACATGACAGAAAAATGAAATCGGTTCTTCAACATTTCAAGTCTCTAGGACTTTTAATTTTGTTATTTCAATCCGCTTGAAGGGGCTGCCTACATTTTTGGACTTTTGTCATACAAAGTATTTCCAGCCACAACTTTAAAACCTTACTCTGAAATAGATGCTTTTGTTTTAAAGATTCCTTGTAATGTGACTTGAGATGCAAAGATGTAAATCTGCACAGAAAAGATTCATTTGCTCATATTCAGCAAAATTGGTTGGGTAATATACATTGCAGTTTCTTTTATATTACAGAGTGATTTACCATTTTATGTTGAATAGTATATATTCTAAGCTTTCATTGGTTGCAAACATTATTCTACTTAAAATGCATTATAGAAATAAAATATGCATTTCACTAGAGTGAAAATTAGCTCTACTTGAGGATCAGTTAAAAGTGAAAGAATTACCGGCTGTGTTGGACGTTACTGGCCTTGCTATTGCCTCCGATTTGGTTTCACAAAGAAAGTCATCGATGGAGGGACTCAAGAGGGGTCTGCTTTCTTGCTGTTCATTCACCAGCTGAGAACAGATGAACACAGGTATCAAAGGGCTTTGTTACACTGCAGAATCAGATGAATTAAAATGCAGCCTTGCAACAAAATGAGAATAGCAAGCTTATAAATAAATAAATAAATAAATAAATAAATAGGTAAGGGCAAGAAAGAAAAAAGATATCAAGGGATGGGGAATGAGCCTTTTAGCACTGTCAACATATGTTGGATGCAGCCAATTTCAGTTTTTAAAGCTCAAGCCTTTTTTTTCCTCCTAGTATTGTTTTAAAATTCTAATTTCAATATGTGGAAAATGACACCTAATGAATCACAGTTCCTAAGGACCAATCCCACTCTTCACTTGGACAAAACACTACTGAGACCTGATATACTGGCTCCAGACTTTGAGGTGACACATTCTGTTTAGGATGGGCCATCAGTATTATGTGATAAGCACACAGAGATCTGTATGTGTGTGGATAAAAGTTCTTCTCTTCTCTCTCTCTAAAAAAAACTCAAGACATCTATGGGCACATATCCTTCTTACATTTCCTTGGGATGTTTTTGTAGAGCATAACAAACATTATTTTGGGAGAGTAGAAAATATTGTTATATTAACTATATAGGTATCCCGTGGATATGTTTCTGAAAATCTATATGTAAAATAGATTTCTGTCAATTCAATTGTATTTTCCCATTGGCTTGCTCTCTAATTTTAGAAATCCTTCAGTTTGATTTTTAGTTGGTCTCTAATTAGCAGTGGCAGCCAGTTATTAACTTTCAGTTATTCTGCACCTCTTAGAATCCAGACTTCCTTAAGTTCTGCTTCCATGGTTAAGGGAAGAAATATAATCATGACATTAAAGTGGTTAATTCCTAAATTAACTGTTTTTGTTTTTCAGGAGTTTTTATATTGGCCTATCTTAAAATGGACATAACCATCCAGTTTTCTACTTAAGAAAAAGATGTGCCTAAAAACCTCTAGATTTTTAAATACTGATTTGCAAGTCTGCATTTTCAGAGACACATAAAACAAAGATGAAGTCTTATTTTCTTTATTTTTTTCTTCATTTTAGATATAAATTCCTTTGTAAACAGGGACTAATAATAATTCTTATATCACAGCTCTGTGAGTAAATGTGTGAAATGGGCCTGGATTAACTATGGTTTTAGAAGACCAGGGTGTTAGATTTCTGTAGGTACTTTTAGATGTAAACATTAAAAATTATAGTCTTAATTTGATAAAAATATTTCTAGAAAGGCTTTTGTCCACATAAAAATGTCTAAATGGAAAAACAAAGGAAAAGGCAGTTGAGAGGGCTTATCCTTTTAGGTAAGTCTATCTATCAAAGATAATATTTTTTTGGAGCCTCTCTCTTCATGAAACTTCAGACTTATTTTCTGGAGAAAGTACTTCTAGCATTCTCAGACTTTTCTCAACATAGGAAGAAAGAAATACCAAAGAGGAGGCTGTTCAGAGAGACCCTATGGTGTCCAGGACTGAGGTATGGCTTCTCCTCTGCCTCATAAGGTCTGTGTTTCTTCCATATCTACTGTCTTGTTTCTGAGCACACATCAAACCCAGACTGATGGAGTTGTTACATCTGCCTAATTTCCATAACTGAGCTGTTCCTGTGGCTTTCTTGCATAGATACAAATCAAAGAGGAAATAACAAACTACTTTCTGAGTCTGTGTTTTTCAAAATGGGGCACAGTTTAACTGTTGGGAAATTCTGGGGGTGGAGTGGGGGATGGTGGCAGGTCTCTGGGGTGAAGAGGATAAAGGGCCAGATTTCAGATATCATGGGAAGGTAATTTAGGAATTGAAAGTTTTTTGGTTTTGATGGAGATAGGGAAGATGAAACAAGAAATATCATGAAATCTTGTCTTATAAATTCTGAGGTCAGAGGCTATGTCTTACTCATATCCTTCACTACTTCTAATAGAATGTTTTCATGTACGAGGGGATCAATAAATGCCTACCAAATGGGACAGTGACTTTGCAGAAACTGAGGATGTAAAAATATCTCCCTCAAACTGTCCAATTTTGAACTGCATCTTCAGTTGGATGAATTTGGGAATCATTATTTTAGCCATACTAAGTCCTATTTTATTTGTATTTGTATAAATAAGAATAGCTTCTCATATGCCCCCTCCTCATTTTCAAACAAATTTATGGTTTTCCTATGGTGACCTGAGAATAAATCTTTTAGGTCCTAAAGGAAACTTGCAAAATGAACTGAATCTCCCAAAGAGTTCCTCTAAACTTTGCTTCCAAATTGTAGACCAATCTATTCTCTCCTTATTCGTTGGTAGGATATGACTTATTGACTTTCTCTTAGAGTTACTTCCTTCAGTTGGGAAATACTTAATGAACTTACCTCATTTCATCATTTGAGTACAGAGTATATTGATGTTAAAAAATAATAAAAGGTGAGTCAAAAGGTTTCCATTTTTTAAAATAATTGAGTTAAAGTAATTGCAATTTGGATTAATCAGATGATCAGATCTGAGTTAAAATGACCCACTACATTAGTTTTTAGGGACTTTGTCTTCTTTGTTTACATTTAAAATTTTCATTTCTTATTCTCCTTTGTTTCTCTTCTCAATATTTAAAACACTTCAAAGCCTTTCTAATGGTCAGAGATTCTTACTTCTCTTTCAGGATCCCATTACTGGCACATTGTCTGGGAACCTTCTTCAGCACTAGGCAGTGAGTGTCTTCTTAGAGCATCTCCTTCTTGCCATGTTTTACCCAGTCTTATAACTTTAGTTTCACCTGTTTTTTCCCCTACTAGACTATGACCTCTTTGAGGCTAGAGACCTTATCCAACTATCTTTTGTATCTCATAGCAGCAGTTTAATAAACATTGACTGATTTACAGTCTAAATGAATGGTGAATTGTACAAAAGAATGATTACATGGGCATCCCCAATTTCATACTGGGTTTGATCAACTCACAGACAGGCCAGTGGTCCTCAGAAATGTTTACCAAGTTCCTGGCAGGCTTTAAACCATGAATCTAAGTCCATTTTCTCCCAGGGTCATGTCATTTAAATGTTTGGAAACTTAAAGTTATCTAAAGGTTCATTTCTAAATGCAAGGCTTTTACCAAACAGTCAAGAATGCAAAGCTTGAATGCCTAATGAGAAAAATAAGGGCATAGGCCTGCCCCATGCCATTCTTGGAAGAAGGACATGGCCCAGTGCAAATGGGAGGCCAGGGATACTTCAAGAAAACATTACTACCTCACTCAGGAATTTATTTATTTATTTTATTTTATATTTTATATTTTATTCTATTATTTTATTTATTTTTTGAGAGAGTGAGAGAGAGAAAGCAGGGGAGGGGTAGAGGGAGAGAGAGAATCTTAAGCAGGCTCCACCCATGGAGCTGGAAGCAGCACTTGATCTCACAATTGTGAGATCAAGAGTCGAAATCAAGAGTCGGGCGCTTAAACCGACTGAGCCACCCAGGCGCCCCTCACTCAGGGATTTTAATTCAGAGATTCAAATTTGAAGATTTTGAGGGAGAACCTTACATGGTCAATGGACATAGAAACAAAAGGAAAGAGGAGAAGTAAGAAAGCTGTGCACTTACATGTAGGGGTTTCCTTGCCACCCAGAATTCACAAAGACTATTGAACATTTATACTTTCCTTGTAATCATAGGTTGTGAATGAAATATTCTGCCAAATGCCTTCAATTAACTTATGACTTAGACTCGTCAGTTGATGTGGCAACTATTAACCACCACAGGATCAAATTGGTTCTTATTTTACATCCATACAGTGTTTAGTATTGCATGGAATGCAGACAATAATATCAGCTTTAATAAATTATTGCCTCTTTGAAAACTTTATCTAAAAATGCATTTGCCTTAGTTCAACTTGATTTCTCTAATTTCAGTGTTAACAATTAAATTATTATGTAATCTAAGCTACAGGGGAATATTTAACCAAGATGAAAGTATTTTGCTTTTAAATACTGCCTGTTACTTAAGCTCCAGTGTGTTTATATTTTTTGTTTTGTGACTTAAATATGTTTATTTATCTTTGAACAATATATTGCTTAGGTATTTCATTAAAAAGTACAGAGCTAAATAAAAGTTTGCAATAACTTATATCACCAAGAATTAACACCAGACCAAAATACATTTTACAATGTCTGTAAAGGATAATAATCCATTATTCCATAATTTTTACACTTCAGATCGTTGATCTCAAACTGTTGTTTTAGTTTAAAGTAAAATATTGTTTTTATTTTTAAACACTTTAGTACTTAATAATTTTAAAAGTTCAAACGTTAAAGTTAGTAAGTTAAAAAACAGTTTGCAAGTATCTCATATTTGAACTGTTAATTTAAAAAGTTTGTAATAATATACCATGTATCTTACCTCATCTAAATAAAATTGAAAAATTTAAGATTGTTTTGTTTTATATAAAAACATAAATATGATTTTAATAAGTATATCTGTGCATTTTGAAAATTCATTTATTATTTGTGACATTGTTGATGCAAAGTATGTGTCATTTTAAAATAGGTTTTCTTTCAAAATTTCATAATTGAACTACTTGTTTATGGCTTTATTAGTCCTATGCAAGTTTAGAAATTTGTGTGGTGCCCATCAAAATAGTGACCATGTCAAAACTAAGTTAACTGACTCAATCCACTGAAACCCCAAGACAACTAATTAAATCATTAGGATGCATCCTTTAAATATTTAGACTTTGAGAGTTTTGTCATGGTAACTCTGACACCCGACCAAAGTAATTTCTTGTGAGCTAGTAATCGTACTAATAGTTCTGCTCTGCCTCCTTCCCCCACCGCAGTAAAGGATAACCATGTAATAACTTGCAACTCTTTGACTTGATCTAAATGTCAACCAACTGACTATATTTTCCTGACAGGATAGTTAGACTTAAAAAATGTGAATCTGTTCATGGGGAAATGAATAGATATTACTGTTTACAGCTTGGGTAGTCCTAACATTGAGGCAGGCAGGAGAACATAAAGCAATTATTTCAAGTTGGTAATAGAAACCCAAACAATGCTATATTTAGCAGCCTTGAGAACATTTTTTCCAATCAAGGACATTATTCTTTTTATGTTTATAAGACACAAAAATAATATCAGTATCTAGGTATCAGGAGTGGGGACAGATAGAAAAACAAGGGTTGAGTTTGCCAAAAAAAAAAAAAAAAAAAAAAAGAAGAAAAAATTCCCTTAGCAAGAAGAGATCTGAAACACACACTTTTCAGATATTATACTCTATAGATATCTTGCTTAAAAAAGTGCTATGGGATGTGGTTAAAATGGAAATTTCTGATGGTTCCTTATGAGAAAAAACATTTGCTAACAATTTCATTTTCATAAAGAATAATAATTTTTTCTATGATATAAGCAATCTTTTGGCACATAGTTGTTCCTTCTTCCTCAAATTGGATTAATTTATACTATTACAGTCTAGAGGAGTGCTGTGCAATAGAAATACAATGAGAACTTGCTAATTAAAAATTTTCTGGTAGCTGCTTTTAAAACATTGAAAATAAACAGGAAATAAATTTAATAATATATTTTATTTAGCCCAATGTATCCAAAAAATGATCATTTCAATGCGTAATCAACATAAACATTATTAATGCGACAGTTTATATTACTTTTCTTTGAATAAAATCTTCAAAATCTGGTGCGTATTTTATACTTTTAGCACATCTCAATTATGGGTAGTCACAAAACACTCAATAGCCACACATGGCTAGTGGCTACTGTATTGGACAGCACAGGTCTAGAGAAACTTTTTCCCTCAAAGACTTGAGGACGTACTGTTTTTGCTTCAAACCTTTCATCAATGCACACTTGTTTACATACTGCTTGACTTCAAGTATTAGTCTAGGACAGCATGAATCTCAGCTTCTATGAAGTGCTTAACATATTGTTTGCTAATACAGAATTAATAATGAAAGTAAACAAAAAGAGGAATTCTCAGAGGGCCTAGCAATTTCTGAATTTGGGTCATCTGGCCAACTCTCACGTTTTAGTTCAATTTGTTCAGTGTACTATAAATGACTTCACTGGATTATGTTTGGTTAAATCTCTCTAAAAGTGATTGTAATAATCACAAAATACAAAAAATGCTGCAATAAAAACTATTCTACACTTACAACCTGTTGACTGAACAGTTAGTAAACAAGTTAGGACTCAGTGTTTCAAGAACTTATTTTGTACTTTATCAATTATGGTTATTCTAAGGAATTATCGAGAGAGCAGCAATTAGTTTCAGACACATCTGGAATCTATGAATGGGCAGCTGGCATTGACATACCAGTGATGAAGATGAGTCAATGTAGTCAGTAGTATGTAGCACTATGTCAGAAGGGGCTATACAGGAGATGCTTGGACAGACATATTTCAAGACACTAATACATTCACACAGGATAACAAGTAAGAATGTGGTATGGTACACGGATTGGATGCTATGGTTGCTATGAGAAGTACTCACTTTTTCAGATCATTCTGCTGCTTTTTGGCTTGTGCACGCCACTGGTGCATAGCAGGGAAGAAGCCACTTGTGTATAGTGGAAAAAGTATGTCAACTAATAAAGCTGTATTTGACTGAGAAATAATTGTATCATAGCTGTCACTAAATAAATTCCATAAAATTATCATCACAACAGATGCATTACGTTTTATGAATCAGAACTGTTTGCTGATTCATAAACTAGCCAGTATGCAACAAGAATATGATGCACCAAAGAAAGCATTACATAATCTTCATGCAGTAAAATTGTAACTAGAACCTCAAAAACAGTTAATGAAACATTAGACAGGGATTAAAGAAGGAACTTGCTACACACAAATGTTCTGAATATGAAAAAATGGTAATCACAATTTCTTTTCTAAATTAAAAAAATAAAAAATGTATTTTGTGTTAAATTTTAAATTCATGTGTAGGTTATAATGGTAATTTTGGACCTTTGAAAGGGATTACTGGAAAGCACATAGCATTGCATGGTTTGGGGGAAAGAATCTTAGGTCCTGGGGCCTGTCCTAACTTGTGATAATCTGAAATGATATCGTAGTACAACTATGCCAATGGCAAATCTGGATAGGTCTTCTACTGATGAATATGGCTCTGTCGTTAGCCAAGAACTCCCAACTAGTTCTCACCTCCCTTAGCATTTACCTGAGGAACTCTGAGCTGCGTATTTTGGACATGGATCCTACAAAGGGTAGGAGATCAATGTAAAACTGTACATGTTTTACTATGTAAATTAAGTAAAGAATGGAGACGTTGGTAAATATAAAGCATATTTCTTTGTAACTACCACTATGTGTGACTGGGAAGAAGCATCTCTTCTTTATGGGTAAAAATCTCACAATATAAAATTTAACCCAAAGTCCTAGGAATCTTTAATAATTTTTTTTATTATTCAATTTTGATTGTTGTATGTGGTTATGATTTCCATTACTTACAACACAGTGTTTAGAATAAAATAAAACCACACATGTTGGCAGCAGCTGGGGATGTGATCTGATGATATTCTAAAAATAAGTTGCCATAATTTAGCTTTTGATATAAATGCCTTTCATGAGGACTGTAAATGGACATGTTTCTAATTCTAGACATGTTCATATAATTGGAACTGAATCACTGCATTTACTATTGCATTACAGAAAAAAAGAAATGTTTAAGATAACAATCTAATCTAAATTATAAGATAAATGCAAGTAAAAATATTTTTCATTTAAAAATTTAAAACTGATAGTTCCACAGAGTGGTGATGAGTATACTATACATATTTATGTGGATTTTACAGGGTGTTTCAAAAGTCCCTGCGGACATACAGGATTCACAGTCTCAGCGTGTCTTTGCATACAAATGCAAACTTTTTTCTATACTTGTAATAATAAATGCTGAAAATGGCTCTCATGTGTGTATAATAGAGATGATATTTTTGTTTTCAAGGTCACTAAGTATAAGAGAGGTCACAAATGCCATTTTCTGCATGGGGACTCAGGGACTTCTGGCTCATTCCTGTAAATTAGGTATCCACATAAATATGTATAGACATATATGTAGTATGCATAGTCACAACATAAATATATTTAACATTTAAGAAAATTTAGATATTCTACTGGTAAACTGACATATGTATACAATAGAACTTGTATTTATTCACAGGAATTTGATTTTTTTTTTTTGGTTGTTGTTCAAAGGTACCATTAGCTTAATTGTTATTTCTTTCCCAAAGTTGTTAACAAGATTCCTTTATAAAGAAGCAACATGGTTTACTTGCACATACATTTTTTTAAAACTAAAGTTGAGTAATGAACATTAATATCCACAAATGACTAAATGATGGAATTTTCCTTTTTTAGCAATTTTGGTTTTCATTTTATATTGTATAATTATTTCATTGAAACTGTGTTTTTTAAAAATTGGTTCAAGTTAATGTTTTTTTTTTTTTTCTTTTTGCTAGTTAGAAATCACAATGTCTGATAGATTAACATATGTCAGCTTCCTACAGGAACCCTATGGGTCTGCCCACCTGTGATGTCATAGTAAGGAGGGGCTTTTCTTCAGCAGACTCCTCCCTCGGTATCTCCTTCATCACCATGGCAACAGCCTTATCTGCCGCCCTAGAGCCTTTTCCCTATAACAGTGAAATCAACAATGACTTGTGTCAGGAGAAATCTTTAACTTATTATTACAAGATATTCTAATGTTTAAAGAGCAATCCAACATAAATGAAGAGGTAGGCTGCTGCAAGTGAATCTTGAGGCTTTTGGCTGAGGAGAAAACACACAAAATCTGAAAAAAGATTATTTGTGAACTTTTAGTTACCTACTTTTTCACCTTTACAGCTGACATATTTAATTTTAACATAGTATTTTATATGTATAATATTTTTTAAAGCAGTTTG
Source organism: Lynx canadensis (assembly GCF_007474595.2). Taxonomy (NCBI): domain Eukaryota; kingdom Metazoa; phylum Chordata; class Mammalia; order Carnivora; family Felidae; genus Lynx; species Lynx canadensis. The sequence goes on from NC_044311.2 coordinate 71,985,916, forward strand.
CATGACATGAACATAATTTTTATACTATTGATTTAAAAACACTATGGATTGTCTATTATGTTAATTTACAAATTGTTCCTATAACATTCTTAAATGTTTTGAATGACAGAGTCTGCATCTGAGATCAGGATTAGGATCAGTGTCTGACTCCCACAGAGGGGTTTTGCTGGGTGGTCCCTGGAGTCTGTCATTTTTTATTGGATTGGGCATAAAAAGAGTAAAAGTGTCATAAAACTTCTAAAACTTCTTCAGTGGCTTAACATCACAGAAATTCACCCAGCTTGTGTATTTTGTGGAGATAGTATGACCTTGGTGAAAAAAGTCTGCAATTCTCAATGTTTTTGAGATTGAAGAATTTTAATTGAAGTTTAGAAATGTCTTTTAATTGGAGAATTCCATAAATCTAGGTGTAAATAAAGGATGGTTGATAACTGAGGCACTGATATGTGTGTGTGTGTGTGTGTGTGTGTGTGTGTGTGTGTGTATATATCCCCACATTTTTTTGTTTCCCACAAGCAGAATTTGGGACTGTAAAGGGGTATATTAGCTTTCTGTCTTTTTAGTTTACCAGACTATTAAGTTTTTGTGAGTAGATATGGCATAATGGAAAAAACAAAACAAAGTATCACCTTCCCAACCCAATTAGAAACATCTTATACTATGTAAAAATTAAATAATCTCTAACCATTTTAAAAACAAAACGTCCATTTTCTCAGGTCTCTGGGCAAAGCTTCCCTAGAGAAAATAATTTTATACTAAGAGCACATATGAATAACTGTGCTGTAAATCTACTTAAAATACAAATGTAGCATATAGAGATATCATAGGCAAAGATACAAAAATGAACATATGGGGGTTTGTTATCTGAAAGGTAATTAAGAGCTAGGGTCAATAATAACTCCAGAGGTTGATAAATCTTGATAGTTTCCATGCAGCAAAAAAGGATGGAAGTGCATTATTATCTTGGGCTTGCAAGAGGGCTTTTAAGTATTTAGAAGGTAGGTTTACTCTAGGAAGCAAAACTGTCTATTTTCTCAGGCATTGCTTCTCTAAAATGTAATGAGTGGCAGCTTTTACTTATGAAAACAAAGAAAAACTTTCTCTATAGATTTTAACATGTGTGAATCTCTTTACAAGGCGGAAAGTTTCTTTGGTGTGTTTTGACTTAAGAACTAACATTACTGAATGATAATGTGTTATCTCCATGATGGAATATCAACTATTAGAGATTTTATTAGCACATATAACAGTAGTAATTTCCATATGTGTTCTGGAAAGTTTATATGGCCACAATCCTTAGAATAACTGACTTCTGGAAAAATAAAGAAAAACAATGATTTACTGCATAACAAATTGGGGTGCATAATGATCCCAGGTTTTTTCTTTATGAAGCAATGTGAACTTCCTAAAACAGAGATGCATACAATTCTGAATTCTGGGAAAATATTTATTATGGCACTATTAAACTATTTAACATTTTTTCAAACTATAAACATTATTTGGATGAAACATTACATACTATAAAGTGATATCGCTTTAAAAGCTACACTCATTTGTAGACTAAATATAGTTTAACAAATATATTTGCAGCTTATTTTTTTAAAAGAGCAAAATCATTTGTGAAGAATTCTTTCCATGCTCCAAGAAGTTCTAATAATATAGCAATAAACAAAGTGGCATGCTTATATTTAAATTCCTAATATATTTAAAATAACAAGGTATACTTTTAAAATAATAATAATAATTCAGAATCTGCTCTTGGGCTAAGAAAAAGATGTCAATTGATAAGCATCTCAAAAAATTTCAGGTCAATATTTCAATATACCATTTATTTGAAATGCTACCAATCATAAACTACATACAGATATTTTTCACATGTGCAACTATTATAGCTAGAATTAGCAACGGACATGCCATTTCACTAAAACAAAAAACAAAACAAAACAAAAATTAGTCCTTTCATGCTGAACTCTAGGACAAAGCAGTGGTCAGCTAGAAAGGATGTATAATAAACACATGCGGTGCTTTTTATTTCTTGCAGAAAAACCCACCAAAGCCAGGGTCAGGTCACTTTTTTGAAGACAGTGCCACTTTTTCTTCAAGGTTACACCTACTACCTGAAAAGAGTCATGACACCCATGTTAGTGCCTGCTAGCAACTTTTTTCTTTACACCTTTTGGCTTTTGAGTTATTACCCCACGAGCCTCACTGTTCTACAAGTGTGGTACCGTCGGAGAACAGAACGGGAAGGTCCGCCACAATGACATCTCCATGGTTCCAGACAGAGCGTATACAACCACTGGCAAATCAAATGAATATGCTCATATAGCAAAGCAAGATTTCCCCCAGACCATATTGCCACCTCCACCTGGTATCTTCAAATCAAGCTGTGTTATCTCTGACATGTCCATTTATCTTGTGGGGGTAACACTTCTAGAATTCAGAACTTGGCTGATAATGGATTTGGCAATTCAGGGAACGATACTACTCTGCTTATCAGCAGCTGTGCAGGGCTGACAGTGATACACCCATACAAGTCTTTCCGTTTTTGAAGTTAGTGGCTTAAAACATTGTAAGAAATATGTATGCATAATTATCTAGACTTCAAGCTCAATTTTCTAAATATAACCACACCAAAGACTCAATGTTAATCTATTATCTGAAACAATACAGAGAGAGCAAAAATGAAATATATGCTTACGCATACAAGTGGATTTAGAGTACATTAAGCCTGTATGCTTCTGTGAATTCTTAGCAACAACAGAAAAGAATAGTGCAATGTTACAAGTTGATTAGCACATTGGGACACCTTCCAGCAATTTATTTCAGTCTATTTCTTCTCGAATAATACTTCAAAATCACTTTTCCTCACTTCCTTTTTTAATTTCTTGAGGTGGTATTGACTGTTTGGAAAACATCACCATATGTAGAGATTTCTATTTTTCTTGGTGATTTTCTGTAGAAAATTTTTCAATATTCTTTTTTTTCTTTTATCACTTTGTTTCCTCACCAGTGATATATATAAAATGATCACTTTTCTAACAAATAATAATTCTTGAGAACAATCTTTTTGTTAACTTCTATTATAAGATCAGGCATACATGAATGAAATGCAGATAGTACAGCAAGTGACATTGACATTTATTAAGAAAATCTAATTTTGGCTCACTTGTCTGTGTTAACATAGTACATAAACAACAGAGTACAAAGTACTGAAGTCACAGGATCTTCGCAGGCTGGACACCAGGCTGTGAAAGCTACCAGACATCTTTGGATGTGGAGGTATTGGCTCCAGGCCGGTTTCATAGGGAGGAGAACTAAATTATTTGGAGAAGCTGCTATGTGCTGGGCACTCTGCTAGGTGTTTTACCTATTTTTATTTGTACCATCACATGAAAGCTCTGTGGGGCACGAACTGTCTTTGCCAGATTGATAGTGAGCTGTGTGTGTGTGTGTGATGGTGTGATTTGGCTGAAGCCTCAAAGCCAGTATGTGGCTAAACCAGGACTGAAGGCACAGCCACCTCCCAGACTGTGTGCTTCCTTCTCTCCCACATCCGCCTCACTGATTGCTATAAATGCAGGTTGTTTATACCACTTAAGTTTCGAGAAGGAGCCACTTCTCAGTATAATCGCAGAGTGTGGGTCTAAGGAAATATTTTTGAAAAACGTTTTCTTCAGTGTGCAACGGTCAGTAAGAATCAGCCATCCGTAACTTCACTCATGAGTATATTTTGAATGAAATGTTTTTGTTTCTGTTATCATTATGGAAAACTAACCTACAGATTTCATGTATAAACACTTCTTTTTATTCCGTAGATCTTATCAGGTTTATAAGCTTTAGCATCACTTTAATTCTTATTAAATGTTAACTTGATGCTATTAAATGCCATCTTTACTAGGATTGTCCTGAGGTTTTGGGTGCACAAAATACTTCAAGTATACAATTCCAAAGTTACAGGTCCCATTCATAAGCAATTTTGTAGTTGCAAATTCTATTACTGCTACTATGCAGATTGTAATTTAAAAATCATTTTTATTATTCTTAATCTATCAACAATAATCCAGAGTGCCTTCAACAGAGATATTCAAAAGTAGAAATGGAGAAAAAGTAAGTTAGGGGAAAAGTAAAAGACTATAATACTAAACATCACTGTTAACCCCAAATTATCTAATATATGAATTTTAAAAAAAGACTTTCTTTTGTTATAATTATAAAAATTAATACATGCTGTTGCCAAAAATTAAGAAAAAGCACTAATAAAAAATAAAAATAGCAAACCTGACATTTTCATGTATTTTCCCAAAGTTTCATATTTACAATATTGGAGATTAAACAGTTTTTTAGGATGAATGTTTTAAGAATAGGCAAACTACCATCAACTTTACAAGTTTGAGTGTATTAAATATATTTCTTCATATATACATGTAGGCAAGCAAATATTTGCCACTGATATTAGTTTAACAACGTTGTTTTAAATGAAATGATATTCAGTTTTGCATATGCTGAAAAATGATAAATCTCATAACTTCTGGACCCTGGACTTAAATGCACCTGTAAGAAGCTACTCACAAAAAAGCTAATTTCTGATGGTTGTCTTGTCTCTCACGTGCAGAGACAGGATAACCTTTTTTTACTTGGGAAGATAAATGTCATGGTAAGTGTCATTTTGCAACATGGGAAAATGTCAGAACAATGCTTCCTGGTATCCTCTGAATGCTGGTGATCCCTGCCTACCATATTGTGTCCTTTCCCATTTTGTGTGTTCCTGTAGCTTTCTTCAAACTAGAGGAGGGTTTAGACCAGGCTGGTTCTATCAGTTACAGTTAACTCATCCCCATCCCCTCCTCCAACAGAATAATTTAAATTTTAAAAGCCATACAAATAGAACTAAATCTGGGTCTACTGGCCAATCCTTGTTTCTAATCATATAGAAGAAAGCACAGATCCAGATGTAAACAACTAGGATGCATGGACAGAGATTCTTAACTAGAGATTCATATATAGAATTCACAAATCATAATGTATTCACTATTGGTTCAGTGAGGGCTTCCATATAGTTCTTCCTTACTATCCTGTTTTTCTTACACAGTATTGTTTTTCCAGATGAGAGGTACACTCTGCTCCAAGCCATCACCTATTCTAGGAACTCTAGAAAGTCTTTCATTTCTCCTATATAATGGTTGTGCCTGTTGTGCCCTTCCAGACTCTGCAGGTGGTGGGGCTGTGCAGGGAGTGGGTTCAAGAAAGTCATGGATAACAATCTCTATGGTTGTTAACTCTAAACCTCCACCCACAAAAGTCACCAGGATTCTGAGCCCCCCACATGCACATTCACGCTCCTTGGCCTGAGTGATTGGTGCAGAGGGATATTGACTACCATGTGGCCCTAGCACTTTTGCCTTCATGGGTCCCTTCCTCCATTAAAAAAAAAAAAAAAAGTCAAAAGTCGCATCTTATGACTGTGTTGTTATAAAGACAAATGTAATCCAGGCTGGATTTATTATTACACATCCATTATTATAACAGTCATTTTGGGGGCTCTGATTTTAAGAGAGATTAAAACATTTTTATGGGCCCTTAAAAGCATCTAGTGCCCTATGTACTGTGTCCACAGTGCTTAATGCCTACATTGAGCCTGGGTCATGTCTTTTCAAGAGTCAGTGTGGCGTCCCCAGGTCTGCTCTGCTGTCATCTATGGGGGCTCTATTTTGGTGGTGGTTGTTCCCACCCTAACAGGCCCCTTTGCTATGGCCACTGCTATCACTATTTTTGTTAGGATTCAGGGAGTCTCCCCTAACAGTACTTACAAATCTTATTGGGTGCCCAATCAGTAGCTTTTATCTTGTAGTTCTTAAAACACACTCAGAAAATCTGGAACATTTAGGCCGGAGGCAGAAAAGATTGCTGTGTAAAATTGATGGGATTCTTAAAATGTAATCTCTCCACACCAGACAGCAAGGCTAAGCACTTCATTCTCTCCTGCCTCAGGGTGTGTTCCTGACCATCCAGGAGCACTTCTGAGAAAGTTGAGTCACCCTGTGTCTCTACTTTTATTAAAAAAAAACAGCCCTCAATGACTAGAGTCACCAACTGGTTCCAAAGTTTTCGTCACTGTTTTTTTCAATTTCTGTTCCTCAAGAGAGAAACAGCACTGCCTTGCACTCCAAATTCCTGAGTTGTGCATGAAGATTAGCCTCCTCCCAGGGACCTGGTTATAATCCTCTATTTTGTAAAATGGTTTCTGATTGTGTCTCATCAAAAAACTGCCTTGTGTGGGTGGAGACTATGCTCATTTCTTTTGAACCATTTTGTACGATTAGGTATAAAATAGACACTCAAGTTTACTTAATAAATACAAGTATTAGATGCTGTTTTCAAGTTATTTAAGATACTGAAATCACATAATATGGCCAACTTTGACAGGAAGTGAATTCTGAATTAGATAAAAAGTCTTAAAGACATTTAAATAAGTTTCAAGCATCTAAATAAAAATTCATTAATATTAATAATATGTTGCCAAGTAAATATGTTTGAAATTTGCTCTGAAGGACAGATAAGTCTTATTTTTAATTAACAAGATCCATTTGTCCACAATTTGCCATTTGTTTGTTCTGTTGAGAAGGTTAAACATTCTCCCGCCTAAGCCTAATTGTCACTGTGTCCCTGGGGCTTATTTACCTGTGTGCTTAGCAAGCTTTCTTGACAAAAGGTCAAGGTGACAGCACTGGGTTCTCATTCACCTATAACCAGTGATGAATTGGCTAAGTTTACTATCACGTTTACTCTGACTAATGTGGCTCTAAATTACTTAGCACCTATTTTATCTCAACATTGAGATAAATATAAACAATATATATTTACATATTTTATTTAATATATATTTATATATTATGTAAATAATATAAATTTGATAATTAAGAAGTAAATGTAGAATAAAGTATTGTTTTCTTGTTTTCTATGATAAATCCAAAATTTGTTATTTAAAGTTATATTTTATAATATATTTATATTTTAGAGACTTTTAATAATATGTGAAATACACAACCAAAAATGTAATCTTAATTAAAGGTTACTCTTGTTACTTTCAGTCCCTTGTTAAATATCTCAGATGATTTGCAAAACAAGGTACTTTTCTGGGGTTATTTATAAGAAAAAGGAAACCAGTGAAAAACACAAAGTCCTAAAGATTACCTTGTTATTATTTTCTTTTTGAAAAATGTCTCCCCAAATATAAGTACTCCAGACTGCTTGAATCTTACTTGCACAAATGGATGGATGTCCCAACATTCAAGAGAAGGTATGATAATTATTCTTCACCAGCATGGGTGCTTAGAATAGTTGCTTCGACTAATCTGAATCAATGGTGCTTTGAGGGTAAGGAAGTTGAGACCTGGCCTCTTTCTGAGAAGAATTAGGAGAAGAGGTCTTGAGGTCTGGTTTCTAAGCATATGCAACAGCCAGGTTAGTGCAGTATGTAAGATCTTAGACTGTTGAAGGTAGGTGGGAAGGAAACTTTGGAGGAACCATGTCACAAAAATAAAATATGGTTTCTTTATCATTTCTGTCTTTTCCAGATTTTCTAAGATTGGAAAAATTTCCAAAATAAATACAATAAATAAGAATCCTTGTAGGTAAATATGTGGTTAAGACCATGAAACAGTTTCTGTGAAACTTACTAATCAGTGATTAGATGCATCCCCCAACTTCTTGCCCCAATAAGTAATATATCCATATACCAAGTCAAAAACAAGTCACAAGAAAGAATTTCATCCCCCTACTAAATTGGAGACCTTTAAATGTTGACAGTTATCTCAGAGCAAAGAGACTGAGTCCTCACACCCCTTTTAAAATAGATGGAAAGGCCATATATTAATATATTGCTACCAAATTATTGACTTCGAGATAGCAAATTTATCCAGATGTCACAAGGAAGAATTATACTGCATCTGTTTTTTTTTTCTAGAGGAGGACTATTAGCTAGTGAAGTGGAATTTGTCCCCTTTATTAATGTTTCAGGTAAATTCTATTGCTAATTTTTGAACAAGAGTAGTGGACTTGGAGCCTGAGCACCCAGTACCCTTCTTTGCGGCTTTCCTCATTTTCTGGAAGGTGCAAGTGTTTTTACCAGCATGTTCGCCAGTCACCAAATGCTCTAGTTTTATTGACATAACTTAAGAAAAGTAAATTAAGAAACTAGGCCAATTCTAGCCAAGAAAGTCTCAGCTAAGGTATTCCATCTGCCTGACTTCCTTGAAACAGCTCTAAGAGAGAAGCTGAGGCTGTGGGAATTCCTATTCTAAAACTCTGGATCAGTCTCTGGCACCTCTGCTTACCTAGATAGTCCTCTGGGAGTCATTGGTAATGTGTGGGTTGGCTCCTCCCTAATGCCTCCCTGACCCTTGAAAGGGAATGAATAGTCTCTCTCACCTTGTGGATAAGAGTTAGGGAAAGAATGAAGACACCTTGGAGCTGTGAACTCAAATGAGTGTGTGGCCAGGTATGGTTGAAGGGATTACCAGTTAATTGACCCCGTGCAGCCTCCACAGTCTTTGGAAGAGAAAGAGGGATGGCCATGCGGCATGTGGGCACCAACACTGGGACTGAAGTCAGAAGACAGAAGTTTTAATCCCAGCTCTGCCTTTTATACATTATTTTCTCTAAACCTTCATTTTACTTTCTGAAAATCAGATACAGTACTTCACAAATTTGTGAGAATTAAATAAGATTATCTATGAAAGCACTTGCACAATGCCTGTTACATTGTAGATATTCGATAAAAATTAGTCAACTATGAACTGTTATTGCTGAGCTCATGGGCTCCATGGCCTAATTGTCCTTATGAGATGGATGGCAAAAGATGCAATATTATGTTTGTGAGATTCATCCATGGAGTAAGTGTTATGACATTCTTACCACTGCGCAGTATTCCATCATCTGAATATACCACCATTCATATGAATGAATATTTATCCATTCAACTCTTGATGGACATTTGGGTTGCCTCTGGTTTTTGGCTAATGTAGAAAACACTGTAATGAATTTGAGTTTGGAAGCCACAGAGAATATATGAGGAGCAAACAACTGAAAAATAGAGGTGTAAAGAGTAAACAGACTTCCATAACAGCAACAGAGGCAGAGAATAGTCACAGTACATATAAGAGGTCTTATCCATGAGCAAATTAAGTCTGAATCTCTGCAGTCAACAATCAAACACCAGGGTTGGGATGACCTAAACCAAAAGGGACTAGTAACGCACAGAAATCAAGGATCAGAAAGCAAGACTGGGACATTGAATCTAGCAACCAGTGGATAACGAGAAACCAGTTTCTAATGAGCTGGGATTAATAAACGTCATGGGCTGAGCTGTTCCCTCCCACCCCCTTCCAAATTCATATGTTGAAGGCCTATCTCCCAGTACCTCAGAATGTGACTCTATTTAGAGATACGATTTTAAAATGAGGTATTAGGGCATTCTCTAATCCAATATGAATGGTATTCTTTTAAGAAGAGGAAAACAGGACACAGAAGAAAGACCATGTGAAGACATAGAGAGAAGACAGCCATCTAGAAGCCAAGGAGAGAGGCTTCAGATGAAGCCAACTCTGCCAACTCCATGATCTCAGACTCCTGGCCTCCAGGACTGTGAGAAAATAAATTTTTGTTGGTTAAGCCATGCAGCCTGTGGTACTTGTTATGGAAGCTCCAGTAAGCTCATAGATTAAGTAAACAACTACTGATTACAAAGTGGTCTTCCTTTGGTACCTCAGAAAACTGTTTAGAAATATCCAAAGACAATCAGTATGTAGCAGGGTTATTTATAAGCTTTCGCAGAGAATTTCTTTTGTTACTTCTAATCTGCTCAGAGACTTCTAGATACTGCAAACTAGACATTCTGAACGCAGGTGGCCACAATTGGCCACTATTGTAGTGTCCTGTCAGGGACTATGACCTACTTGTCAGGGAGAATTGCCTAAAAGAAACTCAGATGAAGATCGTGCCTGGAGTGGTCAGCCTGCGCCAGCAGGAGCTGTGCTTCTCAAACTGAATTGAGGTTTCTGCCACATGACCTCAAATTATAGTTTGGAACTTCTTGAAAAGAATTTTCTTGTAAAAAAGCATTTCACTTTTAATTTCAAAATCTGACTTGTCCAAGGAAGTTATTTATTCCCAGCTAAAAGTTTATTAAATTATATACATCTTAGAGACTTCAATTAGTTAATATGTACATCAGTTAAAATAGTTGATATGTACATAAATATAGAACAGTTGAAAAAAATAGAATAATTGGGAAGTAATCATGTATTACAGGTAGGTTTTGTTTTTTTTTTTTTTTCTTTCCCACAAGCTCTTGCTAATATCTCTGCAGTTTATTTTGTGGCAGAGCTTATGGCTTGTCTCTGGCTGTCAGATAATAGCCTGGACTGTTCTGTATGAAGACGTCAGCTTGGGACTTTAAAGGAATCAGGATTTCTGGAGTGCCTGAATGTTTTAAATGAAGTCAGTTTTCCTCTTTCTAATCACCATAAATCTGTAACTCACATTTCTATTATTATGCAGGTGACACATAAAACAGTTCATTTTACTCTTCTGTCAAACTTTCCGGCTAAAATCACAGTCCTGATTAACTCCAAATGTAGGACACTGTTATAAATATCAATAGATGTATGAAATTTGCTCTTGAAGTTACCACTTAAAGACCTATTAAAAAGAAAGAACAACCTCTCGATTCTCTCCCCTACCTTGTGTATGGACACCCATGAAGACGGGAGGCTGTGTTGAAAGGACAACCAGGTGGACCATTCAGCGAGTCAGTATTCTAGTGGTTTTGAAGCCAGTGTCTCTATTGTGTCTAGACCCATGTCCTGTGCTCTATATTACATGTTGCCTTTTTTGGAAGTTCTCCTTCAACTGACAAAACGGGAAGGGAAGGAAATGGCTCACGCTCCTACCTTTCCTTTGGTATTATTCCATTTACTCATCTATCAACTCCAAGCTGCCAAGGGACACTCTAACCCAGTGGTGTGTGGCAACATGGCTTTATATACATATGGCTACTGAGGCTAATTAGTTGGGTTCTGTGTTCACAGAACATGGGGCATGAAGTTGGAAACCCAGGGTTTAATACTCAGAGACTACCCTTTCCGTTCTTGTGTGACCTAAGGCAGAGAATTTTGTTTTCTCTAGGTTACTAGTGGGAATGATACTATAAACTGCTTCACTGACTCTGCAGGGTTTTTGTGATAATCAACTAGGTGATATGTAAAAGTGAGCATTCAGTAGTCTCTAACAATTCTATAAATCAGCCAAATCTCATTTGTTAAGTAAATTATTTTCTATATGTATTTGAGAGTCTATAGTATCTAAAAGAACTATTTATTATTTTGAGAGTAATTTGATAATGCCACACTACAACGAGATGAAAAAGTTAATGAACTTGCCCTAACAATAGAAATCCAAAGCTAGTCTAGATCTGGCCAATTCAAGCAACAACTGCAAAACTCCAAGGTACCATTAGATTGCTAAAGAATTCACAGGGTCTTTTATGTGCTCTAGGACTGACAAATATAGAGCCATATTAGGAAATGTATTCAACCAAAGTTATATAATCACGATAACAAAGATGACTCTCAACTTTCAAAGTCTAAGAAAGGATTCAGTGTAGAGAACCTTGAGATTATTGAAACATTTCCAGCAGTTCTAAAAGTATATGTTTCTACTAATTAGTTCATTGGTTTGTCTGATGAATTATTAATAGGGACCATATTCATATCTTGTTTCTAATTCTGAAGAACTAGAACAGTTTGATGAACCATTTAGTTCACAAAAGTGTTGGGTCATTTTTACATTCTGCTTCAGGCAGATTGTATGTGTCTCCTATACTGGAAATATGTTCATAATCTGTGTCCCAAGTCACTATAAATAGGCAGAAGAGTAATTTGATAATGTTAATTTTAAGCTGCCTATGAAGTTTTTCTGAATCTCTTAAAAATAGATTCTCTGCTATCCTCTAAATTTTTTTCCTCCAAACTCTGAGATATATATATATCAAAATAGATTAAATTAACATTTAAAAGAGATTTGGCCTAAACTCATTTCATCTTGCTAAATAATACAGTATGGTCTTTCAAGTTCAAAGATAAAAAAGCAACTACATGGTACAGATATTTCATTAGACTGAGTGAAATTACACTAATTGTAGGTTGATGTTATATGTACAGAAAAAAGTTAATTACTTAACATGAAGATCCTAGTTGTTTCCATATCAACATATGCCAAATTTTATAAAACTTTTAAAAGTTTCCCAGAAAGTATGAGGTCTTGGATTCTCTACCTATTTCTTTTTTTTCAGTTTTTATTTATTTATTTTGTGGGAGAGAGAGAGAGAGAGAGACACGAGTGGGTAAGGGGCAGAGAGAGAGGGAGAGAGAGAATCCCAAGCAGGCTTGAACCCAAAAACTGTGAGATCATGACCTGAGCTGAAATCAAGAGTCAGATGCTTAACCAACTCAGCCACCCAGGGGCCTCTCTACTTAAGCTACTCCTATAAACACTAAATTGAAGAAAGCTCCAAATGGTTTAAACACCTATCCAAATCAATTTATCTGAAAATTTACAGTTACTCCTCTTTTCCCCCCCACCAACATTAACAATACCACATTATCTCCTTCCTTCTAGCCAATTAATCTGTTCAGGTACAGTAAAACAAAAGCCTAATTAACCAGCATTCTCAATTAACTTTTCCAGAAAATTTCATGTTTAGAATAAAAATTAACTTACAAGCAAATAAGCTCATTTGAAAGATTCTGAAGATTCCAAGTTACGTACCACAGTCAGTCTATATTCATTCAGCCCATCTCTGACACCTGGGGACTATTCAATCAGGAAAGATGCACCAGAGTAATAGCCCCGAGGCCTGTAATACCCCCATTCTTCAAAGAAAGAATTTGGTATAGTGTATTGCACTTAGTGATGCAGAAAGAAGCAGGAATACATTTTAGAAACATTTGCCGCTTTAAAAAAAATTTTTTTTTCTCCTTTAGTCAATCTTGATGTGATGAAAAATTTCAATTAAATATGACATTCAAGGGCGCCTGGGTGGCGCAGTCGGTTAAGCGTCCGACTTCAGCCAGGTCACGATCTCACGGTCCGTGAGTTCGAGCCCCGCGTCGGGCTCTGGGCTGATGGCTCAGAGCCTGGAGCCTGTTTCCGATTCTGTGTCTCCCTCTCTCTCTGCCCCTCCCCCGTTCATGCTCTGTCTCTCTCTGTCCCAAAAATAAATAAATGTTGAAAAAAAAATTTTTTTTTTTTTTTTAAATATGACATTCAAATGGCTGTGAGTGTTCTGGTTAATTGAAACGCTGTCGTATATCACTAGATTAAAAACACAAAGATTTCTTTTTAATTTCTTAAACACTGCTTTTCCTCAAATGTTACCATCAAGACGATCAGTTATTTTATTCATTTTTTAAATGTTTTTATTTTTATATTTGAGAAAGAGAGAGTTCAAGCAGGCAGAGAGAGAAAGAAAGAGAGAGGGGGAGAGAGAGAGAGAGATTGAGAGAGAGAGAGAGAGAGAGAGGAGCTGAAGCAGGCTCTGCGCCAACAGCAGTGAGTCCGATTTGGGGCTCGGGCTCACAAACTGTGAGATTGTGACTTGAGCCAAAGTTGGATGCTCAACTGACTGAGCCACCCAGGTGCCCTAAGAAGATCAATTATTTTAAAGGTCTACTTCCTGTTTTTCCCATTAGTTCATCACAGATCACAGTTGCTTTTAGGTATAACACATATATATTCTGTCACTTAAATGTATGTATTGTATATCTATCCATATTTATATCTATACCCATATGCAAATCATGGCCAACTTAATGCAGCAGTGTAAAAAAATTGAGATTCATTTTCTAGTGTTATTTCCGTTTATAATAAATTGTGTACAGACCTCATTACAAATGTGCTTTAAGAGATTTTAAATTTCAGTAAAAACACAATGTACTCTGTTGTAGAACTTTCTATGTTAAAGTCATCAAGATTTAGAAATTCCAGAAACATTTTTTTCTGCCTGACCTTTCCAACAACTTTAAAAAACAATTATTTCAGTGGGCTTAGAGTTACTCTGACCTTTTCTTTGAAAAGGAGAAACGAAGTTGTTTGCATTTTTCCCCTCATTAAAAAAAATTCTTGTCTTAGAGAAGACTTAATTGGAAATAGAAGTGTACTTCTTATCTTTGGATATTTTAATACCATAGTGATTTCAGGTACAGCAATGACACAAACTATGCCCCAGTAAAAGAAAGCGACTGACAGTTTTTGTAAGAATTTAACTTGGATTCATCCATTATGGAGCTTATTGTCCATTTAAGTCTCTCTTAATTAGTACTGTAGAATTTTACTCATCTGTTTTCAGTTTAAACTCTGTGAAGTTTTATACTTTTATTTCAAAATCACATAGTACCATATTAATATTTTTATCTCTTTCCTCTTCTTCAAAATGAACAATGAAATTAGGTACTTCAGGACTCTGGTATCTTTTATCAATAATATTTCTCTCCATATGATACTGCACAGGCAAGAGCAAGGGTTTACAAAAATACACAAACTGGATTTTGCCTTTGATTAACTTGGGCTTCAGAAAGTTGATGTCTCACTAACTTTTAGAAAGCTTTTAGAAAGTCAGTATTCCTCAGGGCATCAAACTTCCACAGAGGACAGTCCTAACAGTAGGAGTTGCCTGGCATCATAGAATGTTCTTCCTGGAAGGGGGGGGGGCACTTTGTGCCTGTATCTCTGCCTATGTCTGTAGAATCTTTTTCCATCACTTCCTGTCCTGTAGCGCCTCACTTGGTAGCTTTTCTGCACCACTCACCATGCTGGTTAAGGCTGTATGGATGCAAGTTTCTGGTCTCTGCAGAAACTGTTCCCTTCATTTGGAATTCCCATCTCCTCATCTCTTCCTGTTGAATTCTATGTATTCTTTCATATCCAGCTCAATCACCATTCTTCTTTGTTAAAGTCTAGACTGTGATCTCCTTGAAGTTGGATACTGAGACTCATATTCTGTTTTGTGTTGCTACAAGCACAGTCTTGTGAGTACAGGGGTGTTAAGTGAAAAGCTTGTTGAATGAATGAAGGCATGAAAGGATGAATAGATGATATATAGTCCTGCCTACCTAAGACTTCTTGAGGTTTCTTCCAAACCACCTCCTCCCCAAACTCTTCCACCAACATCTCAGGCAGACTAGGAATGGCTCCTGGCTAAGAACATAATGCAATTCTTAGCAGTAATAATTTAAAACCTTTTGATCTCATTTTAGTAGCCAAGGGAAAGGCTATTATGAGTTTATGGCTCATCCATGGACTTTTCATATTTTCTGCAAAGCCATTTGTGGGGGTAGTTGGAAATCATACTTACTTTGGATTAAAATATAGTAGCAATTTGGAAGAGGGAGAAAGGAGAGAAAGAAGATTGGCTTAAAAAACTACAAAATTAGGGGCATCTGGCTGGCTCGTTGGAAGACCATGTGACTCTTGATCTCGGGGGTCATGAGCTTGAACCCCACGTGGGTGTAGAGAGTGCTAAAAAATAATAAACTTAAAAAACTTGCATAATTAAAACAAATTTTTGATGGTAAGTTAGTCCTCTCTTCAACCTCCCTCCCCTTGCTGTTATATCTGCAAACCTTTAGTGATATCTGCTGGAGTTACAAACATCTTCTGTAAGATGTAGCCTTTTGCTTATAATTGAAGAATAGAGCCAAATTCCACATTCAAATTGACAAGGTGTGGAAGAAGGAGAGAAAAACAGAGAAGTAACTGTATGTTTTGTTCAGTGCTATATATGAAGAACCCAAACAGTAAATGACACGGAATGGGTGCTTAAATATTTGTTGAATGAATTTTTAAAAATCCACAAACCTAAGACTGGTAAAACAGAAGTAGGAGCTTAGAGCCAGAGAATTTAGCAACCTTCAAATTTGCAGAAATCTTGTGAAATGATGCGGGGATGGAGAGGTGCTAAATTTCACAGTGCAGGAGAGCTTTGAGTCAATCTTATCTTGATCTCAAGATTTAGGGAGACTCAGCTGGCATAGAGGTTAAATAATGCAAAAGAGAAGAAACTGTAACTTGAATCAAAGATGTCTTAAGGAAGGACTGGTACATGTCCGGTGATTTTGAAACCAACACAAATGAACTTAGTGCTGAGAGATTATGTGGAGAAGACACTGAATTTTGAAGATTACTGGAAAAAGTTGAAAATTGCAGTGATGTATTACATAGAAATATAGTGGTTATGTGTTCTGCCTGGAGGAAGGCAAGAGAACATTTTCTGACTTTCCGAGTGAAACAATTTCCTGAACAATGTGAGAATGAAGGGGGCACAGAGACAGTGTTAGAGAGTCACCCCTGAAGAAGAAGGCTTTGTGCATTTGATGTGTTCTTCATTTTAAAGCTGCCAAGAATAAAATAGTTCTTTACTTGACATCTAACAATGAACACAGCAATTTCTACCTCTGAGGAAATTACTCAGAACAGTAAACTTATCTGAAGAGTGTCATGGTCCAAAGAAGAAATGAACATCAGAGCATCTAGCTAATAAAAATAACTACCAAAATGATATTAAGCAAGCTACAAAGTTTCCAACTGAATTGTCATGAACACTTCTTTTTTTTTTTTTTTTTTTTTAAATTTTTTTTTTCAACGTTTATTTATTTTTGGGACAGAGAGAGACAGAGCATGAATGGGGGAGGGGCAGAGAGAGAGAGGGAGACACAGAATCGGAAACAGGCTCCAGGCTCTGAGCCATCAGCCCAGAGCCCGACGCGGGGCTCAAACTCACGGACCGCGAGATCGTGACCTGGCTGAAGTCGGACGCTTAACCGACTGCGCCACCCAGGCGCCCCTGTCATGAACACTTCTTGAAACACTTCCTTTTACAGAAAAGGCGCTTGAAGCTCACAGAGAATAACTTGCCCAAAGATAGGTCTCTAGTAATAGCAGTAGTAGTAATGAGCAGTAATCACTTACTGAGCATCTAAAATGTACCAGGTACTGTGCTGAGTACTGTACATATATTTCAACAGTACCTAGGTCACAACAACTCCTTAGGGTCCATATTTTTCTTTTTTATAACCATTTACAGATGAAGAAACTGAGACAGAGTCAGTGGGAGAACTAGGAAGTGTCAGAGATGGGACAAAAGTCCAGAGTCTGTCTGTGTTTTTGACGGCTATGTTTTATTGTCTACTAGAAAGCTGCGATTGGAAGCCAAGCCTGTCTGTCACAGGGGCCCACACTGTGAGCCATGCCTTTCTACTACCACCATGTTCTACTCAGTGATACCGCGGAACTTCTATTGCAGTTTATGTCTTCCTTGGACAAACACACTGGATACCAAGTAGACACATGTGGACAAATTCCTGTTGTTACATAGGTCAAATAGCTGGAGGGTATGGTGAGAGCCAGGATTTGGGCACAGGCATATTCAACCCCAAGTTGTATGCTCTTTAATTTGTACTGCACTAGGTAACTTTTGTGAAAAGTCCTGAAGACACTATGGCAAACCAGCTTTTTCAGTGTCATTGAAGTGGATAGTTTTTACTGAACTCCCTTTCTACCTCCCTCTGGACAAAGAGGCAGAAAGTCTAAGTTTAAATGCCAGCACTCCAACTTACAAGGGTGCAAATTTGGGTAAAGTGACCTTTCTGAGCTTCTCCGTTCTCATCTGTTAAAATGGGAATAATTATACCCACTTTACAAAGCTGTGTGGAAGAACTCAGTAAAGGGAGTGAACACTGTAGGCACTTGATAGACAGTAGTTTCTTCTCTTTTCTTTCCTTGCTCCTTTCTCTCTCATCTCTTTCTTCTCCTGGGCAAAGCAAAAGGTATCACCATTTTTAAACGCTATAAGCACCGTGCCAATTAGTGTATATTTGTGTGTACTGATAAGACTTATCCACAGACAGTAGAGAAGAAAAGGGGTCCTATGGAATGAAAAGATTTGAGAATTTTTTCAGGGACTTCAACTGCAAGTCCTACTGAATTCTCTAATGTACTTTATATCTCAGGCCAGCTCAAGGCCAGTGTGGATTGGGAAGCACATTCCACAGATCAAGTACCATCTCATTCTATGTGCTCATGGCTTCACATCTATAAATCCCAGATTGTCTTTTGTGTACACCACAGTTACTAGCACAAAAGGAAAGGCAAGGTCAGGGAAGTAACAAGACACTCTGTCGAATTCTTTATGTCGGAAATCAAATGGAATCCTTAAAACACTCCAGCAAAGTAGGTCCTCATACTTCCTTTCATAATGCTGAGGGTTAAGGTGGCAGTTGTGGGACTTAATCTGGTTTTGTTTAACTCTGAAGCTGAGGATCTTCCTACGACTATAGCAGACTGCCTTCCTTTAGGTACTTTATAAAGCATGAGCTAAATGGAGACAGTTCTTAGGCTTATGAAAAGCTTTCCAGTCAGAACTACTCCTTGTCTCCTATTTTGGTGAACGATTATGGGACTCTTTCACAGACACCTTAAGTCACACTTGATGGAACTCAGGCTCCATGCTTTTCACATGTAGAAGTTACAGGGTCAGCATTTGGGAGAATGTTTATTTCCTTTTGAGTAATTTGTCTGCGAACAGAATAGGCTGCCACTAAGTAGGCGTGTAGTGGCTGTGCCTGGAGCAGGGGTTCACGGCTGGGACGTCTGCTCTGTGCACATTCCTGTGATGAATGAGAAGGCAAGTTTAGCAGGGGCTTTCCCCCAACTCTCTTTGAAATGAAAGAAGAAAAAAAATCAAACAACAAATAACTTCCTTAAAATAGCTAAGTGTAACTTCCTTGATATAGCTGCGTGTTAGAAGTGCTTGCCTTTCTTAGCTGCCTAGAGAGATACCTGACAAATGTCCATCAGGAAAAAAGAAAAGGAACTGCTTCTCTAGGTTCCCTGCTCCAAATTTATTTCATGGAGGCAAAACACAATGGATAGGAAAGTGGGAGCCCTCAACTTATGATCTGGGTGGAAGGAAGCTCTGTCATATCCGTCTGTTGTCTCTCCTAATCAGAACCAGCTCTTTCTCCTTCCGAGGGGGTCTTCTTTCTTAATCCTTTCCTTTTTAGAGGGAAACTCACTTAAGCCCTCCTTCCTTCTTAACCTCTTTATGTTTTAGGTTGGGTCTTTAATAAAATGAAACTTGTGTTTAAGCATCCACTCCTTAGCTTTAACAGAGAATCCAAAACATCCATTTTTCCAAAGCAGAGTTGGTTAAACCAGAAGCATTTAAACAAAACATATCATGTTTTTTTTAAGTTTATTCATTTATTTTGAGAAATAGAGATTGAGAGCACACAAGTGGGAGAGGGGTAGAGAGAGAGGGAGAGAGAGAATCCCACCCAGGCTCGGCAGCTGTTAGCGCACAGCTCAACATGGGGCTCGATCTCATGTCATGAACTGCAAGATCACGACCTGACCTGAAATCAAGAATCCTGAACCAAAATCAAGAGTCCGATGCTTAACAAACTGAGCCACCCAGGCGCCCCATATTATGCTTTTAATTGGGAAAAGCGAAAGGCATTAATGGAGAACCTATTATATGACAGGCACACCATATGTGTTTGATCTAATATAATCCTTACAAAAATCTTATAGAAAGAAGGTTTTATTATTCCCAAGCTTAATAAAAAGAAGACAGCTTCAAAGAGGTTAATTTGCCCAGGAGCACTGAGAGAAAATATATCTATTTTCTAGACATGCCTTAATAAACTTTTCATGTTTTCACAAACATTAGTTCCATCAGTACAGATAGGAACCACATCAGTTTTGTTTATGTGGAATCCTCAACACCTAGGAGAGTTCTTCACACTTAATAGATGCTCAAAAAGTATTTTTGAATGAACTTATTTGCACTTTGCTACATAAATGGATATATTAGCTTTCAAAATTAATAAAATAGAGAAAGAAAACACATAATAGATGTGTATAGACTCAAGGAGAAAAACAATGGTAGCATAATATAAAGCCAAAAGCAAGTCTAGTACTAAAATGGATACCATGAGTTCCATTTTTCTTTTTTTATATTTATTTATTTTTGAAAGAGACAGAGACAGAGTGGGAGCGGGAGGGGGGCAGAGAGAGAGAGGGAGCCACAGAATCCAAAGCAGGCTCTAGGCTCTGAGCTGTCAGCATAGAGCCCGATGCGGGGCTCGAACCCACAAACTGTGAGATCATGATCTGAGCTGAAGTCAGATGCTTAACTGACTGAGCCATCCAGGCACCCCAAGTTCCATTTTTCTAAGATATTTATTTCTAACTAGGAACACTGAATCCTAATCAGTTACACAATATCTAGTTTCTTTAAGGC
Source organism: Lynx canadensis (assembly GCF_007474595.2). Classification (NCBI taxonomy): domain Eukaryota; kingdom Metazoa; phylum Chordata; class Mammalia; order Carnivora; family Felidae; genus Lynx; species Lynx canadensis. The sequence continues at coordinate 72,006,275 of NC_044311.2, forward strand.
AGGAAACAAACTAATTGCTCTAGACATGCATAGCCCTTCTAAAAAGAAATTTTCTCCTTCCTAAGGAATTTTGTCCTAGGAAAAGGCACTGGAAAATATAATGAATAATGTTCCAAAAATATCTTTAAGGTAGACATGACAATGAATGCATTCTATTAGGCCGTTTCTTACTGTGTCTATCCATAATGGCCAGTAGCATCACACTAGAGCATAATCCAATAAACATCATCATGTCAGTCGAATATGAGCTTAAAAAACTAGCAGAATGAAGACTTTTACTTAAGTCTCAGTTTGCACAGATGGCACTTATCTCTCTGATGCTGGCAACTCATATTTGAACTACATTACAAATGTATTTTGTTTAATTATTTGCTTGGAGCCCGTCCAAAGTTTTTAATATCTATCAGCCTTTATGATTGATTCTTCTAGTACTTTGCAACCCACCAAGTATCATCACAACCACAATGAGAGTGAAGAGAGACATATGTGATCCAAGAATCTGAGCGAGATGACTCAGTCAGCATCTTCTCCCTTGGTGTACAAGGGTAGGGACTGCTACTGTGTCATCTGGAGCATGACAATGAGAACACAGTCACTGGTTTTTCCTGATATAGCTTGCAATCCATCTGGGACTCTAGACATCCATTCTCATTCACATTCATGCACATCCCCTATTACTCCAACTCCTACACCTTTTGGCAGGAAATATCCACACAGCTGGACTGGATTCATAGGATGTTTTTATTTTTTGCCTCATTAAACTGTAGCTTTCCTCAAGCAATGTGTTTTCTTTATATTACAGCCCAGAAATCATTGAACAGGAAGAAGTCATCTCAGATAAGTGCTTCAGGAAAAGGCTCAGGAATGGGCAACAAAAAGCATGTTCCTTCTGTTTTATGGAGTATTCACACAATTCTCCCTCCTCGACTCCCTACACTGGACAAGTATTTATTGAATATTCTGTAAAAAATTCTCTCTGGTGCTAGCTAGGCAGGTTTGTAACTGCTGTGGTTATTATTTGTTGCCTATAAGATTATGGATTAGAGAGCAGTAAGTCAGCCAGTCAGCAAATACTGCCAGGAACTGTAACAGGCTGGGGAGATGGTGGTAAACAAGACAAACAGATGTGATCCTTACAATTTGGAAGGGCTGAGTGACATTACACAAATATTTTCAAGTGTGGTAAGTGCCATAAAGGAGAAGCACAGGGTATTATGGGAAGAGACAATAGCAGGATGTAAGACAAATACCTCTTTCTTTATTTAGATGTGCCAGGAAAATATCTCCTCTCTCGATTATCCGGTGCCAACCTTTAGAATTTGAGGACTTCCCCATTTTTTTAAATGTATTTTTTACTTCCAGTATAATTAACATATAGTGTTATCTTGGTTTCAAGTGTATAATACAATGATTAAACAATTCTATACATCACTCTGGTGCTCATCACAGTAAGTGTACTCTTAATCCTCTTCACTTATTTCACCCATCCCCCTACCCACCTCCCCCCTGATAACTACCAGTTTGTTCTCTATGGTTAAGTCTGGGTTTTTTTTTTCTCTTTTTTTTTCTTTTTCTTTGTTTTGTTTCTTAAACTCCACATATAACTGAAATCATATGGTATTTGTTCAGAGCTTCCCTGCTTTGATTTCTCATATCATAGCCCTGTTTGAAGGACAGAACATTCACTGAAACTATCATAAGCTGGTTATTAGAATGCTATTCAACTAATTTAAATATCTTCATAATTCATGCAGAAAGATCATCCTTGCCCTTAATGAAAAAGAATTCCATATTCATTTCATAGGAAATGAATTATTAAATTGGGAAATTTAATATATTGGTTATTTGCTTTAAATTCTCTGTGAGTCAGTCTGTTCAAAGACTTCAAGTGAATTCTTGATTATTCCAATAAAGAGAAAGTTGGCCTAAGTATTTATCCAGTGAGATTGGGTTCAAGTTCCTCCAAAGAATAGTGGGAAAGCTATCTTTGGTACACGTGTAGCAGATTTGCAGTGGTTCTCAAAATGCAGCTCCTGCATCAGCATCAGTGGCATCCACCTGGGAACTTGTTAGAAATGCAAATTCTTGGTCCCATATTCAACCCACTGAATCAAAAACTCTAGGGATGAAGGCATCATGCTGTGTTTTAACAAGCTCTATGAGTGATTCTGATGCATGCTAAAGTTTGAAAACCAATAGCATAGTGTTAACATCATGGGTTTGTAATCGGACAGATCTGGAAACAGCTCCAGCTCTCTACCCCTTGGTAGTTGTGTGACTATAGGTAACAATCTCCTTATGCTTCCATCTCTTCGTAGTAGAAATATTGGTAGAATGTTAGACACAGTAATAATAGTGTCTAACTTTTAAGTTTGATGTGAGGATTAAAAGAAGCAATCCTTGTGAAGTTAGGTAAGCATAGTATTTAAAAAGTGTTGGCGGCTATTTCTAATGGAGTTTTATCTGTTTTCATTTATGGTATTGGACTAATGGGTTATTGATTTGGTTTACTTGCAGGACAAGCTGGGGCTATATTTATTTCTAATCTGGGTGACATCATGCTCAAGAAGGCAGTAAATATCAAAACTGTCATCAGAGCTATCAATGTATTTCAAAGACACAGAAAAAAACCTCCAAGCTAACATATATAATCAAAAGGTATCATCCACTGGGAGCACTGGATAGAGAAGCATCTCTCAGACTAGGAGGCTTTCACAGGCTTCAATTTTGTCTGGGATAGGTCTGACCTATCCCTAACCCTCTGCGTGGGGCTATGGGATAAAGTCTTCCTTGTTGCCTTGCCAGCTCAGCTGATCTCTCTCTTTAGAACTCTTTCTCTGAACCTCTCCTATGACACTGATCACTTCTGCCATGTATTACAGTTATTTATGAGCATGCCATTATTGGCCAACCAGATCACCTTCTTGAGACAGGACCCAAATCTGAGTTATCTTCATACCTCCCTCAGCTCCTACCATCATGGGATGGTATCAGCCCTTGGGATGGGATCAGGGTCTTGGGAATGCATGAATGAGTCAACGAATGAGTGAATGAATGTTTTCAAACCTAAGTGCAAAGCTGAAACAATGTACTTCATACTCTTACCACAGTAGATAAGCACTAACCATAAGAAAAGAGACAAGCTATCTTACCTTCCCCCAAAGTCAAATTTGATCCCTATTATCACCTAGAAAAAAATGGGATCAAGTGGATTTTGCTTCCTAGAACCAATTGGCAAATACATATCCTGTTTTTGTTAAGTACTTAATCTCTTAGGACCATGGAAATATCCACAGCTGCAAAGAGGATGGCATTTCCTTGCCACTTTATACTTTAAATATATTAAGAGAATCAATGAGAAATTAGATTAATCTTTGTATTTTAGGATATAGTGCAGTGCACTGCACATAGAAGGTGCTCAATCAATATTTGTTGAATACATGAATGAAAGAAGGGCTGTAAAGTGCTGACCTTGGCAGTATAAGAAGAAAGCAATCAGGCAAGTACAATAAAACGACTTACTTATCACTTTCGTCTTAGAAGCCAGACATTCTGGCTCTTTTTAAACTCAAGTTGGGAGGCTATGTGCAAACCTGAGAGACTAGGATTGGAAAGTCCAGTAGATGGAATTTCACATTAGAAATTCATCCTCTCCTTCCCCAGGGAAGATGCTCAGAGGCTAGAGGAAGTGCCCTGCTTTAAAAAGTTTTCATTGGCAGCAGTGTGTTTTCAGTAATAATAATACTGGGCATTCTTGGAACTCGGCCTAATGTTATATTTCTTTTTTGTTGATTTATTCTTTTGAATAGATGTTACATATCTCAAAAAGAAAAAAATTAAGGTATCCAGTGGCAAATATTCCTCATACCCCCATCCCCGATTTCCCTAATTCATCCATCCAGAGTGCCTTAACCATACATAACCACTGTGAGTAGTTTCTTACATATCCCTCCAAAGTGTCTTTCTGCTTATACAAGCAAACACAGATATTGCACATATTTTCATTTTCCTGCCTTTTTAACAAGAGGTAACATACTATACCAATTATTCTGTACTTTGCTTTTATCACTTAATACATCTTAAAGATTTTTCTATATCAGTACACAGAGAATTACTTCAGTTTTATTATATGTGTATGATATTCCGTTGCAAGGGTATACCTTAACTTACTTATCTGGTATCTTATTAATGACTAGATTATTTCTTATTGTCATTAAAATCATTGCTATAATAAATAACCTTGAACATAGTGCTATATGTTTTCCAGGAGCAATAGTAACTCATTATCTGTAAATTTAGAAAAATTATCTTGATTTTGGGCCAGACACAAACAAAAAACTATACCAATATTTATAAAAGTGTTAATGTTTCAGTTACTTGGATTATACTTAAAACTCTTTTCTCTCTGTGGTCTATGTTGTGCATTATTTACTGCACACACTGCTTTACTCTTGATTTTAATCCAATCTCTGTCCTTCAAAGACCCCTCTTAAGTCTTCTAACATTCCTGTGTTGGGCACTAATTTTCACTCAATTGGTCAGATCAAAATCCTCTTTCTCATCTCCAACATCCAATCCCTCAGCAAGTTTTCTCAACTCTCCCTTCAGAATAAATCTTGAACACCATCTCAACACCATCATTGATGGCACCTTGCTCTCATCTTTCACCTGGACCGCTCCTCACTGATTTCCTGCTTCCACCTCCCCACCTGCCCCCATAGTATTCTCCTTAAAAATCAGGATGGGATTTTGAAAAAGGAAAATCAGATCATGATGTTGCCTTTAGGCTCAGTCAACCATGATTGGCCCCCATTTACTCTCCAACATTGAGGTTAACACTCTCCTGCTCATTCACTGTGTCCTGTCACAGAACAGAACTAGACTTGTCCCCACCCCCATGGCTTTGTACTTGCTATCCCTCTTGTCTTCCACCAGACCCTTGTGGCTCCTTTTCATTTTCATGTTTAGGTCTCAACTCAAGTGTCATCTCCTCAAAGTGGCCCCTGATCATATCATAAAAAAATAATACTTCCACCATTCTCTATCCTTTTATCTTGCATTTGTTTTCTTCATAGAACTTATTACCAATCATGGGTATTTTTCTAACTGTTAGCTGCTGTCCTTCCCGCTAGACTGAGATTGTTGCTCTGCAGAGCCTGGGCTTTCTCATTTGCTGCTAAATCTACAGCACTTAGAGTTGTGCACATGATAGGTGTTCGGCAAACATCTGTGGAATGAATAGGTGGATTATAAAATAAAATTTGTTTAACTGTGCATTTTTGGATAGCTTTGGAAATGGAGTAGTATTGAAAACTAGGCTTCAACTCATAGAAATGCTATCATCCAAAACAGCTTTCATAATGTCTGTGTAATATCTCATTTTAATATGTGTCATAAAAAAGGAGTGGTGTGGACTTTGGCAGATCCATATATCTATATCTATATCTATATCTATATCTATATATCTATGTAATATATACATATATCTTTATGTATATATATAATATATACATATATCTTTATGTATATATATATGTAAGATATATACATATCTTTGGAAATTTGGGGCAAATCTCTTAATCTCTTTGCAGCTCAGTTTTCTCATTTGTAAAATGGGGATTTGAATGATATGAACTCAAGTTATATTTTAATTATCTATTAAGTGAATAAGTATTTTCAATTAGTATGTTCCAGCCACTGTGCTAGGCATTGGGATCACTGGTGAACAAGACTGATGACAGCACTCCATTTGTGAAGCTTACAGCTTAGTGGGGGAAGTCACATTTTTCCAAATGGTGGTAAGTGGGATAAGGAGAGATACGCGGTACAACAAGAGCACAGAACAGGGGCCCTGACCAGGTCTAGGATGTTGGCATAGGCAGAGACATGCGACTTGAGATCTGAGATGTCAGGATAGGCAGAGACATGTGACTCTGAAGGGTGGTCTAGTTGTAGTTAATTAGGTGCGAAGGGGTTGGGGAGAGGGGACAGCACTCCAGTGTCAGGAGAGTGGCACATGTAAGAAGGGGAAGCAGGTCAGCGTGGCTGCCTGCAGAATGACAGGGAGAGGAAGGGGCTACGCTGTGTTACTCAGTGGGCTGTACAGACTTGTGGACTGTTTCCATTGTCTGTCACCACACTGCAATAAGTCTAAACATTGAAAGTATGCATTTAGACATTTTTACAGCAATTTCACAAAGTAAGTTTATTTTTGTTGAATCTAATAATAAAAAAGTTGGGCTTGCATTTTGCATGACTTTTTGTTTCTGTTTCATTTATCTGAGTAATTAGCCTTTATCACATTTATAAAAGCATGGATCCGCAACAGAGTAGATGCTAAAAAACAAAACAAAACAAAGCTGGCCCTTCAGTAAAAATAGTTTGTACAGCTCTGGGCTGAACTTTATGAGCTAAGTTAAAGATTTTGGTTTTCATCTTGCAAGAAATAGGTGTAAAGTGCAGCAAATGCTCATGTCGTTGGCATACTAATGCACAGTTTGCATGGGAGGAAAAACTCTGAGGTGACAATTTCCTTTACTTCAATAATAACTGAGTAAAACCAACCTATGTGCACTTATAAGAAATGAGATTGTGAGCCTTTAGATGGGACTTATTTATTCCTGTGTCTCCAGAGCCTTTCTGAATTACAGAGAGAAATTCAATAATATTTGCCGAATTAAATTTTAACTATAATTCAGAATAGTCATTCTCAAAGTTTGCAGCCTGTGACCCAATTGGGAGCACCTGTAACACTCCCTTTGGACCCCTGGTTTGTCCAAGGCTCACTGTTTCTGGGGAGGGAACCTACAAATCAGGGAATGAGGAAGGGCTAGGGTCTCATGGGGACACATACCCTCCCCACCCTAAGCTTCAGAAATAGTGCATACAGTGGCCTTCAAAAACAAGAAAAATGGTGGTGGGGATGGGGCGGCATTTAAACAGTTGTGTATCTGAATTACAGTCTAAACTTTCCAACTAATTCTGGATAGAATTTTAAGCACCTCCGTCATTTTCCACAAGCAACCATCAGTTACCAACTGGAGCACATAGTTCTTTCTGTGTTAAATCTAAAGCTCAGTGATTCTTATAAAAACCCAGCAGTCCCCTTTGGTGTTACAGAGAAGAATTGAGGGCAAAGGACTGGAGCTGGCTTATACTCATTCAGTTTTATCACACAGAGAACAAAACCACCAGAGCACAAACCCCAGTTTTTGTTGAAGGTAATTAAATGCAAACTCACTCCAGCAAAATCACCAAGATCCACACTCGAAGCCCCTTTATTCTATTACCTTTCACTACATCCTCTTTAGCCTGATGACTGAAATCTGTAAGCAGTTGTCCCTGTCATTAGTGTGAGTTATTGAGAGTCCAACTGTAATTCTACCGTCTTTACTGACTCTGGGTTATATCCCAAAGGGAAATATGTCAGGCTAGTAGGGATCACATGATAATGACTTAACCTGTCAAGTCTTAATAATCTTATAATGGAGAAAAGCAGTGGCAAGGATTATTTGAAACAAAGGATAATCCTGAGTGACATTTAGAAATCCTGATTTTTTTTTTTTTTTTTTTAAATAGCTCTAGCCTCCTAAATACAGTTAAAATCAGGTTGCTTCCCCATCTGGCAGCAGGGGGCAGCCGATCAGAGTCAGCTCTGGCTCTGAAAGTAGTTTCAAGGATGAAAAATTTGCTGTGGAAAAATCCTCAAAGGGCTTAAATCTAAATGCGGACAACCCAGGAGTTGATTCCTCATTTTAAATGTATTTTTTTTAAATGGCTGAGTTAAGTATAAAGAATTTTGCATTTACTTTCAGTTCATAGTCTAGTTTATATTAGGTTGGACTTCATGAAATTGCCCTGTGTGTGTGTGCATGTGTGTGTGTATGTGCGTGTGTGTTGTGTGTCAAAAGCTATTAAATATTGGCAATTTCTAAGGGTTAGATCTAATACTTTGGAGTAGAATTCAGATATAGATACTTTAAATATACATGAAGGACAGGCACATGTTGTGACCAGTAACAGCCGTTGGTTTCAAGGGAGAGTGATGAGTCCTTGTGAAAACCTACCTTAGCCTCTCCTTGCTCCCCACAACTGGGATCATGGGTATTCCTCAACACCCCATCTATGGTGTCTGTTCCAGAACCAAGTACCTCTTCAACTTTGGGTCACACTGCCCTTGCCCACTTTGTTGTTCTGTCTCCATAGTCAGCGAACACCCACCTTGCTGTCACAGTCACCTGCTCATCAGATCAGGATACAGTTGTGGCTAAAATCACAGGCTCCAGAGTACTCTCCTTATTTTCAGAGCCCACAATGGGAAACAGAGTTTCTATGTCTGAGTTGCTGAGCCTTGAGCGAGCTCTTTGTCTGTTCTGTCAGTGGTTCTTAAAGCGTGATCTAGGCATCACCACTACCTGGGAACTTGTTGCAAAAGCAAATCCTTGGCCTACTCAAACCTACTGAATCTGAAATTCTCAGGGTAGGGTCCAGCAATCTGAGTTTTATCAAGTCCTTCAGGTGATTCTGATGCATGCCGAAGTTTGAGAACTATTGGATTAGGTCATAAAACTGCATTTCTCCTTTGATTTTCTTCTGTTACCGATGGCCTTTGATAAGCTCTTTTTCCTAGACAGTATCTGATTTCCTTTCCAGCAGTGTAAAAGTTTAGCGGAATCCCAGGCTTTGGAGGTAGGCCCTTGTTATGCATGGAATGGCTTCCCAGTTGCCAAATGCCACCCTCTTGGGACGCTAATATCACCTACTCTGGGTTCAGAATAGTTAGCTTCTGCCTACGTATTAGAACTCCAGGAAACTAGCTATTAGTGTCAACTAAAACTGGAGTTCCTGGTGCCCATAAACTTGGTGCTTTGCCTATCCAGATGAGTCTCCTATGGATGGGCTCTGCCCCTAGGCCTGTCCTGCTTTAGTGGGAAGGTCCTGTACTACATCTCATCCTTCTGTAACTTATGAGGACTAAAAAACCAGGTTTGGATTTCAGGTACAGTAAATGCTTTCTAGGTTGTTTATATTTGAGTGTTAAAATAAGAGGAGGTATTAGGATCTGTCATTCAAGTGGCTAACTTAGGGCCACTTGGGTGGCTCAATGGGTGAGCATCCGACTCTTGATTTTTGGCTCATGTCATGATCTTGTGGTTTGTGGGATAAAGTCCTGGGTTGGGCTCTGTGCTAACAGCATGGAGTTTGCTTGGGATTCTCTCTCAGTCTGTCTCTGCCCCTCCCCAAATTATAGCATGCTCTCTCTCTCTCTCAAAATAAATAAATAAACTTAAAAAACAAATTGGATAACCTAATCCTAAAAAAGGCCTGAATTTGTCCTTTCTTCCCCAAAAGCCATTTCATGCTTGCTCAAACCTTTCATCATTTTTATCTGTGTAGTGAATGGAGGAAAAGGGAAATGCCATCTCATAAAAATGTGATTTTTGAGAAAGAAATAGTATTATTTAAGAATAACTTCAACATTTCTTTCAGACAATACCTGTTTGTTTATTTGTCCACTTCCTCATCTGCCATGTTGAGATTCTTAAGGAAAGAAATCTGTCTTGTTCATTCTTGTAGTCTAGTACTAGCTTGTAAGGCATTAAGTAATTGCTCAAGGAATGTTTGAGAAATGAATGACTGAACACACACACACATTCATATGAAAAATAAAAGGTATATTTCTCTGAATTATCTAACTTAATGTTACCACAATCAAAATGGATTACATGGATTTGATCAATATTTAAACTCAATATCTATTGTCGTGTCCAGGATGGAGGCATAGACGTAAATTAGTGCTAGGGTTGGATAACTGTCAATAAAGAGCCTGGCAAAGCTACTATCCTTAGAATGCAGGTCATAATCACATCTTAGGCTGTAAAGACTTCAAAGGACAACTATTCAGCTCCTTTCATTATTTTAGAGGAGGAAACTGAGGCCTATAAAGGTGAAGTCAATTTTATAAGGTCATTAGGCTGGTTAATGGCAAACCAGAACAGAACCCAGACTTTCTGACTATCATTTTTTTCTCAGCCTGCATTTGAAATCACATTTGACAATTATTTATAATGATAGAATCACATTGGAAAGGATGACTGTTCCCCAAATGCTTTTTTCAAGATTAAAAATATCTTAGAAAAATGACGAGATGCCCAAAGCCGTATGCTCTGATGTATTTAAATTACTCTTATCTGTTTCTTCTAAGAGAAAGTTGCTATGTGTTTTTCTCCCAAAGAAGTTCAAAGAAGTGTCACTTCCAAGCTTATACATGAAAAATTCCTTGGATATAGCATGCTCCCAAGAACTCAAATGCTAATCAGAGAGGTCCTGAAATATTCAGTTAAGTTCATATCTTAAACTTAATTTTCTTTAATTTCACTAGTAACAAAAGAAATAGAAATAAAAATGAGATATCAATTTTTGTATATGAGTTTGGCAAAGATTAAAATGAGTGACACCCTTGGGGCACCTGAGTGGCTCAGTCAGTTAAGCATCCAACTTGGTCCTGAGTTCGAGCCCTGTGTCCGGCTCTGTGCTGACAGCTCAGAGCCTGGAGCCTGCCTTGGATTCTGTGTCTCCCTCTCTCTCTGCCCCTCCCCTGCTTGCCCTCTCTCTCTCTTCAATAAAATAAACATTAAAAAAAAAAAAGAGTGACACTCTTTTTGCTGGTGTATAAGGAAATAATATTCATTCCCTGTCAAGAGGAGGGAAATTAACAGCCTTTTTGGGGGGCAGTTTGTTGATGGAATCAACTTTTTATTTTTTTTATGTTTTGGAATCAAATTATTAAATGCCTAGTCTTCATTCAATAATTTTGCTTTGAGTTATTTACATTAATGATATGACCCACAAAGTACAAATATGCCCATATACCAGAATGTTTATCCCAATATTATTTAAAATTATAGAAAAATGAAAATTACCCAAAGTCTATGAATTCGGATTAGTTATACACATTATGTTAACTCATAAAACAAAATTCTATAGAGTTGTTAAAAATATAAATAATATCTATATTTACCAAGATCTAAAGAATTCCAGGACATAGGGAAGAAGGGAAAAGTGAGGTTCAAAATCTCAAGTATATTATGATCATATTTATGTAAAAGTGTGTGTGTGTGTGTGTGTGTGATTATAGGTAGGCATGCATAATGATAACCCCCAAAATGTTGAAAGTGATTACCCTAGGATGGTGAAGTTGAGCTGCCTTTTTTTTTTTGCTCTTTATGTTTGCATGAATTTTATACATGAATAGGTATAAACTTTATAATTAGAAAAAAAAACAAAGATCTATCTTTGTATTTTAAATGAAATGAAGCTGAATGTTTTGGTTTTGCTTTATGATATTCTGACGAGTATACACTAGGCAAAGACATTTAAGACATTTTAAACGTCACAAGTGACAGGGTTTCAAATATAATTTGATTTAATTCTTATTCCAAATTGGAAAAATAAATTTAATTTAAGCTCCATTTGTGTTCTTAACTTTTTTTATAAGGACACCTTTGATGACATAATTCGTGACCCCAGACTCTTATGCACATATATCTTGTATTGTTTCCAGCAGTGATGGCTGTTCTGGACCATGCGTGTTCTTCCTGCTCACATAACCAGTGACTCTTGTTAGTAGGAAATCTACAGCAAGTCATGGAAATAACTATGGCCACCTGCTGCACAAGTGCTCTGTGCACATGTGCCTTCCACATGGGAGCTGTTGCCCACTGTACCAGCCAATGCTGCTAACGTTGGCACTTCAGGGAACTCATCCTAGATGAAATGACTGGAGGCAGTGGAGCCAAGTACAATCCCTTCGTTTGAGAAAACTAATTTCAACACCAGCAAAACGTCTATTACTAAAAAGCAAGCACTTCAAATGGATTTTTAACTGAAATTGGAAAACAGTCTGAAATTTGGAACAAGAAATGTTGATAAAACACAGGTAGAATTTTAAGAGTTTTAATTAGTTAATGTGAAGTCTTTTCTTCTTCCTATTTCAAGGTACAGGCCTGTGTTCTGGTGTCAAGTGAGCAAGGGGAGAATGGCAGATGCGCAAAAAATATTCTTTGAATGAATGTAGTTCTACTTCATATTAAACTTTTGTGAGCACCAGAGTCCCTGAAGAGGCCCATCCCCAGAGATTCTGATTCAATAAGTCTGTGGGGCTGATGGGCAACCTTGAGTAGCAATGATTCAGATTATAGTCTGCTCCCTACATTTTCTGATGCTGAGTTTGAATTGTGGCCCACTCAGACATGCCTGATGGAAGAAGATCACTTCTCTATCTGCGAAGTTTGTTCCAGTATTCAGAAGGACCTAATGAGACACAAAAGAAGGGAATATCCTTCCGGACCAGCTAGGCAGATCTGCCAAATCCAGCCTGGCAATTGATGAGCACAGCAGATGCCCTGGCCAGCTCGCTTTCACATCCAGTATGCACCAACCCTCTCCAGATTGAGCCGACTGGCACACAATTTGTGCACATGAATAGCTGCTACTCTGGAAATTATCCTATATGTATTTTCATTGAGTAAAATTTGCATTTCCATATAGAATATTTCTGTGTAAGTGGATATGGCAAGATATATATATATTATGTTATATATTATATTATATTATATTATATTATATTATATTATACATAATTTAAAAAGTTGTGTGTACCAAACCAGGAATTAAGCTAAATGTCTGTTGGGTAAACCAGGCTATTTAGGGAGAAGGAAGGGCAGTGAGAATTAGCATTTATGAAGCCTCTGTTGTCTATCATGCACTGTTAAGGACCTTCAAACAAAGTGTCTCAATTAATGATTAGCACCAATAACACAATGAGATGGGCCCTATGATGCTTATTTGGTGAATGAGATCTCTCAATGTCAGAGGTAGACAACTTATCTAGAAAAATGAAATTACTGAATAGTATATCTGGAATTTGAATTCAGTTACATATGATTTCAAAGTCTATATTGTCTCTGTTCTCATCAACTCAACATGGAACAAGTAAAAAATTACTTAATTAGATAATAGTATTATGGATGTAACATCAATTTATATTCTGCAAACCATTTATTACTGTGACTGTGTGCCTTTTTGCTGAGTACACAAAGGATCAATACTGATACTCTAATTGCTTGGAAACTACCATCTCTAAAATACTGTCTTATGTAGTAGACATTTGACTGAATTAATATTCTTTTTAAAACATTATTTTATTACTAGTGAAATCTTGTAAGTTAAAGAGTCATTATGTTTGTGTGTTCCCCACATTACAAATGGTCAGATGTCAATTTTATAGCATTCTGAATACCAGATTTTGTCAGAAGTACCAGATTTTGTCAGAAGTAATCTGGCTGTGAATCAAACCCAGAAAAGAAACCGAGCTTCTTAAAAGTCCTGTGTGATTTTGTTATTATATGAAAATTATTTTCTTAAATCATTGTGTATGTGGAGGCAGGGGAGCTGGGGGTAGGCTATTAAAGTGAAAGACTTACATTAGCCCTAAATTACATTATTAAATATACTATTATTCCCTAAAAAATGGTACTTTTGAAGAATTTATAACACAGGAAAATGGTAATATATAACGTGTGAGAAAAAGCACAATCAAGGTTTATTTGCAATTTTATTTCAATTAAAGAAAACCATATATACACAGAAAAAAGATTTGGAGAAATTGCAACAAAATAATAGTAATGGCTATCTTTGGGATGTGCTTACAGTCATTTTTGTTTTCTTTAAACCTGTTCATATTTTTTTGTTATTCATTCCTACCATGACTATATATTACTTTAATAAGAGGAAATGCATCACCTTTTTTAAAAAAGTTAACCTACTGATTCGTCCCTTATTAAAACTTAAAGCAGGCAGTACAGATTATGTTGAAAGCATAGTTGTGGCCTATCTTCTACCATGTGTTCATCTGTGCATGTATATGTACGAGAGAGAGAGAGAGAGAGAGAGAGGGGGAGGGAGAAGAGAGAGAATGAGAGGGATGGGAATTGGGAACTGAGGGTGGTATGGGCAGGCAAAATAGTTTCTGAATGCTGATATTTTTCTTCTGCTACTATTTTCAGGGTTTTGGAATCAGGCTCACACACTGACAAAGTACATTACCATAATTCAGTATGAAAGATGCTAACACATGTTAGATGGGACCCATCTACTCGTTTGAACATGTGGAGTAAGAAGGAGATGAAGAAGTTTTCGTCTGTGTAAGAGAGAGCCTACTTCTTGTGTTCTTAAGGATAAAGTGAGTTAGTAAACTTCTTAGTACAGTACTTGACATTTAGGAAATGTTAGCCATTATTATTGAATCAAAAGGAGTTACTTAGTTTCTAATTTAAGCTTTGAATCTAATGATTTCCCCCTTTTAGTCCCTTCTAGGTAGCTTAATTTTGCTCTGTTAACTTTAAGAAAAACTTTCAATCTGCAAAGGAAGTCTGACTACCCAAAAATTAGGCCTTTGCCAAGAGGGCTGGACATAGTTATGTGTAGGTGCTCCTGATAGGAGAAGGGACAGGGTGTCATGTACCTCTCTGGAGTCTAGTCACCAAGAAGAAAGATCAGGATGAATGGTGATTTATAGGATCCTTGACCTACCAAACCTTCTCTCTTGTGCTGTCTCTAAGATTGCCTTGGAAGGCTTAACCCATATGGCATGGCTATAAGCACTGCCTTCAGCACTGAGATATGCCCTGGGCTGGGCTTTCTAAAAATAAAGTTTAAGTGGAATACACTGGACAGCCTATATGACAGCTTGAGTTTCCCTGGTTACTCACTTAAATTCCAGGTGTACAAAATGATCACTGGACTGAGTGCATTATTGTATACTAAAATGGAATTAATGGGATATTATAGTCATTTGATCAGCCAACACATGCTTATTATGCCCCTACTATATACTAGGTGCTAAAAAATATAAATACATGCATAAAAGTAGATCCTATCCTCAGGAGCTTTAAGCTACTAGTGTGATGGTGTTTACCCTGTTGCAATTGTAAAAAGCCCATATTGTTTTACTTTTAGGAAAATACTAATAAAATCCAAATAAAGTGTGGAATCTAGTTAATAGTAATGTACCAAAGAACCAATGTTTCATTAGTTGTGACAAATGTACCAGAGTAATGTAAGATGCTAACAATAGAGGAAAGTGAATGCAGGGTACATGGGAACTCTATTATCCTAGTGGTTTTCTGTAAACCTCAAGCTATTCTAAAAGAGAAAGTTTGTTTTAAAAAAATCAAATACCGTTCGTTAAACACTCAGTTTTGCCTTCAAGCACACTTAAAATCTGTCAACTCTGGCTTCCTTTTACATAACCATCTTATAACAATTGCCTCAATTTATTTTCTCCGGGAAAGCCCAATGTGTTCCCCAGTTTTAGCTGCAAGTCCCAGCTGCACAGAATGTGGTTTTTGGGTTGCCCTTACAGTGGCTAGAAGACATTTATAACAAGATGAGGTGGAATCAGGCCAGCTCTTGGCTTGGCAGAAGCAGGGTGTCCTTAGTGTTTCTGAATACCTGGTTCTAAGTATTTGGTCATTCTGGAATCCTAGTTCAGGGGTGTTAGCATCATTTCTCAAGACCATCCAACAACCACCAGGTTTTGCGCATTTGAAACAGGAAGGGGGCAGGAAGATAAAGCCTGTCTTGTGTGAAATGATAATGCTGTCTCCTTGCTGGGTTTCAGTTTCTTCATCTGAAAATCGGGGTGATGTCTAGCAGTTCTAGCATTGCTTGGTTCCTCTTGACCACATCTAAACAGAGCAATAGCAGCAGCACCCCCACCTCTACCGCCTCTACCACAGCCTCCGCCAACACCCCCACCTCACCTCCTCCTCTACCTCCATCACCATCACCCTTCTGCTGCCTCTGTCTACCACCTGATCACTTGCACCTGAATCCCCACTTCTGCTCCCACCACATCCACCACCACTGTTGCCACCACTGGCCCTCTTCCCTCTGCCAGCTCCAACATTACTTTCACCACCACCACCATCACCACCACATGATTATGGTATCAGAACCTTTCACATCAGGAAGATTGGCTCTGAAGAGGCAAAAATCTTTGGGATAAAGTCTTCGGAGGTGAATACAAAAATGGGGATGAACCCTCTCAAGTAAAGCTCCATAGAGATGAAATAGCTTATGACATTCAGGGAAGAAATTCCTCCTTTCACTTATTAAAACGTGGGCTAGCAGCCCACCATATTTCCCATTAAGTTCAGTGGAGTATAGATGCTAGAGAAGACTCCTGCTCATTCCTAACGTGGTTGGAGGAGAAGTTAGAAGATATTCAGTCTGCTTCAGAACTGTGCATCTGCACAAAAGGCCTTCAAATCTGGTTACTCAGAAGATTCAATGAGAGCTGTGTAGTATAATTAGATCAGCATGATGAATTCAAACTTCTAAACCATCCTTTAACACTTTGGTGGGTAAGGGAAACAGTGTGTTTAATAAAACTGTATCCACTGAGATTGACATTATAAAGTTCATTAACAAATCTCCACAAAGTAAGATTTTAGGGGGAAGATACAGAGAAACACAATGAAAAGGTAAATACTTTAAGTGGGGAAAGGAGCTATCAAGTTAGACATGCCTCAAGGAGGATATGCAAGGATAGGCTAAAAGTTCAAATTCCTTTCTTAGAGTGTTTCAAATTTAAAGAAGACATTGTTCCATTTTAGAAACTGATTTGCAGGGCATTGCTGCATCTTGTAAGTTCCCTGGGACCTACAAATGCTGTTTCCTGCAGGTTGTGAGACCAATGCTGGCCTGTCTTAAGCCATTAGACCCCAGTCTTAAATCTCCTCTGTAGTTCAATGTACAGTCACCTACTGGATTAGCGGTTAAGTTCTGATGCAGCAATTGTCAGAAGTGTTTTATTCATGGAGATCACAAGACACAAGCCCGAAACGGATGGCCTGGTCTAGTGAATGAATGAATGGCTCATGGACTAAGGAAAATGCTGCTTTGTGCTATTGGAATTCTGCCCCATGATGTCATGCCATTTGAATTCCTCCAGGAAACTCACTGCACCTAAGAACTACACTTCAGTTTCCTTGTTGTGAAATTAAGTTTCCTATGTGGACTCCTTTTTATGAGGCTGGATGTTTAGGTTTGGGGAAATTACAGCTTCAAAGGAAGTCTGAAGAAAGTGAAGGCTGGGCATTAGGTTCTGATACATGTGCCTTTGTGTGTTAACTAGACACATAGACTTTTAGGCCTGGAATAGATCTTAGAACATAAAACCCAGTTAGGCCCTTCATTTATATGCATGCAGAGAAGTCCAATGAGTTGACAGTTTACTGTCATCTAATGCATGCAGAGAAGTCCAATGAGTTGACAGTTTACTGTCACCTAAACTTCCATCACCTAGAGTCCAGCAGCCCAACTAACTGCTCATGAGCCATGAAGGGGTTACAGCCGAGCCAGGAGTTGCTGCCCTTGATCTCTGTCAAGTGACCAGGCAGGTCTGTCTGGGGCACAGGCAAGGTCTGTGAGTTTCCTTGGAGAGCAGCCTGGGAAGAGCAGGGTCTGATGGTGCACAGCTGAAAAAGCTGCAAGGCACTTACCCAGAGAAAGGATGCATTTATATAATTTATTATCAACTTATCATCCTATAAAATGAGGGTGGATAAAAAAAGAAAATGAGAGTGGTATGATCATAGCCCAATTCGTTCTCTAGCAGTGCAGCCCAGAAATGCTTGGCACTGGGGCTCTTCAGCATTTCATCAGGTGCAGGATTTTAAACTTATTCACCGAATTCCAGGGAGGGAGATGGGATACATGCCGATTCTTGTTGGGTTCTAGTCAGGGCAGGGGACCTGACCACGCTTCCCAGGGACTGTCACAGAGGGCATGGTCAGGTCCCAGGAGCCTGGACCTTGGGCATGGATGAGCAGAGATGGGTGAGAACAAAGTATGGAGGACGGGATGGGCAGGGAGGGAGGGAAGGAGAGAGAGAGGGACAGAAGAGGGGGACTGATGTTAGCAGCTCCTGCTAGTGGGAAAGTTTAATGAGAGGGGAAGAGATGCACAGAAGGCTTTTGGGAGACTTTCTGTGTGAGTTGCTGTGCGACTCCTCACTCGCCATTTTCAGGAAACTTCATTAATGATCTAGAGTATTCTCCAAAGCTATGACAACTGGCCATTGTTTCTTCGAAATGACACAGCATATAGATTGCACCATGTGGGGCTTCAGTTATATTCAGGTAAGATAAACTCTACCTAGTATTCATTTCCCTCTAAAGGAATAGCAACCTTAAGCTCCATTTTTGTTCTGCCTGTATTTTTAGAGCAAAATATAACTCCTTAAGAACAGCATGGATTCAATCCACAGAGACCCAATTTAGAGAAATTTCCCCCTCACTTATTAAAGATTAAAGAACCTAATACATTTGTATAGTAGTGTGAGCTCATTACTTTAGTCCAAATAAAGATCTTCTAACACCCAAGATAAATGAGTGAACTATGACTAAGTTTGGTGGCTTTAAGATGTAAAAGATAGGAGGGAAGGGGCATTTAGCAACTTTCTCTCTTCCTCCAAATCATTTATTGAGTGCTTACCATGTGTCTGACAGTGTGGAGTCAGGAAAGATGAATAAGATATACTCAGCAGTTCTTTACATTCAGGGAAATTGAAGTATAACAATAGTGACAGAAACAGTGGATAAAATACAATGTGAAACATGGCATATAAGACATACGCAAAGCGTGGGACACAGGATTAGCAGTACCATTTATTACTCATTATTTGCCAAGTACTATTGTAAACATTGAAAAAAATTACTTATTTTATTATGGTAAAATACACATAACACGAAACGCACCAGTTTAACCATTTTTAAGTGTATAGTTCAGTGGCATTAAGTACATTTGCATTGCTGTGAAACCATCAGCATTATCCATCTCCATGACTTTTCATCTTCCCAAACTGAAGCTCTGTACCCACAAAACACTAACTTCCCATTGTCCACTCCCTAAGTCCTTGCCAACCCCCGTTCTTCTCTCTCTTTCTGTGAATTTGACCACTCTAGGTGTTTCATACATATGGAACCATACACTATTTGTCCTTTAAAATTTTTCTTTTAATGTTTTTATTTTTGAGAGAGAAAGAGAGAGAGAGAGAGAGAGAGCAGAGAAGGGGCAGAGAGAGAGAGAGAGAGAGAGACACTCACAGAATCGGAAGCAGGGTCCAGGATCTGAGCTGTCAGCACACAGCCTGATGCGGAGCTCAAACCCACAAACCGTGAGATGATGAACTGAGCCAAAGTCAGACACTCAACTGATTGAGCCACCCAGGCAACCCTCACCATTAGTCCTTTTATGCCTGGCTTGTTTCACTGAGTATAATGTCACGGTAAGCATTTAACATGCAGTCTTCCTGTACCTCTCAACAACTCGGCCAGATTTGTAGCATATCCCCCATTTTACAGATGAAATAATTGATAATCAGAGAAGTTATTGACTCAAAAATCACAGTTAATGAGTAGCAAAGCCTGGATTTGAACCCTGGTCTTGAGTGCTAAAGCTCAAGCTCTTGCCATAACACTAATTAATCTAGTAGGTGACAGTGGGGAGTCAGGGTAGCTACAAAAAATTAAAGGAAAGAAATAAAACCCAAACCTTTTTGATATAGTTTACACTAGCTGTAGGAATAGGACATCTCTTCCTATGAAAGTAACAAGATCATTAACCAGTCATTTCAAAAAGAAGGTTGATAGGTAGAAGAGGATGTACATCTAAGGTTCACTCTGCCTTTTTACAACAAACTGTTGCCATAAATACATCTATTACTCCATGGAATCCTCCCAGGAAGTGGCTGCCAGACTGAAAATAATTGTGACCGCCTTTTCTGTATCACTCCAAGCAAGCAAAGGACACATTTTTCCTTTGAGCACTGTTTTCTGTGGCCAGTACTTGTGACGTTTTGACCGTTTAAGAGCACTTTACACGTGGAGTCTGAGGAGGGCCACTCCTCAATGTGGTGCACATCACCAGGCTGTTTGGGACAGGGCTGTGTCTACAGAAGCCAGAACAATGGAAGCACTCTGGGATCGAGTGATCATCTGGATGAAGCTTCTGACCACTCCCTCTCTGCGTGCCCAAGGCTCCTTTGAGAGCAGTGCGATCTCCTTCTTTTTGAATCTTCTGGTCCCCAGCTACATCCAGGTTCTCCCTCCCTACCCAGGCCCGTGAGATGGGCAGTTTCTCCCAAGCTCTTGCCTTCTCTGGGGTGCATACATGGAAGATGATGTGCAGCGACAAGGCTCACCTCTCAACTCAGCCTCCCAGATACCACACCCTGGTTTAGCCCCTCGAGGCAGCCTGCTTTTTGTGATAGGAGCTAAAACAACCAAAGGGAACAGCTTTCAAGTTGACCTCTCTTTTTCTCCTTTAATGTTAATTAAAGCAGATACAGTGGAAGGGGCATAACATTATTGCCTCAGGAGGCCTAGGTTCCAGTCCTGACTCGACCACTTAAAAGCTGTGTGTTTGGGAAAGCAAGCTGGTGCAGCCACTCTGGAAAACAGTATGGAGGTTCCTCAAAAAACTAAAAATAGACGACGATACGACCCAGCAACTGCACTACCAGGCATTTATCCAAGGGATACAGGTGTGCTGTTTCAAAGGGACACAAGCACCCCCATGTTTATAGCAGCACTATCAACAATAGCCAAAGTATGGAAAGAGCCCAAATGTCCACTGATGGATGAATGGATAAAGAAGATATGGTATATATATATACAATGGAGTATTACTTGGCAATCAAAAAGAATGAAATCTTGCCATTTGCAACTACGTGGATAGAACTGGAGGGTATTATGCTAAGTGAAATTAGTCAGTCAGAGAAAGACAAATATCATATGACTTCACTCATATGAGGACTTTAAGAGACAAAACAGATGAATTTAAGGGAAAGGAAACAAAAATAATATAAAAACAGGGAGGGGACAAAACATAAGAGACTCTTAGATATGGAGAACAAACAGGGTTACTGGAGGGGTTGTGGGAGGGGGGATGGGCTAAATGGGTAAGGGGCACTAAGGAATCTACTCCTGAAATCATTGTTGCACTATATGCTAATTTGGATGTAAATATTAAAAAAATAAAATTAAAGTAATACTAAAAAAAAAATTAAAAAAGCTGTGTGTCCTTCAGCAATGTGCTAGTGTAATCTGAACTTTGATTTTCTCATCAAATGGGGATAATAGTAATACTGACATCCAAGGTTGTTGTGTAACAATCAAATGATATATACCAAAGCACTTGCACAAATGAAGTACTATACAAGGGTTGATTTTTTTTATAAACTATATTTTCTTTTAGAATCATGCTTAATTTTCTATTTATGGTACATGAAGTTTGCCCTGGACTTAAAGCACTATCTTTATACTAAGTTATCTCCACCATCAGCATTTGTACTGCACGAGCACAAGCACTCACTGTGTGCCCAGTGGTCACCTTGACAGGGGGGGAAACAAATCATCCCATCTTTTAGTGCAGAGATAGCTAAGCTGATACTTATTCCTTGCATAAATGAGTGCATTGCTCATTTGATGCAAAATGAATTACGTCTACTTCCTCACTTCCTAAAAGGAAATCATCTAATAAGCTGGATGAAAGAAGATGAAAATTGGCTTTTAATTAATTATTCAAAGCCTTTAAAAGTGTAACAATTAGCCTGCAGTAAATTATTGTGAGGAGAACAGAAACTCATGTTCAATTAGTCAAATTCTCTGCTATAGCATTTAGATATGGAAACTCAGTTTCTGCTCACTGGAAACTAATCCTCAGGGAAGCTGAATGCAATCTGAATTCTGTGAGCAAGGTTTCTTTTACCACATGAAGAATCACAAAAAGACAGACGAGGTGGTGCATGCAAAGCATGTGACATCTGTGGCCCACTGCTGTCATTATCTATGAGAAAGAAAAACAGGGCTTGAATTCTTAGATGCTTAAGTCAGACAAAGGTCTCTTGAAGGGCTCAGTCACAATTCTCAACACAATGCTTGATTCTACTAATTCTACTCCATCTCCCTTTTCCTATCTACGTCACTATTCACATTCCCTGGGCAGAGCAGAAGGAAACAGGACCAAATAAAGTTTCCTGGTAAAACTGGGTAATTCAAAGATTAGAGCAAAAAATGCTTCATTTCCACGGGACTGTCTCAAAAAATTTCCAGAAGAATATATCCCCCACCCCCAAAGAAACTACAATGGTAGAAAAAGTTTGTCAACTTATAGCCACTGAAATTACAATGTGGACCATTTATGGATGCACAGTTCTTTTCCATACAAAAAAAATGGATGATATCAATATCTTTCATCAGAAGTTATTCCAAATCTTAGAGAGTAGAGAGAACATATCAGAAATTTTAGAAATATGGGTCCACAGGAGTTTCTGTTAGAAGAACAACCATTAACTCAGATGAGAGCAGATTGCTGGCTTCAGAGATGAAAGGTTTATACTCAACCCAGCCTCCTGAGAAGAAACTTTTGTTCAACAAGAATCAAAAGACGCCCTGGTCCCTGGTAGAAGATCTCAGACAGTCTGCAACTTCAGTTCAAATCCAGTCTTGGGCACTCAGGCAATTTTCTTAACCTCTCAGGCTTAGGGTTCATCATTTGTGAAAATCAGATAAAACTGCCCATCTCACAGTGCTGTTGTGAGGATGAAATGAACTGTCTGGAAAGGTCTAGCATGGCCTGACATGTATGAGGAGCTTAACAAATGTCAGTTTCCCTTTCCCTTCTCCCTCTCTTCATCCTTTAAAACAATAAATATGTTTTACAAAACTAATTATGCTGTTTAAAATGGCCATATCACCTGTTACTACTGTATTGAGTTTGTGAACCAGTTTTTGTAAACCTTGTAAGATTTCAATTTATTCCCATTTTAAGTCACTTTTAGCAGTTTTTCTATCATTGTTCAAGGAAGGAACACAAACAAGTGTGGAGCGATGTGTTTCCCCACAACAATCTGCAAGCCTCATTTCTCTACATGCAGAAACTGAAACTCAGTGAAATAAAGTGAAATGCAAGAGTACAAACCAGTAAGTGGCCAAATCAAGACTTAAACTCAGGTCTCCTAAGCTTTCTATGTCCACTTCACAAAGCTAGATTGATTGCCTCTCAATACATTTATTTCTTGATATTTTGTTGCAATGTTAACCTCAAAGTCACATTTAAACTGAGAAAAGCTGTGCTGTGCGTGCACTCAGAAAATCTGTCTTACTGTCTGCTTTAGATACAGCAGAGTAAAAAAATTTAAGATAATTTTCTCCTGGTTCCCTTGTGATCTGACTGGATGGAATCAAGTTAACTGCAGTCCCTGTATCACATCCCCAGTAACCAGAAAGGAGCTGGTGGATGGGGGTTCTTAGGTTGCTGCTTCTTGATATGACTTAGACAGTGTGCAATGGGCTAAAGCTTGAGCTGACTCAGGATTCCAAGCTGGTGTCCCCATTGAGGGAGAGGATATTTGGAATAGTCATTAAGAGCACAGACTTCTAATCCCAGTTAAAGTCCTCTCTCTGCCACTATCTTGTGTCCTTCAACAACTTCCTCAATCTTTCAATGGGGATTAATGGCACCTGCTTCTCAAGGTTATGATAAAGGTGAAAGAAAGAAGGTATATAAACTTCTTAGCACAATTCTGGGTTAGCTAAGAACTGCAGATTCCACGGAGGTTCTGCATCTTGACAGGCACGTACCAGAGGCTCAGTAAATGTTTAACAGAAGTATACCTCCCATCCATCCATGGGAAGAAACCTTTCCTTAGGAGTGCTGTGGGATTTATTTAGCTCAGTGCCCTGTTCTCCTGGTGCAAAGCTTGCTGCTTCACAGCAGCCACTTCCTCTACTGGGCAGCTCTGATGGGAAGGCTGTTACACAGTCCAGATCAGAACCCTTGTCCCTCTACGCACACTCATTCGTCTCAGCTATATTCCACTCAAGGCCTGCTCGGTATATTTTCTGCCTCTTCTATGTGGTTGCACAGTGGAATTGTAGGACTATGGTAGTTTCCAAAATTGGAAAAGAAAAAAAAAAGTTTAAAAGTTTGTGGCCTACAAGTAGCCAAAATTCAGTGGACACTTAGATGTCCTTATTAGGGGTGCCTGGGTGGCTCGTCGTTTAAGCGTCCAACTTTAGCTCAGGTCATGTTCTCATGGTTTGTGAGTTCATACACCACATCAGGCTTTGTGCTGATAGCACAGAGCCTGCTTTAGATCCTCTGTTCCCCCTATCTCTGCCCCTCCCCTGCTGTCTTTCTCTCTCTCTCTCTCTCTCTCTCTCAAATAAATAAACATTAAAAAAAAAGACGTGGGTCTGGTTAATCTACAATGTAGAAAAATTTGCATCTGAACATTCTCATTGGGGCACTCATTCACTAGTTTGCCACAGACCTTCCCTCTCCCAACTTCCTTACACACAACCCTTATTTTCCCACTGAAATTCCTTGTTTATGGTCCAATGTGGAGACTGAGGAGAGAGAAATAGCAGAGATGAAGAAGTTAGGTGATTAACTGAGATAGAAATAGAAGTGGTGATAGGAACAAGAAGCATGTAAGATGAAACAATAAATTTGCAAAGCACACGTGGACTCAGCTCTGAGCAGAGTAATGGTTTCAGTGGCTACTGAAAGAGTGGGCGCTCGGGATGAGGTGAGCTAAGCTACAGCTGAGCCCCCAGCTACAGACCAATTACATCAGAATTCCTGGGGGTGGGACCCACGATCGGTGTTTTGTCAAAGTCCTCCTAGTATTGCAGTGTGTGGCTGCGGTGGAGAACCCAGGAGTTAGCGGCTCTCCTACCAATACCAGCACCAGAAAGGCCTTCAATTAGTGAAGGTAGCTTTTGTGGGTTCAGGCTTTCCTGAACAACAAGGACCCACCTCTACATGTTATCAAATAGAGCTGGGATATACAGGGATTTTTGCACGGACAGAAGGAGAAGGATCAATGAGCAGTATCTGACATGTATTGTTAGCTCCGTGGGACAACATCAGTAGCAGTGGGTATGGGTTGAGCAGTTACTGGCTGTGTGGTGTTTCACAGTAGGTGAGACATGGACCCCCTCTCCTCGGGTAATTTTCTATTGAACGGAGGTTCTCACAAACTAATGAGCAGGGCAGACGTGGCAAATCCTTTTCTGCAGCACCGGGCAAGTGCACTCACCTAAGAAACTGGCAGCGGTCTTTCTCGGTTCCACAGATAGGTATAGTCATCTATTAGAAGCAGTATTGCAATTACTAAGCATTAAAAATGCCATAAAAAAGTTTAAATTTAAGCTCTGAAACATAGAAGGTAATAATAACAATTATGGTTGCCAGTAATTAACCATTTACTATGTGCCAAGGACACATTACTCCTAATTCTCATGCCAACTGCATGAGGCAGGTATAACTATCATTTTTAGCCAAAGATAAGAGTTTTAGGGAGGTTAAGAAATTGTCCATAATCACATCTAGAAAGTGGCAGAGTTCTGATTAAAACCCGGGGTTGTTTGAAATGCTCATTCTGTTACAGTAGCTTGATTCCTCAAAGCAAAGCAGAAACAATATAAAGATAGTACTGGTAGGGAGGAAATAGGATTATTTCCTTTGTCTGCAGTTTCAAATTTTTTTTACAATAAACATATTTTACATGTTATAATCAAAAGTTACTTTGAGGGGGTGCCTTGGGTGGCTCAGTCGGTTAAGCGTCCAACTTTGGCTTAGGTCATGATCCTGTGGTTCGTGGGTTCGAGCCCCGCGTTGGACTCTGTGCTGACAGCTCGGAGCCTGGAGCCTGCTTAGGATTCTGTGTCTCCCTGTCTCTCTGCCCTTCTCCTGTTGGTTCTCTCTCTCTCTCTCAAAAATAAATAAACAGTAAAAAAAAAAAAGTGATTTTGAAAGGGGGGAAAAGTGAATGGTAAAAAGAGGAATCGGAAGAACGTTGTTACTAATTAGATGTTTTTTCTTAATTAACATCCAGGAATAAATAAAAATGTGTTTGACTTGCCACAACTATAAGTTTTATGGATTTGTATTTCAAAGCAAGTGACCTGGAGGTTCAGTCCACATTTTCATATTATGGTCTTTGCATTTGAGGCACAGACACCTCCTAAAGCTATTAAATGATCAAACCTCACAAAAGAATCCTGATGCAATCCTTATTTAGCAAATTGTCTTCCTTCCTGCAGGATTTTCGCTTGTGTTTGGTCTTTATCTAAAGCATCTGCCAAAAACAGCTCAGCTTCTCCGTCTCCTGTTTGACTGTGGTCAGCAAGGTGAGAAATTACAAGGGGGGAAATTAGAGATTGGAAACGGGTACTGACAGAGTTGTTATCTCACCAGAGAAGATGAGTGAGGAGACAAACAAGAACACAGCACGGGAGAAATACAGTTAGGTGTGTGGGGCCAAGGAGAGAATTAGGGCTCAGGGAAATTTCCTCCCTGCTGGAGTGACCAGTTTACTCCTGGAAAATTATAGATGACACTATCACTTTGAAAGCTGGGTAGGTGCCGGCTGTGATTCTTCCCTTCTCCTCAATCCCCCATCCCCACCAGCCACTGAAAAAACAAAGTACTAGATAAACAAAAGGAATGCCTACCTCAGATGTTCTCTCTGTGGAAGCACAGAACTCAACTCGCTTATTAATCTGAAGCAGCTAAAGCTATTAATGCTCATTGTTAAATGCGCTTTTAACACAATTATATAAAATGGCAACCAAGAAGTTTTTCAAACCATTTTTGCTGATGTTGATTTTAAGCACAGCAATCATTATATCTACATTCATGGGAAAAGACTTTAATAATATTTAATTAAAGGCCACACCAACAGTAAGCAGATCCCAGTTCTAATTCCATTGTGTCTCTTCTATTTACATGAAACACGTGCCTCTCTCTGTGGCTGGTGTTTGGAACAGCGTTATTTCTGCTCTGATTAATTATACAGGTCTTTCCCATTATTTTTTACTTTTAGTCAGTTTCGAGGTATTTTATATTCAAAAATTGTTCTTGGAAGAATGAATGAATTGCAAAATACAGAACTGAAAAGAACAGACAAGTAGTTTAAAAATCACTTATTCCAGCATCCAGAGATAATCACGGTTAATATTTTAGAACATTTCCTTAGAGTCCTTTTTGCTAATTATGTTTTAACAGTTGGATCTCTCCAAATTGTTGTTTTGCCTTTGTGTTTTGCTTAATGTGCTGTATTTTTCGCCTCGTCAGTATCAACTCTGTCAGCATGATTTTAAGTCAAGTATGTAGTATTCTCTAATATGGATGTACCAGAAATTATTTCCCCATTTTAAAAAATGAAAGGCCAACCAATTGCTATCTTTTGCATTTAGAACCCATGAAGTCTTTCTTTTTATATAACACATCTGGTAGAATTGCATACAAAACTGCCTGTGTTAATGCTGGACTGCCGTCTACAATAGGGAGTAATATGTTTTGTTTCCAAACACAAAGAAACTGAGTGGGGCAGATGGCCTTCCCACCCAGCTACCATATGTTATCCTCCTCATGCAAGGTAAGACCAATTGGGTGCTCAAAGGTGGAAGGAATGGGTAGCTTTATTCCACCAGCAGGTAGAGTCTGGAGTAGTCTTGTGGTCATGGACAAGGGAACTACAGGAGAAACAAGCATTTACTAGAAACCTACTGCTGAGCAGGAGAGTGTGGACAGCTGGGAACATAAAGATGAATAACATGCACTTTCTTCCTCATAAGACCTGGCAATGTTGGCCCAATCTGTCCAACTGGGTTTCACTTTCAGCTGCTCTGGGACCCTGCCATCATCTTGCCTGAGACCCTGATCACCTCCCCTACCAATTGACAGCTTCCTTCCCTGAACCATCGGACTTTGCTGAAGGTCTGTTGTACATGAACTGACCCCATGGTGTTGTGAGACTGCGGCTAAAGCACAAAGTGCTGCCTGAAATCCCAGTGCCACGGGAACCTTCTCCGTTAGTGACACTTGCATTGCACCGCCAGCTTCCTGACGCTCAGGGCCGCTTTTCCTCCCTTCGCACTGCCCTGTGCTGCTGGGGTCTCCGCAAGCCTCGCAGTCAAACCTGCTGGAAAACGGGGGCAGCCTTGAAAGAAAGTCCCTCTTTCCTATCTTCTCACATATTTTACTTGCTCTAATAGCATCTACCGAGGGCCCATTACCTACACCACATTGCAGGAAGCATTATGAGGCCTAATGTAGGAGTAAAGACTGGACTTAGCTGTTGAGGCATTTACAGTCTTGGTGAAAATATACACTATACTGTGTACGAAACAGAAGTAAAATCACCATAACATGCTCCTCATTGACACTGTATGTCCCCAACGGGTCAAAGGAACTACGAGTGCAGGCGAGACTGAAGGACTCCTGATGGAGTGAGTGAGGGGTGAGGAAAGGCTGAGATGGAATTGGCAAGATTCTGTAATTGAGAAACATGAGAAGTGGCTTAGAGCAAAATGTGTGCTGGAGGCATATGTATGATGCCCAATGGCAAAGGGTATCAGATGGCACCATCATTATTCCTCCCGGAAGATCCAAGTGTTGCTGGCCTTTTCTTATTTTAGAATATGCATGAGTCTATTCCCTTTTGTGCTGCTAAATGCTGAAGGCTCTTACTACAGATACTTTGCATATTCCTTCAAAAAACAGCTCTTCCTGCCCTCCTGCCATGCTTAATTGAACAATACTCAGCTTTGTGATTTTGTAAGACACATTGCTAAAAAAAATCAGAAAAAAAAAGTGTGATATATGCTTATTTTCCCTTGTCATTGACTTGAGAGGTGAAATTTTTGATAGTTTTGGAATGACAATTATGGCTGAGATTGCTAACTTTCTACCCTAGTATCTTTCTTAGTAGCATGCTTTTTAGGTGGACATATTACCATGTGGAGCAAATAACTCTATATTTCCCAGGAACTAGGCTCTCCTGTCATCAGTTGTGATCATATGACTAAGTTCTAGGCAATGAAATATAAGCAAAAGGACTCTATGGAAATTCTAGGAAGTCTCCTTAAAAGGAGAAGTGGATAAAAGAAAAGGAAGAGAGTAGCAAAAGGAGGGGTAGATGCTCCCTTGCCTTTCTCTCACTTCTGCTTTCTGGAATTCAGAGATGATTGATGGGGATTCAGCAGCCATTTTGGAATATGAGGAACAGGGCCTCTTTCAAGGTACAGTGGAAAAGAGAGCTGGGAGAAGCCCTCATCTCTGATGACTTTGAGTGGTCTTGTACCAACTCTAAATAGTGTAATTACAGACTTCTTTTAAGTGAGAGAGAGAGACAAACTGCTGCCTTTTAAAATCCACTTTGTTTAGGCATTATTTGCCTAAATATACATAGAACATATAATTCTCAAGAACAGGAACAATGTTTATGCCACATGGTCCAAGGTGGGTTTTCAATAATATGTGATGATGAGGGTGGTGGTGAAATTAAAAGCAATGAAATAAAGTGGCTTAAACTGTTTACAGTTATTTTATTTAAAGATTCTGCTACTGATGCCATCCAATATGGCATATTTGTATGCTGGTGTAATCAAGGAGGTTTGCACTGTTTAATAAAAAGTCTTGACCTATTTAACTGTTAAAAATTTCATTTTGCTTTGTTTTGAGATGAAGAAGGCTGTATCATTTATAAATGGTTTCCATGGTGCTATAAGGAATGTCTCTAAATGACTCATCCTCAGTGATGGAGAGACTGAGCTATGGGAGGGTCTCACCATGACTCAGGATGGAAATGGTGGAATGATGTTAGGAAATCCATTCCACCAAAAGTGAAGGAAGACAGCCTCTCTGAGGAATAGATTCAAAAGCCAAAATGCAGTAAATCATAACAGAAGTAGAAGAGCTGGAAGGGGAGACCTGGTCAACCAACATGAATGTAGTGAGAAAGCAAATGTTTGGCAACTAATGAATGATGAAGCTAAAAGTGGGCCAGAGAGACTCAAGATACCCCCTAAAGTGAAATATTCTGTGTAGGTGACCCCTTTGTCTACTTTAGTCTTGTAAAAAAGTTACAAAAATTTTAACTCTTATGTTTCTCAACATTATTGGTTCTATATATCCCAAGAGGGATGTAAGCGTGATCTCACCTGCCAACTGGGGAACCTGTTGCTTCTTAAGTTCCAAAGAGATTTCTTTTTTGTTCTTTTGTACCATCCTTGGATAGCTTTACTAACTTAAGATCTACAAGAACTAAGCTCAGGAATTAACTTTCAGTGAAAAAAGAAAATCGGTCATGAATATAGAAGTTTTGGTGCTCAGAATAGAAGAAACGCCTGGTGAAATGAGCCATTTTTCCAGTACAATTTGTCTTTGGGCCAATTATGAGTGAAATATAGACTTGGTTATGTGCAAAGTAGGAAACAGGACACGGCATTCTAGAACCCTCTGCCTGCTCACTTCCATTATTCAGCACTGAACTTCTTCCAAAGAATCTCTAGGTAGGGACTGGCAATTCCCCAGCAGGTGATCAGAAGGGGCTTTGCTTTGACCCTGACTCAGCCCCACCTTTCTCTTTGCTATCTGTGACTTTTTTTTCAAAGAAGGCTCTTTTATTTAAACTCCCAAGGGTACTAGGCAATATATACAGTAACTAAGGGCTGTGTCTTTAAATTAAA
Source organism: Lynx canadensis (assembly GCF_007474595.2). NCBI lineage: Eukaryota > Metazoa > Chordata > Mammalia > Carnivora > Felidae > Lynx > Lynx canadensis. Next base: position 72,036,886 of record NC_044311.2, read on the forward strand.
CAAAATGTGGTGCAGTTTAATTTTCTTGATGGCTTGTGGAAAGGCAGCTGGCTGGAAGAACATGGGCTTTGGAGGAAGAATTTATTTCAATTCCATTTCTGGTGTTTTATGAGTTATATCACTCTTTTCAAAAAGGTTTCTCGATCCTTCTGAGCTTTGGGTTTGTTCCCCCCCCACCATTTTGAAAAATTGGCATAATAACAATAATACCTGTTAGGTTGTTGTCTAGCACATGTGCTTGACAATGTGAATTCCCTTTATTCTCACTGCCTCCCCCCCACTTCTGTCATAATGTAACTAAACTGGACTGTTGGGGTTTAAAATTTGCTCCAACCAATTCCAACAATCTCATCTACAATGCTTACACAAGTAAGCTTACACAAGCATTAAAATGACCTCCGCACAAACTGATTTATCTAAATTTCTCTGCACCCTCCTTTACTCTGTCCCTAACTCTGGCTCCACCATGAACTTTAAGATTATGCACTTAAAAAATTTTTTTTCGCCATTCTGATAGGCTGAATGTTCTGTGGAAGCTGATTGTAGGCCTTATTTGTGATGTCAGAAGCAGATTTCTAAATGAGTAAAAATAAGAACTCATTCCTGGTTACTAACCTTTTGCACCAGCGTGCCCTGAAATAACTGTTCTGAAGACAGTTTATTGATAAAGGGACCAATTCCCTTCAAACTATATAGGGCAGTTTGAAATGTCAACTTACTTTGTGAGAAGAAGTTCTTTCACTGGCTCCTACCTTGCTGAGGTTAATTTGGTTTCTCTGTGTTTTGAGAGATATTATGTGACTTTTCTGCTAAAGACTCATTATGAATTCTACATGCTTTTCATTTTTTTTAAAAAGAAGGCTCAGGGGTTAAAATTAATCTAGGAGGCCTTTTTCTAGTCCTAAGGAACAGATAGCTTATGTTGTTTTTACTTGGAATGTAATAGTTCTCAACCACTAAGTAAAGTTTAGAAGCCTCAGCACAAGCTTTACTTTTCCAGGAAAAAGTTTTGTTCATTTAAAAAGAACAAAATCAGTACTGATGTTATTTCCTCAGAACCATCTATAACATAAATCTTTGCAAGACAGTCGAAAGACACAAATATGAAAACTTATCCACTCTTTTTCTCATTATGATTAGAGAGAAAATTATGAATCACTCAAAAGGAAATGCAATGTAATTCTATCACCTGCAAATTCATAAAATTAAGCCACATTGCCTCTCTCCTCAAGCATTACTGATCTAAAAGTAATAATAATGGATGTGTTCATTTTTCTACAGGGAATTTCATTTTTAAATTGCTCCTTAACACAAGAGGTCAATTTACAACCCCAGAGCATTAGTGAGTGGCATCCTTACAGATGATACGGTTTTGGATTTATTCACAGGAAGTAATCCTCTTGGGTAGTTCAGATGATTATTTTTTAAGTTTTCTTTAAGGAATTCTTCCAGCATTCTTGTGAGATAGAAGTAAGGAAAATATTATCACTTTGCTGATAGGAAAGTCAAGGCTTAGAGATTTGTTCAAGGTTAAATAGAAAGTCATCGGCAGAGCAAGGAACTTGAATCTTAGCATCCTAGTTGTATTTTAGCTCTGCTAATAGACCTAAAAACTTCCTGCACCCCTTGCAACTGTAGAGTTAGTTTTGCATTTTAGGACCTGAGCAAAAAATTTTAATTTAGAATGCTCACTGAAAAGACCAGATACTCTAAAATGCATTCATAATTATTTATTTTTATCATTGCCTTTCAATATGAAGAAGTCATAGGGCTTAATTTTATAACGCAATTAGTGGCACTCCCATCATATAAGTTGCTTCACTTATGCGTCTTTAAGTCTATATATTTTTTTTGGCATAGGAATATCCTAGTGGGTCCATACATCTGTGTCCTCAATCCATATGGTACAAAAGTAAATTATATCCCAAGTTATTTGTGGCTCTAACAATATCTAGTCAATTTCCCTTCTCAGCAAACTTAAAAATTCATGCAAGCCAAATTTATGCAAATCAATGTTTGTAATTTGGCTGTGGTCAGCCTCAGGAAGCAGAATCCCATATAACTGCCATGTAGGTTGTGATTTAAAGCTAAGGTTTTATGAGAGCAGAGCAACATGCATGGTGGCATCTCCAGTGATATTTAAAGGTGCAGCAGGGATATTAAAAGATGACACTGTGCAAATTCCCATAAACATCATGCATAATTCATGGTCAATCCGTATATGTCTAATCATAGTAATGTACACGATTTTCTGGCAATCCCTTCCTTTTCTTTTTATTTGATAACCTGCATCCTGAAAGAAGAAGAGAAAGCTTTGGATGGTCACTACTCAAGTCAGGGAAAGTCATGGAAAAAAAATGCCTAAGGATCACCTTGAATCAATATAAGGCAACCATTAAAGTGACATTTATAAAAACTAAATATCAATGTGGAAAAGTGAGTGTGGCATGATGTTACATAAAGAAACAGAAATGAAACTGAATGCATACTGACTGCAACTCTGCAAAAAATGAAAATTATGCTGTGACCATGCAAAAATGAGAGAGTATGCAAAATGAAGAGTCCCTGGGAGCAAGGGTGAGACTTCCTGTCTCATCCAAAGTTTTTTTTTTTTTGAGAGAGACAGTGTGCAAGCAGGGGAGAGGGAGAGAGAAAGAATCCCAAGCAGGCTCCGTGCTCAGTGTGGAGCCCAATACGGGGCTCAATCGCATGACTGTGGGATCATGACCTGTGCTGAAATCAAGAGTCTGATGCTTAATGGACTGAGCCGGCCAGGCACCCCTCATCCACAGTTTCCGAGGAGGGTTTCATATACTCATAATAAGCAGAGTAAGCAGGGAGAAGGGACCCCAAGGGTGACCCTCCAGCACTAACAGGTAAGGTTTGTGGAGGAAGACCAGAGCGCTGCTTTTGGGAGGATACAGGGATCATAAGAAGCTCAGAGGGGCAGAGGTGTTTTGGGTGAAAGTCATAAGTGGCAAAATATCAACCCTCAGACCACTTTTCCAAATGGGCATGCAGAGAAACTGGAGATCTGCCAGCAAGTTGGGATAAACTAGCTCTACCGAACAGTTCAGCAGGGACTTCAGCCCGAGAAGAAAGGTCAGCCACTGTAGGGCAGCTGTCAGAGTGACATTTTCAGAGCACAGCAATCTACTCCCATAACAGAAAGTTATTTAACAAAGGCTGAAGTGACGAACTTTCTGGTTTTCTTCCAGGCATGGAATTTTTCAAATGTGGGGAGCACAGAGGTAATTCTAGACACAAAGTAAGGGTTGGATTTATCATGAGAAGCACCTCAAATGGGAGGACATGAAGCACATGTAGCAACTGCAATGCAATATGTGCATTTTACTGGTTCCCTTGCAAGACAGTCTGGTCACCTGGTCCCACCATTCAGTGCAGTGCAGTGTCCCCATGGCCTCAGAGGTGGGCATTTCTTCTAGGACTGGGCAACTGACCTTTTTCATAGGTTTGCTTTGGGGTATGTGGGTTTATGGCTATGTATTCACACATTCTCTGTCTCTCTGCCTCTCTCTCTCTCTCTCTCTCTCTCTCACGCACACACACACAAGAATACTTTTTTTTTGAAGGGAGAATATTTCTTTTCCAGTTTACCCATCTTAATTCATTTATGGCTTTCTTTATCAAATGCATCTTTCCTTTATAAACAGAAAGGCTTTCTCAGATTCTACCATGTTACATTATTTTTCCTAGCACAGTCAAGATAGTACCATTACTAATATATCTATCTACTATCTCCCTAATAAGTCAGGGAAGGATGATGGAAAGATAACCTCCTAATTGTGAACTCCTGGGACCCCCGGCTGCATATACTGCTGCACACAGCACATTTCCTTGTAGCTGTGCAGTGTAGCAGACCTGTGTAAACTCCCTGTGCGTTAGTGTGCATGATGAAATGGGGATAGTAGGACCTACATCATGGAGTTGTTGGGAGGGTTAAATGAGTTAATCTATATAAAGCTTTTACAAAAGGGTGTAGCACATAGTAAATGCTAAGTATTGGTATCTAAGAAGGTCCGCAACATACTGTTGACTTCTCAAGGGCCATGAGTATGTTTATGTCATCTCTGTGTCCCAGCAACTGGCAAACACCTAGCAAGAAATGCACTGCCAAGAAGTTTCTGTAAAATAAATGAGTGATCTATCTAAAAGGTTAGATCATTTCCACTGAAATACACATATTTTTAAAACATGTATCTTCCTCCAGAAGTTATTTTATTAGGTGACTTTGTAATGGAGAAAAATAAAAGACAATTTAATTTTGTTCACATAGTTTATCTTAGAACCGATTTTTAAATATATGATTCCCTGTTTAGTTGTCTCCCTTGAATACTGGAAAGTTAAATGTTGCCAACATCCCCTGAGCTGGTCCTGCTCTGCTCTCTCTCCACTGCTCCCCTGCATATCACATGGGGCGATGAACCTCGGGAAGAGGGCAGAATCAAGCTCCAATTTTTTTTAGAACCACAAAAGGCATAAATGTACTAAACATAATTAAACATTTTCCCCTACAACGAAGTCACTGAAAATACATAGCAAAATTATTTAGATATCAAATTTCTATAAAGAAAAGACTCTCAGGTTTTTCTGTTTCCCCTTTGCTCCCCTTCTCTTCAGGAGTAGACTTTACTTTTGTTTTTCATTTTTTCCTCATTTCTCCCCACGTTTTTAGGATTTAAGAAGTCTGCTTGTGTACAGAGCCAAGAGAGACTGTTCTTTCTCCTCTCTTAGCATTTGGATATGCAAAGGGGAAAGCTTCAGTCAGAACCATGAGGAGGCCTCCATCCCTCCAACCTATACCCTTCACTCCCAGGGGCATATCAGAAGATCTGTGATACAGACTGTATACACATATACATATAGAGGGTGAAGGCCAAGAGGGAGAAAGAGCGTTACACACCTGGGGTTCTTCAAGTTGTTCAATATGAATGGGGTGTAGAGTGGAGGCGGCACTGAATGAGAATAACAGGGTGGTCAGGGGCTGGGCCACGCACAGCATGCAAGTTCAACTGAAGGGTTTGCATTTTATTTGGGAGACGGTGACAAGCCTTGGTTGTCTGCAGTCTTGGGTGCCTACCACCTGTGGGCTACACTAAGCCGAGCAGTGTTGGAGTTCATGGGGCATGTCTTGTTGGGCTACTGTGGTTCATAGACCCACAGGGAGATGATTTTAAATCAAGTTCCTTGAAGTTTGGATGGAAGGATAAGACTGCTCATTCGTTTAGTGAAAAACAAATTGCTTCCCTTTCTGCAAAAGCAAAGTTTGCAAGGTTTTCCATCTTTAGCATAAAAATTGAAGAGTAAGCCTGTTCATGAGCTTCAATTTGTTTTATTCTGTACTAAACAAGTTGATTAAAAAAAATCCATCAACGAATGCACCATCACTCAGTAATTGTTTTTCAGAAACTCCCATAGTTCACAAAAATTAATGCGTCAGTTTTGGGGGCACATTTAAAGTTTAAAAATAGAAGCTGAGGCTCTAGGGAAATGATCATTGGACAAACTTTGTCTGGAAGAAAACTACTTCCATAAACTGTTTAGTGTTTTTCTACCACAAGAATTCATTAATTATTCACAAATTATACAAATGAGATAATTTTGTTGGAAAAAAGTGATGAATGAATGTTTTTTTCTATTCAGAACATCCCGCACAAAGCCGAGATGGTACCTTCTCTCACCATTTCTGTAATAAGTCACTTATTCATATATTTCAAGAATGAGATCATTTGGCCAAAAAAAAAATACTATGGTGAGGAATAAATAACAATTGTGTTGAATGATCATTTGTGTATGCATGTGTTTTCCCCAGATCACAAGATAGGAAGGAAGTGGTACTCACTATGATTGGGGGTAGACCATGTGAAAAATTAATGACTTAAAATGGAAATGACAGAATTGTAGAGTTGTTTTGGAGAAAGGGAAGGAAGCAGTGGAGCATTAAAAAAAAAAAAGCAGTTTTGCAAGAACTGCGTTTCTGTCAAAGCTTATATATGCAGTGTCAGAATAAGAGACACATTCCGGAGGCAGGGATCAGAGAATGGGGCTGAGCAGAAAGGAAAGGCCTCGGTATGGTGAAGCCTGGATGGGAGAGAAATAAATGCACAACCACAGAAATGACAAGGTCGGGGCCATGGCAGATCACAGACGTCTGGGTCCAAAGTCAGAAGGGGAAGAAGAGACAGTTACACTCTTAACTCTCTCTGCTGTTTAAATATCAAAATAAGAAAAAAAAATTATTTGTATGGTGTGTCTGCTCCTTTATCTTTATTTATCAGATTTTGAATATGTAATGTAAATATGAGTATAAATATTTCCACCCACACCTGGCTTTCAAAACCCTTATGGCAACAGCCACCGATCCGACCAGTAATCAGTGAGTTCACCTGCAGCGTGAAACACTGGCAGCACATCTCAAAATGGATGGACTGGGACACTCCATGTGGAACCACGGACACGGCCCACAATGCGCACAGCCAACGGAGAAGGAGATGATAAACTGATCCAGGTGGAGAAGACCTGAGATGAGCTGTAGAAACTGTCTGCTTCGGCATGGAGGAAGCATTTTGCTAATCTTGTTAGGGGTGTCTTAGGAGATACAAATTCCACTTTTAAAATCCTTAATACCTGAATCCTGATATATACTGGGAAGTTGTCACAAAGTTGTGAGATCCCCTTTATGAAGTAGAAGCATCTCATGTAAACATTCTTTCATAAAAATCTACCAGAACAAATTTCATAGATTAAGCTGTGCACTTGAAATGCACACTTCTTTCAAGTGATTTTTCTGACTTGGTTGGTATATTTAGCTGACCAGCATGAGGGAATATAGAAGAAAGGATAAGCAGCTTAATTTAGAAAGGCAGTTACAAGGATAGATGAATGAACCCAAGACTAGAGGCTGCAGACCTGATATAAAATAACCTGGTGACACAGTCAAGCTATCTCCCTACTCTTAAACTCATTTAACTTATTTTGATGGAACTAGAATAATATAATTAAATTTCTTAGCAGCAGCACCCTTTCATTGAACAAAGCCTGTCTGCACACCCAGTGGCTGACTCGCTCTCTAAGGGATGATGCCACATCACAGACAGCCCTCCCCACCAATTCACAATCCAGAATGGGCCCCGCAGAGCACAGTTTGAAAGCTCCAGGATTAGATTATCTAAAGTTCCTAACAGCTCTGATGTCTACGGTTCTCATGTTGGTCAGATGAATCTACTTAAAACAGCAACAAAAACAACCACCAAAAACCCAAAACAAAACCAGAAACAGCCAGTAAAAGCACAACAAATCTTCCACAGTGAAAGGTTGAATGGTTTCTCTTCAAGTTGCATTCCAATCGGCCGAGTCTGCTTTTAAGTATTACCATCTCTGGCTGTTATTTTCATATATCACATCATTTTTACACCAAACATGTCAGCTCATGTCATTTCAATTTTGCTTTATTTTCTCACTGACCAAACATGCTGCCAGCACCTTTCCCCATTCGATTAAAAAGAAAAAAAATGGGCTATTTGAAAATTACTTAACATCTATATTTTTCCAACTGGAAAGTCCAGGTTTTTCTCATATTGTATGTAATGAACATAGACTGTATATTAATACTTTAAAATAAAGATCTGTGATGCATACATATTTGTTGAACTTGAGGTGGCAATTCATGATCTTTCTTGGTGATTATAGTTTTTAACCGAGCCCTGTTATTTTCATTACTGTCTGGAAAATTGGGGAAGATGGACTGGTAGAGGAAAGCTGATGCTTGCTATCCAACAATGTTGGTAACTTGTGTACTCACTGAGATGCTAGGCTGCCAAGAGGTGGCCAAAGACCTGAATAGGAGGAAATATCGGCAATGCCTTCTGCTTATAATATCTGACCTTCTCATTTTATCAGATGAGTATTCTTTTACATTTTAGGTTAAATGGTTCAGTTCCCTTTTGGGTTTTCGAACTTCTTGGAAGACTTAAAACCATCTGACAATTATACTTGAATGTTCATTATTTTCATCAAATCAACAACTAGGTTAAGTTAGTTTTCAAGGTGGAGGGTATAAAGCAGGAGAGAAATAAGAAGGGGAGAGCAGAGGCCCACCCAGGCCCATGTCAGCATCCTACTCTCCTTTGATTTTAGAATCTCATGAGTATAACAGGTCACAAATTGGAACCCCAGGGTTGTATATAGACTCAGACTGCTTTGTTTGACTACACATTGTTGTAACAACTTTAAATTGATTTTAAACATTTAAAAAGCAGCATATTGCTTCTCTTGAAAAATCAGTATATGTGGTGACTCGGAGCCAATTTCCAACAAGATGGCAATTAGCTGGATCTGGTAGGTGCTGCCACCTCTAGAGGGGCCAGCTTGTGAGGCTTTTTCCCTCACTCCCTATTTTCCTTATACACAATCTATTCTCCTCATTTCTGTACCTAGTGTATCCAAGAAGGATGTATCTATGACCCCAGAATAGACTTGGTTGTTTAGAATTATTATAACTCAGTCCTGAAGAAATCCAAGGGAACTGTACAGCCAATAAAAATCTAAGAGTTTTACCATCACCACCCCCGATTCCTGTACCTTCCATTTATAAAGTACTTATTATGCCATGCATTTTGCTAGGCATTTATATACAGCAACTTATTAATCCTCCCAACTATTTTATGAAATAGATAGTATTTTCCTCATTTTATAGACAGCAGGCTGAGGCTCATAGAGGCTGGTTAATTTTCCCATAATAAAACTATTATGTGACCATACCCTGTTTTCATTCAGATTTAATTCAGATTCCTGACTGTGAAAGCCCTGTTCCTACCACTGTGTTTAACAACTTTGTCATATATTCACAATGTCCAAAGCTTGTGGGGACAGAGGAGCCAGCACTAGAGTACCTGATGGCACCTTACAGAAAGCACGCAGAACACTTGTGAAGCAGTGGGAATAAGCAAAGCAAAAATGTTGCAATGCAACAACCAACCTGATGTTCAGGGAAGCATGAGCTGCTGGTGGAAAGAACATGAAAGAAAGGCTGCAGTGGCCCTGGATTCTAGGCTTGGTTCTGACCAAAAGAGGATGAACTGAATGCAAGGTTCTCCAGAGGGATATCCCCATTTGAATCTCACAACAGACATCTGAGCCAGATGGTGTTATTCCACGTTAGAGATAAAGAAATAGAAACCCAGAGAACTTAAATTGCTCACTCTAGTGTCTTCTGCTTAGTTAGTAGCAATGTCGAGACTAGAAGCTAGAATGATGGTCTCCTACTTCAGGTTTCTCTTGCTTGTCTCTGTGTCACTCTATAAAGAGTGGCCATTGGGGCGCCTGGGTGGCGCAGTCGGTTAAGCGTCCGACTTCAGCCAGGTCACGATCTCGCGGTCTGTGAGTTCGAGCCCCGCGTCGGGCTCTGGGCTGATGGCTCAGAGCCTGGAGCCTGTTTCCGATTCTGTGTCTCCCTCTCTCTCTGCCCCTCCCCCGTTCATGCTCTGTCTCTCTCTGTCCCAAAATAAATAAACGTTGAAAAAAAAAAAAAAATTAAAAAAAAAAAAAAAAGAGTGGCCATCTACATCTTCTGGGCTTCTACCTTCAGATCTCAGTAACATGTCAGAAGACTCTGAAATTAAGATATTAGGTCTACCCTTTTTGTTTTTCTTAGAGTCAGAGGTGATGCTTAGGGGAATTGGTACACTGAATTGAAATGCATGAAGTTAAACAAACAAAAATAAACTCCCCATTGTGAGTTTATAAGGAAAACATAAAATAAAATATTTTGCATTACTATGCTTCCCCCCACTCCACCCTTGCCAAATTACCAGTAACTCAGAACGATTTTTCTGTTTCTTGACAAAAATAGGAAATATTCAGGAATAAAACGCAGGGTGATCATGCCTTTATTCCAGTAATTTTTCTACTTAACCTAGTGGAAAACTTTTCCCCTTTCTTGTACAATATTTATGATGATAAATAGCTTTGCAGACAAGATGGCACTGATTGGGCTACAGTAGTGAATCTTTGTTTACTACAATGTTGATTTCAGATAGACAGCAAATTTGAATAGCTTCAGTCTCTCTCATCACAAATACGTATGCCTTATTTTCATTGAACCATTTCTCATCTATCAGTCTTTCCTAAGGAAAGCACTAATGAATCTGTCTGCTCTGAGAGTAATGAGGGCAACCACAACTGCAGAATGTGCTTTGTCCTTTCAGTGTCTCAGAGTGTCCTGCTTCAGAATCTCCAGGCTGACCAGATGGTCTCTTTTCTGCAACTCTAGAGGGGTTTCTGTTCTTGGTGACCAATACTGATCCCCAAGAAGGTATTCCAGGCCAGTTTTACACATGATACCAAGAAACATGGTCTCACACTTTAAAAATCTCCTCAGAAGTAATAGGATCTGAATTATATTTAAGTTAAGCTGCCATATTGTAATGGCAAAGAAAGCACTGGCCAGATGGTACTGAGTACAAGGCAGTGACACATATCATCCCCATCCCTTTAGCATTTATGAATCCAAGACTCGTGTCAGCTGCTTAGATGGTGATACGACCACACTATCTGTTAACACCAGAGGGAAGTTGGGTACCCTTTCCCGTTCATTGGTTTTTCTCATTCTTTCATTTTTATTTCATGATGGCTTGTATTCTCTTCTTTAGGATTCATTCTCACAATGACCACTAGGATAGAATTGTAATCCTATCCAAGTGCTTCCCTGTTACTGAAAATACAAGGGGGTGGCTATACTTTGTTTCTTCTTTTTCTTTAGAGAAAAATCACAGAAATTCTAGTTTCCATTGCTTTCTGCTCAGGTTTCTCCTATAAATTTAAAAGGACACTCTCAGAAAGGTTTTGGGCCAAGAAAAGTATGTTTTGTCTCTCTCCATGGTGCTCTCATGCCTCCTCTCTGAGGAAGTTTTGTAGGGAAGGGAAGAGTAACAGAATGTCAACAACTTTTTAGCTCTACTTCTGTATACACTTACTCTGAAGAGCATTTCTCTCCTAACAAATGCATAGGGGTCAAGAGGGAAGTAAACAGTTAAGCAGTGTTTATGGAAAAGATTATCCCTGTGAGGGTTCAATAAATAAATACTGGCCACTTATGATACTTCCTAGTATATTTATATAATTAAAACACTGAACAAAATAGTTTCTTAAGACCCACCTATGGGATGACAGTAATGGGCAACTGTAGAGAGCTACATGGAGTGACAGAAAGAGTATTGGACTGTCAGGAGGGAGGGCTGGCTTCCAGTGTTCTCTATGTACCTAATCAGGACTCAGGGCAACTTGATTCACCTTTCTAGATCTCAATATTCTGCTAAATTGGGGTTGTGGGGTACTAGGGACTGAGTGCTTGTATCCCTCCCCACAAATTCATATGTTGAAGCCCAATGTGACTATATTTGGAGATAGGGCCTACAAGAAGAAGTGAAGGTTAAATGAGTCCATAAGGGTAGGGCCCTAATAAGAGGAAGAGACTCCAGAGCTCTTTCTCCTTGCCATATGAAAACACAGAAAGCACAGTGAGAATGCAGCTCTCTATAAACCAGGAAGAGGGCTTTTACCAGAAACTGGCCATACCAGCACCTTGATCTTGGACTTCCCAGCCTCCAGAACTGTGAGAAATAAATGTCTATTGTTTAAGCCATCTAGTCTATGATAATTCATGTGGCAGGTGAAGCAGACTGATATAGTGGTAATGACTAGTTAATTAAAATGGCATAACGATTTACAGTTTATAAAGCATTTTAATAGATTTTATCTTCTCAGAGAAACTCTAAGAGATGGTAAGAGCAGAATAATATTTGACAAATAAATAAATACCTCAAACTGATTCAAGCTCACAAGGCTATTGAGTGGAATTTAGTCATACTACAAACCTGGGTCTTAAAAGCACCTTTGAGTATAAATGGCTGTGGTTTTCTTGTTTTCAGCATCATTATGTTGGATGTCTATGAATTCTAGTCTTTAGGTATCCAGGTAATGCTCAGTTGAAGAGTGTAGAATTTATTACAAGTCCTTATATAACTATTTTTTCCCTTTAGAACTACAATAATTGTTTCCTTTGGTCCAGCAGTTCTCAAAGTGTAGTCTGGGACCAGCAGTGGGAGCTAAGGATATAGAAATGCAAATTCTTGGCCCTACCTCTTACCTACAGAATCAGAAACTCTGGGGATGCCCGCACCTCCCCCCCCCCCCACGCCAAAACCTCCAACAAGCCTTCCAGGGGATTCTGAGGCTGCTAAGATTTGAGAACCACTGCTCTGACCTCTGTACAATTGTTCCTCTTGTAACTGGCTGATATTTGACATTTCCCCACCTTACTGCACTGAAGGCTATGCATCTGCAACTCTGAGTCCTATAACCAACTGGATCCATGACATACTGTTAAAACCATTCTTTAAATATTTGAGCCTGTGAGTGTATCCTTCATATAATCATAAATTCTATACTTTTGTGTTACCTTTTGTTAGGTCCTTTAAGTTAACTTGGAAATTGAAAATATTTTAGAAGAAAAGTCATCTTGGTCCAGCATGTCATAAACCTTGAACGAAGGTGGCTCTATTCTAATTAAAAATAGCAATTTAAAATAGAATTAATTTATTATTTATTCAAAGTAGATAATGTTTTTGATCCCGTACTCAAGGTACTTGACCATCTACTCCCTCATTCCCATCCCTAAAATCTCAAAAGGAAATTAATATGTACATGAAACCTATTCCTAAACAAGATCTACAAGATCAATCAGGAAAGAATATTTTAAGAATAATAAAAATGATCCAAAATATACATTTAAAATTTCTCTTTTAATATTTATTCTAGAAAGCCAAATATATAATTTATTAATTATATATTTATTAATAATTACATGTAATAATTTAATAATTATATTTACTGATTATATAAATAATGCAATACACATATATTTATGTCAAATGTCTGGGGTTTAGAACCATTAAGATTTTAATTGAATATGCTTCCTTCGATTGCTTTCCTATGCTTGAAGTTTGAAAACTCTAGGGATTTCTAGTGGAAAATATGGACTCCAATGCCAGTCTCATACATTTATATTTAAATGACTATATATGTGTGTATATATGTGTGATTACATATGGCACCTGTTACTTTAGGACATTAGCACTAGTCTAAGAATTCTCTAGAACATTTTCATATGTATTTCAAATAAATTTTTCTAATAAAATTTCACAAAGAGAAAAGAACAATATTGCCTTTTAAGAATAAAACCTTACACATTTCCAAAATCACTTTTTCTCATGTAAAAATAACAGAAATCACCTTTTACCCCCTTGAATGGAGGCAGTCAGGGAGAACAAAATCCACACACTCTGTGCTATTTCTGTTATTAATTTGCTTATATAAGCAAAATTGTGAACTTTTTGTGGAAGTACAAGTCTTGCAAATCACACGACTGATAAAATGGCATATAGCTTGCACAGCATTTGTAGAGCGACAGCTTCTGAATGACAGATTTAATGAGATTAGTAGACTTCTGCCCAGCACAGCACTCCAACTATTTTATTTATCTTCTCTAGATTTTCTTTTGGCAGTTATATGAAGATTGACTAACAAAAATATCTACCATGTTTGTAAAATGTTATAGGAAGAATAAATTGAGCATAAAGATTCCTCCCCAATATAATATCTATGAGATGAAGCAATATTAAACAAATGTGTTTTACACACATACACACTTTTAATGTTGATCTCTTAAGCACAGAAAGAATTTTTGGTGGTATTATAAAGACTAATTAGAGTGTTTTCCTAAATGTTTTGCTTTGAGTTATCAACATTGTCATTATTTCAACCTAGGATTTGCTCACAACATCACCACCAAGTAAACCTTCCCAAAAAGGAAGGACTAGTCTTACTGCCAACAGCAAACATGAAAGCCAACTCATATTCATAATTACTCGCCTTTTAAAACGTGTTTTGACATGAATGACTCAGCAGAGCTGGGTCACTGCCAACTGGTTCCAACTGGTGCAATGCCACTGGAAGAAACATGATAACTACAGAGGCAAACAATGACTGAGCAAATCAAATCCTCCCTTATTTGATCCAGGTATAAAATAGCATTATTTTCTGAAACAGAAGCAAAGTCGGTTCCCTTAACAGTTAATAAAATGCGTTTAGGGACAACTACATACATGTTGTGAAAGGTACCATGAGAAAAAAAGAACAATGACTCTCTTGGGCTTTCCACTCCAGAGATCTCAATGTATACATTTATGGTTTTCTGAATCCCAAAATTTAGTTAAAACAAACAAAAAAAAGCTTAAGGCAAAGAAAAAAAAAGGAAGGAAGGAAGGAAGGAAGGAAGGAAGGAAGGAAGGAAGGAAGAAAGAAAGAAAAGCAGACTTTGAGGGTAGGATGATACTAACAAAGTACAAAAAACATTAAACATTAACATTATAAAAACATTATAAACATTTGACTTATACATGATCAAGGAAGAAATAAAAAAATAACTTACTTTTCATTTTAATAGAGAAATGGATAGGTATGTGTGTTCTCATAATATACTCAATTGTATTTCATTAGTTCATCTGCCAGTCCTTCAATGAGAATGTCAGTCTAGGAATAGGATCTGTGGGAGATGGAGATTGTGTGCTCCAAGTAATTAATCTGGCATAATTAAAATGATAGCCAATAGCCCAGCAGAGCACTCGAGCTCCAGCCACACTTATCCTATTAACTAACCTGACAATTTGGCACTAAGTAGAAATACATGGCCAAAGTCCTCACCGACCTGTACTCCTTGTCCCCCAATTTACTCAAAAGTAGGAGAGTAAAGATAAGGCAAGAAACATTAATTTGAAGGTAGTCTGAGTGAACCCTGTAAGATCAACATATTCTGCACTTCTGGGGAGATGCTTTTTTTTTGGTGAGTTTTCTCCCAGAAGACCATTTCAACTACTTCAATTATTCCAGACCTAAGAAGTAGGTCTCTAACTCAACGGCTCCTGATTGCTCTCTTCTGGTGGTCATTTTTCTTTTTTTTCAGAAATATACACAATGGCTCCTTTAATGCAGTTGTCATGATGCAAAACAAACTGCACAATTAGGAAACTGTCCAAATGCAACTTGCCTTCCTGTAACTTGCTGACTGCTTTCTTTCTAACCTTTTCATCTACGCAGACTCCTTTGAATTATTTCTCAGTCTCCACCTGAGCTTACGTCACCCTCAGAATTAGGGCCACTTACACATTAAATAGATGTGCAGTTATGTTGTCTCCTCAATAATTAACAGAGATATTAAGGGCCAATGCCAATTCAGTGGCATTAGTTGGAAACCTTCCATTACCTGGTATGTCATTGTTTATGGTCTATTAAGCAGCTTTCATTCCACATTATGGGCCCATATAAAATCCAAGCTAGATGTTTTTCAAATCACAGGCAGTATTAAAGAATATTAAGTAGCTTTTTCTTTTTATTTAAAAAAAAAAGAGATCTCTATATTTATTGCAGATATTCTGATAAAGTAAACTGGGCAATGTATATGTTTTCAACTTCCCAGTATTTTTGGTCTTTTACCCCCCTTCCCTTAAAGCATATTCATTGTTTCGCACTAATGTTAGCTTTCTCACTTTCAAAATAACACACTTTCTGATTCTTGTCTAATTTTTTTCTCCAACCAAATTATCATTGCTGTATTGATTCATTTTTCCCTGGGTCATGTAATTTTCTAAAAGTCCTCTTATCTTGTTCTATTTTTCATTGTCTTTATATATAGAACATGCATGTTGACATCATGTAGAAGTCAGTGGATCAGAGGGATCATAGGGGGAGGCTTAGCTGCTCTCAAAATCTATCTTGTTAAGCGGGCCTCAGCTGGACAGGCTAATACAGCCACCAGGGCAGGACTGAACACTCAAAGGGCCTCAGTTGTCAAAGATCTACAGTGCAACAGTAGAAAATGTATGTAAGCATTCACTTACCTGCTTTTGATCAACAATTATTTCGAGGTCTTCATCACTGCTTAGTTTTCCATATCCTTTTTCTTTACTTTTCTTGTGAAAGAATAATTTTAAATGATCATTTAGTTTCTTTCCATTAATAATGTTAATTTCCACTTAATACTTTTTAAATACTTTACTTAGCCTTGTTCACTTGTCAAAATACATCATTTTTTATATCAATCTCTCGTGGACAACAGCAAATGTTTTTATTGTCAAACTTCAGGCTTATAATTACTCATCAAGTATTTCTGCCTAGCCTCTCCCATCCAAATTACACTTTTAATCTTTTTCTGAATATTGTTATGTTTTTTCACTTTTGTAGTTTCAAAACAGATTCTTTAGTAATTTGAGATAGATCAACAATTCCTTTAAGAGTCCCAGCACATTTTTATTAAAGACTGAAACTGCATTTAGTAATTGCACTATGCTTAAGACTTCAAGGATTAAATGTTTTATTTTAATCCCTTTTATATTTGTAAGAATAAGATAAGCACTATACAACTCAGATAACGAACCTACAGATTTTCTACATTTGCTTACAAATCTGATGAAAACTAACACTGGAAAAAATAACTCAGAAATAATTTTTAAAAGATATGTAAGATAGTTTTCAAAATTACGTAGTTTGAAAAGTTGGAAGGATATAGACCATTTTTTAAAAATGCACTTTATTGGCATTTTGTCTTCCCTTCCCCCACCCAGGTCCAACCCCCAACTATCTTCCCCAAAGCAAAAGTTGTAAAGTTAGAAAATGTCACAGATCATTTTAACCATTTTACTGTTGTGCTATAGGAGAAAGATAATACATCTGAGTCTTTTTTTTTTCTTTCTCCCAGTGCACTTGTTGATAGGAATACTAGAAAAGGAAGATTGCTTCTTCATAATTTCAGAAATCATAGTACCTCTGTAGAGGACCAGTAAGAAAAGGAAAATAAAATTCACTACATAGTTAGTGTAGTTCAAGGTTAATATTTTTTAAAGAATCTTTTCTTTGTCTTCTGTATTAACTTCATCTGTCTTTCTGTATTAACTGCATCAACCAGAATTAAGGGAACTAAAAATATTTGTTTGCATCTATTGTGCCGTATTAGGATCCCCATCTCATTGAGGGAAGAACTATATCCTTCAGTGAACATGACGTAAATCTTCTTTATACCGTGGGATATAATTCTTGTCTATTTTTTCCCCTTCCTCCCCAATAAACATACTTCTTATTTTCGTGGGTTTTTCTGTAATAAAGAGATTTCTGAATCTTCAAGTATTAGGATGCATAAATAAAATCTAAATTTTCATTCATATATTAATGAATTTAGCCACTTAGAACAGAACAGATGGCCACAGTATTTCTCTCTATTATTCTTCTGCTCATTTGAGGTTCCATTTCAGGATTGATGGAAAACAAAAAGAACAGGTTTGGTTTCAGTCAAGCTGACTTCCCTCCTATCACTTTTGTTTTTGTATCCTTTTAGTCTACTGGTTGCCATAAGATATTGTCCAGAGACCTAATACAAAACATTTAGAAATGCCTTTCCGAATATTGATCTATATACGTACCAAGTAGCTCATTTGCATGACCCGATTTCTGGACAAAAGGACATTAAGTAGAGTTGGAATGTGGGTCCTTCCATCCATTTCACTGTCAGGCATCCCAGAATTCTTTGCACCAGCGGCAGTGGTGTCATTGCCAGAACTTGCTGACCAAAGAACCACAGATCTTGCCCAGCAACAGTATTTATAATGTATGACAATAATCAAAGTATCCCTGAATCATTGTCTTGACTTTGTAAACATTATGAAATTTTTGGCTAGCACAAAAAGTCATTGAAACTAAAATCTCTTCTTTTCTAACTAAATTTTATCCGAGCACTTCTAGGTTTCCTGACTGCTGTTCTACTTTTAATGCTCCTTAAAACACCCCATCTATTATTACTTATATACATTTTCATATTTCATCGTACGCATACAGACTATTCAGCCTCCTTGTCATAAAAGCTCTCAATTTTCCCTTTTTAATGCCCCAATCTCAGACTTCCTTGTGATTAACAAATCACTGCTCACTGATATAACAATGTCAGCATTCACCAAACATAATTCAAGATTGCAATTCTACCACTACCAAATTCCACCTTTCCAATTTAATCCTAACTTCCTTACTGATTTAGGAATATATTTTCCTGGAAAGAGGCTAGGTCAGGGAAGGAGATTATATCCACAACTATTCTAAGTAGAAGCTGGCATTTTCCAAGAGTGGGAGGAGGCATTTAGAGCTCTGATTTTGCATTTAAGCCCCTACTCTCCAAACAGCACACAACTGTATACAGAGTCAGAAGCCTTACAGTTTTACTCTAGAGTTAAGCAATATTTTCTACTTCACCCCATAACCCCAGGGGGATTAATCCTTTTCTAAACCATAATGGTTATTCGCTCACTTACTGCTTATTTCTAGTGCGAGCATAATCCTCTT
Source organism: Lynx canadensis (assembly GCF_007474595.2). Taxonomy (NCBI): domain Eukaryota; kingdom Metazoa; phylum Chordata; class Mammalia; order Carnivora; family Felidae; genus Lynx; species Lynx canadensis. Next base: position 72,055,345 of record NC_044311.2, read on the forward strand.
TCAAGCACTCAGCTTCCCACTTTGACTGCTTAGCTCAGCCAGCCCAGGCAGAGATCTTCAGCTCTCCTCCCTCCTCCCAGCCAGGAATCCCTGTCTTCTATCTATGCACTTTTTTCAAGCACAAAAAGCAACTCCAAAGCTTCTGCGTGGTCTTTCACATTAGCCAAAGGACTGAACTAGAAGGAGAAAGAAAGCTAACCTCTCTACTGTCCTGCGTGAGGAGGCAGGGCTTCTGTGGGAGGAGAAGCCAGAGGGTAGTCACTTCCTGTGCCCCTCCCACCTCGTCTGGCAGACACTGGAGCTGAGGATTTCAACTGAGGCAATAAGGTCAGGCCCTCTCCACCACAACCTTAGCATGCTGCCTGCTGATGGTAGATTCTGTGCACTGCTCATCTATGAGCAGCTGAGAAGGGAGTGTCAGTGCTGTGGAGCTAAAATGGTGCGGACTTTGAGGCCGGAGAAGTGAGGAAAGAGAGAAAGAAAATAGTCATTTGCCGAGGATGCCTCACTCCTTATAACTCCTTTGACATTGGCTAAGTGTCCAGTGTAGCCCTCCCATCTTCCCCACACCATTCTGAATCCTTCCTGAGTAACTGCAAGGAGAACTGCCTAGTTTTTTGTTAGTGCTGATAACTTTGTTAATACCATTGAATCAGAGCTATAGTTTTCTTAAGAATTTGAGTCTAACTGGTAAACTTTCCTTTCTGCAGACATTCCACCATCTCTCTTTAACCTTATCTACCTCCTGCTTCCCACCTTTCATTCTCTCATCCACAAAAGTAGAACAGAAATGTGGGTTTACTCACTTGAATTAGATAAACTATAAAACTTGGAAACTGTATAGAAAAACAATACATGCCCACGGATATAGGATGCATTATATAAGAAAATTTTTCAAGTAGTAACAAAAAAGCAAAATAACAAAAAACCAAAACAAAACAACAAAATCTGGTGGGGTAGAGACTTGAAAAATGAAACTCTCATTGTTCATTTTAGAATAGGAGTTTATTAAAAAGTAAGAGTTTTAACCGAAAGACATCTGTCGAATTAAAAGGATTCTTCATACTTATTAGTGATGGAATACAGGAAGGAAATTTTCAAAAGGAAAAGAAACACATTAATTAGTTAATTGTGCAAATTAGCCTCAATTGCAATTTTTGCCTGACTACAGAATAATAATGTAAATAAATGTAAAGGTTAAAGATTACATAGAAAAATGCAAACTGGTGCAGCCGCTTGGGAAAACAGTATGGAGATTCCTCAAAAAGTTAAAAATAGAACTACCCTACAATCCAACAACTGCATTATTGAACTACTAGGTATCTACTCAAAGGATACAAAAATACTTATTTCAAGGGATACATGCACGCCAATGCTTATAGCAGCATTATCAACAATAGCCAAATTATGGAAAGAGCCCAAATGTCCATTGACTGATGACTGGATAAAGATGTGGTATATATATGTGTGTATATATATATACACACACATTTCCATTATATATAATGGAAAATTACTCAGCCATCAAAAAGAATGAAATCTTGCCAATTGCAATGATGTGGATGGAGCTAGAGAGTATTATGCTAAATGAAATAAATCAGAGAAAGACAAATACCATATGATTTCACTTATATGTGGAATTTAAAAAACAAAACAAATGAGCATAGGGGAAAAAAAGAGAGACAGACAAACCAAAAAACACTCTTAACTATAGAGAACAAACTGATGGTTACTAGAGGGGAGGTGGGTGGGAGGATGGGTTAAATGGGTGAGGGGATGAAGGAGTGCACTTGTGATGAGCACCAGGTGATGTATGGAAGTGCTGAATCACTAAACTGTACACCTGAAACTAACATTACACTGTATGTTAACTAACTGGAATTTAAACAAAAACTTTAAAAAGTTACATGTAAATATTTTAAAAATATTTTTTACTGTTATTTATTTAATGACAAAGAGTAGACCTGAATTTAGTAAAACAAATGTTACACGAAGAATATATAATATAGACAAAAGCAACAAAGATCCCCCTACTCTCTTTTTTTTTATGGTTGTCAGTATTCAATTCTTATCTTCCTATTATCCCTATCTTCTATCCTTTCTTCTCCACCACCTTCTTCCCACAGCTAGCAAAATTGTTGCTTTCCTTGTTCTAAAAGATGACTTCCTCACATCTCCTTTCCCCTAAAGACATTCATTTAATCTCTCTTATCTTCCCACTGTCAAACTTGAAAGCTGGTCTGTGCTCACTAGTAACAGCTCCTTCCTTTCTCTTCACTTTTAAACCAATTACAATCAGGTTGCAATTTACAGTAATTGTATTCACAGTCACCAATGGACTTCTAATTATCAAATTCTCTAGCAGTCTGTTTTTAGAGCTCATAGTATGAATTAGCCCCCAGTGCAATTTGTGATTGACTACAGATGTCAAAATAAATGTAAATATTACTTATTTCAATGGTCAAATTTGACAAATGTGTCAAATGTCTCTGCTGTTATTTACACTATTACAGTTGTTAAATGGTGTTGCCACCAACTGAATAGGGTCTCCATGAGAGGGAGGAGGATTGGGAAAAGAAATGATGTGCTGAAAAGATATATGCTGAGTTTGTGATGTCTTTGGAAAGTTCCTCCAAGTGGAAAGATGCAGTGGGTCACTCGGATACACAGGTCGATATCTGAGAAGAGACATAAGGGCAGGACATATGGATTGCTGGGGATAACTAAAATTGCAGGACTGGATGAGCTCATTAAAAAAGAAAGCGGAAGAGATAAGGACTAAGGCCAGAGTCCCGGGGAATTGTTATGTTTAAAGAATGGGCAGAGGCTGAATAGGAGCGGTCCTATGTGTAGGAGGAGAACCAGGAGGATACAGTCAAAGAAAGAGCTCTACTGTCAAATGCTGATGAACGGTTAGGTAAGGATGTACACTGCACACTCTCATTGTATTGGACATTCTAGCAGCCATCAAGGACCTTAGGAAGAGAAGAATTCCTGGAACCAAGATCAGAGTAAATTAGTGGCTACATTGGTGGTAAGGGAGTACAGATACTGAGAAAGGAACTTATTTGCCTTTAGAAAAGCTTGAATGAAAAGAGAAAGGGAAAAATTTATTAAGATGGTAGATCTCGTGTTAAGTATTCTACCACAGTTTTTAAAAAAGGTGGGAGGAGGGCACTTGGGTGGCTCAGTCGGGTAACCATGATCTCACAGTTCGTGGGTTCTGGCCCCGAGTCCGGCTCTGTGCTGACAGTTCAGAGCCTGCAGCCTGCTTTGGATTCTGTCTCCCTCTCTCTGCCTCTCCCAGACTCGTGCTCTATCTCTGTCTCTCTCTCAAAAATAAATAAACATTAAAAAAATTTTAAAAAAGGGTGGGAGGGAAGATGGAGTGGAAAGACAAAAACAGAGGGAAAGAATACTGGGAAAATTGTAGCTTCCCCCTCCTTTGTGTAAAGGTACTAAATTCATTTATAGTTCAAGAAGGAATTAGTGAAGAAAGTAAAACTGTAGATGCCAGAGAATGAGGGGCTAGAATTCACGAGGCAAGAAAGGAAGAACAAACGCTTTTTGGAGAAAAACTGCGTGTTTCTCTTTGAAAATTTACAGTTATTTGACATATATTTATAGAAGAGAAATCTGTAAGGATACATACCAAATATTAAAAGTCCTTTTCTCTGGGAAATGGAATTATTCATGATCTATATGTTCTCTTTATACTTGGGAGTACTTTTTGAAAGAAGAATGGATTTCTTTCATAATAAAAAAGAAAGTAAACAAAGTGTGATTGCTTGAGAGATCCATAAAATTGCCATAGAAAAGACTCACTTAAAGTCTACTTTGCAGAAAAACAACTGGGTCAGGGCTTTACCCTTCCTTTATTATGTTTCTGGAGGAATAAAAGCTTATTTTGTAAAAAAATGTAGGGATTCATGCTACAGTTATTGCTTACGTCCCTTGTGGCAAGTGTGGTAGTATGGTGAAGTGGATGTTTTGTTTATTGCATTTAATATGCCTCTTTCCTCTTGACTCTCCTTTATAATATTAAGCTTCTCAATTCTTTGATATCATTTGGGTCCCATGTCCCTTCTTTTTTAAAGATGCACAGTGTCAGCACAGCCACAAACACCACTGCTAGAGGAGCCAAAGAAACAATAAAAAGAGAAAACAGGAAATAAGGGAGAAGGAAGTGTTTCTTCCCAAAGGCCTGGAATAAGAGAGTGTTCCTGTGATTAGGACATAAACCTGGACAGACTTTTGAACTAGAACGTAACCACATTACTAACTAAAAGGATGATTTTTAGATCTTTTATTTTTCTTATAAGTATGGAGGAAATCAACTTTCTGAAAGAAAAATATCATCAAGAGAATCATTTGCAGAGGGCTTGTTAAGTCTGGCATTTTTCAAAAACTATTTTTTTGTTTGTTTTTGAAAGACATTTACAGTTGTGTCCCACTACCCCACCCTCAGTATGGTATGGTAAACATATATGGTAAAACAATGTTATGGTATGGTGAAACATATATATGGTAAAACAAAATAGCCACAGGGAACAGTTTTTGAGTTTTGGGCCAGGTTTGGGCACACATCACCTATGGCAATCAAACTCAATTCTAAAGGTATATTTCTGGCTGAAAAAAGAAATATAAGGACAACAAATATGTTGATGCAGTTTAAACCATGTTTTAAGTCATAGGCATATGTCCAGATATTTAGTAATATTTTAAAATCTTAATTCAAATCTAACTGGGAAAATAGGCATTCTGATTTTTTAATAGTTGGATAATAAAATGGCAGTGACGCACAATACAATTTTCACTGTAGCCTCAAAGTCCCTCCTTACTGGCTTTCTTATCTTTAGCATGGCTTGTGGTCTTTAGAAAATAACCTAAAGAGCTTATAAAGCTTCTTAAAAGTATTTTGTATTCTCCAAGTTTTCCAAAGATGAAAATTCAACATAAACAGTCATTAAGGCTACTCAATCTTATATCATTATGCAATGGCATTTTCTTAAGTACACAAATTCTGTATTAGGTATCTACCTTCTTATACACCTTTGCAATATTTTATTGTGAAAAGTTTCCAACATACAGCAAAGTTAAAAGAATTTTAAAGCAAGCACCTATATACTTCCTACCTACATTCTACCACTGACATTTTATTATACTTGCTTTTTTGCATATCTATTCATCTATCTGCTGTGACACACTTTGAAAGTACAGTACATAGCATCACATTTCTACACCTTCTTCCCACCACGGCTTATCTTATTTAATTTACTTTTAAAACTCAGAAAAGCAAAACCATTTGTTCAGTAAGCTTCTAAACTAAGAACACTAAAAGTTCAGGATTTGTTCCTCTACAGCAAATTGTTGCTTTCATATGAAAAGCAAATCAGTGAACTACATTTCTAGCATTAAGTGCTAGTTGTAGGTCCTATCGCCAGAATTAGGAAAGAGGATTTCTGATCAAAAGGCTGTTGTTTTTGGTTTTTGTTTTTTTATAGTTCTGTAAAAAGCAAGTGATCAAACAACTCAACTTTTCGAAGGGACAACTTCATGCTGTGATAGGCAGTTCCAGTTGATACTAATCATCACGTCCTCAATTTCATATCCTTTTATCATCAATGTTTCTGGTAAACAAGTTCACTTTGAGCTAAACAACAAGCATTCACCTCTGGAACAGGCAACCAAAGTAGCAAGCTTCAACAGGGCTAGGAAGGCTAATGCCTACTCAGAAAGGTTACATATGCTCTGAGAAACAGTAGTGCTCTGGTGGCTTATTGAGATTAAGTAGGCAGACAACAAAAATTAAACTTGAAATTTCAGTTATGTCAGATTCAGCAATGTTCCACATTACTTTGAGGACAATAAGTAAACTCTTCTTAGCCCTCCCTCAGTCCCCAAATCAAACAAAACTACATTCAAAGAGAAAACAAACAAAATATGATGTCCTTCTTCACAGGAAAATTCCGAGTCCAATTCTTTCATCTGGAAGATTCTTGTCTCTACAAACATAAGTTTTCTCATCTTCTGTAGACTTAGCTTTTAAAACTGTAAGTGCAGTGGTATGTAGCATGCAATGACTAATACATTAAAAAAATTGTTTTCCGTCTGCTGAAGACAATGACTGAAAAACAATATGTTTTTATCTACTAGATTTCTTGGCATTATGTAGTCTTGGTGCTCTTTCTAAAGCAAGGTGAAACTAACAAGTAGTCGCATTTGACAATTTCACCTGTCATCACTCAAACAGCAGGACTGGAGTGGTGTGGTGAAAGATAGGTAAGGAACCTGAGAGAACTGTCATTATTTTGGATCCCCAGATGGCAAATGAATACTACTATCACTTTAAAACATTTACCTCTCTGCCCCCTACAAAAACAACAACAACAACAACAACAACAACAACAACAACAAATGAATAAAAGGGCAAACTATGTATTCTATATCTTTGCCGCTTGAAGAATAAAAAAAGAAATAATCCATTTAAAACTAAACTATTACTTGATGTTCTTCTGATCCCTGTTGACACGATTTCCTATTTTTATATGCACTGGCCCTAGTGGATGGCATGGAACCATGTTACCCAATCTCAAACACAGCTGTGCTTATCATTAGCCTCTCCAGTGGTCCTTTTCTCTCTTGCTGGTAGTCAGCACACCTGGCATACACCTGCCACTGACTTTCTTTGTAACAATTGATCTGAGCATGATGATTTTATGCCTCATAAAGGAAAAGAGCAGTCTTTTTATTTTAATAAAAATAAAGAAAAAAACTGAGTTGCTTCCATAAGCATTCTGCCCCCTAAATATATTATTTCTCTATTGTCAAACATTCTCTAAACAAGCACGTTGTTATGACATGTTGACACATGTTCAAGAAAAATTTGTTTCATGAAATTTTGTTTCCAAGAAGAGCCAGACCACAGTTTGTGCTTTGGCCATAAAATCCATACAAAAAGTTACCATTTAAAGTTACCATTTAAGTTACCATTAAAGCTACATCTATGTGACTCATGGATTTATAAGTAGCTTTTCTGTTACGGCTCAAATGAATTTTGTGGATTTTTTTTCTCCATGTGGCTCTACATACAGACATGACAGACATGACAGCTTTGAATAAATCCCTCCTGTTCCTGAAAGTGACATTTCCCGGAGGCATAGCCATTACTCTCATCTCGGGCTCTCCCACTTGGCCTTAATAACCTTAGGAATCCTAAATCCACACCACAATTCTCATCATTTCTCCATCAATCTCCCTATGGCTTCTTTAATTCATCCCTTTTCTCCAGTGGTTTATAAATTCACTGATGACAATGTTACAAATAAGACATGGCAATCCCTAAAGGGTGGGCAGGTCTGGGGGTCCTATCCATTTTCTTCATGGGTAAAAGCTTTCGGGTAATTACTTGTTGAAGAAGCTCTTCAAAGTCACAGGACAAGAAAGATCTGGGGCCACAGACAGCTTGTTTATCCACTGGACACGTGGTAATCAAAGAAAAATTAAAACAGCAGAGTCTAGAGGACATAGCCAATTGCATACATTACTTTATGAAAAACATCAGCTAAAACCTTGGTTGATATAAAAAGTGTTACTACTAATTAGGGGGAAAACACAGCAGCTTATAATTACAGGCAAAGTTAAAATAATTCATTTATGTAAAGTATTGTGACCAAACACCTGAGCTCAAATATTCTGTGAATCCATGGCTCAAGTAAAAAGGAGTTTAATGCCTAGAGATTATGTATTTGAGTCATGAAGGCAAGCTTAATTTAAGAAGATAAAAAACAGATTATGTGGCAATGTTGTGCATTCAAGTACCTGTTGAGGTTGTTAGGCAGAATTGTATTAGTTTGAACGACGGTGGCTTCATGTTGATGCATGGTCATCCTTTTGGCACTAGGGAAGCTAGCTAGATTCATTCAATACAGTTATGTGTTGCTATCACAAAAAAAGGTAATAGGTAGTGAATTACTTCTGACATTTTACCAAATTTGATATTACATTTTTCCATTACTGGAAAAAACAAGCACAAATGCATTTGAATACACAGGGTATCTTGGCACTTTGGTGATTCGTACAGGAAATTTTATATGACTTTATCAGCTAATAAGAAAGAAACTGGTCTTCAAAAAATAACAGTTATAAAACCTCTCTTGTTTGGTGATAAGGGATATAAGAAGACTCTTAAATATGGCAATTTTAATTTTCCAAAGCATGAGCACGAAGTATGTTCATTTTATTCATGTGTTTTATACTTTGCACGACACTGCGATCCAAATGATGAGGAGAGGCCATCCCAGTGGAACAGAAGGGCTGGTCTGTGTGTGTGGGTCTGCGGAGCAAGTGTGAATAAGAGTGATGAAGAAGCAAGTGCAGAAGAGTTAAGACTAAAGGTAAGAGATGGAAGGGCCTTCTAACATCTGACAGGAGGATGGTGTGTCTAGCGCAGATTGGAGGTTTGGGGGAGGGATGCCAGATGAGGCTGGCAGGAAGGCGGAGTCTTAAAAATCACCCCTTTATGTTAAGGCAATGTGTGGCAGTTTCAGGGTTTTAAGCCGGAGGGTGACATTATCGTATCTGTGCTTTAGGAAGCCCACCCTACTGAAATGGACAGGGAAATGGACAGGGAAATGGTGGGAAATGGACTGGAGGAAAGAAGACTGGAGGCAAGGAGAGCAAATGGGGGCTACTGAAGAGGTTGGTGTGTGACAGTCATGGGTCCCATTTAAACATAAGTTGAGCTAGCTGACCACACATCAGTTTTAGTAAGACATGCTTAATTCATCACACTCTGTATCATGAGATTACTTCTTCAATACTGGTCATTGTAAGTAACAGAAGTATCCACATTTTCTGTAGTCAGGAATTAAATGAACAGTGAACGGGCCAACAAGTGACACACTCTAGGCACTCATTTAACTTGGTCATGTGCAAAATTATTTTAGAAAAATCCAATTAAAAAAAGATTTTTGAGAGATACAGAGATAGATGGATAGCTAGAGAGAAATGTAATATAATTTGACTAAGATAGGAAAACGTTTTGCACTAAGCAAAGGATACATATTTTTGTACTCTGTAAAGTCCTAAAGCAATATCTAAACTTTTCTTGTTGTTTCTTGTTATTGGACAAAAACAAAGAGAGACTGTTTAAGAAAATACAATGTGAAATTGTTCAGTGCTGCAGCACATCTAAAAGGATTTATTGTGATTTTTGACATCTTTATGCAAACCTAAGAACTCTCCCACTCAGGGATTAATAAAATGTTGCAAAGATGTATATTTACTCAGGTATATTCAGGATATCATCAAACAGTAATGTGCTTTTAAAAGAGTGGAGATTGCATATTTAATTTTTTAAAATGTTTCTATTTATTTTTGAGGGGAGGAGGAAAGGGCAGGGAGAGATACACACACAGAATCTGAAGCAGGCTCCAGGCTCTGAGCTTACAGCAGAGCCTAACACGGGGCTCGAACTCACAAGCCATGAGATCATGACCTGAGACGAAGTCGGATGCTCAACTGACTGAACCACCCAGGTGTCCCTGGAGATGGCATATTTAGAGCTTGGTTAAAAAAACAAAAACAGTTGCTTCTGTTGCATTTCACTTGTTTTTAACTTGTCAGAGGATAAAACTCTAATGGGGGAAAGTTGGAGTAAGGTAAGGTAGAGTAAGGCAGACTCAACTGCCATATTTATCTTCTTGCTCAAAGTTTGGAGACTCTTGCTACTTAATGAGACATTGTTTTGTTTCAATATTCAAAAATAGTTAACATGTTACATAAAAAATATTGAAGGATATTCAGCTGTGTAAGCAAACCTAAAAGGTACAGAATGAACTTCTTTCTAGAAGACTACAGCATCCCAGGGAGTACAGATGACTACTGAAAGTCTTCTTTCAATTTTAATCTTCGCGTTTTTCCTTTTTTCTCCTCTTCAGGAATAAAACCTCAAATCTTAGACGCTTCTATGATGGAAGTCATCACAAAATTTTGAAGACACGATGAGAATTATTTCTTGAACAACACAGAGCAGAGATGTTGATGTTCATCAATGATGAAGAGCATGAACTTGATTGAGAGAACTGTAAGGGTTCCTTTGAAGACTCTCCTTGCAATATCAGATTAATGTCCCAATGTGAATAATATATTGATAATATATTACTGAGACACAGAAGAATGACTGATGCTCAATTACTTTAAATACATCTTTGGAAGTAGATACTGAATTTAATGAAGAGTCTTTTAAAAACTACCACACTCTTGTAAAACTGTCCTGGGTAGGTGAGTGTGGGGGTTTTAAAGAGAGAAGAAGCAATGCTTTACTAAGGAACAGCTAAATTGCCATGGATAGTACAGTGCCCCAAATGGAAAAAGCTTTTTAAACTTATACAACAACATCTTCTCCTCATAAGAAACACTAAAAAAGTTATGTTTAAAGTACAGAAGTGTGCCTATCACATTGGTGGTGCTCAGTAAATACATTTTTTACTTTTTTAGTTTTTTTTTTATATTTGAGAGGGAGAGAGAAAGAGACAGAGTGCCAACAGCGGACGGGCAGAGAGATGGAGACAGAATTTGAAGCAGACTCCAGGCTCTGAGCTGTGAGCACAGAGCTTGACGCGGAGCTCGAACTCTCAAGCGGTGAGATCATGAGCTCAGCTGAAGTCGGACGCTTAACTGACTGAGCCTCTCAGGTGCCCTGGTACTCAGTAAATATTTAATGAAATACATTTGCTTTGTGACAAAAAATAAAACAGATTAATTATTTGCATAACTTCTAGCCCCTCTTAATTTCCTTAGTGGATGCCATTCCAAAAAAAAAAAAAGTTTACAGACATATACAGATATGAATGTACGTATAAATATATGTTCATAAATACATATATATATATTTATGACAAAATGTGATTGTAGTACAAATACTAAACTCCTCCTTTTACTTAACAATATTTTGTGAATATCTTTTCAAGTTAATACACATCCATATCTACATTACACAACCAAATCCATCTTACATTAACAGTTTTTGTTAAGAAAGTTTAAGAAACCCTGGAAACCATCAGAATGAAGAATTCATTTAACACATAAAAGAAAATAACACATAAGTATGTCCATAGAATCCTGGTGGTGCCCAAGATTCTTTCAGGTGGCCTGTGGAGTTAAAGCTATTTTCATAATAGTATTGAAACATTATTTACCTTTTTGCTACGTTGAAATTTGTATTGATAGTGCAAAAGCAACAGGGGTAAAACCATTAGCACCTTAGCATAAATCAAGGTGGTGGCACCAAACTACTAGCTGGGAACAGGACTGGCCGTTTAAAAATAAATGTAAATTATTGTTACTTAAAAATGATGGACAAACTATGTTTACATAAACTTAGAAATCTGGCACTTTCTTTCTTGAAAATAAATGAAGGAGATTTTCAATTCAAGGAAAGCAACAATATTTGTTGCCAAAATTCAAGCTTTCAATGAAAGCTAGAATTTTGAAAAACATATCTACCACTGCCAGCCTAATAATTTCTCATTAGTTAAAGACATTTCTGATGAGATCAGAGGTACTAATGAAGAATTTTTTGATATTATATAATGAAGTATGGCAATAGTTGAATATATGGATAACTCAGTGAGCCAATATTTTCCAAATGACCAATGCATGGTAGGTTATCAAAACTATGCATGAGTTAAGGATACATGCAGAGTGTAAAGAAAACCAATGGATATTAATAGGTAAAAGATACAAAAAGTTCATTGATATCATTTTAGATTCTGCAGTGCTACTAAACTTTAAGAAATATCACCTGTTAAGTTTTGGTGCAGAATCAAAGAATATCCTTAAGTATTTAAGACTATGAAAAGACTACTTCCTTTCCCAACTATATATCTCTGTGAAGACAGATTTTTTTCTTATACTTCAACCAAAAAGAAAAAATTGCAACACATTAGATGTAGCAACAGGTATAAGAATTCAACTTTCTATAAGCTCTTCTATTAGAGAGATTTGCAAAAATGAAAAATAATACCACACTTCCTACTAAAATTTCTACTTGTTTTGAAAACAGAGTTTTTACAAAAAAATGTTAGTGGTATTAGCATGTAATATGTTTTATTGCTATTTTAAAAAGATTAATAAATCCATGGTTAAATTTTTTTAAAGTTTTCTTCTCTGATACAATAAATGCCAATAAGACATAATCTACACAAACAAAAGCTCTTTGGGGTCTTTAATATTTTTAAGAATACAGAGGGACTCTGAGACAAAAGTTTGAAAACCACTTATAATCAGAAAGACTAGAAACTTGTTTTGAGGTGGTAAAACACTTTGGCCTTGGAAAATTAGTTTTTATTTTCCTTCTCTCTTAACGATAAAGCCAACTTATCTCTTTGGATTCTGGTGGAAAACATAATAGACCATGTCAAAAATTACCCAGTTAGTCTTATGATAAATTTAATTGTGTGTTACTTAGTATATATTTGAATTACACTTAATGGCTATAGCTTTAACATTTACAAATAATCATACATGGCTTATATCCTTTACTTTTCTTTGGCCATTCCATGAAGGTAGGTATTATTCTCCTTTTTAAAGCTGAGGAAATGGATAATGAGAGACAAAAAGTGCTTTATTCATCTAGAAAATGCTAGAACACAGAATCAAATTCAGGTCTGTTGACCTTCTGGTCCTGTGCTCTTTTTGCATCTTTGGATGGAAAAAATATCTCATGGTTATCATCAGCATAGACGATGCACTTCAGCTCTTGTACAATAGAAACAAGGGCTGAGTATTTTGAATTTGGTAAAAGGTCTTGACTTCTCCCAGCCAAGGCACATGGAATAGTGCTTTGTATATATTAGGTCCTGTTATTATTATTTTTCCTACTTAGCATAACAGTGTTACCCTGCATAAGGCCAGAGTAGCTTGGGTTTCACCCAACTCTTAGGTCAAATATGAAAGGGCTTAGTCAATAAGACAGAAATAGATGAATGACATACAAAAAAGCTCCAGAACAACTGCAGGCCTGAACAACAGAACAGTTTCCAGAGGTCATTCTATATATGCTGTTGACTACACCTCAACTCGGCATTCAAATTTAGAGGTGAGCAGATAGGGCAATATATCTGTTTTCTTCTTACCATGCCCAGTACAAACCAGCATTGAATGGCTGCTGGACATCATCCATTTTAATGGCTTCTTTCTACCACCATCTCAGGCTGCTGGAGTCACATGATGAGCCTTGAGAATCCAGGCAAGATTTTCCAATCTTAGCTTTAAACCCAATTTTCTCTGTTTTCCTAGTTTTGGTCCTATTGGTTTTACACCTGGATCCCCTCTCTACTTACTTCCTTCAGAAAGATGCAGTAGGTCTTGATTAATGTCTCTCTGGGGCCTTTCTGCCTCCACCTCAGTCCCACTTTGCTTGCAAACAAGGAAACCTGCTTCTGACCTAGGCTTCTGATTGCTACTTACAGATGCAGGAGGACTCAGCACTAAAGGGCTAAAAAGAAGTCCCACAGTATGACAGCATGAGTCAGACTTCCTGGTGGCTCCTGCAGAGCTCTTCAACTACCTGATGTTCAGGGGCAATGCTGGTAAGATTTGTCTGGGGATACAAGATGAGACAGATTCTGAAAGTTAAGGGAGCTAAGAGTTTCTGGAAAGAGTAGTTCATTAGCAGAGAAATATTTTTTAAAAAATATTTTTTTAGCTTATTTATTTTTAGAGAGCGAGAAAGAGAGAGGCAGAGAGAGAGGGAGAGAGAGAATCCCAAGCAGGCTCTGAACTGTCAGCACAGAGCCTGACATGTGAGATCATGACCTGAGCCGAAATCAAGAGTTGGATGCTCAACCAATTGACCCACCCAGGTGCCTCCATTAGCAGAGAAATATTAATGTATTATTCTACCTGTATATTGATCCCAACACAGTACATGCACATATTGATACCAAATAAGAATAATGATCATAACAGCTAGCACTCATAGGAACAATCTCATGTTGCTAGGAAGATTTATTTCCTATATAAATACAACTTCATATAACAATAATAAGGTGATAATGACTCATTTAGAGTTTCAGTTTGTTATAATAAATTCACCTTGTGGAGGATAGTTTGCTATCCATCCGAATGAAGACTTTACATATGTTATCTCATTTAATTCTCACTAATACCATGAGTTTGTTTATATTTTTTCTTAGTTTTTGAATAAGGATATGGAATGTCCTAAAGGCTTAGGATTATTTTTCAGGGTCATGTCCAAAGTCATACAACCTATAAGTATCAAACACAGAACATAAGATTTTCTGACCAATCCAAAAGTTTGGATTCTTTTCAGCACATCTCCCTGCCTCCAGTATATTTCCATTTGATTGACAGTTTGGATGACTTAATGCAAAAATGCATGTTTGGTTAAGTAGAAAAGAACAAAAATAAGGAAAGCCAACAACCCCTTTGTGCTTTTTTTTTAGATAAACTTCCAACTCAGAGCATATAGTAAAGAGGTAAAAGGTCAGCCTCTGAGGTCAGATTTCTTGGTAAAGCCAGCTCTACCATATAACTTTGGGCAAATTATGTAACTTTTCTATGCCTAAATTTTCTCATTTGAGAATAATAACAGAACCTATCTCCTTGAGTTGTTGAGGGAAAAAATTAATTAGTACATATAAAGTGCTGAGAACAGTACTTGACACTTTTAATACACCAATAAATATTAGCTATTATTAGCTGATATCTTTCCCTCCTTCTCTTCCTTCCTTTCTCCTCTCTTCCTTCCTCTCTCTCCACTACGTCTCCCCTCTTTCTCTTGTCCTCATCCTCTCCCCTCCCTCCTTTTCTTCCATCCCTCTTGTAACAGGTTGAGTTGACAGTGTATAAGCACTACACAATCTTTCTAGCAAGATGGTAAGACTCACCAAAGATGTCTCAAACTCAATCTTGAAGTTAAAAAAATTTTTTTTGACTGGGATTTAAAAATAGAACCTGGTGAGAAGCAATTCTTGCTGTGTCAACTTTTAGAAGGCTGTACTGAGAAAACCCAGCGGAGCTTTATTTTAAGAAGACCCTGAATGGCTTAGCTGCAGTTCATGGATACATCAAAACATTCCCTTGACGGTTCGCTTTCCTGTGAACCTAAAACCAAGCAACATGAAGGGTTCTGGCCTAACGTTTCCCTTACAAAAAGCTCGACTAAACCGAACTCAGATGCTGTTGTCAAGTAACTAGAGCAGGACCCCAGCAGCGAGCCTTGGTTGCTAATCCTTTTCAAGTTCATCTTTTTGTTAAATCTACTTTTAACACAAACTGGATTTTTATAGTATGTTTCAGGGATGGTGCAAAATATTAAGGATACAGAGAAAGAATGACTACAGATGATGGATTTGGAAAGTAGGTAGTGAAGGACTTTGGTCGTGTCAACATCTGGGTACTAGCCTTGTTTTTATCAGTTTTTTCCTAGAGGGCCAGTTATCTCAACTCTTTTGAGCTGTTTTTGACTTTCAAAGTTGGGGTTTGTACCAGATTATCTTTAATGTTGTTAATTCTATTATTTCTTTTTAAACTATTGGCAAGTCACTTAATTAGTAAAAGTGATTAAGAAAGAGGACAATTGTTAATTAAAGAAAGAGGCTAAGCCTAATAAAATATAACATTAATTCAAAATACTGAGGGGGATTTAGTGCTTTCTACAAGCTGCTCCATACAGTTCCTTCATTTCTTTCAAAATCAATATTTCCTAACCAACTAGAAGGGCTACAACAAGCTTAAGTCTCCATTCTAATGCAACAAATAGAAGTAGTTGAAATTGGATGTGAAAATATATTTCTCAAGAAGAATATGTTGGTGTTCAATTGTTTTTATGTGTATGTGTAAACAGCTGCTCAGAAAAACTAATCAGGCCACTAAGGTGTAGAATTCACTGAAGGGAGTGAAAAGTGGAGACACAAATGTATTTAGGAGCCAAATCACAGGTAACAAGCCTGAATGAAGATATCAGCAAGAGGAATGAAATTGCCATGGCCTGGCAAGTTGGGGTTTATATATGAATAAACTTGGATGTATATTCTTTGTGCTATGTTGGAAGATTCTTTACTGAAAAATCAGTAAAATACCATTATCAAGATAAAACTTTAAAAGGCAGACATATTATGTCATGAAGAATGGAGGATTGACTTGGAATACTTTTTCTGGCATTGGTCTTGGAACTGACTAAATTCACTGACATGTTTTTTGCACAGGCCTCCCAACAAAACCAGCAACTCAGTGGTAGGAATACGTTTTAGGCCATGGAACAGAAATAAGTTGCCTGACTCTATCCACTACATGCAGCCAGGGACCATAGCTTATACTTGCCTTGTTTGTCCAACCAGCACTGACTATGGTTTCTGATACAGAGCAGGCACTCAATAAAACTAAGAGTTGACTATTTGATTGATAAAGATTGGCCTTCCTCCTACCCCCAGCTTAAATAGTACTGTTGTATTGATGAAACCAACTGAATTAATCTGAACCAACCCGCCCTTCCAGTTCTCTGTTCTCTTCTCCACCATTGAACTAAAAGTTAAACTTTTACAAAATGCATTCAAAATTTTTAAATCATGTTGAATAGTTATACTAATTCTTATGCTAATATTAATATTAAAGATGAAACAATTGAATCACACAGAAAAGTTAAGTTGTTTAAAATAAAAATTAATAAAAAGTAGATAATGTATGTCCTTAAGAATATATTCCATAATATTTTCCTCTGGGCTCATACATTTAATGAAGAGAGGTACATGCACACTTTCTGTCCACACCTCTCAATTTCTTCCTTTATTTATCATGTTCCTAATATGTCCCAGTCACTGTACAACACTCAGGAGACAGAAATGAATTAGGCCAGTACCCTATCTCACTATCTAGATAAAACTGTTTCCAAAAATTTCCCATTCCACTGTATTGTCAAGAGATTTTCAGTAGTCATACAGAATTATTTCTGGTGGTTATAATCTTTTAAAATGCAACCAAATTAACTTTAAGATTTGAATTAAGAACATGTATTGTGCTTGGCATTATAGCAATGTAAAGTTTAAAGTACACTTTAAATTCCTGTAATATTCAGACCCATACACCACATGCAATACAAAATATTACAAATATTTTACATTTGAATAGCACATTAGTGTTTACAAAATTCTTTTATCCATAAGTTTAATACTTATTGAACACTTTTAGTCATTTTGTTCTCATTATAACCCTAGGAAATAATAACTAATATTTATGATAAGCCAGGCTATTCTGTTTTACATACATTTATTCATCTAGTTCTCACTATAGCCATCTGAGAACTTTCTTACCTTCATAGTACAGATGAGGAAACTGAGAAAAAGAGAAGTAGCTCTCCCAAGGAAAAGCCAGGGTTTGAATCTACACAAATGCCTAACTAAGTCCCAATCCCAGAGATTCTGATACAATTGGTCTAGACTGGGTTTGGGCATCAGTACTGCTTTAAAAGGATAATTACTTAAATGAACTCCTCAGGTAATTCCAATGTGAAGCTAAAGGTTGAAAACTACATAAGTAAACCCAGTATCCCTAACTAAGCAGTGCTTCACAATCAGAATAATTGCATTTCTGACTAGTGCAAGAAATTATTAAATTTAGGGCAATCTAGATCAGTCTGTAGACCCCATGAAATCTAAGAGTCTACTGTATTAAGTAATTGGCCAAATGATATAGGGTAGATTTATTAATGTCTGCAGCAGAAAGGTGAAGCACTGGGAAAAAGCGAGCTAATGGCCCATTAGCCTGGGTCTATGGAATCAGCTGTTCCATGTATTATAGCAGTCCAGTAAAGTAAAAACTGATACACTGAAATCCTTTTTGACACAAGTTTCTAAATGTGTGGCTATACAGTTAAAGATTTCCTTCATCTTTTGCACCATAAGGTGTGGTCAGGTATAATGATCATTGTAGGCCTGGATGGGGTAAACTAAATCAGGTCGGCAGATCAGAACATTGGGGTTTGGAACCTTAGGTAGAATGCCAAAGCCTGATTGTGTGGCAGGAAAAAGTTCCAGAGAGCACACAGAGAGGTAGTTACCATCAGAAAAAACCAATGGGACAAGTGAACAGGCAAGGTTATGGATTCAGGATTCAGGTATGAGACCAGGTATGAGCCAAGATTTCTTAGAACTAAAGTGATTGTTATAAGTTTCCTATTTGAAGAACTATGGCCAACTTTCAAAAACTTGCCTTTGCTAACTTTAAAACTTAGTGGTTTTGCATTCAGGGCCAATAGTTTTTTTTTGTTGTTGTTTTGTTTTTAATTTGTGATAGAGTGAGGGAGTTTACCTTAATTATATATAACTATAGAATATTTGGACAGACCAATGTATCCTAGACCAGCTTTGTCCACAGAGGGCTAAGCGATATTTTCAGATTTCTTTGTCTTTAACTATGTGGATGAACCACTTATTACACACCAGAGCAACTGAGCTCTGGCTGCCCCAGTTTGATGTGGCTATGATAATCTATGGCTTTCAATTTAAATATTAAATGGAAGCCGAGTGGTACCACAACTACCATTTTTCCTCAAGCCATCA
Organism: Lynx canadensis; assembly: GCF_007474595.2. Classification (NCBI taxonomy): domain Eukaryota; kingdom Metazoa; phylum Chordata; class Mammalia; order Carnivora; family Felidae; genus Lynx; species Lynx canadensis. The sequence continues at coordinate 72,073,929 of NC_044311.2, forward strand.
TACTGTCAATAAATGAGGTGTCCCCCATATCACAAAAATTTTAAATGTTCTGAACTTTAATTCCCACTGTTCCACATCCCAACAAGATGGCATCTTGCTATGAATAATTACTCAAAGATCTTCATATAAACACAATTTTTATGTAGTCATCTTAGCATAAAAACCAATATATTCAGCCTGGTATCCTAAATGCATTCTTTAGCAAATGTTTAAAGTGTAGATACTTAATAGAATTACATAAACAATAACCACAATCTCCTAGGAGAGCATGATAACACCTTAAATGGGACTTTTTCTACTAATCATTTGCTACTTTGAACAGACCTTCTATATATATAAAATTTTCAAAAATTTTAGATCACGGAAAAGATTCATGGGGAATAGTGACTTTTATAGTAAACTTGAATCATTCCATGATATTTGTTTTAAAAAGTGGTCACCTAAAAGAATGCCATAAAGGAATCAAACTTAGCTGTTTTTCACAGGTACATTTCAACTCAGATGATAAAAATGTGACTCATGTATCAGTATAGAGGTGCCTTGAAATTAAGAGTATGTTTTTGGATATTATAAAATCACATTTGGTTTTGTCACTTTCTAATCAACCCCTTACCACGTATTTCCTAACATTCACATGGAGGACAGTTATTATAGTGTTAAGTATGGCTTAATTAAGCTAAACATTAGATGTAGTTTCATTGGATAGTGCTTTGTTGATAAAAACCAGGATATCTTGATTGAATATTTATAATCTAACTGCATAAGGCAAAGTTAATGAGAAACAAAAATTGATTAATATAGTCACTAACACGACATAAATATGTCAAGTATACATTAAGATATATCTTTGCTGTCTTTTTAAAGTTTTTATTTAAATTCCAGTTATTTAACATACAGTATATTAGTTTCAGGTAATAATTTAGTGATTCAACATTTACATATAACACTTGGTGTTCACCACAAGTGCCCTCCTTAATCTCCATCACCCATAGTGTTGCCACCATCAGTCAATACCATTTGACCTTGTGCTAGTTACTTGAAGCATTTGAACCCTGGTTTTCTTATATGTAAAAGGATTGGATCCGATGAGATTTTCTTTCTTTCTTTCTTTTTAAAAAAATTTTTTTAACGTTTATTTACTTTTTAGAGACAGAGAACGAGCAGGGGAGGGACAGAGAGAGAGAGAGGGAGACACAGAATCTGAAGCAGGCTCCAGGCTGTAAGCTGTCAGCGCGGAGCACGATGCGGGCTTGAACCCATGAACCGTGAGGTCATGACCTGAGCCGGAGTCAGTTGTTAACTGACCGAGCCACCCAGGCCCCTCTTGATGAGATTATTTCTAATGTCTTCTAGCTCCAGCAGTCTATGTGTCTATGCTAATAAAAAATGTTTGGTCGTAGCATTTAGAAATCTCATGTTGGTACTGTTATCAATCATTTTCAATAGAGAAAAGATCCTGGCCATATCTTACTTAAATATACCCCTTATATTTCAAAATAACATTAAACTCTTTTTTATTCCATTAGTTCCTATTTCTCATCATGTTCTATCATTATGATAATATCTAAACTGTTGATTGTTAGTACCAATAATTTATTAAGTGCCTACCTTGTCCCAGGAACTCTGTTCAGCACTCTACTTACATTATTTCATTTAATTTTAACAACCTCCTGGGACTTTCATTATACCTCCTTTATTAATGAGAAACCTGAGAGGTAAAGGTACTGGGTCCATTTCCATGAGTTCTCTTGGCTAGTCAGTTTTAAAGCTGAAATGTGAATCTATTTGCTTAATTCCTGTTCTTTAGCCTATTTTTCAGTCAAATTGTTTGTTTTCTTGTCATTCAGTTTTAGAGTTCTTTGTATCTTTGGATAACAGTCCTTTATAAGTTGTGTCTTTTGCCAATATTTTCTCCCAGTCTATTGCTTCTTCTAAGACTCTTGACTTTATCTTTGGCAGAGCAGAAATTCTTAATTTTAATGAAATCCAGCTTATCAGTTATTTCTGATTTTGCCCATTTTTCTATCGAGTTTTTGATAGATACATAAATGATAAAAAGGGGACTGTAATATATATATATATATTTCTATAACTGTTTTAATTTAATATATCATGAGCTTCCTTCCTGTAAATATGTGTATTTTCACAATGTCATTTTCAATGGCTGTGTAGTGTTACATAGTTTAACACTAGTGGTGGACGTTTTAAATTTTTATTAAGTTTTGTTGTCATTGTTCATAAAATAAGACTTCAGACCATGTCCTTGTAGTTAAACCCACATGTACATCCTTTGAATTGCAGTTGATAAATAATGTTAGTTAATTTCTTTTTCATTATTCTTTCAAGCAATGATGTGCAAATTTGATTTGAAAACATTAAGTTTTAATCATTTTAAATGAAATATTTTAAGCATATATTATATACATATGTAACTTGACACTTTAATGGGTTCATATCATATGCTTTATAGTCTACTCTTTGTTTTGTTTTATTATCTTGCTTGCCTACATCTTCTGCTTCCCAATATATTTATATCATTCTACCCATTTCATGCATAACTAACAATCATAGCCACAGTCATAGTCAAACACACATATTTGTAAGTAAATACATTTAATCATATACATATATACATTAGTTGGGATTGTCATTGTTTTACAAATAGTATGATATTATACTTTCTTCTTTGTGTCTTATTTTCCTCTTACATAAACATCTCATAAACAATCACCTAAATCAACTTTCATTTTTTTTCAGTGCTTGCATGTTATCCCAGGCATGGATGCCCATGACTTTTTCAAACTTAAAAAAAGGTGTTTTTTTAATGTTTATTTTATTTTTGAGAAAGAGAGACAGAGCATGAGCAGGGGAGGGGCAGAGAGAGAGAGAGAGACAGAGAGAGAGAGAGACACAGAATATGAAGGAGGCTGTAGGGTCTGAGCTATCAGCAAAGAGCCTGACACAGGGCTCAAACTCACAAACCACAAGATCATGACCTGAGGTGAAGTTGGCACTTAAACCACTGAACCACCAAGGCACTCCTTCAATCTTTATTTTAAATGGTCATTTCACTTGGTTTCCTTTCTTTTTCAGTTCTGAACAATGTTGTAATTAGCATCGTTGTGCATTTTTTTCTTAAGTATGGTTGTTTTTGTTCTGTGGGACAGATCCTAGGAGTGGGATTGCTGAATAAAGGAGTATACATACTTTTAATTTTTTAAAATAGGTATAAATTGCTTTAAAATTTTTTCTTGGACAGATGGATGTAAATGTTTTTCATTACATTTCCCTGTCAATTCACTTGAACATCTTTTCGTTTGTTGCCTGCCCATTGGGAGTTTCTCCCCTAGAAAAGTCCCCTTGTATCTTTTCCCCAGTTTTTAACCAGGCTGTCGGTCTGTTTATTGGCAATTTCTGAGAGCTTTTTGCACAGTATGGCTATTAACCCTTTGTGAACTGTTGCAGATATTTCTCCAAACCTGTATTTGTCTATCAAATGTTTATCTTCTTTGGTGCATATTCTTAACTTTTTCATAAAAAATTTTATATACTTCAGTTTCAACCGCTGAAAGTCAGCTCTCCTAGAATTGTGGAGAGACCACCTAACAAAGTGTTTTATAAGAGAAGACTGAGATAATGGCAATGTAATAAAACTCTTCCTTTCAGAATAATTTCACAACTATAGTCAATAATCTTGCTAAATCAGGAAACAATTGCAATAACAATACAGAATGTCCCATAAGAGATCTAAGTGATCTTATATCTTCATAGCATGTGAAATCTGGAGGGGATCCTAAATGTTATTTTTAGATAGATTCTCACTCATTTCACAGGCTAGGAAACTATGATAGATGAGACCAAAGAGTTTCCTTTTCAAACAGAGAAAAGAGTGATATAAATCTGATCCATTTTATTCACGGAGATGTAAACTGACACAATTCAGGTGAGAATTTGGGGCTTGGCTTCAAATACCCTATTGAGAATTTTCTAAATAAAGCCAGAAGTCTTAGCAGCTCTGTAAACAAGTTGATTCAGAAAACTGTCTCCAAAGGGAGCTTAGCTCACTCTATTCTATCATGCGAAACACAAAAAACATCTGTGTCTTAATCCATTATTAGAACAATCTGTACTATGCTCTATGCTTAAAGGACTGTCTTATTTCTGTGGCCTCAGACTATGTACTAAAAACAAAAACAAATACAAAAAACCCCCAAACTGCCATACATTAAAAACAAAGGTTTATTTTTGAGAGAGAGTGAGAGTGCAAGCAGGGAAAGAGTAGGGAGAGGGAGACACAGAATCCAAAGCAGCTCCAGGCCCTGAGATGTCAGCACAGAGCCTGATGCAGGGCTTGAACTCATGACTGTGAGATCATCACCTGAGCCGAAATCAAGAGTTTGATGCTTAACGAACTGAACCACCCAGGCACCCATATACATTTTAATGCCAAACTGCAGCAAGCCAAGATATAATTATTTGATCAAATTTATATTATTGATATTTTAATCCTTTAATGTATCTAAACTTATGTACACTCAAAAATTATATTTATATGTATTCATTCTTTTAAAGGTTTAATGAAAATATAAACTTCAATAAAAATAGAACCTTCTCATATTTAAAAGCTCCAGAGGACTCAGATCTTTGATTCAAGTTTAATTGTGGTACAATTGTTTTTCTATTTGGAAGATAGTTTTATATATTTTACATGAAATGTTGTGAATTTAACTTAAAAGTTGCTAAGAAGAACAAAAGCAAATAAATAATAGTTGCATCTTACCAATTGCTCCTTAAAAGACTACTTTGGCTCCCTTTGATTACTAAAGTGATATTATAAGAGTAATTAAATTTCTTAAAATCTAGCAGAAATCTGTTGTGCAAATAAGTGAAGAAGGCACAGTCATGATTTGAATTTACCAATGAGGCATGTGTGGTAACGCTCCACTGATCACTGCTTTTATTCCCATCAATATCTCCCTTGACTGTCTATATAGGGAATCTTAGATTTTTCCCTTCATCTGACAATTTCAGTTATGAAGAGAGTGCTATTTGAAATAGCCTTTCCAATTTGAAAGTAATATTATTTGAATAGTAAGAGTTTAGAAAGGCTATCCTATAATTTATTTTTTGCCTTTAAACTGAATAAAAAAATGGTTGGGAAATTAAATCCTGAACACTTTACCAGTAGATTTCTATGGTCTTCAAACTTAATGTTTCTAGAGATGTCTGTTTGCTAGCTGTAGAGATGTCCAAATTTAGTGAAAGCATTTCAGATCACATTTTCATAGTTTTATATTCATAACAGGGAAGTCAAATTCATTTTTTAGTTATTAAGAATATTTACTTCATGGTTATCTTTTGGTAAGATTTGGAGAGAAGATATATAGGAGACTCCAACTGAACATAAATTTTTTTTGTCAAGCTAAAGAGAACTATATATGGTTCATAAAATATTGAAATACTATCCAAAATAACTGGGTATATTAATATGAATGAACATGATATCAAATATATACAGGGACCCAAACACATACCAAACAAAATGAAATGGAAACTTACTAGTGAGTTATCTAACTTGTTGATTTTTTGCAGAGGTTCAAAATCTTGTTGCATCAGAACTACCTAGATTTTTGTTAAAAATGGCATTTCTAGGTTGTACCCAAGATATGCTGAAGTCAGATCCCCGGGATGGGTCCCAGGGAGTTGTGCTTTCAAAAGCACTCCAGATGGACTCAAATTTGAACATCTCTGACTTTGACAAAGCAGAGTATGTAGTTGACCTTGATCTGAATCACTCTATAAGAATTTGGATAAAAGAAATGCAAAATACAGACTAGAATTACTTAAAACTTAGGAATTTCATATGAATCTGACTAGTGAAAATTGGCTTAACATTTTATAAAAACAGCATCGAGAATATATTAAAGTAACTTTATGAAATCTTCCAAAAGCTTTTAAAGACTTTTAAAATAAAATTTAGCTCATGAACATATTTTTCTTATTGTGTTAATGTTTAAGCATAAGACACTAATATTTTCCCCCCCACAATATATAGCAGGACGGTATAATCTTTATGATTGGAAGAGAAATCATGTATTAAAAATAGACATCAAGAATGGTGAAATTCTAACAAATTACCATGCATTAAATTACTACTTCTCAGAACAGAAAAATAAAATTGAAAATAACTAAGTGTAAATGAATTGATGAGTCTTAATTTACTCCTAGCACAGGCATACTTTCCTTTCTTATCTGTTCAAATTGAAATTTTTATAAATGTGATATGTGACTATTTGACATGCAATATCTAGGCATAAGGGCATCCATCTTTTCATGTTTATCTTTGAGAAGTTTCCTGCTCTTGTTATTAATTCAAACTTATTCAATACACCTTTAATCAAGTGACACAAACATTTACCCAGTTTTCCCTTGAAGTGATACTCATTAATGGATTCATCGCTCTCAGGTTGTTCTGTGCTTCAACCTTGAGTAATTAACAAAACCTCTCTGCTTTAATTGCTAATCCTCCCCTTAATGGCAGTCTATGACATTTTTAATTAATTACTTCAGCAACCTAATTTCCATTCATATCAAGGTCTTACATTCTCTTCACTTTCTTCCTTATTTATTAATTATTTTTGTTAACAAGGGTACATTAACCCAACCTATGCAGTAGTAAGCAAACATACAAAGTCAAAAGGGTGTCCTAAGCCTGTGAGAGATAAACGTGCCTATTTTTTTTTCTTAAATAACAAAGTTAGGGGAAGAGGAATGAGGGCCACTGGGAAGAACACAAAAAGTGAAAATGAACCCTCAAATCATATTTACTAATGGCCAAACTCTTTTGGTACCATTTTCTGACTTTTTCACTCAGCTCAAAAGCTGATTTTTAGAATAGTATGTTTGACTAATTTGTTTGCATACTTCAGATTAATCAAATAATTGCAGAAATTTAACTTCATTTCATTGTGTATGATAAACATAATGTTGATGGGTAAATGATAATTTTACTCATCATTGTTATTTCCAACTGGTTAAGAAAATTTCCAGTTTTTAGATAATTTATTTTTTCCATTCACCAGAATTTAACCTTTATGTACTAGGCTCTCTTCTCCATATTTTGGTCACAAGAATTGAAACAGTCTGTAGACAGCATTTTTTTTTTTAATAGATTCATTTACTTAAAAATTATAGGTAACTACAATGTGCAACTATAGAGGGTTGTTTCATGATCACATTCATTAACTATTTTAGTATCTTTCAATTTTTGGTTCTATCCTGTTTCAAGTCCTCATAAAGCACAATAGCTTAATTTTAGCAATCATTAATTAATGGATTTATGGCCACCTTTTACCACTTATTTACCATTTATTAATTTAGATTATATTTATCTTTACTCCAAAAAGGATTTGAAACAGTTTCACAAAATTAAGCAAGCAAAAACAAACAAACAAACAAACAAAAACAAAAGGAAAGCCATTTAAAAGGACCAGGGATGGGGCGCCTGGGTGGCGCAGTCGGTTACGCATCCGACTTCAGCCAGGTCACGATCTCACGGTCCGTGAGTTCGAGCCCCGCGTCGGGCTCTGGGCTGATGGCTCAGAGCCTGGAGCCTGTTTCCGATTCTGTGTCTCCCTCTCTCTCTGCCCCTCCCCCGTTCATGCTCTGTCTCTCTCTGTCCCAAAAATAAATAAAAAACGTTGAAAAAAAATTTAAAAAAAAAAAAAATAAAAGGACCAGGGAAGTAGAAGATCATAGGAACCCAATGCAAGTTATTTATTTGAAATTCTCACTAGATTTAGATCTGATCTCCTAAAATGGAGAAAAATATATTGGATTTTATTATTTTTACCATCTTTTTAAAGTTAAGGAGATCATGTCTTTCCTCTGCTCAAAATCTTCTGATAGTTTTCTATCATATTTAGAATAAAATCCCAAGTCCTTATGGACTAGACTTAGACTGCTCAATACAGTAGTTCACCACATGTGTCTACGTACATTTCAATCAATTAACATGAAATAAAATTAAAAATTCAGTTCCTTAGTTAACATAGCCATATTTCAAGTGCTCACTAGCCACATGTGGTCAGTGGCTACTGTTTGGGGCAGTACGGTATAAGGGACATTCTCATCGAGCAGCAGGTTTTACTGGGAAGTGCTGATCTAGAAGTCTGCATGATCTGATCCTTGCCTGCTTCTCTGACTTTATCATTTACCTCGTTTCAACTTACTCACTACACTTTAGCAACAACTGGCCTTTTACTGTTCTTAGAAATTAAAATTAGGTCCTGTCTTAGGGCCCTTACATCTGCTATGCTATTCCAACCATCTGAAACACTGTTCCCCCAGATACTCACATCTCACTTCAAGTCTTTGCTCAAGACACCTCCTCAGAGAGGGCTGATCTAAATGTCATCTACATCATTCTTTATGCCTTATTTTTCTTTTCAGCACTTGTCACTGCATTATATAGTCTTTTTGTCTTGTAATTTCTGTGATAACAGTGCCTTTGATTAGGTCATTTCTGTATGCCTGGCCTTATATAGTAAGTGCTCAATAAATAAATGCTTGTTTACTCCAATGGTTCTCTCCAGGGGGTGATTTTTGCCCCACACCCCAGGTACATTTGGTGATGTCTAGAGATAGTTTTGATTGTCAGAACAGGGAGGGTGCTACTGGCATCTAGTGGGTGGACAAGAGGGATGCTACTAAACATCTAGAATACACAAGGCAGCTCCTGACAACACAGAAGTATCCAGCCTAAAATGTGAATAGTACTGATGTTGAGAAACTCTAGTTGACTTTCTATATGATTTATTCACTGAGAAAAGATAACAATTAGTATAAAGAGGCAAAACTGAATTACAGGTGTAGCTTATCAAATGACTCAACAACTAATGCTTCTTCTAGTTCACTTACATTTAAGGCAACTGAAATTTAATATATGGGTAAAACACGTTTCTCAGTTAACTTCTCTCACACCTAGTATCAATTATATGCTTTTACTGTATAAAACTGTCATTTCTTTTAAAAACCTTAATAATATCCTCTCTTTTCATCTGTGCTCTATGCCATTGCCACCTGACTTTTCTTGTGTACATTTTGTGGCATTAATTGCCATTAATTTTGTGTGATTCATTGAAGTATTTAAAAAATTTAAGAACCACTCCCTGTGAAATGCCATAAATAATAAGAGTTGGTAAAGGGTTGTAGAAAAGGTGCTGGCCAATAGGAAACCTGTGTTCTATACAAGGTTCTTCACTGATTACCTATGTGGTCTTGGGCAAAACGTGCCAGTTAAATGAGGTTCAAAGTGACACCCCTCTCACAGGGCCTGCTGTAGTAAAAGACCGCATCCATCCACTACATCTGTCCTTCCTTCCCATCAATACTCTGTGAACTAATGAAACTAATACACCTTGAAAAATTTCCTTGGCAATCTCCACCTAAAGAAAACATTAGTTGTCAATTACAGTGTATTATTGACATCCACATCATGATGCTTCTAAAAATTCTCTGGGAAATGAAACTTCAAAAGCAAAGTTGGATTAGGAGTTGCTTCATACCTTTTTGTTGATGAAAGAAAAGCTTTTCAGCATTAATGGTGATTTAGCTATTCAGAGCAGGTGGCTTCATTATCTTAAAATGAGTCAAATTACACTAATTACTGAAAAGGGCAGTGTAAGCAATATTGTAAGAAAACAGTAGCATCCTCCCCTGAAAAGATGACCTAGGGGAATGCATGCGACTATGGTCACAAGATACTTAATAATTCAGAAGTTGCCAAGCATTTTGATGATGTGACCTTCTCCTTCCCATATTTTACCATCATAGAAAATTATAAAGAGCATTGTTTAGTAGGTCTTTGTGATAATTTGTTTAAGTGAATTTAAAGGAAATAGAATGTTAGATTTTGAATGCAAATGAGATATAGTTTGCTAATAGTCTTTTTTACTCTTTATTGAATGATAAGTTTCAATTAGTGAGTGACCCCTCCCTCCCTCTTTCATCCTTTTCTTCCTTCTCCTTTTCTTTTTATCCTTTACAGAGAAATGACACCAGAACACATCTACAGGGCTATTTTTAGGGGCACCTGGGTGGCTCAGTCAGTTAAATGCCTGATTCTTAGTTTCCGCTAGGGTCATGATCTCACAGCAATCTCAAACCCCGTGTCAGGCTCTGTGATGACGGTGTGGAGCCTGCTTGGGATTCTCTCTCTGCCCCTCCCCTGCTTGCACTCTCTCTCTCTCTCTCTCTCAAAATAAATAAATAAACTTTTAAAAAAGGGCTATGTTTTAAACTCTAGAAGACTTCAAAAATAGTCTTTTTGAAGACAGAAAGCAACTAGGAGCTGAACTTTGCAAGGTAAGAATGGTGAGGAGTATAGCTTCTTAGCACTACCTAAGAAGAAACCATAAAATTCAGTATCTAACTTGGCAGTTGGAACACTTACAGAAATAAAACAAACCTGCCCTCTTAATTTTATTTTCTCCTCTTATCATCTCATGGCAATTTACCTAGTGGAAAGGAATCATGGAGCCTAAAATAATTTAATCCTTAATGGCTTTATATCCATCACCTTTATGATAATCCCATTTGCCCCAGGTTTGGTAAATAGCTCCTCACAGAGTAGTGATACAATCTGTAATTAGACTTTTAAAAACTACTCTGAGATGAGCATGGAAGAAGAGTATTCCTTATTTATTTGTAAATGTTATGATAATAGACAGATAATTTGCTTTATCCAAATTTTAATGCTAGCATCTATCAACCATGATCAATTTAGGGTTACTTGAACACTGGCATAAAACAATATTCAATTAAGTAGAGTATTTCTGTAAAATCTTTTTATGAGAAAGCGGCAAATGATCCCTTTTCCCATAATCTCTTTCACAACCAACTGATAATAGAGATTTCGTTTAAACCATATAAGTAAATAAATAAAAGGAAAGCAACAAACCCAAACTGGTAGTTTTATCTGGAAGTCAGTATGATTTAAGCCTGGTATCTTCCTTAGAAAGATTATATGCTTATAGCACTCAGCAAGGAGAATAGGTGTATACAATGTTGACCCTGGTTCAGGCACTACAAAAAGAGGGTTAAATTGTTTTTAATTTTATGTTTAACATACTTTATTTATTAAGACAAGGACATAATGTAATAGACAAAAGATTTCAACAATAAGGAGAAAATACAAAGGTTAATAGTCTTTATTTTATGAAATATATATTATGCAAGAGTGATAAATTCCAGTATATGGAATATGTAATATACATATGAAGAATAAATTAAATTACCTATGAAAATCTCTAAAAAAATCTTTTTTAATATTTATTTTTGAGAGAGAGAGAGAGAGTGTATGAGCGGGGTAGGGGCAGAACGAGAGGGAGACACAGAATCTGAAGCAGGCTCCAGGCTCTGAGCTGTCAGCACAGAACCCAATGTGGGGCCCAAACTCATGGACTGTGAGATCATGACTTGAGCCGAAGTTGGATGCTTAACCGACTGACCCACCCAGGCGCCCCTATGATAATCCTTTTGAGTGTTTTTATTTTAGTATATATTTCTTGACTATATGATCAGACTATTCCTTGAGATACAGAGTTAATTTTAAAATACATCTCTCTTAATCACACTAAAAAATCAAGTATTCATTCCATGAGCTAAAAAGAATAGAATTCTATTCACAATTATGTTACGATTACAAATTTTTTAATTATTCAGCAATCCTCAGTAAGAAATTGCAAATGCTTCTCATTTGGGCTTTCTGTAGTTTTCATAGCAGTACTTTTTGCTAGATTGTTTTCATCTTGGGAAAAATTATCAGTTTTGTTCTTTTGAATAAGTTAGTGTTTATTTTTATATAATTAAACATGCATGAATGCTTTTATACAAATACAAAACTATAAATGATTGGTTTCTAATTAAGAAAATGCACAACAATGTACTATCTATAATACATTTAGTAATTTTAAATGCTAATTTAATGCTAAAATACCAATGTTAAAGGTTAACTTAATGTAACACATATTAGTATAAGTCCCTATGTGTGTGCATGCAGGTATGTGTTCAAAATTCTCAATACTTTAATTTTTCTTCCAATTAGGTCTCGGTAAATCAAAATGAACATTTTTTTTTGGATAACAATAATAGATAAGGTTAAGTTTTACTATGTTTAAAATTCTTATTTTTATCAGAAAGAAATTCCTTAGATGCATGTCTTCATATTTATCATTTTATTTAATTTTTTAAACATTTATTTATTTATTTTGAGAGTGAGAGAGTGCACATGTGCACAAGCAGGTGGGGGAAGGGCAGAGACAGGGAGAGAAACCCAAGCAGGCTCCACACTGTCAGCACAGAGCCCCACGTGGGGCTCAATCCCACAAACTGTGAGATCATGATCTAAACCAATATCAAGAGTTGGATGCTTAACTGACAGAGACACCCAGGTGCTCCAATCTTTATCATTTTAATACTTATTTACCATAATTTTAGATCACTTGTGACTGAAACAATTAGTTTTGACTCTACCTGGGGGTTTGGAGCTACAAAGAATTTCATTTCCAGAGAGAAATAAGTTCAATAATGTATATGACATGTTTAGTAGAATGCCTGGTATATTCTATAAAATTTGGCTATTATGATTATTATTCATACACCAGGTAGAAAATATAATTGGTATTTCATGGTTTCCTGGGGATATTCACCTCCACTTATGGAAAGAATAGTCCAGGAAAATGACTAAAAAATTAATAACTATTGTATTGAGGATGATTTTGTATTATTTCTTTATTATCCACATTTTCTACAATGAGCATGTAAGGCTTTTATGATAAAAAAACAAATTTCAATTTTGTAATTGCTTTTTAACTTCTGTTGAACTTGTTTATTAGCACATCTATTTATCATATTCCATTGTGAACTGCCATAACTGTTAAGTGTGGACTAATGACCTTGAGAAATCTTAGCATCATCAAATGGGAAATGTGATGATGCACCCAAGCTTATGTCCTTGAAGAGTCTGAGAGCAGACTGAAAATTCATGAAATATGTTTAATGTTTTCTGTGACATGTCAGCAGGTCTCTCTTAGGAAACTATTAGTTCAGAAGGGAAGCATTCTTCTGAATTCTGTGCTTCAATTAAGGGACAATGTGCAAAATACATGACTTAAGTGCCAAGAAAAGGCCAAGAAAAGAGACACAAAATTCCCAAATAACAGGCATACAGAGCTTGTACTTTAATTAAAACTTTAAAAACAAGGTAAGAGGTTGTATCTTCCAGAAAGCATATCAGAAATTTAAATCTGGGAACTTATTAAAAACACACACACAAGGGGCGCCTGGGTGGCGCAGTCGGTTAAGCGTCCGACTTCAGCCAGGTCACGATCTCGCGGTCCGTGAGTTCGAGCCCCGCGTCGGGCTCTGGGTTGATGGCTCAGAGCCTGGGGCCTGTTTCAGATTCTGTGGCTCCCTCTCTCTCTGCCCCTCCCCCGTTCATGCTCTGTCTCTCTCTGTCCCAAAAATAAATAAAACGTTGAAAAAAAAATTAAAAAAAAAAAAACACACACACACACAAGATAACAGAAAGTAGTCTTGCTTAACAGGAGCTAAACTCTTAAGTCACATAAGAATAGTCTTAAAAATGCATAATAAAAAGTGTGGTCTGTCTTGTATGTACTTAATGAAAAATAAGCTTAATCTCTGTCCATTAAATTTTTTTTCTTCTGGTAGAGAAAAAACTCAATCATCCTGAAGTCTGAACTGGGATTATTATGGTGATTTTGATCTTGTAATTATAGCTGTTTCACCAAAGGCTCTTATTTCATCCTTACACTGTACCTACCATAAGATGCATACTACATCTAAATATCAGTGTATTACTTCCATCATTTTAAAACTATTTTATTCAGTGCCAACACAGAGAATGATCGCAAATAAGGTATATTCCTTTCAAGCAAGTGATCCAAGAGGTGAACACAAATAACAATAACCCACTTGTAAAAGTGCTGTGAGAAAGGAAAGGGATTCTGGGCAGAGAGGGCTCTGTCTTCCTCCTTACCAGGGCCTTAGAGAAATGCTTTGCTGACAGATGAGTTGATTTTGTAAACCCCTTGAGGAAAGGACCATACCTCATTCATCTTTGCATCTTTTACTGCTAACACTCTGGAAAATGCTTAAAACATGGTTGTTTAATAATAGTGTACACAAATTGAATAGACTCTGGAACCAGATTTTCTGGACTCAAATCCTACCTTTGTCAAATTTGAGAATGAGCTACTGGAATTTAATTATAACTTACAGACAACTTGTTTCCTCCAAAATAAAGGTTTCTAAATCCAAAATCTACAAAGAACTCAAAACCCAAAAAACAAATAATCCAGTGAAGAAATGGGCAAAAGACATGAACAGACACTTTTTCAAAGAAGTCATACAGATGGGTAACAGACACATGAAAAGATGCTCAACATCAGGGAAATACAAATGAAAACCACATTGAGATACCACCTCACACCTCTCAGAATGGTTAAAATGAACAACTCAGAAACAACAGATGTTGATGAGGATGTGGAAAAGGGGAACCCTTTTGCACTGCTGGTGGGAATGCAAACTGGTGCAGCCACTCTGGAAAACAGGATGGAGGTTCCTCAAAAAATTAAAAATAGAACTACCCTACAACCCAGCAACTGCACTACTGGGTATTTATCCAAAGGATACAAAATGCTGAACTGAAGGGGCACATGCACCCCAATGTTTATAGCAGCACTATCAACAATAGCCAAATTATGGAAAGAGCCCAAATGTCCATCGACTGATGAATGGATAAAGAAGATGTGGTATGTATATATATATATATATATATATTTGCATTTATATATATAAATATATAATATTAATAATATATAAATATTATATATAAAATATAACATAATATATACTATATAAATATAATATATATAAAATAAATATATAAATATAATATAATATATATGAAAAAATATATAATATATATAAATAAATATATATATATATTTGCCATTTGCAACAACATGAATGGAACTAGAATGTATTTTTTTCAGTTTATTTATTTATTTTGAGAGAGTCAGAGACAGTGTGAGTGACGGAGGAGCAGAGAGAGAGGGTGACAGAGAATCCCAAGCAGGCTCCACTGTTAGTGCACAGCCCAACCACAGCTTAAACCCACAAAACAATGAGAACATGACCTGTGCCAAAACCAAGTCAGACGCTTAACTGACTGAGCCACCCAGGAGCCCCTAGAATGTATTATGCTAAATGAAGTTCAGTCAGAGAAAGATAAGTATCATATGATTTCACTCATATGTGGAACTTAAGAAATAAAACAGATGAACATAGGGGAAGGGAAGCAAAAATAATATAAAAACAGAGAGGGAGGCAAACCATAAGAGACTCTTAAATAGAGAAAAACAACTGAAGGTTGTTGGAGGGGTGTTGGGTGTGGTGATGAGCTAAATGGGTGATGGGCATTAAGGAGGGCGCTTGTTGGGACAAGCATTGGGTGTTATATGTAAGTGATGAATCACTAAATTCTACTCCTGAAACCATTATTATACTCTATGTTAATTAACTTGGATTTAAATAAAAATTAAAAAAATAATAAAGAAAACAACAACAGCAAAACAACAAAAAAATTTAATTCTGATGTAATGTTATATACTATCAGTTCTCAGTATAATGGAAGAATAGGAAGAACAAGCATCATTCATGGTACAAGCATCCATAATTGTCTCACATAGCAAGATTTTCTTAAAGTGATCATAATTCTGTATTATTAAAAACTAAATCAAAGCAACATCCCTGATGCCTTATTTTACTGACCCAGAATTTCAGAGTTGGAGGTTCTCTCAGACCATACAGTATGCTAATCTCCTCACTATACAGGAGAGAAAGCCAAATTGTAGAAAGGACCCAAGTTAGAAAAAATGGGAGGCAATGATGGCAGAGTTTTGAAATTAATTGTCTGGACTTTTGTCTTGACACATACTAGGCACTCAATCAATGTATAATGAATAAATAAAAGAGTAAAAGTGGAATGAATAATCAACATGTAAAATTATAGAAAAATATAATGGGAGTATCTGGGATTAAATTTATAAAGGCAGAAAAATAATGGCTAATCGTAATTTAGGCAACAACAAATGGGCATGACTACTTTGAGGAAAAAACATTTCTTTCCATAAAAAGCAAGAAGTAAATGCTATTACTACTACCATCACCAACATAACATGAAATATTCCATCTTTTTGAGTTTAATTCTATCCTTCATTTTATTCTGGCATCTCAATCTTATCCTCACAGAAAATGTGGCAGGTCATACCATGGAGAAGAATGACTTTGATGGATTGTTAGATAATAGGATTCAAAGTTTTATATAAATCCTTGCTGCTATCTCTAATGTTTAAGTTAACACCCTATTAACTAAATGTCAGCTCAGTGCTATGAAATATTTTTTATATCTATATTTATTTCTCTCTATATGTGAATAAGATCCTACTGCTGTCTTTAAGGAATTTTTAATTTAAAATAGATGAGACTTAAAAGGTGCTCACGTGGAACTTCTATCCCCAAGGGACCTTTAATACCGTTGTTTAATTTGTCCTTGAATATATCTGCTTGGGTTATCTGTCCAAGGATGAACAACACAGAAAATTCTTGCTGGTTTCTCTCTTGAAAGTAGATGTATACTACCAGAGCAACTGGATCTAGGTTTAGCTCTGGAAGTGATGTGTTTTTGGACTTGACCTTCACCTCCAAGGTGAATGATGCTGAGCTTCCAAAGATTCAGAAGATTGTTGATAGATTTTTATCACTTTTGGGATATAAATACTATATGTAGTTTTAAAGTATTATTCTTAAATGTTGCTATTTATTATTTTGGTTGGTTTATTCACATCAATATCTGAATGCTTTTATAATGTACATAATTTTGCATTTATTGTCTGGGTTGTTTGCTTTGCTAATCAATACACTTAAATCAATGGGAATCTTGAAGAATAGAGCATTACTAATTCATTAAGTCAAATATTTAACTTAAAATATTATTATTAAAATTTTTAGTGAAGAGTGAATAATGTTCATTAACATGTTATATCTGTATAAGCAACTATATTTTCATACTGAAATTTCATACTGGGTTAACTTCTATAAAAGATTCTCTCTAGTGGCTAAATTGCTGTGTCATGATAAAGGATAAAAGATCTGTTTACAGGTTTGAGTCTAAGTTTTTGTTATGAAAAATATCAGGAAAACCACTAGACCACTATATTTTTGACTTATGAATAGCTTGAAATGGCCGTTTACCTAATTTAAATGTTTACCTATCTCCAGACAGTAGTATCTTTCATGATTTTCTCTCTGGTTTTGGAAAGGGACATTTTCCTTCACATAACATCTAGGCTATGAAATAATGTTAAAAAAATTACATATGGATTACTGATTCAACCCCCAGAATGCCTTCACATGTTTCTCTCCCTTTATACATTCTTAAAATATATTTTAAAGCTGTGGTCAGTATGAACGATGTGAGAAGCTGCCATTTTCAATAGAGGAATTAAAAAAAATTAATCTATTTGTCTTGGGACTATTTTTTGATATTTAATTCAATACACTGCATATATAGTTTATTAATTTACTCTCAGACTGAGTGTGCTACTTCTATACATCCTGCACAACTGAGTCATATTTTAAATACTCATTTTCCATATACTCCACATTTAATTATATTGTCTTGTGAATGTTCTTTGTTTTCTCATTTTATTTAAATCAGATCTTTGTATATGCAAGTTTTCTTGCATCTTTTCAGATAGAGTTTACATTCCGTCATGAGAGGGATTATAAAGATTTGTTTCTATAAAAAGAGAAGATGCTCAAAAATATTTGATAATAAATGAATAAGTGGGCATTTACTTCCATCAACAAAACTTGGATATGCACGTTGCATAAAAGATTTAGGTATAGAGAAGGGAATCAGGATTCAAAATAAAGAAAAAGTAAGACGAAGAATGAGGACTCAGATTGGGTGGATATCAGATATGCAGAAGAGATCTATTTCTTATTCTGCTCTGTGTTTCTCAGATTTTATTTTAGCACCCACAGCTTGGAAATCAGATAAGCTTTCCTGGGAGTGTAGCCAGAAAATAAATTGGATTTCAGTGATTTATATTTGTTATGGTTGTATAGTGTGTCAGGTGCTGTATGGAACATATATATTACATGAGGATGTCCTTTACGTCTAAAGGTAGTGTTCTGATTTTGCACCTGTATATTGTATTCCTCTCATAAATAAAAAATACATTAATTGTTATTATAACTAGTTTTATACTTTCAATTTTTTTCTATCCTTTGGTAGTTCTGCTAACCTTATTACTGAGTGGGCTAGAACCAATATGGGCAGTGTGTAGCTCATACAAGTATTGGGAGGCTAGTCCTGGCTTTACCACTAACCATTGTAACCGACAATTACCAGAAATGGCAAGTAACTAATAATCTGTGCCTCTGTTAGTGATATGACCTGCCCTTCTGACTTGACCACAGTATTGTGAATATAAACTATGATATAAATCAGAACATGATTTTTTTTTTCCTTTTTAGTAAAAAGTTCTGGTTAAAAACAATGAAAACATTTGTGACTGTGCAGTTATTTCCAAACTTGCCTTTTGTTTGGTCTGTTTTTAGGTAGGAGGAAAAGAGATTCTTTTGGCCTGGAGACCTTGTTCACTGTAACAGGAGATTAGCTGCTGCTCTGAAAAGCAGCACTCCAATTCACAGAAGGCTTGAAGTACAACATTTAGACAGTTCCCAACAAGCCTGTCATCCACGCCTGCCTGTCCTGTTTGGTGACATCCAGTTGCTATGCTTCTCAAAGGGCTCCCCCTGCCTCTGGGATGGCTCGTGGAGACTTGCAAAAATTCAGTTTGTTCAAGTTGTCAGGGAGTTTCATTATGATCCAGAACAGTTGGGCTGGGGTTTCTGGACTACTCTAGTAGAGGCATTTTGGAGCCACAGAGATCGGTGCAACCAATTACATTTTACAGTCATGTGTAAATAGTCAATATTTAGAAAGCATTTCTTTTAGCTCTATGCATTGGTGTCTATTTTAATTGTGTGCATGGGGGGTGAGAAGTGAGAGGGAAAAAATGACAAATAAATTTTTCATTACTAAGTGGGATAGCATCAAACAAGCTCTGGACAGGGCCATGGAATGGTTCAAATAGGCTATGTTAGGCCATATGGAATCATAGTTGGGAGTAAAGTGAAGAATTTGAACTCTAAAGTCTCTGTGTTTTTAGAGTACAAGTGTGATTGCTAAGTATGCCTCCTATTTGATCAAGTTTTTTTGGTTCTTTAATAAAATCAATATTAGTCAGAAACTTTCACTGCCCTGAGATATTAAATTTGCTAGCTTCCTATAAAAGGGAGCTCCTGGCTCTGGTTAGAGTTTTAGCTTCTGGTCTCTACTTTTGACTTACGAGGTCAGCTTATTTTGAATTTTCAAAAAGGCAATTTTAGTGATACAAAGTGGAAACATAGCTTTAGGGTCTAGTTTCCCATTCCCATTATAGATGAGCTGTATCAGGTGAACAGCACAACCATACCCACATTTCTTTGGGGTTCATAGAAGAAATCAGAGGGATGAAAGGGCATAGAAATACGTTTTTACTGCAACCAACTTATTCCATTAATTAGTTTGAAGGTTTAATTTTCATTATGATAATCTTATTGTAGAGTTTTTAAAAAGTGCTAGTCACTGCCTTAATGAGACACTCCATGTTAATTAAATACTGTGAACAACCCATTTTCACCCTCAATAATATAAGGGTATTTCTTAAACAGAGAATCTAGTATTAGAATTTGGCAACAAATCTGTGTTCTTATTATCAAGAGTCAGAAATCAATTAAGCTTTTGTATGACTTATTGCATACTTCAATTTTCTATTTTGAGATGTTCAGAGAGGTTAAGAAATTTGTCCAAGGTCACACAGATAGGGAATGCTATAACTTAAATTAATACCTCCTTCAAAAATTTTTCCCCTGTCTATGAAAACCATAAGGAAAATGTGAAAGTCATCTACGCAGCCAAATAATGCTATGATATTCATTTCACTCACAGCAATATAATTCATGGAGATGAATAACAGATGATTATCATTTCATATAATAAGTAAATCATGCAAATATAAACCCACATGACAAAATATTATAACTAAGCAGGAAAAAAAAGTAAATATAGTATTGGTTTAATGTTTTGGTAAGTTGGATCAATAGTTTTTTTCCCTAAAATCAAATGTCATATATATACATATGTATATGATAAACTCTATATATAATTTATTGAACTTACTTTTTTATTCCATTAAAATATTTCAAAATGCTAATTTACTAAATTTTGGTTTAGAATAATAAAATAATAGTACTGGGGAAAAATTAAAATTCTGTTTAGTTATTTTGTGAATGAGAAAACTGGGACTCTCAGAGATTCAAAGGTGTTCCCCAAATCCTATAGTAGTTAGGCCAAAAGAGTCCTGGGATCCAATTTTTTTGCCCACTGGCTCCTTTTATTTGGTTTCTTACACCTGCCCCACCCCTCTTCATTAATCAGACAGACATTTGAATGCATTACTCAGGATTAATGATTAAAAAAAATTTTTTTAATGTTTATTTATTTTTTAAAAGCGAGAGAGACAGAGTATAAGCAGGGGAGGAACAGAGAGAGAGGGAGACACAGAATCCAAAGCAGGCTCCAGGCTCTGAGCTGTCAGCATGGAGCCCGATGCGGGGCTCGAACTCACGAAGTGCGAGATCATGACCTGAGCCGAAGTCAGATGCCCAACTGACTGAGCCACCCAGGCGTCCCAGGATTAATGTTTTTTAAAGGAAATACAGCCATTACGTAGAGATCTTGCATGTTCGGTTGCAGAAGCTAGCAATGAAGTGAGTCAAATGAATTTTATGGTTTCACAGTACATATAAAAAATATGTTTACACTATACTGTAGTCTATTAAGTGTGTAATAAATAGCATTATGTCTAATAAAACAACGTACATACTTTAATTAAAAATACTTTATTGCTAAAAAATGTTAACCATCATCTGAGCTTTCAGCAAGTCATAATCTTTTTGCTGGTGGAGGGTTTGTCTTGATGTTGCTGGCTGCTGACTGATCAGGGTGGTCATTGCTGAAGGTTGGAGGGGCTGTGGCAATTTCTTAAAATCATACAATAATGAAATCTGCTACATCGACTGACCCCTTTTTATGAACAATTCCTCTATAGCATGCAATGCTGTTTGACAGCATTTTACCAACAGTGGAACTTCTTTCAAAATTGAAGTCAATCCTCTCAAATCCTACCACTGCTTTACAACTAAGTATATGTAGTATTCTAAACCATCTTCACAACATCTTCACCAGGAGTAGATTCCATCTCAAGAAATCACTTTCTCTGCACATCCATAGGAAGCAACTACTCAACTACTCATCTGTTAAAGTTTCATCATGAGATTATAGCAATTCAGTCACATCTTCAGGTTTCACTTTTAATTCTATTTCTCTTGCTGTTTCTACCACATCTGCAGTTACTTCCTTCATGAACTCCTCAAAGTCATCATCTTCTAAACTCCGTTAATGTTGATATTTTGAGATCTTTCCATGAATCACAAATGTTCTTAATGACATCTAGAAAGATGAATTCTTTTCCAGAGGTTTTCAATTTACTTTGCCCAGATCCATTAGAGGAATCACTATCTATGGCAGCTATAGCCTTACAAAATGTATTTCTTAAATAATAAGACTTGAAAGTCAAAATTACTCCTTGATTGCACAACGGATGTTGTGGTAGCAGGCATGAAGAAAACATTAATCTTGTGGTTCATCTCCATCAGAGTTCTTGGGTGTCCAAGCGCATTGTCAATGAGCAGTAATAGTTTGAAAGGAATTTTTTTTCTGAGCAGAAGGTCTCAATAGTGGGCTTAAAATATTCAGTAAGCCATGTTGTAAACAGATGTGCTGTCATCCAGGCTTTGTTGTTTCATTTATAGGAGAGAGGCAGAGTAGATTTAGCATAATTCTTAAGGGCCATAAGATTTTTGGAACGGTCAATGAGCATTGCTTCAACTTAAAGTCACCAGCTGCACTGGCCCCTAATAAGAGAGTCAAGCCTGTGTTTGAAGTTTGAGGCCAGGCAATGACTTCTCTCTAGCTATGAAAGTCCTAGATGACATCTTCTTCCAATAGAAGGCTATTTTGTCTATGATGAAAATCTATTATTTAGTGTATGTAGTCACTTTTATTAACTGTTCTAGCTAGATCTTACGGATAGCTTGCTGTGACTTCTACATCAGTACTTGCTACTTTACCTTGTATTTTCATATTATGGACACGGCTTCTTTCCTTAAACCTCATGAACCAACCTCTGCTAACTTTGAACTTTTCTTCTGCTTCTTCCTTGCCTATCTCAGCCTTCATAGAATTGAGGAGAGTTAGGGCCTTACTGTGAATTAGGTGTTGGCTTAAGGGAACATTGTAGCCAGTTTGATCTTCTATTCATATTGCTCTAACTTGATTTATATCATCAATAAGGCTGTTTTGCTTTCTTATCATTCATGTGTTCACTTGGACTAGCAGTTTTAATTTCCCTTCAAAAACTTTTTCTTTGCATTCACAACTTGGCTAACTGTTTGGTGCAAGAGGTATAGCTTTTGGCCTATCTCAGCTTTTGACACACCCTTCTCAGTAAGTTTAATCATTTCTAGCTTTTCATTTAAAGTGAGAGATGTGTGATCTTTCTTTCACTTGAACACTTAGAGGTCATCCTAGGGTGACTGACTGGCCTAATTTAAATACTGTTGTGTATGTTAGGGAATACAGAGGACAAAGGAGGAGGAGAGAGACAGGGGAATGGTCAGTTGGTGGAGTAGTCAGACCACACACAACATTTATTGATTAAGTTCACTGTCTTATATGAGCATGGTTTGTGGTGCACCAAAACAATTACAATAGTAAGACCAAAGATCACTGATCACACATCACCATAAAAAATATACTAATAATGAAAAAGTTTGAAATATTGTGAGAATTATCAAAATGTGACACAGAGACATGAAGTGAGCAAATGCTGTTGGAAAAATGGCACCACTAGACTTGCTCGATGCAGGATTGCTACAAACCTTCAATTTGTAAAAAGAACAATGCCTGTGAAGTACAATAAAGTGAGGTGCAATAAAATGAGGTATGCCTATAGTTCATTTTCATAATTTAATTTAATTCTATCTGCAAAGTTCCCAGATAAGATGTTCAGTCTATACTGGTCTACGAGAAACTTCAGAAGTTTAAATCAAACTGAATAGATGAATTTAGGCTAATTAAAAGATGAATTAGTTCAGTGATTCATGACTTAATCCAACATGCATTGCTCACTCACCATAAGGAGGCTCTGTGCTAGGCACCAGGATTGAAAAATGAACAAGACACAGCCAAGGGAACTCAGCAGATATTAGGGTGAGGGGAGGTAAGACACAGGTCTGCACAAGCACATGGTGTAAGAAAGCATAGAGGAGGGTATCTACCTCAGTCCTGGCAACTCAGGAAAGACTCACTGTAGGAAATAACCCTTGACCTGAGTTCTGAAGGATGAAGCGGGATTAACCAAGCTGGTGAGATGGTGAGTGTTTTGGTCAGAGAGAACATCATTACAGAAGGCCAGAGACATGGAAGCATAGGTGCAGTTGGGGAAACACCAAAATTTAGCAAGACTAGGGTCCAGAGTGCTCATGGGGAAGCTGTAAATGAGAAGGCCAGAAAGTGGGCCCTTCAAGTCGTATCTTATTCTGGAGGCCAGTGTTTTCACATTTCAGTGTGCACTAAATTCACCTGCACAGTGTTAAAGTGAAAATTCCCAGGCCTTACTCTCATGGAGCCTGATTCGATAGGGCTGCAGTGGGGTCCAAGAATCTGGATTTTAAACAAATATTGTAGATAACAATTCAATCAAAGATTGCATTTGGAAAAACACTGTTACAGATGATGGTGCACCTTGAAAGGACTTTAAATAGAGGAGTGATATGATCAAATCAATGCTGCAGAAAAGATAGTGGTAGAATACATGTGACTCTGAGCAAAAGGACTAGCTGTGGGGCTGGAGGCAGGGGCGGGGGTGGGGGGGCACAGAGTGACTCTTTAGGTAAGGGTGATAAAGTAATCTAAGATGATGGCTGTTAGGATGGAGAGACAGCGCAGGGTAGGAGTGAATTAGGAAGCAAGGGCTAGAACATTTAGATTTGATTCTGGGAGTAAGAAAGAAAGAGGAGTAAGGATGAAGGAGGAAGAGGAGAGAATGGCTCCTGGTTTCTAATTTAGGTAACTGAGTAGATGGTGGTTCTATTAAACAATCTTGGAAAACAAGAGAAGAGGCAGACTTTATGGGAGGTTGTTGGTGGTGATAATACATCCAGTTTGAGACATATTGATTTTGGGTTGGACCAGGTAGAGGTCAGTTAGTGATACTGGTATTTAGTTGGAAAAAAATAACTTGTTTGTAGATATATATTTAAGATGAGCACAGATGCCAGATTAACTATGTTTTCAGCTTAGCTACTTTAACATTTCCTTACTTGCAAACAGGCTGACTATCCATTTCTTAAAAATGGAAGAATTAGTTTAAAAAAGTAAGTAAAATGGCAGAATTATGTACAGTACAAGCTACAGCTAAAATAACTTTTGCCAAACTAGGTGCAAAAGACTGTACTTTAACTCTTCAGACAGAACATTAGTTAATGCTTCCTTTACATAACACAGAACATTTAAATTCTTTTATCATTGATTCTGAAACCAGGGAAAAATTACATGAACGTGCTGGGAGTTGATCCCTGAAAGATTAATTTGAATAAAATCAACTATGAAAGAAATTATGACTTTTATTTTGGTACTTTTAATTTTACATTGAAGTAGTTGATCAATACTATTACATTCTGATTTTTATAATGTTAATTTTGACCTTCTGCTCCTAAAGTAATGGAAAGTTCAAAATCAATTTCAAGAAATCAGGGACTAGTGCCTCCATTTTATTTTTATTTATTTATTTATTTATTTATTTATTTTTTATTTTATTTTATTTTATTTTTTATTTTTATTTATTTATTTATTTTCAATATATGAAATTTATTGTCAAATTGGTTTCCATACAACACCCAGTGCTCATCCCAAAAGGTGCCCTCCTCAATACCCATCACCCACCCTCCCCTCCCTCCCACTCCCCATCAACCCTCAGTTTGTTCTCAGTTTTTAAGAGTCTCTTATGCTTTGCAGTGTCTCCATTTTAAACAGATATTTTAACATCAATTGAGATTAGTAAGAGCTATGTATATTTCCTTCACAGTAATCTTGATCTTGCCATTTAGAAGTTCTCTTTAAACAAAGCTGGAATTTGCTCGTTCCCTGAAAAAATGGATGTCTAAGAGAGGAAGAAAATAAGAGACCTCCCCCAAGTAAACAGTGACTAATTCTTCAATACTGAAGTCACGTATTTTATTTTATTTTATTTTATTTTATTTTATTTTATTTATTTTATTTTATTTTTTTATTATTGTTATTATTTTTTTTTTTGAGAGAGAAAGAGAAAGTGCACGCATGCACATGCAAGCAGTGGAGGGACAGAGAGAGAGGGAAAAAGAATCCCAAGGAGGCTCTGTGTGACAGCACAGAGCCCCATGCAGAGCTCGATCCCATGAACCATGAGATCGTGACCTGAGCCAAAATCAAGAACCTGATGCCCAACTAACTGAGCCACCCAGAAGCCCCTTGAATTTTTTATAAAATAAAAAGTAAAACATAAAAGTTAAATATTTAGGTAAGTGACAGATTTTGGAGGGGGGACATCTTGGCTTAATTTATACACACAACCCAAGATTCTGCTTCTATACATGCAACACAGAGGGATCTACACTGGGCTTCTGAGCTCTGGTGAATCCCACAGCTTCGCTATTTTCCTGGCTTGCTGGGTATTTTGATTCTAGGGAGGCTTTCTGTACAAAAATATGGATGTTTCACAGCTGCCCTGTACTCCACTAGGAGAGTGTACCCCATCACACATAAAGGTACTCTCAAGGTACTAAATAAATATATGCAGATGCTGAATTCAGAGAACTGATAAAGCTGTATGGATTTAGTACCTGTCCTGTATAAATGACAGAAAGAATGCCTCAGAGATTTCTACCCTCCAAGACCATGCAATATTCCAGAAAACTTGCAAAATCTTTTTTTGTACCCTCACTGTTAGTTGAGTCAGTTTGGAATAGGTGAGGTACTGATGTAGAGATGTGACCTGAATTTGCTATGTAGGCTCAAGAAATAGAGTAAAAAAACCAGATAGACCCAAATTTTGGTCTCCCAACTGATTTGATGTAGGGGTTTGGGTGAGGCACTCAAACCTTGTCAGTTGCATTCTCTCTATCAGCATAACAAAGATAAAATATCTATCCTATGCCAACCTCACTAAAGCATTCTAAAGATTAACTTTTACAAGGCTTTCACAAAATGTGACTATTTTAGCAGAGATAATCAGTAGTCTATCATAGCTGAGAGTTCTGCCATATTGAGGATAGCTTTGTAGAAAAATATCTCTTGTCATTTGCAGAATAAGGGTAGGGGAAGAGGTATGGCAGGATCCTCCCAAGCAGTACATCCCTTGAAGAATTAGGGAAGGTTGATCTTTAACTTCATAAGAAATAACAAGTATCTTGATGTTAGCAAAGCCTTTTAATTTATTTTCCAAGATATGGTTATTAGTGAACTGGGGAAATCTGCCCTGACCAACATTCAGAGATGTATTGTATCACTAATTAAGGGCCTGATAAAAATAGAATCCTAGAGCTGGAAGGAAAGCCAGTAATCCTCTAAGCCAACCATCTTCCATAAAGACTAGTAAACCCACATCCAATCTGTGTTTGAATATCTTTGATAAAATAGAGCTCACTTCTTCACCTTTCATCATGCCCCTTCACACAAACACACACACACGCACACACACACACCACAGATTAGAATGTTCGTAGAGGAGACCCTCTTCAGAGTCATACATATGATTGTACATATTGGTTGTACAAGGATGTCTGGATGAGAGGGCACAAGTCAGGTCTGAAATCCAACCCCCTAACTCCACTTTCTAAATCATGTGACTGGGTGTGAGACTGTGTCCTCCAGGAAAAAAGAGAGTCCATGTATTTGGCTCCCCAGGGAAGATCCCTTTTTATAATCTGATCACAAGTGGGACACATATCACTGGCATAGTTATTTCTTCTCTCTTATTAGAGAAGGCTTTGACATGTAATATTTGAATCTTTTTACCCTGTACCTGATGGGAAGAATTGCTCCTACATATCTCTGGCTCCCATGTCAAAATAACTGTGGGAAACATAAGAAGATCTCCATATTCAGACAGTCTTACAAAATTGACATGTCCCTTGGATGACCATTGTGAGTGCAGCTCCTTCCTTGGATCCTTGGAATAATGTGTGTGTATGTGTGTGTGTGTGTGTGTGTGTGTGTGTGTGTGTGTGTGTGTAAATGGGGAGGTGAGGTCTGGAGGTATAAGCAACCTCTTACAACTGGGTGTAAGCAAATGACAGCCTCCTAGGGCAGTTCTAACTCATGTTCTGTCATCTCAGCAGTTTCACAGGTGTGTGTGTTAGCACTATGATCAAAATCTCTGTTGACAACTATCTGAGCTGGTGAAGAGGTGTCTAGAACCTTAGAGGCATGGATTCTAATTCCAAATGACCTTGGTCACTTATAGATATAGTTAGAAACCATTAGGAGAATCTATTACATTTCTAAGTCTGCAGCTCCAGACTGTCCTTAGGCTTTAAAGGGTTTGAACCCATTAAATTGCGTAGACTGCTTTGACAGCAGAGTGTTGGTTAATTACAGTGGCAATCTAATTATAAGGCTTATAAGGTTTCCCTGTAATTGATTCCCTTTCAAGTGTGTGGAAACTTCACTTCATATGCATTCACTCCTGAAAATCATGGGAATAGACCAGATTCTGGGGCTGTGTGTGTCTTAGAATCAGGAAGACTATCCCAATCGCACTTTGGAGTCCTTATTCAGGACAGTAAGGGACTCTTCTCAGTATTTCATTCATTCATTCATTCATTCATTCATCCAGTAAATACTACATTAATAGTATGTACCTAATTCTAATAGTCTCCAGGAATACAAAGATATATTGGATATAGTCGCTGCCACAGATAGGCTTACTAGTTGGGGAGATTGACAGAAACAAGTAATTAAAGCTATATGGTAATTATTTGTATTAGTGATGAATTTAAGATGTTAAGGAAACATTGAGGAGGAGATCGCTAATTCTGCATTGTGTGGGAGAATATGGGAGAACACTGGTGGGGGCACAGAAGAGCACTCACTGAAGAGATAACATTTAAGTGCAATATTGAAGGATGAGTAAATATTCAGTGTACAGAAGGCAAGCGTTTGGGATGGGGAAATGAAAAAGACATTCAGCACAGTGAGAGAACAAGAAAATCAAGCGTCTGCCACTACTGCAGACAACCAATTATGACAGGCACTGCTATGGCAGAACCTCTTCCTTCACACACAATGTATAGAAAACACTTTGCCAGTTCCATAAAAACAAAAGAGCTAATCCTGAGTAAGTCATCACAATGTATGGGTACATTTATTGGTTTAGAGAAGGTACATTATTAGAGCAAGATCACACAGACAATATGTTAGGGAAGCCAGGGTTTGGACTTGGGGCTGTCTGATCCTGGAGCACAAGTATGTTGTGCCTCTTCAGGTATGAGGATTATTAAGTGATGTATGATACATGCCATCAAAAGGCTTTCAGCATACTTTTTTTCCATTTTGAGGAGAGGCAATTAATTCCATCAGGACCTAGCCTTCACTTTCCTCATATATGAAGTGACAAAGTTGTGCTATATGAACTCCAAAGACCTTTATATTTCTAAGCTTCTATTTTCATTTAATCTTGCCTCAAGCTTAAGAACACTTTTTTTTTGTCTTACATATATCTTACTAAAGACTTATATAATAGATTGCATATCAGTAATTAAAGACTCAAATACACAGGGCATTTTTATTAAAATCATCCTTTGAATGAATATGAAACACTAACATGACCAGTTTTCCACATTAAATTCCTGCATATGGAAAAAAATGTTCT
Organism: Lynx canadensis; assembly: GCF_007474595.2. Taxonomy (NCBI): domain Eukaryota; kingdom Metazoa; phylum Chordata; class Mammalia; order Carnivora; family Felidae; genus Lynx; species Lynx canadensis. The sequence goes on from NC_044311.2 coordinate 72,103,160, forward strand.
TATCACTAAAGTACATGATATGTATTTTAATTCCCTGATTAATTACTAAATTCTTCACAGAGCTCTTCCCAATTTTTCAAAAAGAATAGGAGTGAGCAGTAGATGGACATTGATGGATGATGGAGGGATCATTCTGTTTTTCTTTGCTGCATGATTTAATAAACCAATATATTCTAGTTTAACTGTATTCTATAGGCCTGCATGTAATAGCAGGCAGCACCCAACAAAAGCTTAAAGAAAATTATTTTCTTTTAACTATTCTCCCTGAAGGCAGACTGGACTTTAGTCAAGTCAATATAGAGAGGCATCTATTTTACTTTCAAGCAATATCTATAACATGTAATAGTGGGCATTGACTTTTCTTTTTAACTTTCCCAAATAAACTCTGTATTTGGAAAATCGCCTACCTTTGGAGTCTTGGTGGTAAGCAGATATGCACTTTTCCAAACTACCTTGTAAATAGGGTACAGATGTGTGATTCAGCTCCACCAACCAGCCACATCTGTCCCCACTTTGAATTGGGATTTTCGGGGCACACAGAAGCAGTCACAGTAGAGAATTCATCCTGGAAATGGGTGGGGGAGCAGCTGAAGATCCAACAGGGGTTTCCATGGGAGCAGCAGCAGTGAGGAGCGGCTGAACCAGTGCCCAAGTCTAGGGTATAAGGGTGCAAACTGAGGTTTCTTTTCTGTGAGGACAGCAGTGGGGTCTGCACTAGCCTGGTTTGAGGTTTGACTGAGGCTGTGCCCTGCCTGATGCCTGGTCTCTCCATCCCAAGCCTAGTTCTAGAAGTCTGTGAGTGCCCCAATGTACTAAAAAAAAACACTTTTAGAAACTTTTTATTTTGAAAAAATATCTAGCTGCAAAAAAACTGCATGTATAGAACAATGGACTTCCATAACACCCTTTCCCCAGATTTACCAATTCTTAACATTTCCTATATTTTTCTTTCTCTTTCTCTGTTTCTCTCTCTCCCACTCTCTTTATGTAATTATATTATACATAGTATTATTTACATTATTCTAAATCACTTTAGAGTAGGTTATATACACTACGCCCCTTTACCTCCTTATATTGCAGCATGTATTTCCTAAAAACAAGGGTATTCTCTTACTCAGCCACAGTTTAGTTATCAAATTCAGGAAATGTAACACTAATATTAATCTAATCTCCAGTCTATATTCATATTTCAATTATGCCAACAGTGTGCTCTATAACAATTTTCTTTCCCAGTCCACGATCCAACAGAGGATCATATATTGCATTTACTTGTCATATCTCTTAAGTCTTCTTTTAATGTGTAAATATATCAGTTTTTCCTTGTTTTTCAAGATATTGACACATTAGAAAAAATAATCTGTTTATTTTATAGAATATCCCTCATTTGGGGTTTGTCTGAGATTTTCTCATGATTAGATTCAAGTTGCTAATTCTTAGCAGTAATATTATATGAGTGATATTGTGTCCTTCTCAGGGCATCACATCCAGAGATAATATGCAGATGATTACCATGTTGGTGATGTTGATTTTGATTACTTAGTTAGGATGTTGTCCAATTTCTTCACTGAAAAGTTATTATATTTTTCTCTTGTAATTTAGATGGTTGATATTTTGATGTTATATAAATGTCCTGTTTCTCCTTGAACTGCCCCCTTCTCAGCTCCGATTCAGCATCCATTTATCATTCTTGCTTGAATCAATTTTTACTATGAGGATTGCAAAATGGTGCTATTTTGATTTTCATCATTCCTCCTATGTTTATTAATTGTCAATATATACTTTTCATAAATCCCCTTTCTGCTTAAATGAGCCAGAGTTGGTTTCCAATGCTTATAGCTAAGAACCCCAAGGCCGATTAACTTGTATATTTAGGCAGCTAGTTCCAAGAACCTATCAAACCACCAAGACTCCAACCAGTTTACTCAAATGGTCAATCAAGTCAGTCCAAGGAGAAACACCTTTAACAAATGATACAACTTTTCACCGTGCCTCATTCCACCTTTAAAACACATGCACAGATCAGACTTTCTTCCACTGCCAACCAAATGACTACCAAACTGAATATATAAAATATCAAATAGACTAAAACTGAAAAGCAGAAAAATATCAATTTTTGTGACTAAATGCTAAACACCAAGATATTTGGGGATATTGAGCAGTTTATTATACTGTTTATTTTTCACTTAGATTTTTTTTGCTTGTAATAAATATCAAAATAAAGAAAAATAGTTTAATGGAAATAGCACACTGGGGGAAGGCAGCTTTCCCTCAAGTGCTAGCTCTGCTAACTTGTGTGGGACTTTGTGAGCAATTTTTTTTACTTTTCTGAACCTTAATTTCATCATCTGTGAAATGAGATGGTTGAACACAACACTTTCAAGAGTCTTTCAAACTCAGGATTTTATGACCCCAAAACTGAACATGAGTGCAATTGTTGGAGACATAAGGAACTGTTAACCTAGAATATTCTAATGAGGACATTTGGATCCAAGATTATTCTGGTATAAAGATTAGCAACTGTGAGATAACTCCCAAGTTATTCAGAGAATAGAAACATCAAAACAATTTGGAGAACAATTTAGTCTAGAGATCGTAAAGCTGTCTGAATAGATGTCTTTCCCAAGAGTTAAACAGTCTCACAGGCTTGGCATTGGTCAGGTCACATCTTGAGTAGTGTATCTTGCTCAGAGGGCCATACTTTCGTGGAGCCATTAAAACATCAAAAATGTCATCATGAAAAATTATTGAGTGAACTGGGTTGTTTATCTTGGAGAAGAAAAGATTTAATGGGATGAGGACATGATAATTCTCTAGCTACTTGAAGGTTTGTTTTATGCAGGTGGAATATAATAGGTTTTTTGTGTTTTCTCCAGACAGAAAAACTACAACCAACTGGGTGGAGGTTATGATACTGATATAAGGAGGAAACTCTCTTCAAATATAATTGTGATAGTTGCTTTTATCAGCCCCTCTGTCAGGGACACCATCATGTCTCTGTGATCTCAGAAAGCTACCCAAGAATCAAGCTTTTTGCTAGGGTCTCAGTGCAACAAATCAGGCCTTGTTCTCCATGTAAATGTTTTCAGATAAGTGCTTTTCAAACATCAAAAAAAAAATATATATATACACACACATACATATATATGTGTATGTATGTATATATACATACATATATATACATATATACACACATATATATACATACATCTATATATCAATCACTGGGTATCTTGAGGAATTTCATTTCTGATTCAGTAGGTCTGGGGTGGGAACTGAGATTCTGCATTTCCAACAAACTCCCAAGTGTTTCATGTGCACATAATCACCTGCCCAATCAGATGTTACATTCCCATGTGACCAAAGGATATTATTCAGTATAAGCATGCATGTTACAGTTAACACCCATGTGAAAGGAGGTAAAAAGATGTTTCACAATTCCAGCAGCTTCGTCTTCTCATGATGTTTAAATGTTTTCCTGTCTCTTTTTTCCTTAAAGAGCTTCCATATTTTCTGACCTTTACTACTTTTGATCATTTTGCCTACTGGCATGGCTCTGTCTACTTCTAGGTAGCCATGAATTAATCCCCCAGCATATCATGAATTTTGATTATTTTAGATCATTACTTCGACTATAACTATTTTTGGCACGACACACAGACATGCACACACAAACACATATACCATCTTATGGTGCTTTTTATTGGATTTTTTCCCACAAGGCATAATGGCCTAGGAACAGAAGCTTGTGTGTGCGCAGGGACCCATGCCTACCTTCAGCTCTCTTCCCTTCGTTCTAGGCTTTGTCCATCTCCAAACAGGCATCTCACTCAGTAGCAACTGGGTAATGTATCCAGGGTCTTTTTATTATCACAGGAATTTTCATTTCACCCTGATACAATACCAGTTTTAACCCTCAAGACCATACAGAACAATTCTAGCCTCTTCCTGCATAATGATTCTTCAAGCATTTTTATAGAGTCATCGCGGTCTCTTTGAGTCTTTACTTTTCAAACTAAACATCTCCAGTTCCTTCAATAATTAATCATATAAAATGGTTTGAATTCCTCTACCATACCAGTTGCTTTAAAAAATACACAAATTTTAAGAGGGTGTGTGAAAGTGGGAATTTTGTGGTTACCTAGGTAGATTTCTGGCATTACAACACCAATCATCTCTTGGAATCTTCATGACTTTATAGATCACCATATGGCATTCTATTTGGAAAAAAAATTTTTTTCACTACACCAAGTCCCACTTGCAGGGTTTTCCTGTTGTTGTTGTTTTTATTGTTTTTCAGAGGAATCTATGCATGAGCAGGGATTTGGGGGAGTTCTGTAAGCACCTTCAATGCAAATTCTCCCACTTGGCTCAGGTTCCCCCCATTTCAGAGCTGCTGGCAAGCTTCTATGTGTTACTCTTGAATGAAATGGTGGATAACTAGCCTCTTCCTCTCTAAATGAGCTCACTTTTTTTTCATCTGTGCAATCTCTAACAGTGATTGCCTAAAAATTATACATAGGAATGATCATTTTAGTAAAATTTCACACGGAGAATAATAATGGTCATTTATCTAATGGAGTTTCAATAGAAGTAGTATACTGGCACTTATAAAGATCAGTCAAAAATGACATACTAAGACAACACTGGCAGTGTGTTATATTATACTCTGAGGTCTCAACACTCAGCAATGATCTGGATATTTAACCAATAGGGTATTAACTATCTTCCTGTATAATATGCTAATATATAAAACACAAAAATCTTTCTGAATAGAATGGGGAAAGAAGTTTTCAATTTGGTTTCCTTAGTAAAGGAGCTGGCACATGGAAGAGGGGTGGAAATGGGTGAGGTGGAGATGAAGGAAGGGGTCATTAACAGAAATGTAACCCTTAATTCATAGCACTCTGGTCTTGGTACCTGATACGTGGGTTACATGCTGTAGTAAATAAATTCGTAATTATAAAAAGGTGATACATTTTCAGAAACTTGGCAACCCCATTTCCTCTATCAGTGTATTTGAAATTATAGCATGTTTAGATGCCACAAAATACTCAGATTGGACTTAAGTCTCTTAATAAGGAAACATTAAAGTGGGAGCTTACCTTCACTTGTAATGCAGGAAATGCACACTAGTTATTCCATGGGTGCATCAAGAAGTTAATTCTAGAATATAAAACCTTTAAACAGCTCTAGCTTATGCCTGTGTTGGCAACATGTGATCTCAATGAAAAGTGTGAAAAAGGAGACTGCCAGATGTTTTGACTACATGATACATCACACCTTAATGTTTCCTAGGTTGGCTGTAGTAATACTAGAGATTCAAGATTTTAAAATTAACAAGTTCTCTTCTAACTTTTTCTTAGTCTTTACTTTAAAAATGTGTTATAATCAAAACATTCATGTGCTGGAGGTTTCTTCCTTAAAACATGTGTTTTTAGGAAGAATGTTTATAAACCATAAACAAAATCTCAGAAGAACATATTGTGTGTCTTTTAGTAAGTGTATTATATAAACTGTTGGCCAGTATGACTGGGGAATGATGTTTTCAGGTTAATCAATATTATACCATAAGTATAATTTTAAGAGTTAGAAGCTCACTATTACTCCCATATCAAGCATGATTTGCTATAAATATATCAGAAAGCACTTCAACATCTTGCTGGAGCTTGTGTCATAATTTGAGCATGAGCCCCACTGTAAATGTATTTCCTTCAGCAGAATTCTAGTTAATACTATTTCAGACTATACACTCATTCAATAAGTGAGTATTAATGCTGATTATCATTCATAGGAAGACCTTGAGGAGGTTGGGCAGGTGCCATTTGAGATGGGGGAAAGGGAAAGGCAGCAGCTACATCTGACCAAAACAACCAACCCCAGTCTCAGGTCAGCATTGCCTCATTTTCTTTAAAACATCCCCTCCAGCAAGCTAATCTTCAAAGATTCTCCTCTGAAAATGCAAATACCACTGCAGGGTGTGTGTATGTGTATATGTGGTGTATTAGTATTAATTATATCTTTGTTAGCAAAAGGTTGATAAAGGAAATGACATAGGATAGAAAATGGTGGCATCAAGGAAGAGAAAATGGATCTTCTAGAGAAGTGGAAATACCCATGACAAATATTACTTAGTTTACAGTTTTGCTTGAGGGTCTCAATTATGACAAACTACTATTACAGATGTTGAAATAACATTTTATAATCTTATCTTGGATTGGCTTCTTATATTTGTTGTTTCTAGTGAAACTAAATGAATCTCCTGTGGCCAGATCTACTTTATTAGCATAATTCATGTTACCCAACCTGTTACCCTTCATGAAGATTTTTTTTTAAAGCTAAGTAATGTCAAAAATAAATACAAACACAAAACTCCTTTGGGGAAAACAAATAAAACGGCTACTTTAGAGCTGTTAATAATCTTACAATTATTGTCACTTAAATTTTCTTTAGTTAATGTCTTGTGAAGCCAGAGGACGTGGAATGTTTCCTTAGCCAGCTTAAGTAAATAAAAAAAAAGTCTGGTTTAGAAGGCTCATAATGAAGATCAGTTACAATTACAATTAGATTTTTTATTTGACTGCCTTCTGAAATAATTTTCTTTTATAACAAAAGCATTACTGAGGATGCTTCATTAAAAAAAAAAACAAACCCTCAGTTCAAAATTGAAATTACATTGGTCTATATTTATACCTTCCCAGAAAAAAAAGTTTGGCTAAGGAAATATTCAGAGACATGTAATTATTTTGCTCTAATTGGCACTGTTAATTCACATGCACATGTACAAATAAGCATTGCAGTACAGAGCATACAGAGGTATTGAAAGGATTAAGACTGAAGGGTATCTAATAGGAATAAAGAGTTTGGTCTGAACTGATTCTAAAATATATTTAGAATTGGCCCTCTTGGTCAAAAGGAAAAAAAAAAGTAAATCTAAAACAGTCACTAAGGAAACGAGCTTTGCTTAAGTTGCTTGGGTGATAAATTCCCCTTGGAAATAACTAGTGAGGCAGTTGGAAAACAGTGCAACTCTAGGGCCCTGCTCCTAAGAAATATACCTGTGGCATTTACTATGAAACCAAGAAATATATGCTGCCATGCTCTGCTTTATCTATCTACAATGGATGTCAACTTTTATCTTCAAAGGTGCTAGCAGAGTATGCTTTTGAAAGCCTGTGGCTTCTAAAATGAATTCAGGTTCTATGGTAAACTGGAAAATTAGCTATATGTGAAAGACTTAATAGATTTTATTTACAAAATCATTTAGTTGTAAAAACAAAGGCACTCCAGGAGTTTTTAAATTAAACTATTTTTTAAGGCTTCTTGTGAATACCTTCCCCACTCAAGACTGCCTATTTACAAACATTTTATTTTAGAATCTCTACAGAAAAGAGAAGAATTAGAAGGCACAGCAAATGATTGCAAATGTTTTTTTTTCACTCTCATTTTAAGATGTCAGCCAAGTAACACCAGTGTTTCAAATGAACTCCAAAGTTGGCAGAAGTGTTAGTAAATCTACTCATTCCTAGTCCAATTTACCAAATAAATATTCAGATTTTTAATCACAAATTAAAAAATTAAAAATTAAAATTTTGGAGTGTTTGGGCTAAATGTCTGCTCCTTTGTGATTACCATCAGGGACACACAGAAAGATGGTGCTATCTCTGATAAGGAAGGCTTCTTTATTTACCCTGAATATATCAGCACAATGGAGATTTTGTCTACAGGCTCAATACTATTCTCTGGGAATGAGACTGGCCTTTTCAAATGTAAGCAAATATTATAAATCAGGTTGTAATAGGCATTAATTCTGGGGAAGAGGAAATCCCACTCAGATGATCATATATATCATTTAATAGCTACTACACTATTAAAGCCATAGAAGCTTTATATTTAACATTAATGGTCAATAGCAAATAGGGAAAAAAAGTATTGTGCTCTGAAATTTTGGCAAGCATATTGATTACAGTCTTTATTTAGTAATGTTTTCAAGTTAAGCTTGGCAGCAAAGATTTGTGAGTTTTACTGCAAGCCATCATATTTGCTGTTACAGTAGTGCACAAGCAAAAAAAAAAAACAAAACGTGAAGTTGGGAGCATGTGCAGAATCTTACATATTGTTTATTCTTCCAAAGTAAAATGAAACCCTCAGACATTGTTCTAGGTGATTCAAGTTTCACTAACATCCTCCCTTGAAATATTCAGAAAACTGGGTTAGAATTGTTTTTGGGTGCCTGGATTTACCAGACTGTTGCTTCAATTCTTCATTCACAAAAACATATTTTAAACAACAAAAAAATAATGTGAAAAGTTTCTGTAAATTCCCCAAGTAACCAATTGTGAATTTTGTGTGAATGAGCAATTTTCTGAAGATTGACACTATTCAGTAAAACCTTCCTATTTTACTCCAGTGAAGAAACTGCTTAGGGATAATAAATAGATAATATAGAAAATTGTAAGTATCATTCTTAGGGACATATGAAACATAAAACTATAGTAATGATCCTTTGTTAATTTTTTCAGCAGTCTGAATTCAACATTTCTGAATGTTTGAATGCTCCTTTGTTGTTAAACTTTCCAATTAACGTAGCTTTAATAAGAAACATGTAGACCATATCTATTATATATACTTAGAAATATACTTCAGTGACTAATTATTGTCCATCAACTGTGATAGAATTCCATTAATAATTTTCAAACAGGATGTCAGTAATATGGGAAATGGTTTTGGAATTCTGATAGTGCTGATTCAGAAATCTTACAAAACTTATGACACTGATTATACCATTTTATATAAAAATAAATTACAGTCTAAGAGAATTTCCCCACAGACTTAGAAATTAAATATTTGGTAATACTAAATTATGAATGCAATAACATATCTACCTATTTTCAATTGCTCCAAAGACACAGAAGCAACATCGTCAATATTCACACATGTTACACTAGTGTGAAGATACCACATATGATGACTATATTTGACCATCTTTGGAATGGAAAGGAACTCCAAACATCAAACCTGATGACTAAAGCATTTAGAACAGCAAAAAGAGCTCAGTTCATACTTTAGGAAGCTGAGTTAGTATTTTTTTTCCCCAAAGTGTACAGCTGCCTTTGTAAGGAAGAACCAACCATGTGAATGAGAACTGAAGTCAAGGTTAAAATAATTTTTCCCAAGAGAGTAGAGTGCATCAGAGAGAAGCAGAGGCTCAGCTCAGATGAGCATTAACAACCAGAGGCAGCATCTTCCCTGAAAAACATTAGAGTCTCTTGGACATATGTTTGAAATTCATCCTCCCAAGTCATCCTGTGACTGTAGAGATAGGTGACAATGTCCCACTCTCTGAAGGGGGAAAATAGAGCACAAACCATTTAAAAAATTATCACTTTAAAAAATTATACAAAAGTGGCAAAGTGTTCTGTCAAGAAACCTTTGCAGATGGTAAAGGAAAAGCTTTGTCTTTCTATTATTGTTTGCCCTTCAGTTGACATACATGCCGAGTTGCATCAATAGAGGATTACAACGGAAACACAGTCATCTCCAGGTTTCCTCTGTTTGGATTCCTTGATCTTGTTTAAAGAAACAGGCTCAGGGAATGCACAGAAAACAAACTTCCCCAATCGAAGTTCCGAGGTCGTTCCTCCCTTTCTCCCACCCTCAGAAACCTGTCTAGTTTACTGGACAGAAATGTCATGGTCATGTTGCACCACTTCACTTGTTGAACTGTGTGAAGGCAGCGCCTGACCACAATAACTTAGTGAGCCACCTTGCTCTTAAATTAGCCCCCCAAGATTTCTTTCCAGTTCGGTGGAAATGTCTTACCTGCATGTGTCCCTGGTACATTCTGCTTCGGCTTCTTTAGGGCTCCCTGAGGCCGCCGGATGCTTTCCCTCGTGTTTACTTGCACACCAACAGAGGGGAGAAGACGGCGTGCACAGTGTGTTCTCAGACGGTGCCCCTGAGCCGGGTGGAAGGCTCCAGGTAGCCCGGCCACTGTGGCCCCCTGGCCGCTCTGTAGGCTGCAGGGAACTGTTCTCCGCTCGGGGTGCTGAAAGCGGACACAGGAGAGCGCGCGGAGGAGATGAGGAGCCCAGGCAGCCAAGCTCACCCGCAGGCTCAGGTCCTGCTTCGCCGGGCGTTTCTAAAACTCACTCCGCCACCGAACTCTCTCGCTTCCTGCCGGGCTGCCTCATGTCTCTCTATCTTCGTCACGAACCCCCTTCTCCTCCCAACCCTGACGTGAGCGCCCACACCAGCCGCCGCAGCAGCTGCCGAGCGGGGCGCGCGCCGCCCTCCCGGCCGCGTCTCTGCCGAGAGGCCGCGGGGCCGGGCACGCGCGCGCGTTCCCGGCGGGCCCGTGAGAGGCCCGAAGGCGGTGCATGCACGCGGCCGGCAAAGTGCCCGTGAGTGGTGGTCGCGCAAGGCGTTCAGGTGCGGCGGCCGCATGCACAGAGATTCCGGCACAGTAGATGGTCAGATGTAAGAAAAGTGGGAGGAAAATGCATGGTGTCTCCAGGGCCATCCATACCGACTGAGCCTGTCATCGCACAGACATAATGGGCTGAGCGTGGGGGTTTCCGAAGAGTTTACTTCTGTTCTTTTATTTTTTTTTTAATTTTTTAATGTTTATTCATTTTTGAGAGAGAGAGCGAGAGAGAGCGAAAGAGCGAACAGGGGAGGAGTATAGAGAGAGGGAGACAGAATCCGAGGCAGGTTCCAGGCTCCCAGCTGTCAGCACAGAGCTCCATGCGGGAGTCCAACTCACGGTCCTCAGATCATGACCTGAGCCCATGTCGGAGGCTTAACCAACTGAGACACCAGGTGTCCCTGAGTTCACTTCTGTTCTGATTTAGCTATCACAAGTTACCTCCCTATCATTGAGTGAATAAAGACTCGCACCCTCAATTCATTTTTGAGCACCCTATTTAAAATTCCAACCCCAGTCCCTAGAGGGGGGGTTTGTCCATGATTTGTTTTTTTCCCTAGCACTTAACATCATCTGATATCCCACGTATTTTACATATTTTATTTATTGTCTGTCTCTCTCTATGCAATGTTATTTCCATGCGATCAGAGAGGAGTGTATCTGCTTTTGCACGGATGTATCAGCACAATATACCTCCTGCCACATGATTGGTACTTTAAAAATATTTGTTGAATGAATGGATCTTTAGTATGTAATATACAGGTAGAGTGCATTTAGATATATCTCAAGTTAAAGACACTGGATAGTTTTATGTAGCTTCTACATTATAAATATATATACAATATATACATGTGCATATATGTATATGTATATGTATATGTATATGTATATGTGTATGTATACTGTGACTACCTAGTTTTGTTAGGTAATAAGATCTCCAATTACACAGCAACCGGCCCCCAAGTTATATACAACATAATATAATCCCCCAAATAGTGCATATAGTATGATATACCTTTCATAAAGTTAAAAAATATATCAACTCCCTAAGAACATAAATATATATCATGTACTATATGGAATATAGTATTCAGAATATTGGTGATCCTAGGGAAAGAGAAGCAGGGGAAAGAAATGGGGAGGCATTTTATATGAAGGTTAATTGTCAATGTCTCAGCTATTAGGTTGGGTGGTGACTCACGGATGTGTATTATCCGATAAAAATTGCTATATAAATAAAACACAGCTATGCATGGACTAGTGAGGAAAGAGTGGCATAAATCAAAGAAATGATTAATCTAATCCAATATGTCTGTGGTCCAAAAACAATGGACTGACTGACCAACCAACCAGCCAACCACAAAATGATTAAGACTTCTAAAGGCAGGAGATGTGGATTCCTATTAGATTCCACCAATAGTTAACTTTGGGAAATATCCTTTACCCTCTTTAGACTTCAGCTTTTTTATATCCAAACCCTGCATGACAAACTCATGGTTTTATCCTGAAAATTGAGACATGTTCATAGGAACTGTAAAAAGGTAAAGTACCACCTGTATTATTGTTCTTTATAGGACAGAGAACTGGACAGGAGTCTGCAGGCAGAAATGCTAATTCCATCTCCCTACCTCACTGCTCTTTTAAGCAAGTATACTAATTCTCTACTTCCTCATTTAAAAATTTTTTGAATGTTTATTTATTTTTGAGAGAGAGAGAGAGAGAGAGAGCATGAGCAGGGGAGGGACAGAGAGAGAGGGAGACACAGAATATGAAGCAGGCTCCAGGCTCTGAGCTGTCAGCACAGAGCCCCACGTGGGGTTAGAACTCACAAACTCTGTGATCATGACCTGAGCCGAAGTCAGATGCTCAATCAACTGGACCACCGAGGTACCCCTACTTCCTCATTTTTGAAGTAAGGCAAATATCTTCCCAGCCTACTACACAGGGCTGCTGAGGACTGAATGCATGCAAAGGGAGTTGTAAATTATAAGACACCATATATGATTATGTAAACAGACTTTTTTCCATTCCAGAGAAGATGAGTGACCATTTTCTGAGATGTCAAGCTCTACAAATTTAAAAGAAGGGAAATATTTATTGTAAAATGCTAGCATATTGGTATAAAGATCTTGGGGAAATTCTTCTGTTTGATTTGAAGGTGCTAGAATTCTATGAAGTAATAGTGGAGCCAAACTATTCCAATCCATTCTATGCTTCCTATTATCTAATGACAGATTCAAGGAGCCATCACAGCATGGCAACTACCTAGAGTTGGAGATAAAACTCAATATATCATTTAAAATTTTTTTTTAATTTAAATTTTATTTTAGAGAGAGAGTAGGGAAGAGGGAGAGAGAGAGAAAGAGAGAGAGAGAGAGAGAGAGAGAGAGAGAGAGAGAGAGAGAGAGAATCTCAAGCAGGCTCCACACATAGCCCAATGCGGGTCTTGATCCCATGAATGTGAGATTGTGACCTGAGCCAAAATCAAGAGTCAGATGCCTAACCAATTGAGCCACCCAGGCACCCCAAATGTATATAATTTATTAAAAACCTAAGTAACTCATTTAGTTTTCCCTACATTCACAAATCTCAGGAATGTAAGTGAATCTGTGAAGGCATCCCTGTTTTCATTCATATTTATTAAGAACTTAGTATGTGCAAGTACTGTGCTAAAGCAGAAATACATTGATGAATAAGACCATATCATCCCAGAAAGATAAACTTACCTAGACTTTTCTTTAAATGAATAAATAAATGAATACATAAATGAATAAACAAACAAACCTCTACAGAGATTCCACAACTTCCCATTTCCCCTCTCTAAAAGTTTACATCTAACCTCTTCTAGTCAAATATTTCCCATTCAGTTTTGAACTTTAATCCTCTTCACAGCACAGAAAGTTCCTTCACAGCTTATAAATAAAAGCTTTGTGAGCAAAATCTTGACTATTAATCCAAGTGTCAGTATTTCAAGATACTTTTGATTCACAGAACCAGCTAGCAATTTATACATCTTATTTGGTTAGACCAAAAACTGCCATCCAAATTTAGGATTTTGGCTAAGTAATATGGTGTTTTGGTGCAAAAAAGAAACTTTCATGTGCAAATAGATATACCAGTAGAAAATCCATAAGATAAAGCAGGTATGAACTGTATTCCAGTGAACGCTAAGGATTTTATGATACACCTAACAAAAAGCTGTATCATAATATAATTATATTTGTGCAAATCTTTTTTGCTATGAATTGCAAATAGGTGGTTTTTAAAAGATATTGAAAGGAGAAAATGTGCATAACTTTCTCTATCCTCTGATTTCAGTAATGGTGAGAAAGTATCTCTTTGTGTAATCTTGTTCACTACAGGGAATCATAAGGTAAACTGACATAAGGCAAACAAACCAGAGATACAGCAGTTTGGAAAAGGTGTGGTTCTTTTGGAACAAAGACAAGTGGCAACACCTATGTGTCTGCCACTTGGATTACCAGAAGTATTTGAATAAAAATGGAAAACTCTGCCAAACATCTAAATGCTTTATTTGACCTTTCACAGGATTTTCTAGTTTTCATATTAAAAATTAGAATCATGGAAAAACAACTTTGAAGATGAATTGGTAATATGTGTCAAGCTCAAACAATACCATCATAGGAAGCAAAATAAAGTCTCTGTACACACTGTGCAAAGAATGGTTACTAATGAATCTTTTCTAACCAGACCTGTACACAGGTATAGAATTCACTGGCCTTAATACCACCATTAGCAACAGTCGGACTTAGAAGTGGCTGGGCTATGATTGCCCAGCTAAACTCAAACTCAAAGTAATTCATATTATTAACACATGCAATGCATCTGAAGAAAACAAAGATAATTTACATCTCATTCCTTTCACATTGTTGTTTTGCAGCCTAAAATGGGCATGATTTAATACCAGGTCCCAGTTCCAGAAAATAAGTCTCATTTTAAATTCAAAGACCCTTCCTACTCAAAGTGTGGTCTACTGACCAGTAGCATCAGTCTCCTGGGACTGCAGACTCTCTTGGGCCCCATCCATGACCTGCTGAATCAGAATCTGCGTTTTAATGAGAACCCCAAGTGCTTTGCATGTACTATCAAATTTGAGCAGCAACTGTGGCCTAGGTGGTTTATTTATTGATGTAAGTGTATGGCAAAGCTAGCTCTTGCCTTTTGCAATGACAGTCATGAGCAACATCAGTAGCAAGAGAAAAGCACAATGCATATTCTCTTCTATTTATAAGATAATCTCACTGTATTTTCAGTGGCCAGAGGACTTGATATAAAATCATAGCACACTCAGCTTTCTTACAGCAAGAAATGTGCTAATACTGCTTTTAGTTTTAATCATTATAATTAAATTAAAGAGTTGAGTGGTAGCAGAATACATTTTGTATTGATCAAGTTAAATTTTATTAATAAGTGAATCCTCATGCATTTTAAATGCCTATTGAAAATTCAGTATTATTAAATCTTTTAAAAAGCTGAGTAATAATGATGATGTCAGTATGCTTGTGGACTTAAAAAAATCATTAATAATAGTCTTTTGGTGGTGATTCAACCATTCTTTTATAATCTGTACAATTCAAACCCTGCTGCTCAAAGATGGTGTAGGAGAGAACAAAAGTCAAAAAACTGTAGACCCAAATTAAAATGACTAATTGGTTTTTATTGTTCAATCAGAAGGAGGAACATTTTGTTAAAGTTTGCCCACTTGCCCTTTCTGTGTCTTTGACACATTGAATGGGATTAACTGGTGTTCAGGGCATTAGACCTGGAAAGAATTTTGGAAGCCCACACAGCAGACCCCAGGCTGCCAGGCGGAATTATGATTGAAGAAAAGTACATGGACTCTGGTGACTAGGAGATGGCAGCAATGTTCTTCCAAATGAATAAACAAGCTGGAGGCTTCAGAGTTGGGCTTCCTATTAAACCAATTTAGGAAACTACACTAAAATAATTTACATTTGTTTTTTCTTTATGACAATATTCTTTCAGCAATCCAATATTGCATTTAATATTAAATGTACTTTTGAGAATTTCCTAGTCCTGGTGAAAAAAATATTTGCAAAAAACCCCACAAATGTCTCTTGCTTTTGACTCTTCCTTACTACTCTTACTACCGCCATCCTACCACAGACTCTTTAAACTTGTTACCAGTCTCAAGGCTACTTTTATCACCTCCACCCATCTCCCACGCCAGTCATATTCATTGCAGCCAGACCAATTTCATAAAGACCAGCATTGATCATATTTACTGCTCAGTTCAAAAACCTTATTGGTTTTCTATTGCCTACTAATATCTAAAACTTTAGCTTTTTATTCATAGTCATGGAATACAGTTTGCCACCCAAAGCCATATCTTCTTCTAGTGGGAGGAAGAACTGTCTCTGCTTTGAGGAACTCTCTCTTCCCCACTCTTGCCCATTTGTGTGGTGGAAAACATTTTACTATGAGGCATTGGGGGTGGAACAAATGACCCTGGCTGAGCAAACAGTGCCTTTAATACCCACTGGTCACAGCTGGGGCTGGGCATCTGATCCAAGTCAGTCAACCAGGGCAAATAGACTCAGTTCTGGGACTATTTCAGAGCAGACTGATTCTTCTGGACTGGGTGCACTAATGATGTAAGCTTGAATCTGCCAGCATCTAGCACTCTAAAATTGGAAAGAAAATTAACGTGGGGGAGAAATAGTCTAGTCAGCCTCCTGGGAGCAAAATTTGATCCATTAAATAAACCATATGTAAAGCTAGTCTTCTTCTGAATTTTAGTTATTTCAGTTAATACGTTTTCTTTTCTGGTTGAGTTGAATTTTCTGTATGTGTAACCAAAAGAATGACTATTAATACAGTGGTCTTCTATAAACTGGCCCCTGTCTTTTTTCAGTTCTGTATATTCCCTAACTTTTTAAATAACTATACTATTATATTAATCTCCAAACAGTTCAAGCTATACTCATACTCTTTCCTTGTCTTAGAATGTATTCTCTCTTCCTACTCCTTTGGAATGAAAGTTCATTCATTTTTCAAGTTTGGTCTCAAATTCCATTACCTTCATAAAGCCTTCATTAATTCTCCAGTTGAATACATCCCCTTGCTGGGAACTCCTTTATAGTACAAAATTTTTCTTAATTCATAAAGTTTTTCCCCTGTTTAATTATTTCAGTTCTTCTTTACTCATCAGGTGTAGGCAGATAGAGACAAGGACCCTGTTTTATTTTGTGTTTTGTTAAAATAACTTATAACATGTTAAGTGTAAAAAGTTCTCAATAATAATTAAATAACATAAATTATTTTAGAAGTATTTAGAACAGTATAAAATCTTTGAAAATAATTTTAAAATGATTTACTCTTAAGGCACATTTCAGATATATTTTTTTTAAATAAAATATTAATGAAACTGCTGATTTTATGTAGAATCACACAATGCTAAGGCTGGAAAAAAGCTTATAGTTTCTGTGGTCTGACTTCCTCCTTTCTCAAATAAAGACTGTGAGGACCAGTGAAGTCAAGTGTCTTTTTCTTGATGTGCTTTTACTGATGTGGAACAAGTAATTCTATTCAACACTGCATAAAGGAATTTGAGAGTATGATCAACTCAAAGTATACTAATGGTGATAGAGTTCAGTTTATGCCACAAAATGCTGATATCTGAATTTAAAAAAATGAATTAGTATCCTATGGGAGGAAATGCAATGAATGAATAGTTAGACTTAGGAAAATCTAACTATCTTCAAAGGCATTTTAGGAATGTGATAGGACCAAAAGTTTACCTTATTTTAATGGAAATGATTTTGATTCTGCAGCTCATGAAGAGAGGGAATTCAATTTTTTAAAGAGTTCATGTTAGAAGAAGATAAACAACATTAAAACAATTACAGAGGTGATATAATATACAAGGAATGAAGAATTATTTCTAAGGTAAACCCATAGTTCTAATTCTGGTTCTGACAGTTCTATTTTCTTAGATTATCCTACTCGCATATACCTACTGTTACAATAGACGGTTGTATGGGGGAAAATAAAACCTTAAGCCTATTTTGAAAGAAGAAATAATATTCGATATGATATATAATGCAGATGGGTAAATGCTTGTTAAACTATAACTTTAAAAAAATAAAATAGTCTTGGTATTTATCAAAGCTTATGGTATTTTGTAGCAGGATGGCAGAGACTAAGTGTTTTTTAATTCCATAAAGAATGAAACACTAGAATCATTAGGATATTATGTATTTAGAGTGTCTTAGTTTAGACTCTTATTATATATCTTCTGGACTAATTTATAAGAGCCTCCTAAATTTTTAAACATCTCTTCCTTCGTTATAATTCTCTATAAAATAATGAAAGTCAGCATTTAAAAATGTAAATTTAAGATGGCAGAGAAACTCATCTTGTCACATGGATACAAACTAGATAACACTCATATCAGTGTGAATAACCCAGAAAACAACTCAAAAACTGACAGAACAAACTCCACAGCTAAATATGAAGAAGAGAGTCCACATCAAAAAGGGTAGGAAGGGTGGAGATGCAGTCTGGAGCTAAATGGAACTGTGGAACTTTTCATAGGAAAGAGAGATGCAGAAGGTGCAAGAGGGGAGAGAAAAAGACCCTTATACCAGGGAGCCCATATGGATAAGATGAATTCCCAAAACATTAGGCTCTGAAACCAGAAGGGATGAATTCTGTGTGTTCTTACAATCAGCAGGACTTAAAACCTGGAATTTTAAAAATCAGTGGGCTCAGTTGTCTCTGGAAGAAACAAGAAGGTGAGAGGAAACTGAGTCCCCACCTTATAGAAACAGCACAACAAACAACCCAAGGAGATACAACATAGAAGCAGCAGTTTGAAAAAGCCTGGGGCATATGGGAGGGAGAATTATTTACTGATCTTAGAGAGTGTGTCAGAGGGACAGAGATCTTGGGAGATACCTCTCACAAAAAAAGCTGGCATTTTTCTCCCTTACCTCCGAGCATAAACACAAAGCCACCTGCAGGAAACAGCATGGAGCTGACACTAATTTCGGGAAGGAAACAGAAAGCCAGATCCAGGAGGCAGAGAGAGCCCCCAATAAAATCAACCCAAGGAGGTCCACACCAAGACACATAATAGTTAAAATGGCAAAAAGTAGTGATTAGGAGAGAATTTTAAAAGCAGCAAGAGAAAAGAAAACAGTTACATACAAGGGAAACACCATAAGGCTATCAGCTGATTTTTCAGCAGAAACTCTGAGGTCAGAAGGGGGTGCCATGACATATTGAAAGTACTGAAGGGAAAAAATATGCAGCCACGAATACTCTATCTAGCAAGGCTATCATTAACACTAGAAGGAGAGATAAAGAGTTTCCCAGACAAATAAAAGTTGAAGGAATTCATGACCATTACACCAGACCTACAAGAAATATAGGGGATGCTGAGTGGAAAGGAAAGACCATTAAGTAAGGAAAGTAGGGAGCACAAAAGCAGGGAAAATAAGTATATCTGTAAAAATAAGTCAAGGAACTCATAAAATAAAAAGATGTAAAGTGTGACACTATACCCCTAAAACATGGGGGCAGGGGCAAAGAGTAAAGAATGGGTTCAAACTTAAGTAACCATCAACATAATATAGACTGCTATATGGAGAAGATGTTATATAAAAACTGAATAGTAACCAAAAATCAAAAACAATGTGATAGATATGCCAAAAATAAAGGGAAAGGAATCCAAATATGTTAGTAAAGAAAGCCAACGAATTATGACAGAAGACAGTAAGAGAAGAAAAAAACAGAGAAAGATTACAAAAGCAACCCAAAACAAGTAACACATGGAAATCTATCAATAATTACTTTGAATATAAATGGACTAAATTCTCCAATCAGAAGACATGAATGATGGAATGGATAAAAAAACTAAGACCCATCTATATGCTGCCTACAAGACCTAAAGACACATGCAGATTGAAAGTGAAGGGATGGAAAAGCATTTACCATGAAAATGGAAATGGAAATAAAGCTGGGGTAGCAATAGTTATACCAGACAAAATAGACTTTAAAACAAAGACAGTAACAAGAGACAAAGAACAATACTATATAATAAGAAAGAAAACAATTCAACAAGAAGATATAACAACTGTATATATTTATGCACCCAACATAGGAGTACCTAAATACTTAAAGCAGTTAATAACAAACATAACAGAAGTTTCAATTGTAATACATAAATAGTAGGGGACTTTAATACTTACATTAATGGACCAATCATCCAAACAGAAAATCAACAAGGAAACAGTGGCTTTGAATGACACATTGGACCAAATAGGTTTCATAGATATATTTAGAACAGCAGAATACACATTCATTTCAAATGTACATGGAACATTCTCCAGAATAGATCACATATTAGGCCAAAAACAATTCTCAACAAATTCAAAAAGACTGAAGTCATACCATGCATCTTTTCTGACCACAATACTATGAAACTACAAATCAACCACAAGAAAAAAAATCTAGAAAGAGCACAAATGCATGGAGGTTAAAGAACATGCTACTAAAAAATGAGTGGGTCAACCAAGAAATCAAAAAGGAAATTAGGAATGCCTGGGTGACTCAGTTGGTTAAGTGTCCAATTTCGGCTCAGGTCATGATCTCATAGTTCTTGAGTTCAAGCCCCTCATCAGACTCTGTGCTGACAGCTCAGAGCCTGGAGCCTGGTTTAGATTCTGTGTCTCTCCCTCTCTCTCCCCCTCCCCCACTCACACTCTGTCTCTCTCTCAAAAATAAACATTTAAAAAAATTAAAAAAAAAGAAAATTAAAAAATACATGGAGACAAAGAAAAATGAAACCACAATCGTCTAAAATCTTTGGGATGCAGGGGTGCCTGGGTGGCTCAGGTCATGATCCCACAGTCTGTGAGTTCCAGCCCCGCATCAGGCTCTGTCCTGACTTCGGAGTATCTCCCTCTCTCTCTGCCCCTCCCCGCTTACACTCTGACTCTCTCAAAAATAAATAAACATTAAAAATTTTTAAATCTTTGGGATGCAACAAGAGCTGTTCTAAGAGGGAAGTGTACAGCAATAGAGGTCTACCTCAAGAAGCAAGAAGAACCTCAAATAAACAACCTAACCTTACCTCTAAAAGAATGAGAAAAAGAAGAACAAACAAAACCCAAAAGCAGTAGAAGAAAGGAAATAATAAAAATTAGAGCAGAAATAATTGAAATAGAAACTAAAACAACAGACAACAAACAAACAAACAAACAAACAAACAAAAAACAATAGAACACATCAATGAAACCAGGAACTGGTTCTTAGAAAAGATCAACAAAATTGGTAAACCTCTAGCCAGACTCTTCAAAAAATAGAGAAAGAAAAAATTCAAATAAACAAAATCAGGAGTGGAAGAAGAGAAATAACAATGGACATCACAGAAATAGAATGCCTTGTAAGAGAATATTCTTAAAAATTATACACTGACAAATTGGATAACCTAGAAGAAATGGATAAATTCCTAGAAACATATAACTTCCCAAAATTGAATCAAGAAAAAGTAGAAAATTTGAATAGACCAATTACCAGCAATGAAATTGAATCAGTCATCAAAAAATTCCCAACAAACAAAACTCCAGGACTAGAAAGTTTCACAAGTGAATTTTACCAAATATTTAAAGAAGAATTAATACCTATTCCTAAATTTTTCCAAAAAATTCATGGGGAAGAAAAACTTTCAAATTCATCTAGGAACCCAGCATTACCCTGATTTCAAAACCAGATAAAGACACTACCAATAAGAGAACTATAGGCCTATATTTCTGATGAACATAGACGCAAAAATCCTCAACCAAGCATTAGTAAACTGAATCCAACAATACATTAAACCAATCATTCACCATGACAAGTAGGATTTATTCCCAGGATGCAAGGTGGTTCAATATTTACAAATCAATCTACATGATATAACAAATTAATAAAAAAGGATAAGAACAATATGATCATTTCAATAGATGCAGAAAAGCATTTGACAAAGTATAACATCCATTTATGATAAAAATCCTCAACAAAGTAGGATTAGAGGGAACATACCTCAACATAAATAAAGGCCATATGTGGAAAACCCACAGCTAACATCATACGCAATGGTGAAACACCGAAAAGTTTTCCTCTAAGGTCAGGAACAAGATAAGGATGTCCATTCTCACCACTGTTATGTAACATAGTACTGGAAGCCCTAGCCACAACCATTGGACAACAAAAAGAAAGAAAAGAAAATGCATCCAAATTGGTAAGGAGGAAGTAAAACTTTCACTCTTTGTGGATGACATGATACTATATATAGAAAACCTTAAAGACTCCACCAAAAAATACTAGAACTGATAAATTAATTCTCTAAGATCATAGGATACAAAATCAATATACCAAAATCTATCGCATTCTATACACTAACAATGAAGCAGCCAAAAGAGCAATCAAGAAAGCAATCCCATTTACAATTGCATCAAAAATAAGAAAATACCCAGGAATAAATTTAACCAAGAAGGTGACAGACTTATATTCTGAAAACTATAAAACACTGATAAAAAATTGAGGATGACACAAACGAATGGATTGGAAGAACAGATATTGTTAAAATGTATCTACTGCCCAAAACAATCTACACATTTAATGCAATCTCTATCAAAATGCCAACAGCATTTATCACAGAACTAGAACAACCCTAAAATTTGTATGTAACTACAAAAGACCCCAAAGCCAAAGCAATCTTGAAAAAGAGAAACAAAGCTGGAGTGTATCACAATCCCAGATATCAAAATATACTACAAAGCTGTAGTAATCAAAACAGTATGGTACTGGCACAAAAATAGACACAGATCAATGAAACAGTATAGAAAGCCCAGAAATACGCCCATGATTATATGGTCAGTTAGTCTTTGACAAAAGAGGTGAGACTATGCAATGGGAAAAAGATAGTCTCCTCAACAAATGGTGCTGAGAAAACTGGACAGCTACATGAAAAAGAATGAAACTGGACCACTTTCTTATACTATACACAAAGATAAACTCAAAATGGATTAAGGACCTAAATGTAAGAACTTAAACATAAAAATCCTAGAAGAGAGCACAGGCAGTAACTTCTGTGACATCAACCATAGCAACATTTTTCTAGATATGTCCCCTTAGATAAGGAAACAAAAGCAAAAATAAACTATTGGGACTTCATCAAAATAAAACCTTCTGCATAACAAAGGAAATCACTGAGACAACAAAAAGACAATGTACTGAATGGTAGAAGATATTTGCCCATGACATATGTGACAAAGCGTTAGTATCCAAAATATATAGAGAAATTACACAACTCAATACCAGAAAAAGAAATAACCCAATTAAAATATGGGCAGAAAACATGAACAGAAATTTCTTTAAAGAAAATTTACAGATGGCCAACAGAGCCATGAAAAGGTGTTCAACATCACTTGTCATCAGTGAAAGGAAAATGAAAACCACAATGAAATATTACTTCACACCCGTCAGAATGGCTAAAATCAAAAACACAAGAAACAACAAGTATTAGCAAGAATGTAGAGAAAAAGGAACACTTGTGCACTGTTGGTGGGAATGCAAACTGTGCGGCCACTCTGGAAAACTGTATGGAGGTTACTTAAAAAGTTAAAAATAGAACTACTCTACAATCCAGTAATTGCAGTACTGGGGTATTTACCCAAAGAACACAAAGGGTATATGCACCCTTATGCTTAATGCAACATTATTTATGTCTAAAATATGGAAGCAGCACGTGTCCATTGATAGATGAATGGATAAAGAGGCTTGAATTTTCCAAAGTGATGCAATTAATTCATAGTGAGTAAATATGCAAGAAACATGTCAATGCTAATCAAGAAAAGAAAATACAAGTTTTATTCATTTAGTAAAGAATTGGGCATTCAAAACAAACAGAATCTTTTAAGTCCTCTAATGAGAAGTTATTGTCAGGCACCTGCAGTATTAATTAAGACCCACAGAAGGGTAGAGCTGAAAGGGATGCTGGTAATCACCTGCATCATGCACTTGATTTTACAGATGAGGAAACTGAGGCCTAGACAATTTAAGGGACTAACTTCATCAAGGCCTCAACCTTGGCCAATCCTGTTTACCTGGCCCAAATGCACTGAAATCTCAGGACTTGACCGTTTCAGAAAAAAGGGTGTAAGAACTACCTGACAAACTTATTGGGCTTTCTTGAAAATCAGGGCAGGCCTAGGGATGCCTAGACCAGCTTTGAAGATACAGTTCCCTACCCTATATGAATAAGAAAAGCTTTTGAGGTAGAGGTGGGGTAGGTGGGAAATTTGATATATTCTCTGCTGTAATGAATTGAGGAGGCTCATTTTATACCAGCAAGTACTCCTAATGGTACTGATCTAATTTGGTAAGTGAGAATATAGCTTGAGCTTAGGAATCTCTCAGACTTTGGAAAGAAAAGATATTCACAATGTAAAAGACAGACAAAGGGCAATTATACTTAATATGCAAATACATTTATGAATAAATTAAAAAATAAATAATCCAATAAGAACACATTGTCCAATAAGAAGACAGACAATGGGCAATTACACTTAATATGCAAAAACCTTTATAAATAAATAAAAAACAAAAAATTCCAATAAGAATATAAAATTCATAAAATAAAGAAGTATAAATGGTCAATAAATATAAATTCTCAACAAATTAGAAAGTTAGCAAAAATGGAAATGAAAGAAATGGTCACTTAAATACAGGAGCACCATAATCACTTATGTTGGTAAAATGTTTTTTGTTTTGTTTTTAAATGTTTATTTATTTTTGACACAGAGAGAGAGACAGAGCATGAGTGGGGGAGGGTCAGAGAGAGAGGGAGACACAGAATCTGAAGCAGGTTCCAGGCTCCACGCTGCCAGCACACAGCCCGAGGCGGGGCTCAAACTCACAGACCGTGAGATCATGACCTGAGCTGAAGTCGGAAGCTCAACCTACTGAGCCACCCAGGCGCCCCGGTAAAGTGTTTTTTTTTAAAAGAAAATGTTCGGGGCATCTGGGTGGCTCAGTCAGTTAAGCATCCGACTTCGGCTCAGGTCATAATCTCAAGGTTCAAGCCCAATGTCTGGCTCAGTGCTGACAGATCAGAGCCTGCATCCTGCTTCGGATTCTGTGTCTCCCTCTCTCTCTGCCCTTCCCCTGCTCATGCTCTATCTCTCTCTGTCTCTCAAAAATAAATAAGGGTTAAAAAAATTTTTAAATGATAAAAGAAAATGTTCAGTATTGGACAGGTGTTTGAAATGGATACTTTCTTACATTGTGTGAGGGGTACTGTCATTAGCAATTTACTGGGAAAATGATTTGGCAATACGGATTAAAAGCTTCAAAAATGTTTGTTCCTGAAAAGCTAGTATTTCCACTGTAAATAATTTAAAAATAATCACAAATTTACATAGACATTTAGAAATGAAGCATTGTTTATAATAATGGAAAATTGGAAACAACTTAAATGGCCAACAATAGGAAGATAGTAATTTATTAATTTGGATATTATGGAGCACTATTCAACATTAAAAACAGCGATTTGGAAACTAACGCCATGGAAAATGTTTTTAGTAACTATTAGTGAAAAAAGTGGTATCTATCATAATATTATATAGCAGAATACATATGTATATATGCAGTGTATGTGCGTGTATGTACATATAAATATCTATGTCCATGCTGACTTTCACCATATAAACATTGTAATCACTTGTAAAAAAATCATTTATAAAAAAAATTGACTAACCAATTCACTATCCAAACTCATTACCTAAATTAAAAACAAAACTATAAGGAATTTGCAAATGTTGTCTAGAGAAGACTCTTCAGCTGCCCTTGAGTCCTGGCAAGAGGATGTACAGAGCACTGCAGGCTCATTGCACCTGCTCCCTACAGGAGTGTAAATATGCTATGCATTATCACTATCCTTTTCCTTCTCTCCCCCTGCAGTCTAGACATTTAACACTGCCAGTAATATAACTTCTGTGAAGCACTTAAGGACTCTGCTAGCTCAGGTCCAATTCAGATGTTATTTTTATTATCTAATTCATTATATTATTATTTATGTTACAATTGTTTATTGTTTATTTCCTGAGGTATAAAGGAAAAATGATATTTGTATTTGTTAATGTGCAGATTCCATTTGTACTGTATGTAAACATACATACTAATGACTTCATTAAGAATTTAAGAATTAGGTCATTGGTGTTTTATAAACATTATATCATGCAGAAATTCTTGGTGGGTTGTTAAATTTTGTGTTTAAGAGTATTTTAATGATATTTGGGGAAATCATTTGGAAGGTTTTGATGGGCTGAGAATACTTTTTTTAATTTAAAGTAATGAAATATGGCTTCTGGTAATTAAAAATTTGCTATCCAACACTTTTTGAGAATGAGATCATTTTAAGATAATGAAGATAATAAGAAATGCTTTTTGTGGGGGGTGTGCATGTAGTTTTGATATCTATACTGCAATTAAATGTCCTTGAAATGTTAGCAGTGTCTTCTCTGTGATACTGTGAATTCATGTTGGTTTTTTTTTTTTTAAATATAATCTATTGTCAAGTTGGCTAACATACAGTGTATAAAGTGTGCTCTTGGTTTTGGGGGTAGATTCCTGTGATTCATTGCTTATCATGTTGAGTTTTACATTGTATTTCTATATATTTTGAATTTTGGAAAATGAGATTTTGCCATGAAGCTTTTTCAAAAAGTAAAAGAAGGAAGAGAAATAAATGAAGATCTCAGAACTCTACTTCAGTTGACTTCAGGAATGGGGGGGTGGGTAGTGAAACTATTTGAACACGGATGTGGGAAGAATGTGTTTTTTTTGTATAAATTTATCATGATTATAACCTAAGTTTATGATATGGGTTCTAAGAAAATAATTTATAAATACGTCCTTAGCAGAATCCTCTCTCTTTCTCTTTTGGATCTGAATTCATACTTTGTATCTCTTACTTTGTGTCTCTTGAGTGGCATTATGAGCAAGAAGATAGGAGCCAGGAATTCTAGGTGACAAATTTCACATTAGTAAGGATACCTTATAATTAATTATATTATCTGTAAAGAAAGAACATAAATATTTACAAGTACTATTAAAACTATATGGTAGAGAGATACAAACCATTTCTGTAACTCAGCTGTCCCCAAGTTCTCCAGCCTTCAAGAGCTCTTCATATCACTTGATTAGCAGGAAGTCCTGTTTGTACTTATATTCCCCTTTCTGAGATTTCCTACAAGTACTAAAGGTCCCTTGTTCATCTGAATGGCTTTTGTTTGTTTGTTTGTTTGTTTGTTTTTTGCAGGAGGTGGGGGGTGTCTTGATTTTTTGTAATGATTTTTCAGGCTTCTGTAGCAATTCAAATAACATTTTGTCCCATGTGAGGACACAAGTCCCATCGAAATTCCTTAAACTTGTAAGACCAGCCTGTGGTTTTTAATAAAACTTTATAGAAATCTTAAGGTTAATGGAGAATGGAGTTTACAATGTAGAAGATGGAAAACACAACTTGAGAGTAGATACTGCTATTTCCAGCAGGCCATTTTCCTATTTTCCTTGGCCAATGCCATGTTAGAGGGGCCTACTCTTCTTTATTATGCAGGAATGACTTTGACCAAGTACTTTGTTCCTGGGTCCAGGGCACCTAAACCTGCACATATTTCTGGATTCCATTGAGAAATGACTCTCAATGAAGAGGGCCTTTAATTTATTATGCAGAGCAATGTTCCTCCTCAGTGTCCATTCTATCAGAATCTTACTCTTCTAGTTGTCATCCCCAAAGCCCACTGACTTTTTTTTTCCTCGGGAGTACTGAGCCTAAAAGATGAGACCAAGATCCCACCATGAGTAATAGAAAGATCTGCAGAAACTTTTTAAAGTAAAAGATGTTTCAAGAAATTTCAAAGTTCTTAGAATCAATTCCTTGGGCTTAGCTCAATTTGAAGAACCTGATTTCTCTCCTCATTCTCCATCCTCCATCATTCTCCCAAAAGTCTTTGAAAACAGAAAACTTTGCCAAGTATTTCAATTAGTGTGTCTGGAAGCTCTAATATTGATTGGTTAAGGTGTGTGTGTGAGGTGTTTTCCAAAGCAGACTCCAGTAATAATGTTTTTCTTTTCTCCCTGTTACTCTTCTAATGAGCCATGGATGGGAAATTAAAATTAATAATAATGCAGTGATCGTTATCAATTTAAGATATGTAAAATATCACTGATCTCAGCTCTGATATGTACAAGACGTATTTAGTTTTTCTAAATTACTTAATATCATTGGGCCTTTCTTTCCTCCCCTGTAAAATGGGAATAACAATACCTACCACTAATATTTGTTGCAGACGCTGTAGCAGAATCCTGAACTCACCTCCTCCCTTGGACACAACAAATGTACTGCTACATATGGAATAATTCACTCTAAAAGGACCTGAAAATTAAATGAAGTGAGATCCGACAATAGAGGATAAAAGGATACCACTGAGACGAGAAAGAGAGGCAGAGACCTGGACCCACCAGGAGAAAAACTGTACCCCAGCCATAGTGAGTGGCACCCCAACCCTTAGATTATGCACAGGAGAGACAAGCCCCCAAAACACTGGGTTTGAGAATCAATGGGAATTATATTCAGGAAAACTAAAACTGTAGGGATGGAAAACCTGCTCTTAAAAGGCCTAAGCAGACTTACTTCACCTGGAAATCATTGCAAAAACACTAATTTGAAAAATTTGAAAAGCACATCGACCATAGGTAAAGGAAACCCATTTGTTAACCTTAAAGAATCTGTTGGAGAAGCAAAAAATAGCAGGGACTTCCCCAAGGGACAAAGACACTAACAGGAGCCATTTTTGTGGTGTTAGTCCACATTACTAAAACTGGTGCCAGTGGGTGCCATTTTGGAATTCTCCCTTTAATCTGCTAGTACCAGAGGATGTGACCTGCTGAGCACCCTAGCCACCAACATGCTGCAGCAGTAGCAGATCCACCTTGCAGCCATATCAAGCTTCAGTCCTATTCACCAACATGCCACAGCCATGGACTGCTGCAACAAGAGGGTTGCACACAAACCACACAAGGGCATCTCTTGAGTACCTGGTGCTGGTGACCAGGGGAAATTGTGCTTCTAGGTCCCAGAAAACATCTCCTACATAAGGCCACTCCTTCATGATTGGGAGAGGTAGCTGACTCTCCTAATACATAGAAACAAAAACAAAGAGTTAGGCAAAATGAGAAGACAGAGAAATATGGTCTAAACAAATGAAGACAAATCCTCAGAAAAAGAATAAAATGAAATGGAATTAAGCAAACTACCTTATAAAGAAGTCCAAGTAATGGTCATAAAGATGCTCACTAAACTCAAGAGAAGAATTTGATGAGCACAATAAGAACTTCAGCAAAGAGACAGAAAATATAAGAAAGCACTAAACATAAGTTATAACTGAATTTGAAAGTATACTAGAGGGGTTCAAAAACATACTGGATAAAATAGAATGAATCAGTGAGCTGGAAGACAAAGCAAAGGAATTCACCCAGACAAAGCAGAAAAATGAAAAAAAAAATTTTTTTAAGAAGTGAAGATACATTAAGGGACCTTTGGGAGAAGATCAAGCATCATTTGCATAATAGAGATCCCAGAAGAATAAAAGAGAGAGACATGGCCAGAAAATTTATTTGAAGGACTAAAGACTGAAAACTTCCCTAATCTGGGAAAGGAATCATACATCCAGGTCCAGAAAGCCCAGAGAATTTCAAGTAAGATGAATCCAAAGAGAACCACACACACTATAATTAAAACAGTAAAAATGTACAGAGAGAATCTTAAAAGCTGCAAGAGAAAAACTACTTTTACAAATAAGGAAAATTCCTTAAGGCCTTCAGCAGATTTTTCAGTAGGAACTTTATAGGACAGAAAGGAGTGGAATGATATAGTCAAAATGCTGAAAGGAAAAAACTTCCAACCAAGAATTCTTTACCCAGTAGAGTTATCTTTCAGATTTAAAAAAGAAATTAAGAGCTTTTCAGATAAGAAAAGCTAAGTTCATCACTACTAAATGGGCCCTACCAGAAATATTAAAAGGATTTCTTTAAGCTAAAAAGAAATGGCACTATTTAATAATAAAACATACAAAAGTAAAAATATCACTGGAAAAGGTAAATATATAACAAAGATAGTGGATCAATCATTTATAAAGCAAGCATGAAGGTTAAAAGACAGAAATAGTAAAATTAAAATTATAATAATTAAGAGAAGTATAAAATAAATAGATGTGAAATGTGTCACCAAAACTATAAAACATGGGGGAGGGGGGTAGTTAAAAAGGTAAAGCTTTGTAATCTGTTTAAAATTAAGATGGTATCAACTTTGAATAGATTGATATTTACATAGGATATTTTATATGAACCTCATGATAGCCACAAGGAAAAAGCTTATAGTAAATACACACAAAAAAATGAGAAAGAAATCTAAACATAACACTAAGGAAAGCTATAAAGCTATGAGGAAAGAAAAAAGAGGAGAAGAAAAGAACAGAGAAGAACTACAAAAATAGCTAGAAAACAATTAACAAAATAACAATAAGTATATACTTATCAATAATTACTGTAAATGACGAAATTTGCCAATCAACAAACACAGCATGGCTGAATGGATTAACAAACAAGACCCATCTATATGCTGCCTACAAGAGACTCACTTCAGAAGTAAGCACACAGAGACTGAAAGTAAATGGATGAAAAAGATATTCCATGCAAATGTAAATGAAAAAAAATCTAGAATAGCTATACATACATATCAATGACAATAGACTTTAAACAAAAACTTTAATAAAAGACAAGAAGTGCCTTACATAATGATGAAGGTGTCAATCCGGCAAGAAGATATAATATTCATAAATATATATGCACTCGACATAGGAGTGCCAAAATATACAAAGCAAATATTAACAAATCTAAAGGGAGAAATTGAAAGCAATACAATAATAGTAAGGGAGTTGAATACCTCTCTTTCATCAATGGAAAGATCATCCAGACAAGAAATTACTAAAGAAAAATCACCCTTAAATAACACATTAGACCAGATGGATTTAAGAGATATATGTAGAACACTCCATCCAAAAGAAGCAGAATACACATTTTCTCAAGTGCACATGGGACATTCTCCATGATAGATAACATGTTAGGCCACAAAACAAGTCTCAATAAATTAAAATAAAAGTGAAATATTATCAAACATCTTTTCCAACCACAATGATATGAAACTAGAAGTTAATTACAAGAAGAAAATGGAGAAAACTGCAAAAATGTGGAGATTAAACAACATGCCCTCGAACAACCAATGGGTCATCAAAGAAATCAAAGGAGAAATAAAAAAGTACTCTAGATAAATGAAAACAGAAATACAACACACCAAAATCTATGGGACACAGCAAAAGTGGTTCTAAGAGGAAAGTTCACAGCAATACAGGCCTACCACAAGAAACAAGAAAAATCTCAAATAAAGAACATAACTCTATACCTAAAGGAACTAGAAAAAGAAGAACAAAGCTCAAAATTAGCCGAAGGAAGAAAATAATAAAGATCAGAGCAGAAACAAATGAAACAGAGACTGAAAAGTTAATAGAAAAGATCCATGAAATTAAGAGTAGGTTCTTGGATGGGGTTTCTGGGTGGCTTAGTTGGTTAAGCATCTGATTCCTGATTTTAGCTCAGGTGATGATCTCACAGTCCATGAGTTCAAGCCCTGCATCAGGCTCCATGCTAACAGCACTGGAGCCTGTTTGGAATTCTCTCTCTCTCCCTCTCTCTCTGCCCCTCCCCCTCTCTCACGCATGCTCTCTCTCTCTCTCAAAATAAATAGTAAACTAAAAAAAGAGTAGTTTTTTTGAAAATATAAACAAAATTGACAACCCCTTACCTAGACTACCAAGAAAAAAATCAGAGAGGACTCAAATAAAATAAAATAAAATCAGAAATGAAGGAGGAGATTAAAATTCCTCCTGTATATCTATGGTTGATAGAAATACAAAAGATCCTAAGAGACTGCTATGAACAATTGTATGCTACCAGCTTGGACAACCTAGAAGAAATGGATAAATTCCTAGAAACATATAATCTTCCAAGACTGAGCCAGGGAGAAGTAGAACATCTGAATAGACTGATTACTAGTAGGAAGTTTGAAAGAGTAATAAAAAACCTACCAATTAACAAAAGTCCAAGATCAGACTAAACATTCAAAAATGATTTAATACCTATCCTTTCAAACTTTTCCAAAGACATTTTATGAGGCAAGCATTCCCTTAATACCAAAACCAGACAAGGACACCACATGCACAAAAGAAAACTACAGGCCAATATCTCTGATGAACATAGATGCAAACATTTTCAACAAAATATTGGCAAACTAAATCCAACAACACATTAACAGGATCAAATGCCATAGCTAAGTGGGATTTATTTCAGGTATGCAATGATGGTTCAACATCCACCAATCAACATGATACACCATATTAACGAAATGAAGGATAGAAATCATATGATAATCTCAATACACACAGAAAAAGCATTTGACAGAATTCAACATCCATTTATGAAAAAAAAAACTCTCAATAAGTGGGTATAGAGGAAATGTACCTCAACATAGTAAGGGCCATGTATGACAATCCTACAGCTAACATCATACTCAATGGTGAAAAGCTGAAAGCTTTTTCTCTAAGAACAGTAATAAGACAAGGATGCCTACCTACTCTCTCCACTTTTATTCAACACAGTATTAGGAGTCTCAGCCACAGCAATTAGGCAAGAAAAAGATATAAAAGGCATCAGAACTGGAGAGGAAGAAGTAAAATTGTCACTATTTCAGATGACATGATATTATATTAAAAAAAAAGTCTAAAGAGGGGCACCTGGGTGGCTCAGTCGATTGAACATCCAACACTGGATTTTGGCTCAGGTCATGATCCCAGGGTTGTGGGATTGAGCCCTACTTTGGGCTCCACACTGAGCATGGAGCCTGCTTAACATTCTCTCTCTTTCTCCCTCTGCCCCTTTCCCCCCCCCACACACTTTCTCTTTCTAAAAAACAACACAAAAACAACAACAACAACAAATCCCCACAAAACTCTAAAGAATCCACACACACAAAAAAACTTTTAGAACTAATAAATGAATTAACATTACAGGATACAAAATCAATAGAAAAAACCTGAAGCATTTCTATAAATTAATAATGAAATATTAAAAAGGGAAATTAGGAAAATAATCCTATATACAATTGCATCAGAAAGACAGAAATTTCTAAAAATGAATTTAACCAAGGTAGTGAAAGACCTGTACATTTAAAACTATAAGACACTGATGAAAGAAACTGAAGAGGATATAAATATTCCATGCTCATACATTGGAAGAATTAATTACATTAAAATACCCATATTATCCAAAGCAATCAACAGAGTCAGCACAACAAATTCCAATGACACACTTAACAGAACTAGAACAATAATTAAAAGATTTGTATGGAACCATAAAAAATCCTGAATAACCAAAGCAATCTTGAGAAAGAAAGCTTGAGAAAGAAAGAAAGCTCTGATTTCAGACTATCATACAAAGCTATAGTACTCAAAATGGTATGATTTTGTTACAAAAACAGACATACAGATCAATGGAACAGAATTGACAGCCTAGAAATAAGCCCACATATATATGGATAATTATTCCATGAAAAAGAAGACAAGAACATACAATAGAGAAGGAACAATCTCTTCAATAAATGGTGCTGGGAGGAGCACCTAAGTGGCTCAGTTGGTTAAGCATCTGACTCTTGGTTTCAGCTCAGGTCATGATCTCATGTTTTGTGAGTTTGAGCCCCATAGTGGATTCTATGCAACAACATGGAGCCTACTTGGGATTATCTCTTCCTCGCTCTCTCTGCCCTTACCCCTCTTGCTCTCTCTCTCTCTCTCTCTCAAAATAAATAAACTGAAGCAAATAAAATAAATGGTGCTGGGGAAACTGGGCAGCCACATGCACAAGAATGAAACTAGATCACTATCTTACACCATATCCAAAAACTCAAAATGGAGTAAAGACATGAAGGTAAGACCTGAGACCATAAAATTCCCAGAAGAAAGCAGAAGACAATAAACTCCTTGACTTTGGTCTTAGCAACATCTTTGTGGATCTGACTCCAAAGGTGAGGGAAACAAAGTGGAAAATAAACAAATGGAACTATATCAAACTAAAAAGATTCTGTACAGCAAAGGAAACCATCATCAAAATAAAAAGTCAACCTACTGAATGGGAGAACATATTTGCAAACCGTACATATGATACAAGGCTAATCCTCAAAATATATATAGAATTACACTCAGCAACAAAACCCCAAACAACCCAATTAAAAAATGAGCAGAGAATCTGAGTAGAGATTTCTCCAAAAAAGACATACAGATGGCCAATAGACACATGAAGATACACACAGAAAAAGCTTATTATTGGGGAAATGCAAATCAAAGCACAATACTATATCACCTAACACCAGTTAGAATGGCCATTATAAAAAAGGCAAAGAATAACAGTGTTGGAGAGGATGTGGAGAAAAGGGAACCCTCATATACTATAGGTGGAAATGTAAATTGGTGCAACCACTATGGAAAATAGTATGGCGCTTCCTCAAAAAATTAAGAATAGAACTACCAAATGACCAATATATTCCACTTCTTGGAATTTATCTGAAGAATATAAAAACACTAATTTGAACATATATATGCACACCTATGTGCATTGCAGTGTTATGTACAATAGTTAAGATATGGAAGCAACCTAAGTGTCCATTGATAGATGAATGGATAAAGATGTGGCATATTTATACAGTGTAATCCTACTCAGACATAAAGAATGAGATCTCTCATTTGCAGCAACATGGATGGATCTTAAAGATATTATGTTAAGTGAAATAAGTCAGATGAAGAAAAATAAATACTGTATGATTTCACTCATATGTGGAATCTAAAAAAAAGTCAAAATCATATGTGGAATCTAAAAACAAAACCAATGAATAAACAAAATAAAACAAAAACAAACTCATAGATACAGAGAACAGACTAGTGGTTACCAGGGATATGGGGGTGAGGGAGTGAGAGATATGGGTGAAGGGGGTCAACCACATGGTATGGTGATAGATGGTAACTGACTTGTAGTTGTGATTACTTTGTACTGTATACAGATTTCAAATTATAAAGCTATACACCTGAAATTTATGTAGTAATAATAATAATAATAATAATAATAAATTTGTTGTAAACATTGTAGATAAATTCTGTAGAGACTGACCATGTGTCTTGCACATCAGAGATGATTATTAAATTTTGACTGTTATGATTATAATTATGATGAGGAGGATTACCTCTTTAACTACCTGTTCTTCCTTCCTTCTGTCACAATCACCCGGAAAAAACCCAAATCTAATTAAATCCAATCGCCCATTATTTTCATACCTGTTAAACATTGCTGACCTCACTTTAAATTCAGAATCACATATCTCAAGTAGGTTCTTGGTGCTTCCCAGCATTCCTGCTTTATTTCCTTAGTCAATCCACTTCAAGGAGTCCCTCAGTGACTCCTTCAGTTTTTTATTTCACTGGGAATAGGAAATAGGAAAAACTAAGAAGATAATTTCCACACTCTCCTACTAACACATTTATTAGTCAACTTGGATCTGTGCCTGAATGCTTTATTTTTCTTTTGTTCCCAAAGACAAACATTCTGCTCCTAAGGCCAAATTTTCTCCTTGTGCAATGGATCCCATTCTCCTTTGTATCCTCAAGAACTTCATGCCTGCACTTTTTCCATCTCTCTATTACGTTTTAATTTGTTCCCACTCAACTGCTCATTCCCATTAGTTCCATCAACAACACACTCCTGACTCCTCATTGTTCTCTAGCTATCGATCATTTTCTCTGTTCCTTTACAACTAAACTCTTTGAGAAATTTGCGTCTTCTAGATGTTTTTACTTCCCTATCTTTAATTTTTCAGGAATTTAATCTATTTGTGCTTTTGACCACCTTGTACTACCAAAACTTCTTTGTCAAGGTCACTAATGACTTTTATATCATCAAATCCTATGGTCAATTCTCAGTCCCCATCTTACTCGGCCTTTGGCAGCATTTAATATAAATTGTCACCACTTTTTAAAGCACTTCCTTCATTTTACCCCTGGGACACTACTCTCTTTTAGCCTCTTTCTACCTCACTGTCTGTTCCTTCTTCCTTTCCTTGACTGGTTCCTCTTCCTCTGACCAAGGCTGTGCCCTGGGGCTCAGTCCTTGGGTCTTGTCTTTATCTGCATCCTTTCTCTGAATGATCTCATCCAGTTCCATGGCTTCTTTACATCGATGACACAACATTTTTATGTCCAGCCTATTCTTGCCCCTGAACCCTAGACTCATATTTCTAACTGCTTACTTGACATTTGCCCTTAATTGTCTAATAAACATTTCAAACCTAACAGGCTCCTCAAATCAAACTCTGGTTTCTCATTTCCTTCTAAATCTTCTTTCCAGAGATTTCCCTCTGGCAATACCATTCTTCCAGTTATGCAGATCAAAAAACCTTGAATTATCATTGACTCTTCTCTTTCTGTCACATTACAAAGCCAATTCTTCAGCAAATCCTGTCTACCTTTGAAGGAGGTAGGCTACTTCTTTCCACTTCTCTAGCTACCACTCTAGCTTGGGTCACCATCATTTTCACTTGGACATGTAGTAACCTCCTAACTGGTCTTCCTGATTCTACCCTTGCTCCTCTGCAGACTCAAGAACTTCATGCCTGCACTTTTTCCATCTCTCTGTTACATTATAATTTATTCCCACTCTACTGCTCTCTGAAGACTCCTCCACAGCAGCCAGAATAACACTCTTCTGATGAAATCTGAGTCTTTAGGCCTGCATAACTATGGTCTATCCTAGTAACCTCTCTTATCTGTTCTTATACTTGGTTTTGTTCATCAGTTGATTCCAGGCACATTAGCTCCTTACTACTCCTCCACTACCTCAAGCATACTCCAACCTCAGAAATTTATACATAGAAGGTTCTTCCACCAGCCATCTACATAGATAACTTGCTCACTTCCTTCAAGACTTTGCTCAAAAGTCATTATTTAAGATATCTCTCTAATCAGATTATCTAAAATAGCACCCCAATTACTCTCTATGTCCTATATCCTGCTTTAATTTTTAAGTTTCTATTTTAATTCCAGTCGGTTAAAATACAGTGTTATAGTAGTTTTGGGTGTACAATATAATGATTCAACAATTCCATACATCACCCAGTGTTCATCATGACAAGTGCACTCCTTAATCCCCATCGCCTATTTAGCCCATCAACCCCCAACCGGCCCCCTCCTCTCTGGTAATCATCAGTTGTCTATAGTTAAGAGTCTGTTTCTTGATTTGTCTCAATCTCTATCTCTCTCTTTTCCCCCTTTGCTCATTTGTTTTGTTTCTTAAATTCCACATATGAGTGAAATCATATGATATATATCTTTCTCTAGCCGGCTTATTTCACTTAGCATTATACTCTCAAGCTGTATCCATGTTGTTGCAAATGGTAAAATTTCATTCTTTTTAATGGCTGAATAATCCACTGTATGGAATTATTTGCATATATATATATTTGCATATATATATATATATCACATCTTCTTTATGCATTCCTCAATCAATGGACAACTTGGTCTGCTTCCATAATTTAGATATTATAAATAATGCTGCCATAAACATAAGTGGGCATATACCCCTTTGAATTATTGTTTCTGCATTCTTTGGGTAAATACCCAGTAGTGTGAATGCTAGATCATAGGGTGGTTCTATTTTTAACTTTTTGAAGATCCTCCATACTGTTTTCCACAGTGACTGCACCAATGTCTGCTTTAATTTTTTTCATAGCTGTTGTTGCCACCTGGCTTCAATATATATTTTCCTATTTATTTTTTGTGTTCCTATGATGTTGTGATTTATAGTAAGAAATAATATATTTTGTCTTCATTCCATTTCTGGCACAGAGCCCCTAAAACCACTGGAATTTCCAGTGATGAGAGTGATAAAGGAATTGGTTATTATGTTAATAAGGTGACTTTTGCTTTGTGCCTCTGAATGGGGGGTTGGTTGCCAATAGAACAAACCATATCATTAGAGGGTTGGAACTTTCAGTCCCACTCTCTCCACCCCACCCAGGGTAAAGAAGAGGGGTTGTGGATGGAGTTCAATTACCTAATCACCAATGGCAATGATTTAATTAATCATGTCTGTGTAACTAAACCTCCATAAAAAAAAATAAAGACAGGGTTCAGAGAGCTTCCAGCTTGGTGAACATGGGGGAATTTGGTGAGACTTGCCTAGGAAAGGGCTGGAAAACTCTTTACCCCTTCCTCATACTTTGTCTTATATATCCCTTCCACCTGATTGTGTCTGAGTTATATATTTTTTATAATAAACCAGTAATCTTAAAATGTTTCCCTCCATTCCATGAATCATTCTAGCAAATTAATTGAATCTAAGAAAGGGGTTGTTGGAACCTTTCATATATAGCCAGTAGGTCAGAAGCACAGGTGACAATTTGGACTTGTGACTGGCATTTGAAGCAAAGGGCGGGCTTGTGGGACTGAATTCCTTACCTTTGGAATCTGATGTTATCTTTGGGTAGATAGCGTCAGAATTGAACTGAATGGTAGGACACCCTACTAGTGTTCAAGGATTGTTGGTAGTGTAGAGAAAACTCTCCATAACACACACACACACACACACACACACACACACACACACACACACACTGGAACTGGTGATCAGAATCTTTAGTCTGCTTAACTAAACTTACATATACATATATGTATGTATGTATATACTTGTATATGTATGCATATATGTGTGTTTGCATTATGTGTGTGTGCATTTATATCTTTGTTCAATAAGTTACAATTCAGAAGACCTTCGACCAGGTCTAAGTTATATTTATCTGGGGGCAGTAGTCCAAGCCTTGACTACTCTGTGAGGCACTTTCTCCACTGAACCTCTTGCTCTGCTTGCTTTGGAGTATATTCTTCTCATTGTCTCACTCAAGTTTGACTTCTGCTGATACGAACCAGTATTTCTGCCTCAGATCTCACTTAACCACAACCAATAGCTGCAACTGTTATGTTTGCCTGACTTTAAATAGCCATGTCTAGCCTGACCTGTGATTTTCCCTGACAAATCAATTTCCCTACTGTATACTTCACATGCTACCTGGTGGCACAGCTGGTATCAGCTCCATGTACCATAACTTCTTGCCCAGTACTTCATCTATTATACTATACTCTAAGTGCATTCCTATGGAAGAAAAAAGAAAATAACTCAAATACAACCCATCAAGTAATTGCTAAAGGACTTATACAGCCTGCAATAAAACATGGGAATATATACTTTTTAAACAGTCAAATGTCTTATCTGGCACCAGATTTGAAGAAAGCCATCCAGTCACTACTGTGGTTTTGGACTATTCTTCAAGTTTCATGATGTCTTATCCATTGATTTTTTTTTTTTGACTTCTGGAGAAATTATCACTTTCTCAATAGTCACTTAATGGAAGAGACAATCTCTTCCAATGAAGCAGCCATTGTCAGTACAAAAATCTTTGCAGGAATGTTTACATGTTCGTAGTGGGATCAAGCAATGTCATATAACCTAGAAGGCAATCTAGTAAAATGTATTACCTTACAAAATGTGCAATTTTTTTGGCCAAGACTTTCATTATAAGAAATTTACCATACGGATATACTCATTAAAATGTATCATGATATAAATTTAAGGCTGTCTGTTGTAGCATTATTTCAAATAGAAAACATTTGGAAGCCATCTAAACTTAGCAGAGTCTTGGTTAAAATGAACTTCAGGAAATGTATTTTTATGTAATCATTACAAAATATGTGTTAAAATGGAAAGATGGCTACAACATATTATGATTACAAAGCATATTATAGAACATTATCTAAAATATGAACACATTAATTCAAAATGTTTATTTTGTGAATACAAGTCCAGAAGACTATATTAAAACTGTAACAGTAGATACTTCTAGGATTGGGATTATAGGGAGGGTATGTATTGCAGGTGTAGGGAGGAGAATGTGTGGAGATGAGGGGAACTCTCTTGGTCTTCTTTTTTTTATCATTTCATGATTGAAGACAAAATTATAAAGTGATTTATAATAAAAGCAATTCAATATTTTAATTATGAAAAAAAAATCTTCCTGAGAGTATCTGAAATTTCTAGTACAATCATATCTCTTGGGATTAATGTTATTGTCCATGCAAATCTTGTGTCACTTTATGTTCTTCCAGGATCAAGGAACATTTAGGGTCAGTGTCTCTCTCCCATCCCTCTCTCTCTCTCTCTCTCTCTCTCTCTCTCTCTCTCTCTGTCTCTTTATTATCTACCTATCATCTATCTATCTATCTATCTATCTATCTATCTATCTATCATCTATCAATCAGCTATCTATCATCTAAATTCAAATACTGCAAAATAGCTCCAGGACTTTAGAAATGCAAATACTGGATGTGTTGACGAAAGACCCACAATTGAAGGTCTTCTGACACCAATAAAAGATAGGAGCCATATTTTCAGGTTCTATGGTGGCAGCAGTGTCTCTTGAGGGTCTGTTTGCTGCTCATTTTCTCCCCATGTACTCAAAAGCTATGTCATTGCTGTGAAGTGTTCTTCAGATATTGACAGACAGAACAAGCCTGAAAATAACATCTCAGAAGCTTGGGGGCAAATACTTCCTGCTGCAAAAGAAAGAAACAAAAATCATATTTTATGATTTTCTTTTTAAACAAGCAAAAAGGACGAGAGAAGTTGGTGTTTCTTAATGTTTGCTCACCAAGTTCCTTGGATTGGAAAGAGATTGCCTTCTTTCATGCTGAGAGAAGCAGAAATGGAAATTATTCCTATCGTTGCTTAGCTCAGACACTTGGGAATTTATTGACAGTTCAGCAAAAGCAATTAAAGTAAAGGAGAAAAGGCTAAGCAGCCTGTATTCAGGCAAGTCCTTCTTCTTAAGATACAAATATATGAGGCCAGGTGCCCTTTAAGGTTATTAAAGGAACTCATAGAAAAAGATGAAGCTATTCAGATTAACCCCTCAAAATATTTGGGCAATAGCTTGTTTTCCTTTGGGCCCTCCTGCTTCAGTTTGCACTCCTCTCCTCCTCCTCACTCAGATGACCCATCAAGCTTGGCTTCCTAGACCAGTCTTTCTGGATTATGGATCATATCCATCCCTCTACCGCTCCCAATCATACAAAGCAAATATACCTGTCCCATGTCCTATTCTCTAAGGGCATAGGTGTTGGGCACATGTGCAGTGGAAAGAACCCCTGA
Organism: Lynx canadensis; assembly: GCF_007474595.2. Taxonomy (NCBI): domain Eukaryota; kingdom Metazoa; phylum Chordata; class Mammalia; order Carnivora; family Felidae; genus Lynx; species Lynx canadensis. The sequence goes on from NC_044311.2 coordinate 72,144,027, forward strand.
CTCTTCTTCAAATGCTTTGGCTTTCAGAGATTCTTTATAAGATGTCATGAGAATTAAATGGCATAAAATAAGCATAAGAACTTTGTGGCCTATCAAATATTATGCAGATATAAATTTGTTATATCATGTTCTGCTCCTATTACTCAAAGCTCTATAAACTTATGCAGATCACTTTACCTCCCTGGGCTTTTGTTTCCTTGGCTATAGGTCAGGATGAAGAGACTGGAGTCCTCTCCAGCAGTAAGGTCCTAGGTTAGCAACTAAAATGGCTAAATGCCATTTTAAACAAAGGTTTTTGTAAACCACCTCTTTAGCTCAAGAAAGTGATTAATAACCCCATGAAGATAACAGCAGAACTATTTTTGGGCAAAAGAGAATGGGAAGAGCTTTCAGTTGTTCTCAAATCTTGGTGCTTTTGCTGAATGGAGCTGGGAATGGCATGTCCAGCATTACGGAAGGAACATTATGGCACAGAATGAATCCTGTGTGCATATCCTTAGGCTAGCAACCCATTATGTGAATTTTTTTAATAATGTTTTAAAATGTTTTATTTATTTTTGAGAGAGAGATAGAATGTGAGTGGGAGAGGGGCAGAGAGAGAAGGAAACACAGAATCTGAAGCAGGCTCCTGGCTCTGAGCTGGCAGCACAGAGCATGACGTGGGGCCCAAACTCATGAACTGTGAGATCATGACACTTAACTCACTGAGCCACCCAGGAGCCCCTGTGAAGTGAAGTTTTAATGGAAGTTTTCTTTTGTTAATGAACAAACAAAATCACCATTTTTTTAAAAAGAAAATAATCCCTTTTCTCATATGAACCAGCTACTTAAAAAAATTATAATGTTGAGAGTTTCTAAAATACTGAGAGTTTTTCCAATTTTCCAATAGGAACTACTATTAATATAAATTAGGCATGCAGATTACTGGCTGAGTAAACCAAGATGATTGTTATTGGTCCAATGGTTTAAGAAGAGCAGGGCTTACTATCCAGACACAGCTGGTACTCAGTAACTGATTTATCAGCTGCTTTTAACATCCAGGGTTCTTGTGTTTTTCAAAGAAGTACTTGTGAGGGTTCCAATCATCTGATTTACATAGCACATTTATACCTTTTCCCTGGCTTAAAGAATTATCTGTAGTAGGGATCAGGTTGAGGCCATAGTTAAAAGAGATTTTAATAGGCCCGGAACTGTAGATGTTAATAGGCCATTTATATTATCTGTACTTGTGGATATGTCATCTCATCTATCTTCCCATGATCCTGGTAAAGAGTCAGAGTGGCAGATTAAAAAAGGCCACACTGTTTTTTAAAACAGTCCTCCTATGGAGATGTAGGGTGTGTGTCCCCTGTTCTTGGATCTGGGTTGGCTCTGTGACTGTTGTAACCAATAGCATTTGAAGGAGTAGCAGTGTGTCTGTTTCCGGGCCCAGGCCTAAAAGATGCTCCGTGTCTACTTTTTGTCTTAGAACAATTTCTCTAAGAGTCCTGAGCTGCCATGTTAGAAGTCACCTACTTTGAAACTGTCATGCTGGAGATACCACATGTGGGTCCCTTGAGCTACAGTCCAAGAAGTGCTTGGCCTTCCACATAATCCTACTAAGTCACAGACAGATGAATGAAGGCATTTTGAATCTTCAAAAGAGCATATATCCAAGCTGACTGAGTGATCTCAGTCAATGCTGCATTGAGCGCATAGATTATCAAGCTACGGTCTACAAAATCTCCTGATCCAGGGATCATGAGTTATAACAAAATGGTTGTTGAAGTCACTAAGTTATAGGGTAATTTGTTACACAGCCATAGCTAGATAACTGGAATAAGATAATCCCATTTCATAGATAAACTTTGAACTGAGGTTCAAAGAGCTGTTGTGACTTGCTTAAAGACTTGAAACCAAACACTCTTACTAGAAATATAGTCTAATATACTATACTTCTTCTTTATGATAATAATGTTTTTTTCATTTTAAGAAATGGCCTTTTTAATCGTAAGACATACATGATTTATCATGAATTGTTTGCACTGTTTCAGAAAGCTTAGGGCAAAATTTAAAGTTCAATTTTATTAATTACAGATTTTACTCATTCCTAGTTTTCTATTTCTAATTTATTAACATATCTTGTGCTTTTTGCAGTAAGCTGGTATAAATCTTTTTTTAGAGAAAAGTGGGACATTAATAAATTCAGTAAAACACTTATTACCAAACTCAATTGATGGCCCTATTTTAGAGTTGCCAGATAAAATATAGGTATAGGACATATTTATACTAAAATGTATTAATCCTTCATCTGAAATTCAAATGAATTGGGGAATCCTATATTTTTGTTTGCTAAATCTGGCAAACATCCTCTGTGCCAACTCCAAAAAATTGCTTCCTATCTATTAACTTTGGTATTCATCTGCTTCAGGGGGACCTCAACTGACATTTGTAGCTAAAACCTATCTTGGGTGGGAAATGGCAAATGGGTAACCAGAGTTCAAGAAGATTTATATGAAGCCTGAAGGAGTGTTGTCACCAAACATTAGCCCTAGGTAGAACTCCACCAAAAACAAAGTTGATTTATTTCCTGCTTCCTTTCTCCAGCATGCCTGCCCATCTCTTCCAGTTCTGGGATCCATTCTCACAAAGCCCTGCTCAAACTAGCTCTTATTGTCTAATTATTTGTGTATTAAATATATATTGAGCATCTACAATATGTCAGACACATTAATCAACAGCTGAAGATTGAATTCATAGAAGAAAGGTCTCAGGGCATAAGAGAAAGGAATTACCATATACTAAATACATATTTTGCATATATCAAAAATTTTTTTGCATTATATTTTCCCATTTTTAGCAAAGTCCTGTGGGGGAGGTCTAATAAAGAAGGTCCTGTCTGAACTGAGAGTTGATAGGTAAGTAGGAATTATTCCATACTCTGGTCCAGTCTTAAGAATTTTCTGAATGCTACTTTATAAAAAGCATTTTTCTGAAAATAAATTCTAAACAGAGTTGTTTTATTAGCCCTAAACTAGGTTTAGACAGTCAAAGTAAAATGGAGATCTGGAATAAATACCTAGATAATTTGAACAAACTTCCTGCTGCTGAGGGAAAAGGAGCAGGGAACCAGATATAAACAGATTGGAATCAGAAGACCTAGATTCATATTTTGACTGCCATTTATTAATCATGTGATGATGGCCAGCACTCTTAGACTCTATATCCTCAGTGTCTTCATCTATAAAATGACAGACAGGATCTACCAGCCTGCCTAACAGACTTATGGAGATTAATTCAGATAATGATTATATAATACAAAACCATTAATATTAACATCTTGTAATATTAAAATAATAATAGTGACCATTTGCCGTGGAAAAACATGTTCACTAATCAGTTCGATAGAGGAGTATACAAGTAATAGACTACCATTTTTGGATGGATATTTACAAGTTAAGCCTAACCTCTAGTTAATAGCAGTATTCTTATTAAAATTTTTTTCTTAGAATCTTTTATGTCTACTCTAATGGGGCATTTTATGATCCATACTAAATTTCTCTACTTCACAATGATTAGAAGTGGAATTAATTCTCATGGCATTTGTACGTAGTCTAGAATTTTGAACATTCCAACTACAGAACATCGCAAAATAGCCTTAACTTGTGGACTGGCCACCTCTACTTTCCACTTGGAGCAAACATTTTTTGAGAGGCTCGTATTTACAAGATGCTGTGGTAAAATTATAATAATAGTTTCTAATTTACCACAATTCCTTGCCTTACATAGTACAAACTATTCTCAGATTCAAATGACCCTCATTGATATGCACATACCCTCCCAACATAGTTAGGGAATGTGCCATCATCCTGATTTGACTTGACCACTATGGGTCCTAGGTGGTCCACTGCTTTTCATCATGTGATAAAAAAAATCATAGTTTAATCAACTTCATGTCCATGACTTAGACAAGACAAAAAGAGAAAACTAGAAACTAATTTAGTGAAGTCAGTTGTTCAATTTAAACTTCAGTTATTGTTTTCTCAGATATTTGTTTTCCCTATTTTTGTCCAGATATTAGAGTATCATTTAATTTTTTTTAACTGAAGTATACCTGACATACAATATCCTATTAGTTTCAGGTGTATGTCATAGTGATTAGACATTTTTTATTTGATTCACATGATAAGTCTAATTACCATCTGTCACTATACAAAGTTATTACAATATTATTGATTATCTTCTCTATGCTGTACATTATATCCCCATGACTTATTTTATAACTGTAAGTTTGTACCTCTTAATCCCTATAACCTATTTTCCTGCCCCCCAAACCTTCTCCCATCTGGTAACCAACAGTTAGTTTCCTATATCTATGAGTCTATTTCTATTTTGTTTTGTTTGCTTATTTTTCAGATTCCACATATAAGTGAAATTATATAGGATGTGGACAAAGTGGAACCCTCATCCACTCTTGGTAGGAATGTAAATTGGTACAGCCACTATAGAAAAAAAATATGGAAGTTCTTCAAAAAATTAAAAATAGAACAACCATATGATCCAGAAATTTCACTCTGAGTATTTATCTGAAGAAAATGAAAACACTAATTTGAAGAGATATATGCAGCATTATTTATAGCCAAAATATGGAAGCAAACTGTGTCCATCAGATTAAGGATAAAGAAGACGTGGTATATGTAAAATAGAAAATTATTCAGTCATAAAAAAAGAATAAAATTTGCGATAACATGGATGGACCTAGAGGGTATTATGATAAGTGAAATAAGGCAGACAGAGAAAAATAAGTGTCATTTAATTATTTCTAGTGAGATGGGTCAGACCAATATTCTAAAACTAACATTTCTGAAGAATACTTATGAACGTGGAGAATTCTCATTATGTAATTTTAGATGTTCATATAGTTGAATATGCAACATAATCTTTATTTTAAAGTATCATGCATGCATATACAGACACACAGAAAAAAAAGACAAAAAAATTTTATCAAAATGTCAATGATAGCTACAAGCTCAACTTCATTAGTCATAAATAAAATATAAATGAAAACCACAATATGACAATTTTTTATCAACCCAAATGGCTGAAATGAAAATGAAAGAAAATACCAAGTTTTGGTGAAGATGCGGAGCAACTAAAAGTCTCATACTCTGCTAGTAGGAATATAAATTGATACAACTACTATGAAAAACTAATTGGTAGTGTCTACCAAACTAAACATATGCATATTCTATACACATCTTATCACCCAGCAATTCCACTCCTAAGTAAATATCTAACATCAATGTACATATACATGTACAAAACATGCACAAAAATGTTAACTGGGGAACTATTTGTAATTGCCCTAAACTGGTTCTATATTCACAGCTATGAAAACAAATGAACTGCAACAGAACAATATGAACAAATTTCACAAATGTCTAGATGAGTGAGAGAAGATGTTATATATATAAATCAGAAGCAGATAAAACTTGTTTAGAGCATTAGAAGTCAGTATAAGGGTATTTATCTTTGTGGAGGTTGTGTTAAAGGGGACAAAGGGAGGATTCTGTGTTGCTGGTAATACACTATTTCTTGATCTGGGAGATGGAAGCTGGTTACACAGGTATAGTTTGTGAAAATTTACTTATATAAATATATATAATTATTGCAATATTCTTCGTTCTTAAATAAAACAATTAAAATGCTCCAAAAAGGGAAGAAAAGTTAATGGCTGTTATCTCCCCATAGTGGGATATGGTCAAATTTTAGATTCTTATTTGTACCTTCCATTATTTTCCAAATTTCTATATAATTAACATATAATATTTTTATAATTAGAAAAAATGTTTTTAAAAGAATCTTTTTCTGGGGCACCTGCGTGGCTCAGTTGGTCAAGCTTCCAACTCTTGATTTTGGCTCAGGTCATTATCTCACGGTTTGTGGGTTCAAACCCTGTGCTGTCAGCACAAAGCCTGCTTGGGATTTTCTGTCCCCCTGTATCTCTGCCCCTCCCCTGCTCGAGCCCTCTCTCCCAAAATAAATAAATAAATATTAAAAAAATAAAAAAGAATCCTTTCCTATATTGTTTCTTTTTTAAAAAAATTTCTTAAATGCTTTATTTTTGAGAGACAGAGCATGAGCAGGAGAGGGGCAGAGAAAGAGGGAGACACAAAATCTGAAGCAGGCTCTAGGCTCTGAGCTATAACTATAAAGCCCAACACGGGGCTTGAACTCATGAACCACGAGATCATGACCTGAGCCAAAGTCGACACTTAACTGACTGAACCACCCAGGCGCCCCCCTATATTGTTTCCTGAGAGGTGTTAATTATTAATAGTTTTTTATGTTTGTTTGTTTATTTATTTATTTTTACATTTTTATTTACTTTTGAGAGACAGAGAACAAGTGGGGGAGGGGCAGAGAGAGAATGAGACACAGAATCTGAAGCAGGCTCCAGGCTCTAAGCTGTCAGCACAAAGCCCGAAGCAGGGCTCGAACTCATGAACTGTGAGATCATGACCTGAGCTGAGGTCGGATGCCTAACGACTGAGCCACCCAGGTGCTCCTGTTTATTTTAAGAGACAGAGAGAGAGAGTGCCGGCGCAGGAGCACACACAAGTGGGGGGAAGGGCAGACAGAATGGGAGACGGAATCCCAAGCAGGCTCTGCACCATCAGCACAGAGCCCAATGTGGGGCTTGAACTCAGGAACCGTGAGATCATGATGAAGGAAGATCAAGAGTCGATTGCTTAACTGACTGTGCCACCCAAGGTGTTAATTATTATAATACTTTAGGTTCCATGAAAAATATTTCAAAATAAAGAGAAATATTTCACATCTGCTACCCCATAGTCCAATGAAGTTGTCACAGCAGCCATCATTTCCTATTTAATTAGAATCTCTTTAAGTCAGATTCATGAACTGAATATTTTTCAACAGTCCTAGATTATTCCTATTCACAATGATTTTGAGAACTAGGCAGTGCACACTGTTGGAAAGAGTAATGTCTTAGAAAAGTAGAGCAAAATGAGAAGTTTGTTCTCTTTGCTATTCAAAGTCATTTGCCTGGCCAATGGCATCATTATCTAAAAGCTTGAAAATATTTTCACTTCTGCATTGCATAAATGAATTATGAGATGTCTGAAAAGATTACACTCTACCAAAGGTCTGCTCTATTCTTATCTAAGGAGACTTCATAATATAAAATGATAAGTGAAAATGGTAGATGGTAATGTGAACCAATTGCCCAAACTTGTCCAGTTTGTGATTTATGTGAAGTTATGTCAGGATGATCCTAGTTACTGCATTGTGCTTAGAAAAGATTATTAACAGTAAAACATTCATTTTAATCTGGATTCTCATTAAAGACATTATTTATCAATATTTATTGAGCATTCATTATACACTGGGTATTGAAAAATAGAGCAAAATGTCAAATAACATGGCTATTTCCTTTTTTAAATTTTTTTTTTTTCAACGTTTACTTATTTTTGGGACAGAGAGAGACAGAGCATGAACGGGGGAGGGGCAGAGAGAGAGGGAGACACAGAATCGGAGACAGGCTCCAGGCTCTGAGCCATCAGCCCAGAGCCTGACGCGGGGCTCGAACTCACGGACCGCGAGATCGTGACCTGGCTGAAGTCGGACGCTTAACCGACTGCGCCACCCAGGCGCCCCAACTATTTCCTTTTTTTAAAATCCACTTCTTGGAAGACAGTATATAGCAATGGCAGGTGATGGCAGAGAAATTCAGATATAAGAATATCTAACCATGGGATCCTGTGTATAGAATAACATAATTAGGCTGATAATTTTTTACCTTAAATAGTTCATAATTAGAAAGCTCAGCTAAATTTGCATTTCTTTCATATAGTAGTTTCCAGACTAAATTAATCCATAGTACATAATTGTGAAATTACTTCCAAATGAGAATTTTTACTGTTTTCTTTTAATCAGTGCCACCTGCCTTCCTATTAATAACCATGGCTGTATATATTTTAATTTTTTCCACTTTGTGCTTATGTAAAATGTCCTTCACTTCAGAGGTAGGTGAAAGCAATTTGGAAAGGGTCGTTAAGATTCTTCAGAAGTCACTTTCTGAATGTAAACTATGTTATAATAAATTATTCCCAAAACAATATTAATCATGACTATCTTGACTCTATTTTTAAAATAAAATATAATTTTGCTTCAAAATCCATTCAAACAGAAATTTATAAAAAGATAAACATTTCATCTAGGTGTAATTTTGAAATCTTTTCTTCTGGGTTATGCTTGAAGATTTTTGAATATGTTCAATTAAGGTTTACCAATTATTTTTCTGTGATTGTTGAGTGTGATATTATGGATACAAAAACTCTGAAGAAAATGGCTAGGCAGAGATCAAACACATTTTCTGTAGGCAGGCAACTTCACCTACAGAGAAGTCATCTTTCTACCATTTGTGCCTAAATAAATGCAGCATGGAATAACCCTATAGAGTAAAATTTCATTCTCTAATTTGAACTGCAATAAAGAAACCCCAGAGATGGTAGGGGCCATATCCAACACACACAGCTAGTTGTTTCTAGTTAAAAAAAAAAGAAGAAAGAGAAAAAACCAATATCCTATGAATTCTACTCCTTTGTTCTTTTTTATTCCACAAAATAGGTCTTACTTTGTCAAATGCATTGTCCTATGATAATATAAGGAACAATAAAATTTATTATAGTATTATTATTTATAACTTTTATCTGACACTTTCTGATAAGAATCTAAGAAGTAAATATGGCTCCCTTAGATATAATCTATGTTTTAGCCAAACCAAACTCCTAGCAGCCTTTCTCAGTGACTACTGAGACTACTTTTGACTACTTTTGACTACTTTTGACTACTTTTTATACTTCTGTTCTTCAGTTGATTACTTACTAGTTCTCACTTTTTGTTATAAATTGCTAATTTAAAGCCAAATGTATTGATAAATTTCGGGGAAAGAGTGTAAAGTCAGGACATGTTTGCATGATTTATACTTTGCCTACAGTTTACAGAAACGAATGCAAAATAGAGATAAAAATTTATCTTTAGGAATACTAGAGGTATGACCACAAAGTCATATTACAAGCTTACCAGATTTGATGAGCTTGTCATACATTTGGATAAAGACAAACAAGGACGCTGAGGTTTGGATCAGTGAGTGAAGAAGTTCAAGTGATAAAAGACAGCCATGGAAGAAAAAAAATGGAAGTTGTCCATTTGAAACTTATCTTTCCTCCACAGAATAGGACAGGAGTAAGTCTAAGGGAAAAATCACATTATGCTACCATTTTAACTTCCGGTTGGGTTTTAAACAGGAATCTGGTGCATGACTGGAGGCAAGATTAAGCCTAAAAAAAGACTGTAAATAATACTTGGTGGTGGTCATAGTGATAGTGGTGGGGGATTTGTGCTACTTACTGAAATATACAAAAGACTGATGAGGGACACCAAAGCTAGGGAACAGCTAAATAGTAGGTACTCTTTCCTTAAAGACCATGGAAAACTTCAAGAGTATGGTAATCAAATTTTCAGAGAAGTAGGCAGATACAATCCACCTGAATTTTGGCTATCAGTTTCTCTAGCTTACTCTTCACACAGCCCCTAGTAACTGAATGACTACATAAGAACTATGGGCTCATACACTAGGTTTTCAGCTCAAAGTCTGAAGGAATATATAAACCATACCCAGGTAAATTAGGAACAGAATCTTAGTGTAGTTCGATGACAAATAAAGAGTCCTTCAGCTAGACTGACAAAAATAGGACATTCACTAAGAGGGAAAACAATCTCAGACTTACTGACTTCATTAAAGGTAGAAGATATGGAACAACAATAAAAGGTTTTGAGGAAAATTAATATTGCTAGTTTTCAAGGAAGGAGTTCAAAGCTCTTCATCATTTTTTCTACTCCAGGAAAGAGGAGAATTGCTCTTAGATCCTACAACAACATGTTCCCTAGGCTTGGTAGTGGGGTGAGTTCTTATGTAGTGAAAGTTAAAAAATCATTGCAAGTGGATATGTCTCTTTTTTTTGGATTTCTTTTCCATATGCTGAAGTGGTAAGGTCCAATAACCTTGACTCAGCATCATGGAAGGAAAATAATCCCAGTTCAGCATTCAGGATTAAGGAAAAATCATTACTTATCTCTCTTTGTTCACATTGCATCTGGTGCTGGTATATGTGTATTTTATCAACCTAGAAAAAAAAATAGGGCCTATCTTAGCCTGATTTTGTCAAAAGTTATTTAAGCCTAATTTATTTACAGCCTAGGAATAGTTCAAGGCCAATGGAGTTCCAGGCCAAAAGAGTTTTTCACATTTAACTATGGAAACAGGTTAGCAGGAGTTAACTAGGAATGACTCACAAAGGTTTAATTAAAGATAGAAAGGAATCGGGGTTTCTCTTCAAGATAAATTTGTGATTTCATGTTTGAGTCCTCACATGCCATCCTAAATATATAGCAATGATAAACTCTAAAGTGAAAAATTAAAAAGACATGGATGAACTAAAAATTTACCTATGCCTACGAAAACACAAGAGAAAACCAAAAATATAATATAATAAGTATACTCCATATTCCCTACTGAAATTTGGACCAGAATTAAGCAAAGCTAAGACAGAGTAACAGAGATTAAATGTGGCCCATGTAAAATAGGAGGCTAGGGTCAGGCTTCCTGCTTTTGAAACCGGCTGTGTTAGAGCTCCATTATCTGTTAAAGGAAGGTGTAAAAAGCTGTGACCAACAATTTTCTGGATTACATATTGTGCATACTGAGAGACAGGAGTAAGCGGACACAGATTGAAAGCAAGACTTGAGCCAATTCACCTGCTGGCTCAGTGACTATATATCATCAAGTACTTGAAGGGGACACTGGGATAAAGCGGAGTTTAAGATAACTGTAAAACAGTTAGACAAGGGGGAATGGGCATAGAGGTAAAAAACAAATTTCCACAGAAGGTCAAAGTTCAAAATAAAAATTCAAACACATTAAGTAAAGTAATACTAACAAAACCAATAAAATGAAAAACAAGACATTGAATTAACTTCAGGTTAACTTTAGGTTATTTAACTTGCAGGTTAATTTTGAAAATGAAAAATGAAAATATTGGAATAAAAATAAGAAAATCAATATTTGGGTAAACTGTAAAATAGAAAAAGTCAAAGATAGAATTAGCAAATTGGAATATGGCATAGGATGTCAACTAAAACTCAAAGAAAATTTAAAAAATATGGAGGATCAATTGAGATATTCCATTATAAATTTAATAAAAATCTAGAAATGAGTATAGAAAGAATAATAGAAAAGAAATATCCAAAGATATAATGTTTAAGAATATTCTTAAATTAAAGAAACACACAAGCCTCATTTGAAAATGCTCACTGTTTTGATTTCCTAGGGCTACTGTAACAAAGTACCACAGACTGGTGGCTTAAAATAATAGAAATTAATTGTTTCACAGTTTTGGAGGCTAGAAGTCCAAAATTGAGGTGGTAGTAGTATGGTTCCTTCCGAAAGCTGTGAGGAAGAATTTGTTCCCTCTGTCTCTTACCTTCTGGTGGTTTGCTGGCAATTTTGGTGTTCCTTTGTTTATAGGTCTATCACCCCAATCTCAGCCTTGCTTTTCACATGGCATTCTCTTTGTGCCTCTGTCTCTTCTATGTATGTTTGTCTCTATGTCCAAAATTTCCCCTATTTATAAGGGTAACAGTTATATTTATTTAAAGTCTACCCCAATGACCTCATTTTAACTTGATTACCCATGTAAGGACCCTGTTTCCAAATAAGTCACATTCTGAGATACTGGGGTTAGGACTTCAGCATATCTTTCTTAGGGGACACAACTCAGCCCTTAACACTCTTCATACACTTAACAGGAAAATTAAAGTGAAACTTCAGAACATCAAACAGCAAGATAACCAGAAAGATAGGCAGATTGGCAATAAAACTGTCATTACAAACAACAGTTGGCAGAAGACAAAGGAAGAATATCTTCAAAGAGCTAGGAAAATAACTGTTAAGCCAGAATTCTATACCTAACTAAAATATCCTTCCAGAGTAAGGGTGAAATAAATCATTGTTTCCAAGCACAGGAAGTTGTTCTAGAAAGTTTACCACTCATAGATTCTTACATAAAAACCTACTGAAATTAAACCTAAAGACAAGGACTGATAGTGAGGTCAGAAATTGGCAACATATCCTGGAACAACAATTAACTACTAAATGTAAGAAATATATGCTATGTGGGTACTTTTAAAATGGCACAAAAGAATCTAGTTAACAAAATTAAGAACACTAGGATAATGAGGGAAAAATGTACTCAGGACTTATTTGAGAGGAAAGAAAATCTGAATAACTTTAGAGTTTAGATAAATATATATGTCACAAGTATAAAGTTTAGAAAAGTATAGAGTTTAGATAAATATATATGTCAAAAAATAGGAGGCAATGATATTAATATGAGACAAATATTAATGTTACAAAACATTATAAATTTATAAATCAGGAGAAAAAATGAGATCCACAATGAGAGAAGAAAAATCAATAGCATAGTAACAAAATAGACAATAGTCATATAAAGGTAATTAATAGAATAAAAATGGCCAGGAAACATGAAAATATATCTAAATGCATTAATAATCAGATAATTGAAAATAATAAATGATGAAATATATTTTGGATTTTGGATTAGTAAAGATTAAAAATATAGATACAATCTATTATTAATGAAGGTGTTAAGGAAAGACTCACTCTCATTTTACTGATAGGAGCTAAATGGGTAGTTCTTTCTGTAAGTAATTTTGTGAATATACTAAATTGTAAATTGAAAAAAATATTTGACTCATGATATATTTCCACTTTTAGAAATCTAATCTAAGGAGATAATTACAAAGGTGTTCTTCACATTATTTATAATACAACCTTGAGAATTCAATAGATAAAGTAATCATTTTAAAGAGGACAAGGCAGAGCAGCATAAAACAGGAATGCCCTTGGGCATCCTTCATTGGATGACTTTTATCTAAATGACTTTAAACCATGTTTGCCACTCTACTATAGAATACAAAAACATAAGATTTCCCTTTTAAATTGGGAGCATGATTTTATTGCCATAAATTATGATTGGCCTCAATAAACAATAGGCAAGCAGACATATTACCTAATTATCATCAGAAGGATGGACGAAGATCAGTTGCTTCCAAGCCAAAGCCATCCTTCTTGGCAGACATCCTCCATTACATCAACTCATTAAGATACCTGCAGTTAATCTATTTTGAAGGATTGCATTATATAGTCCAATTTTATGGCTATGGTTTTAACACCTTCCCTGAAAAACACCCAGGCTGAAGTCATTGAGCCCTTCTGTGGTGGAGTTACAAACACAGATGCACAGGTGCTTAAAGAGGTAAAGTACTTGAGTAGAGTGGGTAAGAAATCTATTCAGCTGGGAAGCATAGGATATTTAGGGATAATCCTAGTTTTTATCAGGCAATTTGGTGCACAGATTTTCCAATTGTTTCACTCAGTGAATGGGACCAGTCTTGGGAGGAATTCTACGACAGTGAAAGCGAATGGATTGGGACATTCGGTTTACTCTTTTATATCACCTGGTCTCTTATTCATGTTGAAGGAAGCAGCCACTTTTTTCAGAAATTCTGTATCAGCTGAGATTGGTTTGCAATCTTTCAGGGCCTCTCGCTCAGTTACTTCACATAGAACTGGTATTGTAGTGTATGTGTCCAGGCTACCATATAAGATTGTATAATTTTACTGACTAGCTCAGAATAGTACTTTCCCCCACAGGTTCTGGTCCAGCCATGAGATATGTTCTACCATCACCTTCTTCAAGAATCAATACTGTTTAGGATTAATAGTCTCCATTTTTTATCACCTTTAGAGTAATCTACTGAATTGATAGAGTAAGATAAAACTGCACCTACTCTGTTTCGCAGGTACTAATTTGTGGTACAGATTAGTACTACATCAGAATTTAAATAGTCATATAATATATTCCAAACAACAACAACACTATCTCTGTGGCTTGACTAACATGAAATTAATCAGTTTTTCTGACACCAAAGCCGCTTCTCCTTACATCTTCCCTATCCCAATGAATAAAACTACCATTCATCTAATTTTTCAGGCCCAAAACACAAGCATGTCTTTGATTCCTATTCCTTCCCAACTACCTCTCTTCTAATAATTTACCAGGTACTGTTAATTTTATCTCAATTGACTACAATTCATCCAGAGCCTTTGGATACCACCATTTTAAGAAGGCCCCCAATTGTTCTCTTCCAGTCCATCCTTACTTGTTGTAATTTGCTTCCTACACTGCAGCCAAAGTGACCTTTTCAAGATGTAAATCTAATCGTCTATTTCACTATTTAAACCTATTTGGCTGCCTTCAGGTAAAGACTCTATGGCTTAACATGGAGCTTATAAGGCTTATATGGTCCTTTGGGATGATACCTGCCTACCTCCCAATCTCATTTCTTACCAATTTTTTTGGGGGGCATTCTGAACTATATTCAGATTTTAGAATAATGTCATTCTCTTTCCCTAATCTTTGGCTCTTTGAAAAAATTCTTCCCTCTGGAATTTTCTTCCATCTGTTTTCCACCTGGCTAATTTATGAGAACATTCCAAGTCTTACTGGGATATTACTTTGTGTAGGATGACTTCTCTGATCCCTAATCTTGGTTTAGAAGCCCCCTTTGGAGTAGTACTAACCCTACCAATTATTAGTACTTATTATATCAAATTGTAATTGTCTACTTTTACTTACCTATATTGCAAACTGCAGTGCATTAGACAATACATTCTTCAGGCTGGAATTATCTTTGTTTTTATCTTGTACTTAGCACAATGGCAGGCAAATAATATTCACTAAATGCTAAGCTTTCACTGACTGACTAAATGAATGAATAAACTGGAATAGATCTTGGCTAGGTATATTTACAGAGAGTGCAGTCTATCTAGAACCACACTATGCCAAACTGGGGCTATCATAGGCTAATATTAATATAAATAATCTTTTATATATACTAAGAAGATTGGAATATTTTCAACAGTTAAAATTGCTAAATACATATTTGAACTAATAGAAAAGAAATATTAGTGGCAAAATTCCTTTTACTAAACAGATGCCATTCATATTGCTATGAGCAGTTACTGAGTGCTAGCAATGTGTGAACCTCTAGGCAGAATGTTGTGTTAGACGAAGTTTCTACTTGGGAACTAAATTTGACAGACAGACAACATGCAAACACAGTACAAGCCTGGATTGTGCTCAATAGAAGGAGGAGTCACAAGACTCCAGTTTGCATGTAAGCTTCTCCCCAACTGGATATTAAATTTAATATTTTAAAGAAAAAAATGTTTGGGGATATGTTTTGCTTGAAATTGTGGGGGTTACCAGCCTGGGCCCAGGAGTCAGACAGATTTAAGTCCAATTCTGGCTCTTTTATTTACTACTTAGAAGAGGTCTTTAATGATGCTTAACCTCAAGTTTTCAAGGATGTAATGGGATAATAATAATAATATCTGCCTACGTGATAGTTAACTTTATGTGTGACTTGAGTAGACTAAGGGATGCACAGATAGCTGGTGATAATTTAAGAAGTAGATCTGTGAGGGTATGTCCAAGATGAGATTAGCATTTGAAACAGTAGACTGAGTAAAGCAGATTGTTCTCTCTAACGCAGGTGCGAGTTATCCAATCCACTGGAGGCCTAAATAGAACAAAAAGGAGTAAGAAGGGCTAATTCACTCTGTCTTTTATTGATTTGGGATGTCCATATTCTTCTGCCCTCCAACAGTGGAACTCCTGGTTCTTGGGCCTGTGGACTCTGGGACTTATACTAGCAGCCACCTCTCCTCCTGATTCTCAGGACTCTTGCATTGTACTGAATTACACCATCAGCTTTCCTAGTTTTCCAGCTTGCAGACAGTTTGTCATGGGACTTATTGGCCTCCATAACCACAAGAGCAAATTCTCATACTAAATCTCCTCTTGTATATCTAAATATGTCCCATTGGTTCTTTTTCTCTGGAGAACATTGAAAAATAGTCTCATAGACATATTACTGTGAAGATTAAATAACATTAAATACATAAAATTCCTGGCATAATAACACGTACATAGAAAGTGCTTAGTGGGGCGCCTGGGTGGCGCAGTCGGTTAAGCGTCCGACTTCAGCCAGGTCACGATCTCGCGGTCCGTGAGTTCGAGCCCCGCATCAGGCTCTGGGCTGATGGCTCGGAGCCTGGAGCCTGTTTCCGATTCTGTGTCTCCCTCTCTCTCTGCCCCTCCCCCGTTCATGCTCTGTCTCTCTCTGTCCCAAAAATAAATAAACGTTGAAAAAAAAAATTAAAAAAAAAAAAGTGCTTAGTAATTATTACATACTAAAATTCTTTAGTCTAACCTCATCATTTTACAGATTGTGAAACCAAGGCACCAAAGATATTAAATGAAATTACCAGTGGTCTTACAGCTTGTTAGTAAAAGGTAGAGAACTACAAGCAAGATCTTCTGATTCCTCAATCTCTCTCCTGATGTTTGAATATAGTACATGGATGCAAACTGAGGAGGCATCATAACATATGGTATCCATGGTGACAATTTTCTCATGAAATATAAACATTGTTTAATTTGTAGCCACTCTTGTCCATCCTCTCTGTTGGTTATGAACAGTAATAAGGAGAAAAAAACATGGAGAATTATGCAAAAAAAGAAAATTCCATGATCTGAAGAAAAAAATGATGAGATTAGTAAGACTGTTAGCTGCATAGACTTGTTCTTTTGTGCTATAAGTGTAGTATCAAGGCAGTAAGTATGTATTTGATTAAATGTAGTGTCAAGGTGGTACATATATATTTAATATCAGTAATGAGCTTGCCATATGCAAAGTTTATGGCAAAAATGAGAGGGGGCAATTTGAGGATCAAAAGGAACATTCTTTGTCCATTAATTTTTTATTAGCTAGTGGAGATGCATGAAAGTTGAAATATTTTTTTTATTTTCTAAATTTTCTACTTTTTTCCAATATCAAAAATGATATTTCACATTTATTTACCATGAAGAGACTTCCAGATATTAGTGTTATGTAATATATTTTAGCAGTACTATTTTTATAGAAACAGGAGGAGCATTTCTTTGAAAGAATTCAGGTTTTAAAGCAGATGACATGAACAAAGCAAAGATCATTAATTACTAATGGAAGAGCTCATCATTAGGCTAGATCAGGTAGATTTTTTTTCTTAGTCAATGTAGTTAAAGTTTGTCAATTTTGTTGATTATCATTTCAAAGAACCTACTTTGGCTTCATTGATTTTCTCTATTATTTTTGTATTCAGGCTTTACTTCAAAGGATGTTTTCAAAATGCAAATATACTAATATGTTAATAAGGATTTGATCTAAAGCATTTTTCTAGTAAAAGGGACACATGACAGGTGGATGAGTTTGTGTAAGAGGTTGCCCCGAGGATGGAGATGATTAGCAAAGCATACTTTTAAAAAAATTTCCTGATTTTGCCAAAATTCATTTATTTATTTATTTTTTCAAAGTTTGCTGAACTGATAAGAACAGATACTACACTTAGTCTTGGCCAAAAGGCCAAGATGCAATAGACTTTCACATCTAGCCATGACTAAGATATTGGTTTTGTACTTGCCCTGACAACCATAAAACTGGACAAAATAAATGAGGTAACTGTTTCCAGGAATAGATAAACAGGCAGTGCAAGACTATAATCCTTGAGAGAAGGGAAACACATGTGATGAGCTCTATGTTAACCCCAACTTTCTGCCCTGAGGCATTTTTCTGAATGAACCCAGACAAAAACTAGACATCTGCTTCTTATGAGACAGTGATCATAGTTTAGGGTTGCAGAAATGGTTGGAATTTGTGTAGCAGAGACTGGAAACAGAAAGCTGGGTTTGGGTGTACATGTGGGTTTTGCTCATGTTTTTAAATAAGGTCTGGTCTTGACTCCTCAAGGTAAGACAAAAGGGAGCAACACATCACAACTTATGCAAGGGGTTGAGAAGCAACTGATGTAAGAGAGGTCACAGAATACTAGGAGGTGGAGGTCACCCCATTTAAATTGGAGAGAACTTACTGCCTACCTCAAATATCCAGTGGAAATCCATTAGGGTGCACGTTAGAAGAAAAACACACTCTAGAGTAAGTAAGTGCCATGCAGTAGGACTAGGGGTTAAACCCAAATAAACTCATCCTAAAAGCAGATTAAGAAAAAAGATTATCAAAGATGTACAGAGACCTAGTAACTCATGGGACAATATCAAGTGATCTAACACATTGTAAAAGGAGCCTCAGTGGGAAAAGATATGGAGAATGGGCAAAAATATATTTTAAGAAAGAATGGCCCCACATTTTTTCCCCTACACATCAACCCAGGGATCCAGGAAATTCAGTGAATCCAAATAGGATAAAGACAAACGAAGCCACACTAGGTACCTAATTGTTAAACTGCTGAAAATCAAAGATAAGGAAAAAAGTCCTGCAGCTAGAGGTAAAAGAACACAATCATGTATGGGAACCACGATGAGAATGATGGCTCATTTCTTACTAAAAAACAATAGAAGCTAAAAACAAAAGCATTATATCTTCAAAGTAACTGAACAACAACAACAACGACAACAACAACAAAATGCCAGCCAGAAAACTATCTACAATAAAAAGTGAAAGAATATTTTGTTAGAAGTTTTGTGTTACAAAGAATGTTGTTTTTTTTTTTTTCAGGTTGAAGAAAAACAAAACAATATCATATGAAAATTGGAATCTACAGAAAGGAATGGAATGCACTGGAAATAATTATTTAGGTGAATGTAAACTACCTTTTACATTTCTTGATTTCTTTAAAAGACAACTTGATTTCTTTACAAGTGAGAGTTTAAGATGAAAATATCACATGTCCTGTTTAGCTTATATATAGAAGGAAAATGTATGACAACAATAACACAAAGGATGGGAGAAGAATAAACAGAACTATAGGATATGTTCTTCCAAGTTTCTTACATTTCATCTGAAGTGCTAAATATTATTTTTAAGTAGGCAATAATAAGTAAAGGATAGATACTGTAACTACTAGGATGGTTACCAAAAATTTATAGTAAAAGATATATAATTAAAAAGTCAATAGGCAAAGTTAGATGGAATACTAAAAATATTTAGCTAATCCTTCCAAATAAGGGAGACAGGAAGAAGAAAGGGACAAGAAGAAGAAAAAGGACAAAAATCAGAGTGAACAATTAGAAACCAAATAGACGTAGCGCCAACCATATCAATAATTATACTAAATGGGTGGACATAAAGGGTATTATGCCAAGTGAAATAAGTCAAATATCATATGATCATATTAAATAAATCAAATATATGATTTCATTTATATATGGACTTTAAAAAATGAATAAACAACAACAAAATGCAGAATCAGACCTACAAATGCAAAGAGAAGACTGATGGTTGCCAGAGTTGGGTGATAGGTAGGTGGGTAAAAGGGAGTAGGAGATATGGTTTTCTAGTTGTGGAATGACTAGGTCACAGGAATGGGGGCTGCAGCATGAGGAATATCGTCAATGGTATTGTGGTGGCATAGGGTGGTGACAGATCGTTACACTTATGATGAGCATGGCATAATGTGTGGACTTGAGTTACTTTGTTGTGTTCCTAAAACTAGTGTAGCATTGTGTGTCAACTGTGCTCAGATTAAAAAAAAAATAATTATACTACATGAAAATGGACTGAACACTTTATTTTACTTATTTTTTAGATGGTTCTTTTTTAAAAATATAATTTATTGCCAATTTGGCTTACATACAACACCCGGTGCTCATCCCAACAATTGCCCTCCTCAGTGGCCATCACTCATTTTCCCCTCTCCCCCATCCCCCTCTTCACTCTAAGTTTGTTCTCTGTACTTATGAGTCTCTTGTGGTTTGCCTCCCTCCCTCCCTCTCTGTAACTATTTTTCCCCTTCCCTTCCCCCATGGTCTTCCTTAAGTTTCTCAAGATCTACATATGAGTGAAAACATGTGATATCTGTCCTTCTCTGATTGACTTATTTCACTCAGGATAATATCTTCCAGTGCCATCCCTGTTGCTGTAAATGGCATGATTTCATTCTTTCTCATTCCAAGTAGTATATATAAACCACATCTTTATCCATCCATCAGTTGAAGGGCATTTAGATTCTTTCCATAATTTGGCTATTGTTGAAAGCACTGCTATAAACATTGGGGTACATGTGCCCCTATTCATCAGTAGTCCTGTAGCCCTTGGGTAAATTCCTAGCAGTGCTATTACTGGGTCATAGGGTAGATCTATTTTTAATTTTTTGAGGAACCTCCACACTGTTTTCCAGAGTGGCTGCACCAGTTTGCATTCCCACCAACAGTGCAAGAGGATTCCCATTTCTCCACATCCTCGCCAGCATCTGTAGTTTCCTGATTTGTTCATTTTAGCCACTCTGACTGGTATGAGGTGGTACCTCAGTGTGACTTTGATTTGTATTTCCCTGATGATGAGTGACATTGGGCATCTCGTTGTGTGTCTGTTTGCAATCTGGATGTTTTCTTTGGAAAAGTGTCTATTCATGTCTTCTGCCCATTTCTTCACTGGATTATTTGTTTTCCAGGTGTTGAGTTTGGTAATTTCTTTATAGATTTTGGATACTAACCCTTTATCTGATGTGTCACTTGCAAATATCTTTTCCCAATCCGTCGGTTGCCTTTTAATTTTGTTGATTGTTCCTTTGCAATGCAGAAGATTTTTATCTTGATGAGGTCCCAATACTTCATTTTTGCTTTTAATTCCCTTGCCTTTGGAGATGTGTCGAGCAAGAAATTGCTGTGGGTGAGGTCAGAGAGTTGTTGCCTGCTTTTTTCTCTAGGTTTTTGATGGTTTCCTCTCTCACATTTAGGTCTTTCATCCATTTAGCGTTTATTTTTGTGTATGGTATAAGATAGTGGTCTAGTTTCATTCTTCTGAATGTTGCTGTCCAGTTCTCCCAGAACCATTTGTTAAAGAGACTGTCTTTTCTCCATTGGATGCTCTTTCCTGCTTTGTCAAAGATTAGTTGGCCATTTATATGTGGGTCCAATTCTGGGTTCTCTATTCTATTCCATTGGTCTATGTGTCTGTTTTTGTGTCAATACCATATTGTCTCGGCTATTACAGCTTTTTAGTAGAAGTGAAAGTCTGGGATTGTGATGCCTCCTGCTTTGGTTTTCTTTTTCAATGTTACTTTGGATAGTTGAGGTCTTTTGTGGTTCTATACAAATTTTAGGATTGTTTGTTCTATCTGTGAGAAGAATTCCAGTGCAATTTTGATTGGGATTGCATTGAATGTGTAGATTGCTTTGGGCAGTATTGATATTTTAACAATATTTATTCTTCCAATCCATGAGCATGGAATGTTTTTCCATTTCTTTGTGTCTTCTTCAATTTCCTTCAGAAGCTTTCTATAGTAAGCTTTCAACATACAGAGCTTTTACATCTTTGGTTAGATTTATTCCTAGGTATGTTATGGTTCTTGGTGCAATTATAAATGGGATCAGTTTCTTGATTTCTCTTTCTGTTGCTTCATTATTGGTGTATAAAAATGCAACCAATTTCTGTACATTGATTTTGTACCCTGCAGCTTTGCTGAATTCATGTATCAGTTCTAGCAGACTTTTGGTGGAGTCCTTTGGGTTTTTCATGTAGAGTATCATGTCATCTTCAAAAAGTGAGTTTGACTTCTTCTTTGCAAATTTTGATGCCTTTGATTTCATTTTGTTGTCTTATTGCTGATGCTAGGACTTCCAACACTACGTTAAACAACAGTGGTGAGAGTGGACATCCCTGTCATGTTCCTGATCTCAGGGGAAAGCTCTCAGTTTTTCCTCATTGAGGATGATATTAGCTGTGGGCTTTTCATAAATGGATTTTATGATGTTTAAGTATGTTCCTTCTAGCCCGACTTTCTTAAGGGTTTTTATTAAGAAAGGATGCTGTATTTTGTCAAATGCTTTTTCTGAAACTATTTACAGGATCATATGATTCTTATCCTTTCTTTTATTAATGGGATGTATCACATTGATTGATTTGCGAATGTTGAACCAGTCCTGCATCCCAGGAATGGATCCCACTTGCTCATGATGAATAATTCTTTTTATATGCTGTTGAATTCAATTTTCTAGTATCTTGTTGAGAAGTTTTGCATCCATGTTCATCAGGGATATTGGCTGTAATTCTCCTTTTTTTGTGGGGTCTCTGTCTGGTTTGGGAATCAAGGTAATGCTGGCTTCATAGAAAGAGTCCATAAGTTTTCCTTCCATTTCTATTTTTTGGAACAGCTTGAGAAGGATAGATATTAACTATGCTTTAAATGTCTGGTAGAATTCCCCAGGGAAGCCATCTGGTCCTGGACTCTTATTTGTTGGGAGATTTTTGATAACTGACTCAATTTCTTCACTAGTTATGGGTTTATTCAGATTTTCTATTTCTTCCCATTTGAGTTTTGGTAGTGTGTGGGTGTCTAGGAATTTGTCCATTTCTTCCAGGTTGTCCAGTTTGTTGGCATATAATTTTTCATAGTATTCTCTAATAATTGCTTGTATTTCTGAGGGATTGGTTGTGATAAATCCATTTTCATTCATGATTTTATCTATTTGGGTCCTCTACCTTTCTTTTTAAGCAGTCTGGCTAGGGGTTTATCAATTTTGTTTATTTTTTCAAAAAACCAACTCTTAGTTTCATTGATCTGTTTTACTGGTTTTTTTTTTTTTTTGGATTCTATATTGTTTATTTCTGCTCCAATCTTTATTATTTCTCTTCTTCTGCTAGTTTTGGAGCCTCTTTGTTGTTCTGCTTCTAGTTCCTTGAGGTGTGTTGTTAGATTTTGTATTTGGGATTTTTCTTGTTTCTTGAGATAGGCCTGGATTGCAATGTATTTTCCTCTTAGGACTGACTTTGCTGCATCCCAAACGTGTTTGGACTGTCATTTTCATTTTCATTTGTTTCTACATATTTTTTAATTTCTTCTTTAATTGCCTGGTTGACCCATTCATTATTTAGTAGGATGCTCTTTAACCTCCATGCATTTGGAAGTTTTCCAAACCTTTTCCTGTCGTTGATTTAAACTTTCATAGCATTGTGATCTGAAAGTGTGCATGGTATGATCTTAATTATTTTGTATTTATTGAGAGCTGTTTTTTGACTCAGTATGTGATCTACCTTGGAGAATGGTCCATGAGCACTCGAGAAGAATGTGTATTCTGCTGCTTTAGGATGAAAAGTTCTAAATATATCTGTCAAGTCCATCTGGTCCAGTGCATTATTCAGGGCCATTGTTTCTTTATTGATTTTCTGCCTAGATGATCTTTCCATTGTTGTAAGTGGAGTATTAAAGTTTCCTGCAATTACCACATTCTTACCAATAAGATTGCTTATGTTTGTGATTAATTGTTTTATATATTTGGGTGCTTTCAAATTCAGTGCATAAACATTTATAATTGTTAGCTCTTGATGGATAGACCCTGTAATTATGATATAATGTTCTTCTTCATCTCTTGTTACAGCCTTTAGTTTAAAATCTAGTTTGTCTGATATAAGTATGGCTACTCCAGCTCTCTTTTGACTTTCAGTAGCATGACAGATGGTTCTCCATCCCCTCACTTGCAATCTGAAAATGTAACCATTTCTAAAATGGGTCTCTTGTAGACAGTAAATAGATGGGTCTTGTTTTTTATCCATTCTGATACCCTGTCTTTTGATTGGAACATTTAGTCCATTTACATCCAGTGATGTTATTGAAATATATGGGTTTAGAGTCACTGTGTTATCTGTAGGTTTCATGCTTGTAGTGATGTCTCTAGTCCTTTGTGGTCTTTGCAACATTTCACTCACAGAGTCTCCCTTAGGATCTCTTGTAGGGCTGGTTTAGTGGTGATGAAGTCCTTCCGTTTGTTTGTTTGGGAAAACCTTTACCTCTCCTTCTATTCAGAATGACAGGCTTGCTGGATAAAGGATTGTTGGATGCATATTTTTCCGATTAAGCACATTGAAAATTTCCTGCCAGTCCTTTCTGGCCTGCCAAATTTCAGTAGATAGGTCTGCTACTATCCTTATGTGTCTACCCTTGTAGGTTAAGGCCCTTTATCCCTAGCTGCTTTCAGAATTCTTTCTTTATCTTTGTATTTTGCCAGTTTCACTATGATGCATCATGCAGAAGACCAATTCAAGTTATGTCTGAAGGGAGTTCTCTGTGCCTCTTGGATTTCAGTGTCTGTTTCCTTCCCCAGATTGGGGAAGTTCTCAGCAATGATTTTTTCATTGCTTTGGCCCCTTTCTCTCTCCTCTTCTTCTGGAACTCCCATGATACAGATATTGTTCTGTTTCATTGAATCACTTAGTTCTCTAATTCTCTCCTCATGGTCCAGAATGTTTTTATCTCTATTTTTCTCAGCTTCATCTTTTTCCATAATATTATCTTCTGTTTCACTTAATCTCCTCTCTGCCTCTTCATTCCTCACTGTCACTGCCTCTAGTTTATTTTGCACCTCATTCACAACATTTTTTAATTCATCATGACTATATTTCTTAGTTCCTTGATCTTCGCAGCAATAGATTCTCTGCTGTCTTCTATGCTTTTCTTCAAGCCCAGTGATTAATCTTATGACTATTATTTAAATTATTGTCCAGTTATATTGTTCATATCCGTTTTGAGCAATTCTTTAACTGTCATTTCTTCCTGGGATTTCTTTTGAGGAGAATCTTCCGTTTCATCATTTTGACTAGTTTTGTGTCCCTTAAGTGTTTTAAAAGCTTGTTATGTGCCCTGCACCTGCAAGTACTACTATATTAAAGAAGGGTCATACACTGTCCAGGGCCTGGCCCTTCAGGAGATGTTTTTTTGGAGAGTGTAACTTGCTCTCTGTTGTTGTGACTTTGGTTACTTTATCTCCCTACTCGTAGTGATGTTTTGGACCCTCCCACGTGTGCTTTGATTTGTTCCTTGAAGTAGCCTGAAGCTCCAAGTCCTGGGGAGGAGGGGAAACTGCACTGTAGGTCACTCCAGAACCTCTTCTTCACAAGGCATTATCCTCAAAACCAGAAGATGTAGCTGACTTTCCAATTTGTCATAGACTCTGGGTCTGGAGTTCTCTGTTGTCCAGCAAGAGAGCAGATATAGGATTGAAATGCAAGAGAGGGTAATGTCCAGGAGGAGACAAGAGCATGAACACTCCACTTTAAAGACAGGGATTGTCAGACTATATAAAAACATAAGACCCAACTATGTGCTATCTAAAAAAGATGTGTTCCAAAGATAGACTCAGAAATAAAAGGTGAAAAAGACAACCAGATGGCAAACAGACACATGAAAAGATGCTCAACATCACTCATCATCTGGGAAATACAAATCAAAACCATGATGAAATATCACCTCATATGTGTCAGAATGGCTAAAATTAACAACATAGGAAACTATAGATGTTGGTCAGGATGTGGAGAAAGGGGAATCCTCTTGCACTGTTGGTGGGAATGCAAACTGATGCAGCCATACTGGAAAACAGTATGGAGGTTCTTTAAAAAATTAAAAATATAACTACTGTACAATCCAGCAATTGATCTACTAGATTTTTACCCATAGAATACAAAAATACTGATTTGAAGGTCACCTGCACCCCGTTGTTTATAGCAGCATTATCAACAATAGCCAAACTATGGAGAAAGCCCAAGTGTCCATCGACTGATAGATGAATGAATAAAGAAGATGTGGTATATGTATACAATGGAATGTTACTCAGCCATCAAAAAGAATGAAATCTTGGGGCGCCTGGGTGGCTCAGTTGGTTGAGCATCTGACTTCAGCTCAGGTCATGATCTCATGGTTCATGAGTTCAAGCCTCACCTCGGGCTCTGTTGCTGACAGCTCAGAGCCTGGAGCTGCTTCAGATTCTGTGTTTCCCTCTGTCTTTGCCCCTTCCCAATCATGCTGTGCCTCTCTCTCTCAAAAATAAATAATAAAACGTTAAAAAAAATAATGAAATCTTGCCATTTCTCACTTCTGTTTAACATTGTACCAGATGTCCTATTCAGTGCAACAAGGCAAGAATAAAAGGAATGTGTCTGTAAGCCATCTGTATGTCTTCTTTGGAAAAATGTGTATTCATGTCTTCTTCTCATTTCTTAGTTGGATTATTCATTTTTGGGAGGTTGAGTTTTGTAAGTTCTTTATATATTTTAGATGCTAACTCTTTATCAGGTATGTCATTTGCAAATATCTTCTCTCATTCCATAGGTTGCATTTTAGTTTTGCTGCCTGCTCTTTTCCTGTACAGAAGTTTTCATTTTGACAAAGTCCCAAAAGTTTATTTTTGCTTTTGTTTCCCTTTTCTCAGGAGACATATCTAGTAAGAAGTTGTTATGGCCGATGTCAAAGAGGTTACTGCCTGTTTTCCTCTAGGATTTTAATGGTTTCATGTCTCACATTGAGGTATTTTATCCATTTTGAATTTATTTTTGTGTATGGTGTGAGAAAGTGGCCCAGTTTCATTCTTTCACATGTTGCTGTCCAGTTTTCCCAACACCATTTGTTGAAGAGACTGTCTTTTTCCCATTGGATGTGGTACATATGTGTGTGTGTGTGTGTGTGTGTGTGTGTGTACATACATATAATAGAATAGTATTCAGCCATAAAAAAAGAATGAAATTTTGCCATTTGCAATGACATGGATGGAATTAGAGAGTATTATGCTAAGTGGAATAAGTCAGCCAGAGGAAGAAAAATACTACATGGATTCATTCATATGTGGAATTTAAGAAGCAAAACAAATGGGCATAGAGAAGAAAGAGAGGCGAACCAAGAAACAGACTCTTAACTATAGAGAACAAACTTATGGTTACCAGAGGTAAAGTGGGTAGGGGGCTAAACAGTTAATGGAGATCAAGGAGTATACTTGTTTTGATGAGCACCAGGTATTGTATGGAAGTACTGAATCATTAAATTGTACACCTGAAACTAATATTACCCATTTGTTACTTATGTGGAATTAAATAAAAACTTAAAGAAAGAATAAAAGGCATGCCTACTGGAAAGGAAGAAGTAAATCTATCTTGAGTTGCCAATGACATTACTGGATTTGTAGGAAATCCTCAGAAATCTATAAAACAACTACTAGAACTAATATTTTTTGGAAGATTTCAGAATTTGATTTTGTTCAACATCATAAAATCCTGAAAAAGAAGAATAGAGTTGAAGCACTCTGTACTACCTGATTTTAAAATAATAAAAACTGCAGTACTGGTATAATTCAGACAAGTAGATCATATGAACAGCAGATAATACAGGAAAAAAATCAACATATATACAATAATTAAATTTTGAAAAAGATGCCAAGACAATTTAATGGTGAAAGGATGATGTCAGAACAATTTTATAAACCAGTGGTTCTCAACCAGAGGCAATGCCACCCCCCCCACCCCGACCCCCTCAACTCCCTGGAGATAGAATGGTCAGGAGACATATGGCAATATATGGAAAATTTTTGACTGCCACAATTAGTAGGGACACTAATGGCATCTAGTTAGGTGGTAAAGGCCAGGCATGCTGCTGAGCATCTTACAATGAATAGGGTAGCTTCTCACAACAAAGTATTTTCTGACCCCAAATGTCAGACATCCTGAAATGAAAGTATAGAAAGAAGAATAAGCCTCCATTCTTACTTCAAACTATGTATAAAAATAACCTGAAATGACTCACAGACCTAAATATTACAGCTAAAATATAAAACTTATGGAATAAAACATAGGAGACTATATCTGTATTACTACCAGCAGATTTCTTAGGAAGGGCAAAAGAAGAGCTATTCATAAAAAAAATTGATCAATTAGTCTTCATCAAAACTTAGAAGTTCTGCTCATCAAAAGATATTAGTAAGAAAATTAAGTAAGGCAAATTTGCACAAAAATATTTGCAATACATATGCACAACAAAGGACAACTATCCATAAGATAAAAAATCAATAAAAATGATAACCCATTAAAAATGTCCAAGTATGTAAAAAGACACTTCACAAAAAAAAACATAGGGAATGGGCAATAAGCATGTAAAAGGTGCTCAGTATAATTGTCATCAGTGAAATACAAATTAAAACCAAAATGAGATGCTACTACCTAACCACCAAAATAGCTAAAATGAAAAAGATTAGTAGCATCACAGCAAAGATAACATGTTCTATCTCTGACAGATGGTTGACATTACTGGTAGGAGTATAAAATGTTACAACCACTTTGGAAGATAACTGGTAGTTATTTTTAATAAACATCCACTTAGCAATTTCACTCTTATATTTTTACCTATGGCCAAAAAGTATGTACAAGAATGTTTATAGAAGCTTTATTCATCATTGCTAAAAACTGAAGATCACCTAAATGTCCATCAATAGGAATCTGTAAATATTCATATAGTGGAATAGTACTCTTCAACAAATAAAGAATGAACTTCTGATACACACAAATATATGGATACATCTCAAATACATATCGAGTGAAAGAGAACATAAAGAAGTACATACTGCGTAATTCTAATTATATAAGGTCTAGAAGAGTTAAAACGAATCCATGAGGATAGAAATAAAAATAGTGGTTGCTAATGTGGAATGGGTAATGACTGGAAGTAGGCACTAAGAACTAAGATATTCTATATCTTAAAGAGTATTGGTTACATGGTGTATACATTTATCAAAATTCATTTAACTGTATATTTATGATCTGTGCATTTCACTTAGTGTAAATTTTACTTCTATAAAGAAAAAGTAAGCTCAGGGAAAACATTGATATACTACTATGCACTCTGGTAGGCAGTAGTGATACAGCATGAATAAAACAGATACAATTCTGACTTAATCAACAATATGTTTAAATTGACAGCATGACAGAAGAGCTAAAAGAAAGTACAAATATCTCTTGGTAATGAAAAGGGTTAGAGGAGAAAATCAAGCAGAGTATGGGGATAGAAGGTGACAAAGGGAATCAGGAAGTACTACTTTAGTTTGGAGAACCAGGGATTGTGGAAAAGTTTTATAATATCCAAAGTTGATGTAGTTATTGTAAAATGGTGTATTCATATTTCATGTAAATCATTGGAATAATTGTGAAAAACAGCACATATATGTAGCAACAATCATGTCATTAAATTTGTTTGTACCTTTAACACAATAATTCCACTTCTTGGAATTTAAGGAAAGTTTAAAAAGAATGTAAAGTTTCCCACATAAATATGTTTATTACAATGTTACATTAAAACTGAAAAGTAACATCATCTTAAGCATTAGAAACTGGTTAAGTGAAATAGCAAATATCTAATCAATAAATATTATGCAGGCATTGTAATTATGATTATAAAGATTATTTAGCAACACAGAAATATTTATGATATATTGTGCTTAAAACTGGAATGTGACATTCTATATGAATTTTATTAGACTAGAAAATTTTATGCATGGACAAAGACTGAAGAGAAATAGGAATAAATCAAGTTTCATGTTTGAATTAATGGTTTTCTTCATGGGGTTAAGATTATGGACAGATATTTCTTTATTTTTGTTTAGTGTTATGTTTCTGTTGTTATGATAGTTGCTTAATAAATATATGTGTATTATAAATATATGTGCTTTGAGAAGAAATAAAAAAATTCTAAAGGCATGTTGATTTTGCACACCATCATAAAATAGGTACTCAGAGAGGAATATAAAGGATAAAGGGAATTAAAAGCCAATAATTTGATTATTTAGTTTCAGTTTTTGATTCCCTTTATAATTCTCTAAGTCTTTTTCTTGACTGTATTACCTCTATCATTCAGTGACAAGTTATTAAAATTATTTTTTTCAACTTAATTTTCTTTCTCCTTTGCTCTTGATAATTTTAAATGGATTACTCTTGTTTCAGATATACATTATGGTGGAGATAAATCATTCCCTCCACTTGGTGAGACCATAGACTACAAGTCCTTGAGTCATGTTAATAGGCATCTAAGTTAAGTTGGCCAATTATTGGGGTACTTGTTCAAGCTGTACCACACTCAGACTGTGTGCTCTAAGTAGGGCCAAACTTTTTACAGAGATTGATGCAGATCCTGGGAGAGAAATGACCTCTTTCCTTCTGATCACATGCAAGGACAGTGTGAGCCTGGAGTTGGGTAGGACCAGCCATCTTTGCCTCCACTTGAAGGGAGACTTATGGTGAATAAACAGGTGAATATACAGGAAAGTATAGCTGAGAGAATGAGAGAGATGCTTGATGACACCTTGCATCTAGCCTGCTTCTAGACCTTATGTTATGTGAGCTATTACATAGTACCTACTGTCATTTTTTGTTGCTGTTTATCCATAAGCTAGTGGGAGGGGTTTCTGTCATTTGCAACCAAAGAAGACCTGACTAATATACCAGTACTGCTGTTTTAGGAAGCTTCACAACCAGAGTTCTGGAAGGAGCCAGCAGGAGGTATTCAATGACCTTACAAAGCAGTAGGAGTTTGATTGACTTTTTGGAAGAATGAAATACTGAACATACCATTCTCATCTTCAAATCTATTGGGGGAAAAGCAGATGGATCCAGCAATTTCCTATAATTGCTTACTTGGCTAAATCACTAAGGACTACAGGGATTTGCTATTTTATGAAATTAAAAGAAAGAACAACAGGGACTATTATCTAACTTCTGGAAAGAAGAATGCCTGCAGGTTTTCAGGCCCAGCAGGAAAGAGGTTATAATCAGTCTATTAGTCTTGCAGTAGTTAAAAGTTGCATGCTTTGTGCCTTGCTATGGTTAGCATCAGTTATTTTCTAGCTTCCACACAAGGGGGTTTTCCACATTCTGTGGGAAAAGAGTTTAGGATCCCAAGTGTTCATCTTTTTATTTAGGTCTCTTCAGGGAAGAAAAATAGCTATTCTATAACCATGATTCCAAAGAAATGATGGATCTGAAACTTCTGATTTGGGAGATCTGAAAGACTAAAAGTCATGGCAAAGGGCAGAGGTTAGAATCAGACATCCTGCAGGGAAATCCTTAAGTTAGGCCATCCCAATTTTTAGTTTTAAGAAGATAGCACTGAACAATGACTGAGTGGCATATTGAGTCTGAAAGAGAAATGTCAGGAAGTTAAGGATACCAGAGGGTCTCCCGGAAGGCAACCCACCAGGGTGTCCTTACACACCACTTGCTGGGTGTCCTTCAAAGATTACCACCCCCACCCAAATATGAACCAGAAATTTTGGAAAATAAAATACTAAAACCATTCTTCACAATATTTTGTCATACATTCTTTCAGCACTTTTACCTTTATATATGTTCTTTAGGTAGTTATAATAATCACAGTACACATACAGGTTAGCATTGCACTTTTTTTCAACATTGTAAGTATTTTAGCATGTTTTTCATAATCTTTGTAATAAGCATTTTTAATGAGTGCATACTATTTTCATCTATAAAAGTAATTCTTATATTTTAGATGAAAAACCCTTTGAGAACTAGATTTAAGGGATGATGCTTCTGTTCCAGTGATTCTCATCCCTTGGTGTGTTCCAGACTAATACAAGGGCTTGCTGCCTAGGCCTCATACTAGGAAATTCAGATTTGCTTAATCAGGAGTGGGTCCAAATCATCAGTATTAAAAAAATAAAAACCCTAGATGATTCGAATGTGTACAGGATTAAGAACCACTGAATGTTCCCAAAATACATATGTCCTCAAAATTTACTGTAAGCAGCAGCATTCATAGATTCTTTGGGTTCAAAGACCCCAGAATGTTATCTATTTTATACAACACAATTTACACAATAATTACCTAATTACTAGACATGTTTTCAGTGTTTCCCCTTTATAAATAGTGTAGCTGTGGACATGTGGATCTATATAACATTTTCCAGAAGTAGGTTTCCATGACAATCTTGTGACTCTTTCTAATATCCTGCCAAATTTCCTCACCTTGGTGATCCTCTTACCACACTCCCTTTCCCTCTCACATATGTGCATATCAGGACTCAGCCAAATACTCACGGTGGGGGACAGGGGGAAAGCCCTCCACAGATCTCAATCTCTCTCTCTCTCTTCTGTCCAGCTCTCTCCTTTACAGTTCTATTCTCTACAATTTCTAGCCACTATGGCCTTTCTAAACTTCAACCTCTGCCTCCCCAACTCAGCAGGATCAAAGGGCTCTATTTGGGTTCCCTTTTCTTGTGAAACAGGCAGCATAAAAACTATCTCTAGGCAGTAATCTGATGCAATAGTGCATATTTTCCTCCTTTTGGAATCATAGGCCTGCGTTGCTTCTTGTCCAATGTCTGAAAACCATAGTTTCATGTATTTTTTCTGGTTTTCTAGTTGTTTAAAGTGAATAAAGTAAACCTGTTCCTTCTCTTCATTCATCTTGGCTGAAAGCATAAATTAGTCCACTTATATTTAATGTCATTACTAATATATTTAGATTTATTTCTATCAACTTATTCTGTACTTTCATGACTTTCTTTGTTGTTTTTTTCTCCCTGTTCTTCTCTCCTTTCTTGATAGTGTGTTTTACACTATCTTCTAGGATAAGTCATATAAGAAGACCTCAGGGACCATTTTTGGAAGTGTATAGGGGTTTTGAATACCTGTAGGTAGGTGGCCCCATAATATATATAGTTTATAAAAAGAGTACAGTGTGAATAAAAAATGAAAACCAATTACCACAATTATCACAAAAATAATTTGTACTGAATTATCTAGTTAATTAGGTAGCCAGTTCTCTTTATCCGTTTAATATTTACTGAACACATGGATATCATGGACAATGCCAATTTGTGTTAGTTCTTTCAGGGAGCTCATGTCTGTAGTACGCTTCAAAGACTTAGTCTAATAATAAAATTTCAGGCATTTTCTTTAGTCTATTATCATATTGGTTTTCAGTGATCATATGTCCCCTGTATTGATCTGTATCTATCTATATCTATATCTATATCTATATCTATATCTATATCTATATCTATATCTATATCTACATCTACATCTACATCTACATCTACATCTATATCTATCTATCTGTCTGTACCTGTCTCCTTTACTTGGCTTGATGGATGAGATGGTAGAGATTTAGGTACCAGCATGTGGTAAGTGCTGAAAAAATATTTCATTGAATTGCACAGAATTGTGGAAGTCAAGTTCCAGAACTATTGTCAAAAGGGAAACTTTATGGTTCCTCCCCCAATTTTCCAGGCAAAAGTTGACCCTGCTTTTGTTTTATGACTTCATTATTTGTGGTCCCATGAAATCTAGGGCCTCACAGATATTAATATGACTGCACCCATATCATCTCTGTTGAGTGTTATTCTATATTATTTATAAATCTGTTGTTATTTAGATGAATATTGACTTATCTTCTTATACTTCTTATACTTCTATTACTTGGCCTGTAATTATCAAGTGCAGCTCAAGCACTTACATCAGTATCATCTGCAGTGCTTTTTAATAACACAGATTATTCTAATTTACACCAAAGAACTATACAATCAGAATCTTTATGGAGGGCTACCTGGAATTTACATTTTAAACAAGTATCCTAGGTGATTCTATGGTTTGGTAAATACTGACCTAGGCATTTGATCCTGATTTATCAAGGAAAATAGTCCATGGTTATTATTGCTGGGGAAGTTTCCACCAACTCTGTTCTGTGTTCTGATCCTTCTACCCCAGTCTTACTGATTGTTAGAAGTCTCTCCTAGAATACTAATGACTTATCCATTTATGAGTAAGTTCATTTCAGACCGCCTCCCCACCCCATACACTACTAGCAAATCAATCTTAATTAAGAATGTCAAATGAAAATGCAGTGCAGTTGTGGGTTCAGCAGCTAAGTGCTTCTCTTACTAATGAGACTAAACTCCCAGGTGTTTTGGAGGACTCTTTAGCATAAAATACATGAGTCAGAAGTCTTTGCCACAACCATATGTCAGCTCAGTCCTCAGAGATAGGCTACAATGCAGCCAGAAACTAAAGAACACTTCTCCTTTGCTTTATTTCTGTGGGCCAACCTGGACCTACTGTATGAATGAAGCCCTATATTCAGTCTGAATAGGCTCTGCATAAAATGAAGGCTAGCTGTGTGCTAAACTGGAATTGGCACTGAATTCATGGCTTGGCTATGTCACTTACTGGCTTTACGACCTTGGGCAAGTTTGTTACTTTCACTTGGTTTCAGCTTCTCTGAAAAATAAACATAATCATGCTCTACCTGTTTTAGCAGACTATCATCACAATTCAGGAGATAATACTTCATTGTTGTTTCTAGTATCTCAGGATTCAAGAAACAAAAATTTCTTCATATGATCTTGGTGTTTTGTACTCCCTAAATATATCTGTCCCTATCCTATGCTCCTACTGGTCTATATTTTACCATGTATGCGTTGGGGCAAGATGGAAAAACAATGATTTAAGTAGATGTAATGCATGGTGAAGTGATAGTCACTCCATTAAGCTAAAACTTTAAGTCAGCAATGATTCATTTATGAATTTTTTCATTAATTTGCTAAATATTTATTGACCTACACCTACTGGTAAATAATATGTATGTGTGTGTGTGTGTGTGTATATATATATATATATATATATATATATATATATATTTGCATACATATGTATATATACATATCTGTGTGTATGTATTTGGTATGAGTGAGTAAAAAATTTTGATTAAGCATAAATCCAATCTGTCAAGAGTCTAAGTATTAGCAATAACTTCATGGCTGAGTGAGGATACGTGGAAATGCTACAGAAGTTGGCCTGCGGAAAGGTTATGTAGCAAGAACAATAAAGCATTTGTTAGAACAACAAAGCATTCTTCAAATTCAAGTTATGCTCAAGGCAAAATCATGCTTGAGTGATGAATGACAGTCTATCAATCAAAGTAAGTTTCAATGTCCAAGGTAGGAGGGAGGGAAATTTCAGCACCTTCTTTCCACATCAGATCTGCCTCTTTTGTCCACCTGTTTGCCTCCTAAAAAAATGAAGAGTTGTGACCTAATTCATGGTGGTCATTTAAGGGATGATCCTGTGTTTTACTTTGAAGTGATAAGCAGGTCTAAACAGAGCCTGGCTCTTGGGTCTGGCTAGGCAAACTAAACTCTCATTTTAACCTCTTCCACACATGCTGCTATTTGGATAAGTTAAGCCCAAGTCTGATTTGCAGACCTGGTAATTTATTTTCCCTTCAGTCCTTCAACTTCAGTATTCATGGTGTGCTAGAGGTGGTGAGATACCAAGATTTAGATTTGGGGGAATTAGTACCTGGCGATCTTTGAGCCTAAATAATGTGGGCTCTACCTTTTACCAGTGCTTGTACAAATTCATATATGTGGTATAATAGGAAATATTATTAATAACTAGAGACAAATGCCAAAAGGCTCTAAGTTATATAACATCTGGGTTATAAAAATCCCGAGTTAGGAACAAAAAATACAGGTATATATTGACTGACAGAATGTTTGAGCTGCAAAAGTCCTTGGATATTATCTAGTCCATTGCTCTTCACTCCTTTGGGGCTTGAACCCTTTGAAAATCTCATGAAAGCTATAGCCCCCCAATTTTTTATATGGTATCATGACATTCCTGTACCCCTCAAAACTGTGTACATAGATTCATGAACATACCTCCTAATCTTGTCCAATATCACCATTTCATGAATCTTGAAAGTGATTCCAGATTTGTTCACAAATATTTACTGATCATCACTTATGTTCCCACTATTTTGCTAGTTGTAGGGAATATCAGGATAAATAATTTCTGCCTTCCTGACTCAGGAAATTCTCCAAAGTTTAAAGTGAATTGCCTATGATGATAAAGACAGTAAGTGATAACATGGAATCTTCTAACTCCAAATCCAATCACAGAGGTAAACAAAACTGAGAGAAAGAAGAGTTCTAGCACATAGTATTTTACCAGATAGAGTAAAACTTTGGAGAATATCAGCAAGGGCATTTAGGCCTGGACATGTGGGAGGAT
This sequence comes from Lynx canadensis, assembly GCF_007474595.2. Taxonomy (NCBI): domain Eukaryota; kingdom Metazoa; phylum Chordata; class Mammalia; order Carnivora; family Felidae; genus Lynx; species Lynx canadensis. The sequence goes on from NC_044311.2 coordinate 72,180,063, forward strand.
TTCTATAAGGGAGTTAGAGTTATCAAAAGTATATTCCCCAACTTGGGAAGTGAAAATATTCTAAAACTGATATATGATGATGGTTGCACTGCTCAGTAAATTTTTAAAAACATTCAATTGTACATTTGAAATAGGCAAATTTTATAATATGTAAAATACAATTCAATAAGGGTGTTAAAATATGTTTTTTGAGAATGACATGTAAAGAGTTTGGAAGTTGTCACTCCCATGCTTACAACAAGAAAAACACTGAACAAGCTGAAAAGCAGTAACTTTTCTTAGATCCATCAAAGAACTGAAGTTACAGAGCAAATTGCCACACCCAAATCTAGAAAGACTGGTGAATATAGAGAACCACAGCTGAGATCAGTTTATCTGAGGCAGAAGGCACTGTAGACATAAATGGGTAGGAACGCTCACATGATAATTTTGATGTATTTCTGGAGACTGAATATAGACTAGCTTGAGAGTTAGAAACTCCTAGGGCCCAGTCTTAGAGAGACCCCCACATGTTCATGGGTTTAACCTCTAGCAATCTCACCAGATTCTTGCCTTGAAGATGAGAGAAAATTTTCTTTCTGTGGGGAGAGAAAAAGTAACCATTTGAAATACTCCCAGAGCCCCTCTATAGGAAAAACCTACCCTTCAAGGGCAACTACACTATCAGAGTCTTATTTGACCTAAAGAGGGCACTTGGCCACATCAAGTCCCCTTTAGCCTTCCTATCACTGGTAAGGAGGAAAGGAGAAAAACAAAAGGTAAGAAGCACTACTGAAGCCCAGGGACTTATGCTCCCTAGAAAAATGAGATTTTTATCATAAGATTATAGAAAATGTTTCCTCCATAATTCCTTACCATCACATCAGCAGGACCTCAGTATGTCAGTAGATTACAGCTGAGACACCTGTAAGACACACTCAATTTAAGAACTTAGTTAAGCACAAAGACAAGGGGAGTAAAAACAAACAAAACAAAGAAACACATGGAAACTAGAGGAAGCTGAAGCCTATGGCACCTACAGCTACAGCAAACATTAAGCACAGCCTATCTCCTAGGAGAAATATTATCATACAACCTCACCAAAAATCACATTGCTTCTCGGCCTTTTGGCTAAGATCAAGTGTAAAAATCTCATTACCTGCTCCTATTACCTAATATATCATATCTGGCTTACACCCAAAATTTACCAGCTGTGTTAAAAAAAAATACAAAAAAACATGTTCTGAAAAGAAAAGCAAACATCAGAAACTAACTCAGATATGGCACATATTTTGGAATTATTAGATAGGGAATTTTAAATAACTCTGATTAATATATTAAAGAATCCAAGGAAAAAAGTAGATAACATATAAGAACAGATGAATAATGTAAGCAAAGATATGGAAAATCTAAAAAAGAATCAAAAGTAAATGCTAGAAAACAGACTATAAAAGAAATGAAAAATGCTTTTAATGGGCTCATTTCAAAGACTGGACACTGCTGAGGGAAGAATCTGTGACCTTGAAGACACATCAGCAGAAATTTCCCAAACTCAAATGCAAAGAGAAAAGATTAAAAAAAAAAGATAATATCCAAGAACTGTGGGACAATTAGAAAAGGGATAACATAGATGTAATGGGAATACGGGAAAGAGAGGAAAGAAAGGAATGAAAGAAATGTTTGACTATAAATTTTTCAAAATTAATGACGGATACCAAACCATAGATTCAGAAAGCTCATAGAAAGCCAGTATTACTTTGATTCCTAAACCAGACAGAGACCCAGTAAAAAAAGAGAACTACAGGCCAATATCCCTGATGAATATGGATGCAAAAATTCTCAATAAGATACTAGCAAATCGAATTCAACGGCATATAAAAAGAATTATTCACCATGATCAAGTGGGATTCATCCCTGGGATGCAGGGCTGGTTCAACATTCGCAAATCAATCAACGTGATACATCACATTAACAAAAAAAAAGAGAAGAACCATATGATCCTGTCAATCGATGCAGAAAAGGCCTTTGACAAAATCCAGCACCCTTTCTTAATAAAAACCCTTGAGAAAGTTGGGATAGAAGGAACATACTTAAAGATCATAAAAGCCATTTATGAAAAGCCCACAGCTAACATCATCCTCAACGGGGAAAAACTGAGAGCTTTTTCCCTGAGATCAGGAACACGACAGGGATGCCCACTCTCACCGCTGTTGTTTAACATAGTGCTGGAAGTTCTAGCATCAGCAATCAGACAACAAAAGGAAATCAAAGGCATCAAAATTGGCAAAGATGAAGTCAAGCTTTCGCTTTTTGCAGATGACATGATATTATACATGGAAAATCCGATAGACTCCACCAAAAGTCTGCTAGAACTGATACATGAATTCAGCAAAGTTGCAGGATACAAAATCAATGTCCAGAAATCAGTTGCATTCTTATACACTAACAATGAAGCAACAGAAAGACAAATAAAGAAACTGATCCCATTCACAATTGCACCAAGAAGCATAAAATACCTAGGAATAAATCTAACCAAAGATGTAAAGGATCTGTATGCTGAAAACTATAGAAAGCTTATGAAGGTAATTGAAGAAGATTTAAAGAAATGGAAAGACATTCCCTGCTCATGGATTGGAAAAATAAATATTGTCAAAATGTCAATACTACCCAAAGCTATCTACACATTCAATGCAATCCCAATCAAAATTGCACCAGCATTCTTCTCGAAATTAGAACAAGCAATCCTAAAATTCATATGGAACCACAAAAGGCCCCGAATAGCCAAAGGAATTTTGAAGAAGAAGACCAAAGCAGGAGGCATCACAATCCCAGACTTTAGCCTCTACTACAAAGCTGTCATCATCAAGACAGCATGGTATTGGCACAAAAACAGACACACAGACCAATGGAATAGAATAGAAACCCCAGAACTAGACCCACAAACGTATGGCCAACTCATCTTTGACAAAGCAGGAAAGAACATCCAATGGAAAAAAGACAGCCTCTTTAACAAATGGTGCTGGGAGAACTGGACAGCAACATGCAGAAGGTTGAAACTAGACCACTTTCTCACACCATTTACAAAAATAAACTCAAAATGGATAAAGGACCTAAATGTGAGACAGGAAACCATCAAAACCTTAGAGGAGAAAGCAGGAAAAGATCTCTCTGACCTCAGCCGTAGCAATCTCTTACTCGACACATCCCCAAAGGCAAGGGAATTAAAAGCAAAAGTGAATTACTGGGACCTTATGAAGATAAAAAGCTTCTGCACAGCAAAGGAAACAACCAACAAAACTAAAAGGCAACCAACGGAATGGGAAAAGATATTTGCAAATGACATATCGGACAAAGGGCTAGTATCTAAAATCTATAAAGAGCTCACCAAACTCCACACCCGAAAAACAAATAACCCAGTGAAGAAATGGGCAGAAAACATGAATAGACACTTCTCTAAAGAAGACATCCAGATGGCCAACAGGCACATGAAAAGATGTTCAGCGTCGCTCCTTATCAGGGAAATACAAATCAAAACCACACTCAGGTATCACCTCACGCCAGTCAGAGTGGCCAAAATGAACAAATCAGGAGACTATAGATGCTGGAGAGGATGTGGAGAAACGGGAACCCTCTTGCACTGTTGGTGGGAATGCAAATTGGTGCAGCCGCTCTGGAAAGCAGTGTGGAGGTTCCTCAGAAAATTAAAAATAGACCTACCCTATGACCCAGCAATAGCACTGCTAGGAATTTACCCAAGGGATACAGGAGTACTGATGCATAGGGGCACTTGTACCCCAATGTTCATAGCAGCACTCTCAACAATAGCCAAATTATGGAAAGAGCCTAAATGTCCATCAACTGATGAATGGATAAAGAAATTGTGGTATATATACACAATGGAGTACTACGTGGCAATGAGAAAAAATGAAATATGGCCCTTTGTAGCAACATGGATGGAACTGGAGAGTGTAATGCTAAGTGAAATAAGCCATACAGAGAAAGACAGATACCATATGGTTTCACTCTTATGTGGATCCTGAGAAACTTAACAGGAACCCATGGGGGAGGGGAAGGAAAAAAAAAAAAAAAGAGGTTAGAGTGGGAGAGAGCCAAAGCATAAGAGACTGTTAAAAACTGAGAACAAACTGAGGGTTGATGGGGGGTGGGAGGGAGGGGAGGGTGGGTGATGGGTATTGAGGAGGGCACCTTTTGGGATGAGCACCGGGTGTTGTATGGAAACCAATTTGTCAATAAATTTCATAAAAAAAAAAAAACAGAAAGCTCATAGAATATCAAATAAGAGTAATACCAAAAAATAATTACACTTATACGTATCACATTCAAACTTCAGAAAAGCAAAAGCAAAGAGAAAATCTTGAAAGAAGCCAGATAAAAATAACATTTTACCTGTGAAGAACAAATATAAGAATGACATCAGACTTCTAGTGAACAACCATGCAAATGTAATGGGAGTAGAGTGATATATTTAAGATTTTTAAAGGAAAACTACCAACATAAAAAAATTGTATAAAAAATTGTATTCAGTGAAATCATGATTCAAATAGGAAGGAGAAATAGACTTTCTCAGACAAACAAAAGCTGAGGGAGTCACCATTACACCTATACTACAAGGTTTGTTAAGAGTTCTTCAGAGAAAAACAAAATGATACAGGTCAGAAACTCAGATCTACATAAAGAAAGGAAGAATACCTGGGAAGAAATAAACGAAGGCAAAGAAAAATAGCTTGTTTTTCTAATTCTTTTCTATTATTGAAGTATAATTGATATACAATTCTCTAATTCTTAATTTATCTAATCAATTTCTGTTTCTTCAAAGCAACCATAGCAACAATGTCCTGGGCGATTATAGCATATAGATAGGTGCAATGAATGACAACAATGTTATAAGGGATGGGAGGGAAGAGTTGGAAATACCTTGTTATAAGGTACCTGCACTCTCTATGAAGTAGTATAGTGTTACTTGAAAGTAGAATTAAAAAAAAAAGCAGAATTAGATTACTTGTAAATGTATATTGCAAACTCTAGGGCACCTCTAAAAATATTTAATGCAGTATTTAAAAAATAATTTAAAAAGTGGGGAGCACCTGGGTTGCTCAGTCGATTAAGCGTCTAACTTCAGCTTAGGTCATGATCTCGCAGTTCATGGGTTTGAGCCCCGCATTGGGCTCTATGCTGACAGCTCAGAGCCTGGAGCCTGCTTCAGATTCTGTGCCTCCCTCTCTGTGCCCCTCACTCACTCACCCTCTGTCTCTCTCTGTCTCTCAAAAATGAATTAACATTAATTTTTTTTTAATTTATGCAATTGATATGCTAAAAGAGGATAGAAAATAGAATTAAAATGTTCAACTAAAACCGTAGAGGGCAGACAAACAGGAAAAGACAAGAAACAAACAAGAGTGGAAAAAAAATAGAAAAGAGTTACAAACATGACAGATATCATTCCAACCATATCAATAACTACTTAAAATGTGAATATGCCAATTAAAAGACAAATTGTTAAAACAGATAAAAAATACACAACTATGTTTTCCACAGGAAGCTCGCTTTAGATAGAAACATGCAGATAGATTAAAAAGTAAAGGAATGGAGAAAGATATACCATGTTAACACTAACAAATGAGAATTGGAATAGTTATTTTCAGGCAAAGCAGACTTCAGAACAAGAAAAATCTTTATCTGATGATAAAGAGGGGTATTGAATAATGAACAAAGGGGTCAAATCTATAAGAAGAAATTAAAATCTTTAATGTGTATGCATCTAGCAACACAGTATCAAAATACATGAGGCAAAACCCAATAGAATTGCAAGGAGAAACAGACAAAGCCACTATTGTAGTTGAAAACTTCAACACCCCTCTCTTAATAATTGACAGATCCTGCAGGCAGAAAAGGACTAAGAATACAATTAACTGAATAGTATCATCAATCAATTAGATCAAATTGGCATGTATAGAAGACTTCATACAACAGCAGACTACACATTCTTCTCAAACTCACAGAGATCATTCACCAAGATAAACTACATTCTGGATGATAAAACACATCTTAACACATTTAAGATAGTAGAAATCAAATAAAGAATGATCTCAGACAATAGTGCACAGAAAGACAGCTGAAAAATCCCATAACTAGACATTAAACAACACACTTCTAAATAACAAGCGGATGAAAGAAGTCACCAAAGAAATGTTAAAAATATTTCAAACTAAATATCAAAATTTGTGGGATACAGCAAAAACAATGTTTCCAGGGAAATTTATGGCATTGAATAATTATACTAAAAAAGAAGAAAGATCTAAAATCAATAATCTATTTCCACCTAAGGCAATTAGAGTAGGAAGAGCAGTTTAAGTGAAAGCAAGCAGAGGAGAAGAAAATGAGAAGAAATTAATGAATTCGAAAACCAGAAATCAAAGAAACCAAGAGCTGCTTCTTTGAAAAGATCAGCAAAAATGATAAACCTTAGTTAACCTAACCATGAAAAAAAAAGGAAAGGAGACACAAATAAGCATATAAAAATGTACTCAACATCACATGCGATCAGTGAGTTTTAAATTGAAACAGTAATGGGATACCAACTCTAATTCCAAAATAGTAACAACACCAAATGCTGGGAAGGATGCAGAACAACAGGAACTCTCATTCATTGTTGGTGAGAATGCAAAGTGGTATATAGCACTTGGGAAGATGGTTTGTCAGTTTGATATAAAGCTAAACATATGCATACTATATGATCAAACAATTGCATTTGGAAGTATTTACCCAAATAAATTGAACATTTATGTGCACACAAAACCCTACACATAAATATTTGTAGCAGCTTTATTTATAATTGTCCCAAACCAGAAACAACCAAGATGTCCTTCAATAGGTGAATGGATAAATCTATACTGTGTTACATCCATACAATAGAATACAGTTTAGTGATAAAAATAAATGAACTATCAAGCTACAAAGCAACACAGGAATCTTAAATGCATATTACTAAGTGACAGAAGCCAATCTGGAAAACCTATATCTCTGTGATCCCAATTACATGACAGTCTGGAAGTGTGGCTGAATGGATTAAAAAAAAGAGAGAGAGAGAGGACTCAAATAAATCAGAAATGAAAGAAAAGATGTTAAAATCGATACCACAGAAATACAAAGGACAGTAAAAGACTACTAACGGGGTGCCTGGGTGGCTCAGTCAGTTAAGAATCTGATGTCGGCTCTGGTCATGATCTCACTGTTCATGGATTTGAGCCCCACTCCAGGCTCTCTGCTGTTAGTACAGAGCCTTTTTGGATCCTTTGTCCCCCTCTCTATCTGCCCCTCCCCCAATCACATGAGTGCTCTCTCTCTCTCTCTCAAAAATAAACATTAAAAAAAAAAGACCACGATGAACAATTGTATGCCAAAAAATTGGGCAGCCTAGAATAAATGGATAAATTCCTAGAAATATGCAACCTATGAGGTTGAATTATGAAGAAATAGAACATCTGAACAGACTGATTACTAGTAAGGAGATTGAATCAGTAATCAAAAACCTCTTAACAAACAAAAATCTAGGATGACATTGCTTCACTGGTGAATTCTATCATATACTCAAAGAAGAATTAATGCCAATAATTTTCAAAATAGAAGAAAAAAATAGAAGAGGAGAGAACTTTTTCAAACTCATTTTATGAAGATAGCAATACCCTGATGCAAAACCAGACAAGGATGCCACAAAAAATATATATATACCTGCCAATATATATGCCAATATCCCTGATGAATCTAGATGCGAAATTTCTCAGCAAAATAACAGTAAACAAATTCAACAATAAATTTAAAGAGTCATACACAATGATCAAGCGGGATTTATTCGAAGGATGCGATGTTGGCTCAACATGTGCAAATCAATCAATGTGATACATACCACATTAACAAAATGAAGGATAAAATCATATGATCATCTCAATAGATGCAGAAAAAGAATTTGACAAAATTCAACTTCCGTTTATGATAAAAACTCTCAACAAAGTGGGTTTAGTGGGAATATCAGTCAACATAATAAAGGACATATATGACAAGTCCACAGCTAACATTGTACTGACTGGTGAAAGGGTGAAAGTTTTTCCTCTAAGATGAAGAATAAGACAAGGATGCCCACTTTCTCCACTTCTACCCTGCAGAGTATTGAATAGGAGCTAGTGGATAAGTGCCCCAGCTTCCTGTCCTTTGGCTAGAAAATTCTGGGAAGTATTTTGCAAATGTATCACAATCCCAGTAAAATTGAGATCCCAATGCTCCCAATAGTGACATTGACAAAACACTCTTATACTGACTTTTTCTCTTTCCTGTTTCACTGTCTCTACTCCCTCATTCCTGATTCTTAAGATCACCTCCTAAATAAACTACTTGAACTCCGGTTCTTACTTCTGGCTCTGCTTTCAGGGACAATTAAACTAAATACCATTTGTTTCACTAAGATATCTTCAAGACACATGGCAATAGTTATGTTTCGTGGAATCATTATCCATAACAACCATATCACAGAAAATTCTTTAGGGACTTAGAAGCATGAATTAGGTCCACGTTCTAATACATTCAAGAAGAATATTTTTCAGGGTTTGTTCAATAAACGCTTCATGCAAAGCAGTACTTAAAAAACACTCATGTCCTGACCAGTTTTCTCCTTCTGTTGTGGGATTTATAAAGGCAAGAGGCATGAAAGAAAATCAGCAAAGCACTTTATGACAACCATATCGGTAAGCCAGAAACTCAAAGAAAGGTAATTATTAGAATCATCAGAAAGTGTTCTCAGTCCTGATGAAAGCTTTTCCTTGGGGAAGTTTTTGGTGGTAGTTATTCACACAAATTATTTCTCAGGAGCTCACAGCAGATTGACTGAACTAATTTTCAATTAAACTGCAGTGCTACTAAAGTGGTGGAAAAGTGAAAGACATTTTTTAAAGAGAGCAGTTTCCTATCTAATAAATAACTGCCTGCCATAGTATGAAATTTAATAGTAGTTGTGGCATTGTACATCAAAAAGTAAATTGTAGTATACAAAGTTAACAAATTCTCAATGTGGATGCTGCCAGCTTACTCTTTTCTAGAAGCATCAAGCAGTGGCAGATCATGAAAAACCACTACCTCAGCTGTTGATTCTGTATTATATTATGACCCACCTAAAGTAAGGCTATGCACCTTAGCAAGAATTATGAGTGAGGTCTTTGTTTTTTTCAAACTCGTGTGTACTAGCATGTTAGTGGTGGGAATTAATGTGAAATTTAATAACAAAATCATAGCCAAGGCATCTGTGAATATAACTGATGGACCTAGTATGTATTTTCATAGCTTATTTTGTTTGTATTCCTTTAGTGGAACCTAGTATATCATAATAATAATGTATTAATATTATTTAAAATCTATAATTTCCTCGAAGGCAGACTGTGCTGTAATATTTTTTTTCTCTTAATGTTTGAATGAATGAATGAAACAACAGAATATGTTTCATCACATTTTTTATCATGCATGATAAACATCTGTTTTTGCTTGCCTGCTATCCCTTCCTTCTTCTGGTAATGCCACTTTGATTATCCTTTAGAAAATATCCTTTCTTTATTCCCAATTCACTTATTTTTGGGCATGGAGTGAAGTAGAAACATGACTTTAACTCCAACTCCAAGACTGGGAAAAACTGTATTTTCCCTTCTTTGGGAACAGTGATTCAAGGATAGGTATGTAAACAAAGTTGGTTTAATTAGAGTGAATCTTGGGACTTTTGCTGGATTCACTGGAAAAGTGGCACCTAGTCCAAAAATTAGTACTTATCTGCTCTGTTGTAGACTTCTCATCTACGAGAGCCAGTAAGTTCCCAGTTACTTGACCAGTCTGAGTTGAGTTTGTATCTTTGACTCCTGTTCCACTTTCTCCAAGATTTGGTAAATCTTCCAGATAAGATTCCAGTGGTGTCCTGTGATGCTGGAATAGTCAATGGGGATTAATTAGCCTTCGCCATATTTTCCCCAGAAGTTTGGTGTTTGTCAAATGGACTGATAAACAACTAAATAAATAAGGGGAGAGAGGAAAGACAGAGGGAGAGGGAGAGAGAGAGGGAGAGGGAGAGAGAGAGGGAGAGGGAGAGAGAGAGGGAGAGGGAGAGAGAGAGGGAGAGGGAGAGAGAGAGACAGAGAGAGAGAGAGAGGAGAACCTGCCCAAAATCCTGAAACCTAAACCATAAAAAACTGATCATGTAACCATATGTTCCTACATCTATCATTTCACATGGAGCTCTTAGAGGTTAGGTCATCTTCTTATGCTTAACATGGCACTGAAATACTAAGTCAGTTTCTTGAATTACTCGAGAGGTTTACATTACACGTGGCTCAGCATTCTTTAGGTCAACAAGCCAAGTTATGTATTCTCCTGTCTAGAAAATGGAAGGCTGACACTTTCCAGAACTTATCTCAACTCCATCTTAGATAAGAGCTTGGAGAAAATAGTAATTTTTGATGCTGAATTTCCTCATCCATAAAAGGAGAAGATTTATTTGTTATGGGTATAGCAAGGAACACAAGGCTGAATAAGACAGTCCTTTTAGTGTGAAAACACCAGTGGTGATTTCATTTTCATTACTTTATTAAGGAGTGTGAACAAAGAAAAAAATACTGAAGACCTTAATGAAAAAGCTTCAGGGCTTTGCCTCAAAATTGACTGGATATTCTAGGATACAATGACAACTAATGGTATTATGTTTCACTGTTTCTAGAGTGACTGAGAATATAATAAAGTACTGACAGAGGGAATACAGGTCAGTTTTATTGTGGCAAAGGATTTTGGGTCATTAAAGTCAATCAATCTTGTCTAGAGAAGTAATCGATAGAAGAGGCACAAGAAAAAGTTGGGAGATCTCTATTTTGGTCAGTAGTAGATTTAGAAAACATGTAATTTTAGGATTTAGAGCTATAAACAGGTGGCTTTTTTGGAATGTTCTCAAAACAGGGTTTGAATCTCACCCTTCTTCCAGTAACAGCCTCACTATGGAAATTGGGAAAGACATAAAACCTTGGTTTCTGTAAAGTGAAAATAAAAATAAATTTTCATCATATAGTTGTTAAAATAAATGAAATTATGATCATCATTACAGTTAACAATAACTATTATTTAGTACCTAATCGGCACACACAATATGCTAAGTGCCAGCCATATAATCTCATTTAGTTCTCAAGACACCCCAATGAAGCAGAGCTACTATTATTTACATTTTATAGATAGGGAAAATGGGGAGGAGGAGGGAGCTGCACAGAGAGTTCATGCATCTTGTTTAAGTTCCACATCTAGTAAGTGACAAAACAGGCTTTTCACTGAGACAATTTACTCCAGGATTTTACAAGGATTTTACAAGTGTCTCTATATTGCTTTTCTCCCAGAGCAGACAGTAACAACTTAATACATCAGAGTTGAAGCTGAATCATTCACATAAACTAAGAAAGATGACTGAAGATCACCCAAATAGGTATATAAGTAGACACGTAACTTGTCTCTGGCTCCATTTTCATAAATGTAGTGTTGATTCAAGGTCTTCATGCTTTGCTCTAGATCCAATGCCAAATCTGTTTTTTTTCCCTTTATCTGTGTTGGCTTTTCTATTGACTCTCCGAAATGATAACTCCCTCATTTCTTTAGTTTTAGGCAGAATGGGGCAGAAATTTACACAGTAACATTTACTTAACAGTCTCCAAATTTATTAAATTATGATGACTAAAAAAGTTACCATTTTAAATCACCAGTTTACCGAAATTCTCTCTGCATCCAGCAAAAAGCCTGGACATTGGAGTATCCAAAATCTATAAAGAACTTATCAAACTCCACACCCAAAAAACCCCAAATAATCCAGTGAAGAAATGGGCAAAAGACATGAATAGACACTTTTCCAAAGAAGACATCCAGATGGCAAACAGACACATGAAAAAATTCTCAACATCACTCATCATTGGGGTAATACAAATCAAAACTACAGTGAGATACCACTTCACACCAGTCAAAATGGCTAAAATTAACAACTCAGGCAACAACAGATATTGGCAAGGATGCAGAGGAAGAGGAACCCTTTTGCACTGCTGGTGGGAATTCAAACTGGTGCAGCCACTCTGGAAAACAGGAGGGAGGTTCCTCAAAAAATTAAAAATGGATTTACCCTATGACCCAGTAATTGCACTACTAGGTATCTATCCAAAGGATACAGGAGGCACATGCACCCCAATGTTTATAGCAGCACTATCAACAATAGCCAAAGTATGGAAAGAGCCCAAGTGTCCATCAACTGATGAATGGATAAAGAAGACATGGTATATGTATACAGTGGAATGTTATTCAGCCATCAAAAAGAATGAAATCTTGCCATTTGCAATGTGGATGGAACTAGAATGTACTATGCTAAGTGAAATAAGTCAGCTATAGAGAGACAAATATCAAATGATTTCACTCATATGGGAAATTTAAGATACAAAACAGATGAACATAAGGGAAGGGAAGCAAAAATAATATAAAAATAGAGAGGGAGACAAACCATAAGAGACTCTTAAATATAAAGAACAAGCTGAGGGTTACTGGAGGGGTATTAGGTGGGGGAATGGGCTAAATGGACAAGGGGCATTAAGGAGGACACTTGTTGGGATAATCACTGGGTATTAGAAGTAAGTGATGAATTACTAAATTCTATTCCTGAAGTCATTATTACACCATATGTTAATTTGTATTAAAAAAAAAAAAGCCTGGACATTGGATATTGACTCCATGCTTGCATAGACTATGACTCACCCAATGCCTTTTCCTGTTAAATGGATATTAAAAAAGATGGCCTACATCTGCAGTTTCAGAACCTCTTGAGATCCTAAAGTCATTAAAGTACTAAAGATAAGATTAACAAGGGAGAGATGTCTTACCAGAGAGTAAACATATTACAAAGGAATAATACTTGCATCACAAGGCATAGAGTAGACACAGATCAATGGAACAGAATACAAAGCCCAGAAATAGACACAAATAAATTAAACAGTTTAGTAGACTGTAAAGGTGCTCAAATCCATAGATTAATTATTCAGAAATTTCTTTCTAGCTATGACATAAAACTCAAAATCCATAAATTAAAAGCTTGATAAATTCACTTTCGTATACTTTTTAAATTGGAAAGATGACCATAAACAAAGACAAAAGGCAAGTGATACAATAGGAAGATATTTGCAGCTTAGCTTGCAAAAAGAGGGCTAGTTTTCCTGAAATAATGAAGCATTTCTACAAATGAATAAGAAAAAACTATTAAACCAATTGAAAAAATAATAGACAAAGAATATGGATCAGTGGTTCACAGAAAAGGAGATAAAAATAGTACTTAATCATACAAAAATGCTTATCTTCATTTATAATATAAGAATTTCTTTTATTACACTGATTATGACAGTTTCTTCACCTGTCAAAGATCAAAAGCTTAACACACTGTGATGGTGAGAATGTGAGGAAACTGATACTCTTATACATTGATGATAGGAATATAAATTTTCCTATGGAGGATGATTTGGCAATACCCATCAGAATTTCTAAAACTATAACCTTTAATCCAGTAACTCCACTTCTAGGAATTTATCCTATGTGTGGGGGAATTGACATTTATTTATGTACTGATATGAAGTGATCTCCAGTATATATTAAGTGAAAAAAGCAAGAGGCAAAACAGGATATATGGATATACTATCATGCATAAAATATATTTGGAAAAATACATGAGAGCTGAATCTAGGGAAAAGAACTGAACGGCTGAAGCACACAGATGGGAGGGAGGTTTTTCACTATTTACCATTTTTATATTTTGTATTTTTAACCATGGGAAAATGTTACCTTTTCACTAAATGACTAAATAAAATTTATTAAATAAATATATTATTTAATACATTAACATAAAATTTCTGAAATAACTACTAATACATCATATAGATAGAAACATTTTAAAATAAATTTTATAGCTATCTACAAGTAATGAAGCATGTTAGGGCAAGTACTGAAATAAAAATTATAGGACAGGTATATTTTTTAGCAGGGTTATTTTGTAAGTACAGGGCCTAAGATTCCCCTCTTTAATTCCTATTTACAAAGCTAGAAAGAGAAAGCATACAAAGGAGAAATTTTTAGGAGCCTTTGAAAGCAAAGCTAAGTATCAACCATCTACCAGGCATTTGGAGAAATGTTTATAAGGTAAAACACTGATAAGATGAGGGGAAAGGGATGGGAGACCCATGGTGTCATTCCAGGTAACTAAGTAGAAACAAGCCCACTTACATGACACATTTATAATGAGAGGCAAAGGTTTTGTGACCTGCATTAAGATACAAAGACAGTCTGAGGAACTCTAGAGTATCCCTTTGGCTTCCCCTCATGTTTACAGATTGGCTGCAGTAAGAGTATACTGACTACTTGGAAAGGGCCCAACCTGAATCCAGACACAATCTATCACCTAGCAGAGATCCAGTTTGGTAGAGGGTTTTCCTTAGAGATCCTATCCATGATGTTTTATAGATCTGAAGCTACCACTAAAGACCATGGCTTTGTTTTCTTCTTTTTTTCCCAGATAGTTTGACCTCAAAATGCTCTGATGTCAATATTTATATATTTTTAAATTTTATGCCATTTATTTGAAACTAAAGTCCTCTCTGTAATTTCTGAAAGGTTTAACTCTTATTTAAGACTATATGAGCACAGCGGACAGACACAAAACTTCCTATTTATGGAATAGTAAGCAAGGAAAATCACAGGACTTTTGAAAAAAAAAATTCTGCAGCTCCATGTATTACTGAGCATTTGGAGCAGTTGGCTCCCTCTGCAATAATGGATTTACTAAAAGGAGCATGTGTGGTCATTTGTCCATCTGCTGTCAGCTTCATTTCTGCACCATCATGTTTTGCTGTATATTGGAGGAAGATCGAAGTCTGAAAACTACATTTCAAAGACTCCCTTGCCAGTGTAGTTCTTCTGGTCAGGTTCTATCAATGGGAAGACTGCAGGAGACTAGACTGACAGGGAAGAGGAAAAGAAGAAGCCATTTTTCCTCCTATTTTAGGATTTTAGTAGCTCCTCTGGCAGTGACAGCTGTACAGAGTGAATGCAGGCTCATGGGTTCTTCTCAGACAATTCAGTCCAGCAGCAGAGGCAGAAGGGAGTGCTTTATCATCCCCATCAGCATAGTGCTAAGGTATTCTGGTTCCAACAGCAACAGTGACAGAAGTCTTCTCAGTTACTGCAGCATTAGTGCAAAGGTGAGTTCCACGCTTCGTGTAGTGGTGGTAATAGCAGTGGCTCCAATGTCAGTTGCAGGTGCTCCAGTGGCCTTAGTGATAAAATTATTGTGGACACTGCATACCACCACTTTCTTTTTGTCCTTCAGCCTACATGGGTGGTAGTTTCTTGCTGTTACTGATATCTTTATCTCTGTATTTCTTTAGACCTCCCACCCCTTTTGTAACCAATGTTCTAGATTACATTTCCACCAATTGAAAAAGCTAGCATGGCTTCTTTCCCTTCCTGACTTATACAAAGAAGAAGAATTTTCAGTAGATTCATGATTTATGGTCTCAAGAAGATTTAAGATTTAAGAGAATGTTCCTTTTTGAAATCAGACTGAGATGTCATAGAAAAGGAACCATGTAAGATAAAGAAGTGCTAAATGAAAATGAAAAATAATATTGTGATATTTTAAACCATCATAAAGACCCAGTAGAAAAGCAAGATGGGGCACCAACTCATTATTTTCAAAATTGATAAATAAAGGTAGAGGATCAATCATTTATTCTTTTTTTGGGGGGATGAACACTATTTTAGGGCACTAAATAGCTGGTGAAGGAAAATTCTTCTTTAAGAAAAGAATCACAGCTAATAAATTCAGGATAAATGACAGAATTAGAAAATAACTATTTTGCAATACCTAATGAACTAATGAATGTAGGTTACAATCAACAGTGTCTGCTAAAACCATTAGGTGAATGATTAATGGAAAATTATAATGAATGGATCTGAACTGACACCACCTGAGCCCTGTAATTAATCTTAATGTCACCAAATGTAAACCAAACACATATTATGTGTCACATGATGTAAAGCAATAGAAATTACACAGTACTACCTATAAAATATCCCTGAAAAAAGGACTTGATTTAACTAAGCCTGTAGATATAAGTACTAGTTTTAAGAAATTTAAAAAAAAGGGAAACAGAATCCTGTATGCTAATTTACACTGCAAAAATACATAAGCCAAATCCAGAATGTAAGAAATTCTAGTTTTCCCCCAAAATAAATGATATTAAAAAGCGGGGGGTGAGTACAAGGATGCCCATTAAAAGAGACTTAATAGAAAAATCTACCAGTTGCAAAATGGTCCTATATCAAGTGTTAAAAAGACGATTTTTGAGACAGTTGGGGAAAATTAAACATAAACAAGGAATTAGATATTAAAGAACTATCGTTAATTGTGTTGGGTGTCATAATATTATTTTGTGTGTGTGTGTGTATGTTCTTTAAGAATAATCTTTCTATTAAGGTATCAAGTTTTTATGGGAGAAATGATACAATTCTGTGGATTTGCTTTAAAATGCTCTAGCACTTTCCATAAAAGAACAAAAAGGAAAAAGAAAAAAAAATGAAACAAAGAGAGTGGGCTGGTTATAACTGGCTAAGTGATGGGTACATGGGGACTCATTACACTATTTTTGCATGAAATTATTTTAGTAAATAGTTTAAAATAATTTTCTTTATAAAATACTTTTAAAACAAAGAGGTCTATGTTCATTTGTTCTTAATTTTCAGTTAACAGCTAATTTCCATATTTTATAAAATATTTATGAGCATAACAAATTTGGGGACTTCTTATTCCAATTGGCTTGAGTTCAAGTTTAAGCTGAGAAACCCTGCTCCAAATACACTTCATGATAAATCATTCATACAGAGAACATTTAAAAGACATAATTGCTCTAAAGTAAGATAAACACCTAGATGGACCAGAAGGGAACATAACATAAGATTGAAGCTGTAGGTCTTTTGGGGTTTGGATTGTTTATAGGAATATAAAGACAAATATTTGTTTACCAACCTGTTACTTTTATAAGATGATGTGTTTCTCGAAGACGGCACTGTATTTCTTCATCTTAATATGCCTAGAAAAGTGCCTGGAATGTATTAGGCAATAATTGAGTAAATCACGAACAAGCAAAAACCTTTAGGAAAAGAAAGCAAAAAACTTCTGGAAAAGACGAGAAATATGCTTGATCAGAAGAAAAATGTGAGTTTGAATTTGCCCAGGCACTAACTGGACATGTATTATTACTCTTCTATTATAGAAGACCAGTGAAAAAGAAGTTCTTTATGGGGTTAAGAGTTCCTACATGATTTTTTTCTTTCCATCAGAAGAAGATAGATGGAAAGATTGTGGCCATGATTGACTTCTCTGAAGCAAAGTACTGCCAGGTCATGTATCCCTTCCCAAAAGAAGTACTGTACATCTGCAACGAGAATGGGGAAGGGGTAGATCTCTACTAAAGCCTCTTTGTTTAGAAATCCTGCTTGCTTACTGTTGTGATACACATATATACACATGTTGATGTACAAATAAATCAGACAAACTCATCCTGTATATCACAAACAAAATAAAAAGAATTTGTTATTGAATAGCATGTGGACACATGATTTCTGCCCCATTTAAAGGTATAAAAGAGGTCAACCACTCCTTCCCACTCCTCAGCCACTTTTCCTGTAACTGTCCTATAGTTTTTCTTATAGGGACTTGCCTGGACATTGCTGGCAAATTTCTGTGCTCACCCCTTTTACCACACAAGTTATATCACCTCCAGGGGTCAGGACTGTTTGGACTATCAAAGAAGGCTTTGGAGGTCTGCAATAATTATAGAAAATAGCTAGAGATTGCTTGCATTATATGTGATATAAAGAGAATGAAATTCTTTTTATTTAATTTTCAATACAAAGGGTCAAATTATGGTCTAGCCAGAGAGGACAGATAGCCTAGTAATGAAAGGTCCTACAAAACCACCTCAAAATGAAATGCTACAATTCTGCATTCTACAAAATGAAATGCTACAATGCCTAAATATTACAAATCTGAGTAAAATTCAGACTTCACACATCATATAAGTGGTCAATTGCTGGGTAATGTGCAGGAAAGGTCATTACTCCTAAGAGGAAACCTTTCAACTTATGTTGAGAGAAGAATCATGACTTTTTCTATTTATTGCTAGATGCTAATTAATGAAAAATACTAACATTCACATTTATAATGTTTAACTTTTTTATTTTTTATTTTTTAAACTTTTTATTTATTTTTGAGACAGAGAGAGACAGAGCATGAGCAGGGCAGGGGCAGAGAGAGAGGGAGACACAGAATCCGAAGCAGGCTCCAGGCTCTGAGCTGTCAGCATAGAGCCCTATGCGGGGCTCTAATTGAGATCATGACCTGAGCCAAAGTCGGATGCTTAACCGACAGAGCCACTTAGGCGCCCCAAATTTATGGTGTTTTATAAAATGGAAAAATCCTTGGATAGAAAGCTAAATTCTTGTGCCAATTCTGACCAGCCAGCAATGTAATCTTGGGAAAGTCACCTGACTCCTTGAGCTTTAGATTTCTTTATAAAATGAGGGGGCTTGAGTCAAGGCTCAATTAGGTGGTCTCTAAAGTTCCTATAAGCTCTGTCATGTGAATTTATGCTCTGTAACATATGTGTGTACATTATATAAAGCACAGAGACATGCAGAGAAGTCAATGAGTAATAATACTGAGAATTTTTGGCACCATTATTGTAAAAGATGATACAGCAAGAAGGAGAGACAAAGAGAAAAGTAAATAGCATTTTTGCTTTTTATTTTCACTGAAGTTCATAAAATGGTCCAATTTAAAAGCTGTGGAAGATAGAAACTGAATTAAAATTGTAGGTACTAAGTGCATAAGGAAACACTTAAGTCTTCTAAATATAAAATACAAAGTAGCTAGTTTTAAATGAAAGTCATTTCATGAGCATGAACTTTTCAGAACAAAAATAACCACTCTACAACCTATATCTTTTTTTTTTTTTTTTGCAATCAACTGCCACTCTTTCTTTATAGAGGATATATGATGGCTGCCAAAATTAATTATAATGGTGTGTGTGTGTGTGTGTGTGTGTGTGTGTGTGTGTGTATTCTTAATCTCCCTGCTACATTTCAGCAGTCAGGAACACAAACCCCACAAATCTGGATGCTATTGTCAATAAGTGGTAGTTAGGAATTGCTATCAGAATTCCTAGAGTCTGTAGATATTATCATGAGATATGAATAAATGATACCCATTTATAACCTGCCAGCTCCTTTTGGCACTTCGTAATTTTATCTTCAAAGTCTAGTGACATGGTTAACAATTTTCTATCCATGCAAAGTTGTGCACTGAAGTGGGAGCAGCAGTGGCAACAAGTGAGAGATAGTGACTGACATGGCATGCAATTACTTTAGGTATCAAGACTTTGGCATGTTGTTTATGGGAAGTTCTATCTCATTAGAAAAGCATTAAGGGATGTGTTGGTGGGATTGCACCAATGTAACTGATGACCTAAAGGCAACAGGACATTTTAAAATTGCTATTTGAAAATTTGTTTTATGATAGATGGAGAGTCATAGAAAATTAACATATTGTACCATAACTTTAAAAAATTTAGGAATAATAATAGGCAGTACCGTGTGGTGTTGAGGATGCTGGGCTGAATCAGATGAACTTTTATGCTTATTGTGCTTTCCTACTACTGGCTGAATGAGCTTGTGCAAACCATGTTACCTCTCCTAGCTTTGTTTTTCTCATCTGTAAGTTGATTGGCTCTACCTACCTCATGGGGCTGCATATGTAAGATATTAGATATGAATGCACTTTTGCCTATGGTGAAGAAGTTAACTAATATAAAGGATTCTTCTTCATTACTATAAAAATGTTATTGCTAGACCTATTACTACAACCATAGAAGGGTTTAGAAAAGTCAAATTCCCTTTTTCTAGTATCTGTTCATGAAATATGGACTCCTCTAGCTTTGATACCAGTCACAATTCCCCTGGATTCTATATACAATCTGAAATTGTTAATTTCATGTGTCACCTTGACTGAGTCACAGATGCCCAGATATTTGGTTAAACATTATTTCTGCATATATCTGTGAGGGTGTTTCTGGAAGAGATTAGCATTTGAATCTGCAGACTGAGTAAAGTAAATTGCCCTCCCCAATGTGGATAGGCATCATCTATCTCACTGAGGACTAAACAGAACGAACAGAACAAACTGTTGGAAGGGGAAAATTCCCTCTCTGCCTGACTGATTGAGTTGGGAGCAACATCAGTTTCTTCCCACCTTTAGATCACTGGTGCTCCTGGTTCACAGGACTTCATACTCTGACTGGAATTTATACAATTGGCTTTCCAGTTCTCAGGCCTTCAGATCTGGACTAGAACTTGCACCAATGATTCTTCTTGTTTTTGGAATTTCAGACTCAGAGTGCAACCATACCACCAGCTTTCCTGGGTCCGTAGGTTCCAGATGTCAGATAATGGGACTTCTCAGCTTCTATGACTTTTTTTTTCTGAATAACCCTGACTACTATGCAATTCCTCCATGTTTTTCAAATATTTATGAGGGAATGGCTTACCTGTACTGTAGCTCTTGTTAAAAGTATTTGATTAAAAAAATGTATTTAGGGGCGCCTGGGTGGCGCAGTCGGTTGGGCGTCCGACTTCAGCCAGGTCACGATCTCGCGGTCCGTGAGTTCGAGCCCCGCGTCAGGCTCTGGGCGGATGGCTCAGAGCCTGGAGCCTGTTTCCGATTCTGTGTCTCCCTCTCTCTCTGCCCCTCCCCCGTTCATGCTCTGTCTCTCTCTGTCCCAAAAATAAATAAACACGTTGAGAAAAAAAAAAATGTATTTGGCTAATTTAGGGATCTGCTTTATCTAACTCCTCATAATAACTTTCATCTCAAAGACTAAAGAAATGTGTGTTCTGGTTGTTTGGTCTAATGTGCATCTGAAATTTTATGTATTTGAAACTGACATCAAATCCTCATCTCCCAGACATGTTCTGCCTGTCCCATCAGAATCATACTTGTCCAGGGTACCTGGGTGGCTCAGTGTGTTAAGCGTCTGACTGGCTCAGGTCATGATCTCAGGGTTTGTGAGTTTGAGCCACACATCAGGCTCTGTGCTGACAGCTCAGAGCCTGGAGCCTCCTTCACATTCTGTGTCTCCCTCTCTCTCTGCCCCTCCCCTGCTCATACTCTGTCTCTGTCTCTCAAAAATAAGTAAACATTGAAACAAAACTTTTTTTTAAAGAATCACATTTTTCCTCATTGAAATCATTTCTAGAGACTGCTTCCTCACCGCTTCCATTCACTCTATGAACAATGCTACAACCAAACTAAGAAATATGAGAGCTGCTATTTATTGGCCTTTTACCTATGAGAAATTTACATCTTTTATCTCATTTAATCCTCACAGCCATCCAACAATATCATTTCCTCATTTTACAGATGAGGAAACTCTGGCTCATAATGGGTGATTGACTTACTCAAAGAAACATAGTAAACAGTAGAACAAAGCCACCCAACAGAAAAGTCTGT
Organism: Lynx canadensis; assembly: GCF_007474595.2. Classification (NCBI taxonomy): domain Eukaryota; kingdom Metazoa; phylum Chordata; class Mammalia; order Carnivora; family Felidae; genus Lynx; species Lynx canadensis. Next base: position 72,201,706 of record NC_044311.2, read on the forward strand.
GTGGGATCAGCTACCAGGCATATCTTTTGCTCCCATATCCCCTTTCTTTCTTTCCTCAGTTGCATATTTTTTGTCCATCTAAGTTACTTAGACACAAAACAACTCATTATAGCCTGGGTGTAATATATTTTCTTCTGATATTTTATGTAAGAGTTTCAAAACATCCCAGACATGCATGATGACCATGTTTTTGCCTGTCAGCAATCTTTTTTTCTTTTGAAAGGATTCTATCAAATATGATAAGGTTGATATGTTCTGTAAATCCCTACTGACTCTTTTAATGCAATCATAACTTCCTGGGGCTGGTTCCTAGGGACAAAGCTTTATAGTGCATAACTTTTCAGTGAAAGATTTACTATGTGATGGAATTAATAGGTGCAGTGCATTTCACAGCTTTTCCACCTCAAATGGCATTTCTTAGTCAGCACAGTAGGTTTCCCATATGTATTGCCACAAATAGTAATTCTTCCTCAGAGTTCAGGAAGATTTTTGGAAACAAGTATTTCCAAATTAACTCTTATTCACAGTTTCCACTCAGCATAAACCAGCCTAACTTGATGAGTGTCTTTGACATGTTGAGGAATAATTAAATTTAATTTTCACGTACAAAATAGAAATACAAAAACATTTTTGCAGCCCTGCAGTGGCTGACACTATACTATTGCTTTTGTGTCCTCAAAAGGGAAGGGAAATGGAATTCTAAGAGAATAGTGCATTCCACAAAGTTCGAGGAGAAAAAATTCTAGAATAATACAATCTGTGCTGATATGGCAGCTTTTATATTAGCTCTTAGCAATGAAAGTGGGAATGTACTTGATGGAATTTTTTTCTTTTGAAAAGGTAGAAATATAATTTGACCTATTTATTATCAAAATGTTCTTCAAAAATTCACTAATTTTTAAAGGATAGACCTGAGAGGGAAGCCATAGAATCATATATTCCAAATTGTCAGCAAGCTACTGGGATGGAATGGGCAATTTCCGATTATTGGATTCTTTAATATAATTAATAACACTAAAACAATAGCTCCATGTATTTAGAATCCTTTACAAATCAAGGCCCATGCTAAACTGCTTCTAAACTTCCCAATAATGCTTGGAGACATCTTGTTGTTATATATACATTTGAGGAATTCGAGCCTCAGAGTGGTGAAGCAATTTTCCTGATGTTACACAGATAGTACATGATTAAGCTGGGATTTGGCTCTGGAGTATGGATATCTCCAAAACTTATGATCTTTCTAATACAATATATCATAATTAAAAGCACAGTTTCAAAAAGCAGACTTGGACTTCCAAACTCTGGCACTGCCACTTATTGGCTGTGTAAACTCAACTTACTTAACATATTTGAGGCTCAGAAACCTCATGTATAAATAATAATAATAACAACATTAATAATAAAACATTTAGTTGGGCTAAATGTGGGGATTAAATGAGATAATATACAGAGAATGCTTTTTACTCTCTGCCTGGCCCATACATAGCACTTGATGAGTGTTAGCTATTTTTTTTGTGCTCTCATACCAGGTAGGCCCTCTTTATAGATGTTAAGGCATAGATAGAGAGTTGGGGAATCAATAGGGCTATTTCCTTTACACATAGTTGAATTAGTTTGGGGTCAATAAAAAGATATATTGATAACCTAAAAGAAAGTAAAATGTGCTTTGGCCCACAAACTAAAACTGTATTGCCAATGTTATTCAATTTGAACATAAGCAATAATTATGGAAGGGTATTATTTATTCATTCATTCATTCATTCATTCATCCAACAGATTTGACTCCTTTTAAAAAAAATATTTATTTATTTTGAGAGAGAGAGAGAGAGAGAGAGAATGAGTGGGGAGGGGCAGAGAGAGAGAAGGAGAGAGAAAATCCCAAGCAGGGTCCACACTGTCAGCACAGAGCCTAATGCAGGGTTCTATCTCGGGAGCTGTGAAATCATGACCTGAGCTTATATCAAGAGTTGGATGCTTAACTGACTGAGCCATCTAAGAGCCCCCAGATTCAACTCTTTCATTTGCTTTTTTTCTCCTCTAGAGTATGAAAGTATGTGTCAAATTCACCTCTGGGTGGCAGACAGCCTGGGAGGCTCAATCTGTTGTGTCCAGACTCTTGGTTTCAGCTCAGGTCATGAGCTCATGATTTGCGAGTTCGAACTGCGTGTCGGGCTCTGCACTGACAGAGTGGAACCTGCTTGGGATCCTCTCTCTTCCTCTCTCTGCCCCTCCCCTGCTCTCTCTCTCTCTCATTCTCTCTCTCTCAAAATAAATAAATAAAATAAAAAAAATCACCTCTGGGCAAGAGTTGGCCCTCTCTGAAAATTCCAATCTGTGTCAGAGCCATGAGGAAAGAGATGAATTTTATAAAACTTGAGGCAGCTTGCCTTCTTTAAACTTATAACTTGTATTCTGCTCTTTTATCTTAAAGATGTTTTTAAAGTGAGGTAGCTTCTGAAAAGAAAGCACAGTGTCCTTATTGTCTAACTAATTTGGTTCTCTTTATTCAGGGTTCTCTTTAGTCTCTATTTTTTTCTGATTGTTTGAGTGGAGACACTAAAGGTAGAAGGAAAATGACTCTGAGGGACATGATGCCAAACGAAAGTCCCTGCTCACATCTGCTTCCCGGAAACAGCTTTGCTCTTATACACAACTGTATAAATTATGCTGATTCGAAAGAAACAAAACACCTTTTGTGCTTGTCTTACTCTGAGTTTTCATCCATGCCAGAACTCTTTCTCTGTAAGAATAATAGCGAAGATTTGCTTTCAAAACTGTGCTCAGAGCTGGAAGTGGAGGTTGGGAAGAAAGAAGAAATTTGATTCTGTGGTGTATTTTTTTTTTAAATCATGTAGTAGGCTGAGATTCCCCCTGGTGAGATAAAAAATAAAATAAGGCCAGATGGTAGGATTGTTTATGGGTTCTGAAGTAAAAGTACTAAGTCATTAAAATTTGGAGGCTTCTCTCATTTATTCCAGCTTCTTCTTCTCATTAAATCCCTGTTTTATGTAGTTGGATGTATAGGGAGAAGATATCTAGGTGCCTGATGTGAATGCTTTCTTCCACTGGGCCTCAGAGCATTTCTTTGCTTCTCTCAGGTCTCCAGCCTGGAATGAATATAAAGGAGTATGCTTTCCTAATAGGAGTCTAGAAAGGTGCATGGCAATCCCTGTACTGGAGATAGAAGAAAGTTATCTACCCTAACTTTTAAGGCACTTAAAATCTGAATAAACTTTGAATCATTTCTTGACACAGGCTTTTCTGAGGGCTCCTTAGAGAAGAATTTATTCTCATTGATGAATATAGGAGGGAGGTTTTCCAGAATAATGAATCATGAATGGACATGTTTTAAGTTGATTTTAAACCTCTTGGCTGGTATTACCTGTAAAATGGGAAAGATGACATGGTTTTGCTGGCAGAGTTTTCAAGAATGAAATCAGTAAGTTCACTCATACTGTTGGACGTGATCCTGCTATTTCATGTAACTCTGGTCATGTAAATATCCTCAGAAGTAAGTAAATTGCTTGCATTAAAATGTTGTAAGCCACAGGTTGCATTTTTTTGAGTAATAATATTTCCTTGTTGAGCCCATATTTATCCTTATGTGGTGGTTAAGTCTACAGGGTTAGGGATCAGACTGATTGGGTTTGAATTTGGGGTTAAATCTTAACTCTACAACTCATTAACCAAGTGAACTTGGATAATTACTCAACACCGTTAAGCTACTGTTTGTTTACTCCACCTGTAAAATGAGGATATTAATAACTTGTATCTCACAATTAACTTAGGAAGCTAAATAGAGTAATGTATATACATATTTTTGCATTTTCTGGGCCACAGCTCCTGGCTCCTATTAAACAGAACTACTCATCTTAACTAAATGATATCTAACCTTTACTGTTCCTGATAAGGAGTCATTGGTAGGAAAATTTACCAAAACAGATCAGTAGCCTGAAAAAAGGACATGGACAACTGAGCATCTCCTTGAGGCACTGAATGACCACATGCTTTTTATATATGGTGAGAAAAGGAGTGTCTGTCTTAGGCTGGTGGGTGTGGTATGGTGTGGTATGGCTGCTGATGGTGGGACTACCATGTTAAGCTCACGAGACTCCAACCTAAGTAAGCAGAGCTTGTTGAAGGTTTGTCAAAAATTTGGATCAGGAAAGACTGTGGGAGATTTTCATTGCTTTGGATTAATCCTTTCCTAGGACTTTCTCATTCTTGACCAGTGCTATGGGGACAACCAGGGAGAAAAGGAGAAAAGAACAGGAAATAGAAGTCCTCAAAAGCCCTAGGGAGAATCTCCTCTTTTGAAGTGAGGAAAGACTATGGATAGACCCTGCAATGCACAGTATTACTGGAGTCTTCATTCAGGCCTTTCTTGATTCTGAACTACATATTGTGAGCTTTCAGAACCTCTGGATTTCAGGGGTGCCTGGGTGGCTCAGTCAGTTAAGCGTCCAACTCCTGATTTCAGCTCAGGTCATGATCTTACAGTTTGTGGGATTGAGTCCCCATGTCGGGCTCTATGTTGACAGCACGGAGCCTGCTTGAGATTCTCTCTCTCCCTCCTTTACTTGTGCTCTCTCTCTCAAAATAAATAAACATTAAAAAAAAAAGAAACTCTGGGGTGCCTGGGTGGGTCAGTCGATTGAGCATCTGACTTCAGCTCAGGTCATGATCTCACAGCTCGTGAGTTGGAGCCCCGCGTTGGCCTCTGTGCTGACAGCTCAGAGCCTGGAACCTGCTTTGGATTCTGTGTCTGCCTCTCTCTCTGCCCCTAACCCACTCGCATTCTGTCTCTGTCTCTCTCAAAAATAAATAAACATGAAAAAAAATTTTTTAAAAAAGAAACTCTGAATTTCAAAACCTCTGAGTCTGTTTCCCTATTTAAAAATTTTTCTTCTAACAATACACAAGTGTTTGCATTCCATATATTCTAAAAATAAAATACATGAATACATTCTTGGGAAAAATATCATGTGTGTGGGGAAAAAGACTCCCTTTATTACCACTCAGAAACAAATTAGATATGGCTTTTTTGGGTAATTTTATCGTAATTTTTAAAATTTTTAAAAAATGTTTTATTTTTTTTGAGAGAGAGAGAGAGAGAGTCAGCATATGAGCAGGGGAGGGGTAGAGAGAAAAGGAGACACAGAATCTGAAGCAAGCTCCAGGCTAAGGACAGTTAACTGACTGAGCCACCCACATGCCCCAATTTTATTGTAATTTTTATTGTAAAATTATAAAAATGAGCTCATACTATAGGTATTTTTCTACATTTTTTTTCTTTTTACTCCCTACATCTATGAGACTTCCGTGATAGTATTTATACATCTAACTTGTCATAGACTCTGGGTCTGGAGCTCTTTCTTATCCACCAAGACAGCAGGCGCAGAATTAAAATGCAAGAGAGGCTAATGTTCAGGAGGAGACAAGAGTAACGGTCCTTGGTCCATTCTTATTAGGATCAGAAGGTCTACAAGTGTGATGGACATGCAGAAAAAGACAATGAAACCTTGAATATAACTTATGTGTGTGAGAGAAAGGGGGTTTCGAAGATATGCAGTGTTAGGGGGTTGGGTCAATACAAAACAAAATCCTGGTGCTAGGAAGATGGCTATTTACAGCAGGCACCAGACACCTTCTGTTTATCTTAACTTGCCTAGGGGATAAGAGAGATAGAACATGCTACCTTAGGGTCAACAAGGCACCTTTCTTTTGCTAATTAGCTCAGCTCTGGGCAACTTCACCCTGCTGGCAGTCTATATCCCTATTTACCTATTTACCTATCCTGGTCCTTCCCTCCTGTGAAAGCAGCTTTCTGTTATTGTACTATGTTGGGGCACTTCCACCTTTATTATCAAATCTTGGATGTTTTCATCCTGTGGCTTCTTATTTCTCTATGCCTTTGTTCTATACTGGGACTGGGGTGCTTTTGCCCTGTTTACCTAATCTTGGATGCTTTCATCCTAAACCTTGTTAACCCATTGGTGCAAATTCAGGTAATTCCCAAGCTTATTCCCCACAATAGTTCATTATTTTTTTTTATATATATATGAAATTTATTGACAAATTGGTTTCCATACAACACCCAGTGCTCATCCCAAAAGGTGCCCTCCTCAATACCCATCACCCACCCTCCCCTCCCTCCCACCCCCCATCAACCCTCAGTTTGTTCTCAGTTTTTAACAGTCCCTTATGCTTTGGCTCTCTCCCACTCTAACCTCTTTTTTTTTTTTTTTTCCCCTCCCCCATGGGTTCCTGTTAAGTTTCTCAGGATCCACATAAGAGTGAAACCATATGGTATCTGTCTTTCTCTGTATGGCTTATTTCACTTAGCATTACACTCTCCAGTTCCATCCACGTTGCTACAAAAGGCCATATTTCATTTTTTCTCATTGCCACGTAGTATTCCATTGTGTATATAAACCACAATTTCTTTATCCATTCATCAGTTGATGGACATTTAGGCTCTTTCCATACTTTGGCTATTGTTGAGAGTGCTGCTATGAACATTGGGGTACAAGTGCCCCTATGCATCAGTACTCCTGTATCCCTTGGATAAATTCCTAGCAGTGCTATTGCTGGGTCATAGGGTAGGTCTATTTTTAATTTTCTGAGGAACCTCCACACTGCTTTCCAGAGCGGCTGCACCAATTTGCATTCCCACCAACAGTGCAAGAGGGTTCCCGTTTCTCCACATCCTCTCCAGCATCTATAGTCTCCTGATTTGTTCATTTTGGCCACTCTGACTGGCGTGAGGTGATACCTGAGTGTGGTTTTGATTTGTATTTCCCTGATAAGGAGCGACGCTGAACATCTTTTCATGTGCCTGTGGCCATCTGGATGTCTTCTTTAGAGAAGTGTCTATTCATGTTTTCTGCCCATTTCTTCACTGGGTTATTTGTTTTTCGGGTGTGGAGTTTGGTGAGCTCTTTATAGATTTTAGATACTAGCCCTTTGTCCGATATGTCATTTGCAAATATCTTTTCCCATTCCGTTGGTTGCCTTTTAGTTTTGTTGGTTGTTTCCTTTGCTGTGCAGAAGCTTTTTATCTTCATAAGGTCCCAGTAATTCACTTTTGCTTTTAATTCCCTTGCCTTTGGGGATGTGTCGAGTAAGAGATTGCTACGGCTGAGGTCAGAGAGGTCTTTTCCTGCTTTCTCCTCTAAGGTTTTGATGGTTTCCTGTCTCACATTGAGGTCCTTTATCCATTTTGAGTTTATTTTTGTAAATGGTGTGAGACAGTGGTCTAGTTTCAACCTTCTGCATGTTGCTGTCCAGTTCTCCCAGCACCATTTGTTCAAGAGGCTGTCTTTTTTCCATTGGATGTTCTTTCCTGCTTTGTCAAAGATGAGTTGGCCATACGTTTGTGGGTCTAGTTCTGGGGTTTCTATTCTATTCCATTGGTCTGTGTGTCTGTTTTTGTGCCAATACCATGCTGTCTTGATGATTACAGCTTTGTAGTAGAGGCTAAAGTCTGGGATTGTGATGCCTCCTGCTTTGGTCTTCTTCTTCAAAATTCCTTTGGCTATTCGGGGCCTTTTGTGGTTCCATATGAATTTTAGGATTGCTTGTTCTAGTTTTGAGAAGAATGCTGGTGCAATTTTGATTGGGATTGCATTGAATGTGTAGATAGCTTTGGGTAGTATTGACATTTTGACAATATTTATTTTTCCAATCCATGAGCAGGGAATGTCTTTCCATTTCTTTAAATCTTCTTCAATTACCTTCCTAAGCTTTCTATAGTTTTCAGCACACAGATCCTTTACATCTTTGGTTAGATTTATTCCTAGGTATTTTATGCTTCTTGGTGCAATTGTGAATGGGATCAGTTTCTTTATTTGTCTTTCTGTTGCTTCATTGTTAGTGTATAAGAATGCAACTGATTTCTGGACATTGATTTTGTATCCTGCAACTTTGCTGAATTCATGTATCAGTTCTAGCAGACTTTTGGTGGAGTCTATCGGATTTTCCATGTATAATATCATGTCATCTGCAAAAAGCGAAAGCTTGACTTCATCTTTGCCAATTTTGATGCCTTTGATTTCCTTTTGTTGTCTGATTGCTGATGCTAGAACTTCCAACACTATGTTAAACAACAGCGGTGAGAGTGGACATCCCTGTCGTGTTCCTGATCTCAGGGAAAAAGCTCTCAGTTTTTCCCCGTTGAGGATATGTTAGCTGTGGGCTTTTCACAAATGGCTTTTATGATCTTTAAGTATGTTCCTTCTATCCCGACTTTCTCAAGGGTTTTTATTAAGAAAGGGTGCTGGATTTTGTCAAAGGCCTTTTCTGCATCGATTGACAGGATCATATGGTTCTTCTGTTTTTTTTTTTTTGTTAATGTGATGTATCACGTTGATTGATTTGTGAATGTTGAACCAGCCCTGCATCCCAGGAATGAATCCCACTTGATCATGGTGAATAATTCTTTTTATATGCCGTTGAATTCGATTTGCTAGTATCTTATTGAGAATTTTTGCATCCATATTCATCAGGTATATTGGCCTGTAGTTCTCTTTTTTTACTGGGTCTCTGTCTGGTTTAGGAATCAAAGTAATACTGGCTTCATAGAATGAGTCTGGAAGTTTTCCTTCCCTTTCTATTTCTTGGAATAGCTTGAGAAGGATAGGTATTATCTCTGCTTTAAACGTCTGGTAGAACTCCCCTGGGAAGCCATCTGGTCCTGGACTCTTATTTGTTGGGAGACTTTTGATAACGGATTCAATTTCTTCGCTGGTTATGGGTCTGTTCAAGCTTTCTATTTCCTCCTGATTGAGTTTTGGAAGAGTGTGGGTGTTCAGGAATTTGTCCATTTCTTCCAGGTTGTCCAATTTGTTGCCATATAATTTTTCATAGTATTCCCTGATAATTGTTTGTATCTCTGAGGGATTGGTTGTAATAATTCCATTTTCATTCATGATTTTATCTATTTGGGTCATCTCCCTTTTCTTTTTGAGAAGCCTGGCTAGAGGTTTGTCAATTTTGTTTATTTTTTCAAAAAACCAACTCTTGGTTTCGTTGATCTGCTCTACAGTTTTTTTAGATTCTATATTGTTTATTTCTGCTCTGATCTTTATTATTTCTCTTCTTCTGCTGGGTTTGGGGTGTCTTTGCTGTTCTGCTTCTATTTCCTTTAGGTGTGCTGTTAGATTTTGTATTTGGGATTTTTCTTGTTTCTTGAGATAGGCCTGGATTGCAATGTATTTTCCTCTCAGGACTGCCTTCGCTGCGTCCCAAAGCGTTTGGGTTGTTGTATTTTCATTTTCGTTTGTTTCCATATATTTTTTAATTTCTTCTCTAATTGCCTGGTTGACCCACTCATTCGTTAGTAGGGTGTTCTTTAACCTCCACGCTTTTGGAGGTTTTCCAGACTTTTTCCTGTGGTTGATTTCAAGCTTCATAGCATTGTGGTCTGAAAGTATGCATGGTATAATTTCAATTCTTGTAAACTTATGGAGGGCTGTTTTGTGACCCAGTATATGATCTATCTTGGAGAATGTTCCATGTGCACTCGAGAAGAAAGTATATTCTGTTGCTTTGGGATGCAGAGTTCTAAATAGATCTGTCAAGTCCATCTGATCCAATGTCTCATTCAGGGCCCTTGTTTCTTTATTGACCGTGTGTCTAGATGATCTATCCATTTCTGTAAGTGGAGTGTTAAAGTCCCCTGCAATTACCACATTCTTATCAATAAGGTTGCTTATGTTTATGAGTAATTGTTTTATATATTTGGGGGCTCCGGTATTCGGCGCATAGACATTTATAATTGTTAGCTCTTCCTGATGGATAGACCCTGTAACTATTATATAATGTCCTTCTTCATCTCTTGTTACAGCCTTTAATTTAAAGTCTAGTTTGTCTGATATAAGTATAGCTACTCCAGCTTTCTTTTGGCTTCCAGTAGCATGATAAATAGTTCTCCATCCCCTCACTCTGAATCTAAAGGTGTCCTCAGGTCTAAAATGAGTCTCTTGTAGACAGCAAATAGATGGGTCTTGTTTTTTTATCCATTCTGATACCCTATGTCTTTTGGTTGGCGCATTTAATCCATTTACATTCAGTGTTATTATAGAAAGATACGGGTTTAGAGTCATTGTGATGTCTGTATGTTTTATGCTTGTAGTGATGTCTCTGGTACTTTGTCTCACAGGGTCCCCCTTAGGATCTCTTGTAGGGCTGGTTTAGTGGTGACAAATTCCTTCAGTTTTTGTTTGTTTGGGAAGACCTTTATCTCTCCTTCTATTCTAAATGACAGACTTGCTGGATAAAGGATTCTCGGCTGCATATTTTTTCTGTCTAGCACACTGAAAATCTCGTGCCAATTCTTTCTGGCCTGCCAAGTTTCAAAAGAGAGATCGGTCACGAGTCTTATAGGTCTCCCTTTATATGTGAGGGCACGTTTACCCCTTGCTGCTTTCAGAATTTTCTCTTTATCCTTGTATTTTGCCAGTTTCACTATGATATGTCGTGCAGAAGATCGATTCAAGTTACGTCTGAAGGGAGTTCTCTGTGCCTCTTGGATTTCAATGCCTTTTTCCTTCCCCAGTTCAGGGAAGATCTCAGCTATTATTTCTTCAAGTACCCCTTCAGCACCTTTCCCTCTCTCTTCCTCCTCTGGGATACCAATTATGCGCATATTATTTCTTTTTAGTGTATCACTTAGTTCTCTAATTTTCCCCTCATACTCCTGGATTTTTTTATCTCTCTTTTTCTCAGCTTCCTCTTTTTCCATAATTTTATCTTCTAGTTCACCTATTCTCTCCTCTGCCTCTTCAATCCGAGCCGTGGTGGTTTCCATTTTGTTTTGCATTTCATTTAAAGTGTTTTTCAGCTCCTCGTGACTGTTCCTTAGTCCCTTGATCTCTGTAGCAAGAGATTCTCTGCTGTCCTGTATACTGTTTTCCAGCCCAGTGATTAATTTTATGATTATTATTCTAAATTCACTTTCTGTTATATTATTTAAATCCTTTTTGATCAGCTCATTAGCTGTTGTTATTTCCTGGAGATTCTTCTGAGGGGAATTCTTCCGCTTGGTCATTTTGGATAGTCCCTGGAGTGGTGAGGACCTGCAGGGCACTTCCCCTGTGCTGTGGTGTATAACTGGAGTTGGTGGGCGGGGCCGCAGTCCGACCTGATGTCTGCCCCCAGCCCACCGCTGGGGCCACAGTCAGACTGGTGTGTGCCTCCTCTTCCCCTCTCCTAGGGGCGGGATTCACTGTGGGGTGGCGTGGCCCGTCTGGGCTACTTGCACACTGCCAGGCTTGTGATGCTGGGGATCTGGCGTATTAGCTGGGGTGGGTAGGCAAGGTGCACGGTGGCAGGGGGGGCAGGCTTAGCTCGATTCTCCTTAGGTGATCCACTTCAGGAGGGGCCCTGTGGCAGCCGGAGGGAGTCAGATCCACTGCTGGAGGTTTGGCTCCGCAGAAGCACAGAGTTGGGTGTTTGCGCGGAGTGAGCAATTTCCCTGGCCGGAACCAGTTCCCTTTGGGATTTTGGCTGGGGGATGGGCGGGGGAGATGGCGCTGGCGAGCGCCTTTGTTCCCCACCAAACTGAGCTCTGTCCTCCGGGGGCTCCACAGCTCTCCCTCCCTTTGTCCTCCAGCCTTCCCCCTTTCCGAGCAGAGCTGTTAACTTATGACCTCCCAGACGCTAAGTCGCGCTTGCTGTCGGAACACAGTCCGTCAGGCCCCTCCGCTTTTGCAAGCCGGACTCGGGGGCTCTGCTTGGCCGGCGAGGCGCCCCTCTGCCCCGGCTCCCTCCCGCCAGTCCGTGGAGCGCGCACCGCCTCGCCGCCCTTCCTACCCTCTTCCGTGGGCCTCTCGTCTGCACTTGGGTCTGGCGACTCCGTTCTGCTAATCCTCTGGCGGTTTTCTGGGTTATTTAGGCAGGTGTAGGTGGAATCTAAGTGATCAGCAGGACGCGCGGTGAGCCCAGCGTCCTCCTACGCCGCCATCTTCCCTCGAGCCACTAGTTCATTATTTTTAACTGTTGTATGGTATTCCATAGTATTAACAACTGATAATTTAAGAATTTCTCTATGGATGATTGTTTAGTTTTCAATGGTTTATTATTACAATCATATTGTTGTGAACATCTTTTTTTTATATATCAAATAAATTCTTACAAATAATTGTTGGTCATCGGATATGACATTTTTAAAAATTTTATTATTTTTTTAATGCTTGTTTATTTTTGAGAGGAGAAAGAGAGAGAGAGAGAGAGAGAGAGAGAGAGAGAGAGAGAGCATGAGAGGGGTAGGGCAGAGAGAGAGGGAGACACAGAATCCAAAGCAGGCTCCAGACTCCGCCGAGCTGTCAGCACAGAGCCCTTGACATGGAGCTTGAACCTATGAACCTTGAGATCATGACCTAAGCTGAAGTTGGATGCTTAACTGACTGAGCCACCCAGGAGCCCCAAGATATGCCAATTTTAAATTCTGATCAAGCTTGTGATTGCCCTTAAAAAATTTGGTACCAATTTATATTTCCTGTACAGTGGTGAGGAACTTGCCTTGCCAACTCTGCATATTATTTCTCTTAAATTTTTATTATGAATCTAATAGTAAAAATTATTCCATTAATATTTTTAAATGCATTTCCCTGATTATTTATAAAGTTATCCCTTCATGTTTGTTAGCCATTTGTTTTTCTTCTGTGAATTATTCAAATTCTTGACTTTCTTCCATTTGCTTTATTTTTTTCTTTTATAATTAATTGATAGGTGTTCTTTATATGATTTGTATACTAATCTGTCACCATTATTTTACTTTTTTATGGTGTCTTGTAGATGGGGTTAAAATTTGGGGTTAGTCAAATCTGTTGATGTTTTCCTTATAGTTTCTGGATTTGGTATCTTATGTAGCAAGCATTTCTAAAACGTGCTCTATTTTCTGCTAAATTTTGTAGTTAGTTTGTTGTGTTTAATAATCAATGTGGAATTAGTTTTGTATGGTTTTGAGGCATGTGCTCTGAATTGTCTGTTCAGATCATTTGTCCATTTTCTATTTGGTTTACTTGCTTTCTCTTATTGTTTGGAAGGGATTCTTTTATAGTATGAAATAATAGTATGAATTTTATTCCTTTATATAATCTATTAATTTTATTTATTGTGTCTTTTCTTGTTCAAACTTAAAAATATTCCACATTTTCTTCCAGGGTTTTTGTTTTAGCTTATTTCTTACTTTAATCATGAGGAGTTTATTTATTTATTTATTTATTTATTTATTTATTTGATAGAGAGAGTGCAAGTGGGGTAGGGGCAGAGAGAGAGAGAGAGAGGGAGAGAGTGAGAGAGAGAGAGAGAGAGAGAGAGAGAGAGAGGAGAGAGAATACCAAGCAGGCTCTGTGCTGTCAATGCAGAGCCCAGTGCAGGGCTTGAACCCACAAACTGTGAGATCATGACCTGAGCTGAAATCAAGAGTCAGATGCTTAACTGACTGAGCCACCCAGGTGCCCCAGGGATTTTTTTATCCTGGTAAGATATATATAAAATTTACCATTTTAACCTTTTTTACATATACAGTTCAGTGACATTAAATATATGTTGTGCAGTCATCACCACCATCAATTTCCAGAACTTCTACTTCCCAAACTCTATACCCATTAAATAATAACTCCCCATTTCCTTCCACCCCCGAGTTCCACCTTCTACTTTCTGTCTTTATTAATTTGACTACTCTAGGTACCTCATATAAGTGAAATCATATAGTATTTGTCCTTTTGTATCTAGCTTATTTCACTTTTGTGAATAAAGCCACTAAGAAGATGAAAGTGTACAAACATCTGTTCAAGTAGGAATACTTAAACCCATAAATTCAATAATTTAGATGAAATGAATCAATTTCTTGAAAGACACAAACTGCCAAAGAAGTTATTTATTTTTTTGGAATTTGAGAAGGCCATGAGAACCCTGAGAACTTCAGAGTAAGGTATTTGTGTCTCTGTTTCAAAGAACCTAGCACAGTACTTGCTTCATGCTATATGCTTGATAAATTGTGGTTATTGTTATAATATAACATTATATAAAGCATGTGAAGAATGAACGAAGAAAGGAATGGCATACTAAGTTGGATTTGGGTATGTCTTGCTTAGAAGAGTTGCATTGCTTACATACTTTTGGGACCAAATTATTCATTTATTCACTGGTCTGTCATTCTTTTAAGTTCTTTAGAATGCTTATTGGATAAATGAATTAGTCTGTGATACTAGGTACTAGGAATATGCAGATAAAAAACATGACACCCATCCCTGAGTAGCTCATAATTTAGCAGGCCCTAATTGGGCATATGTAGTGAGATACAGAACCAAGATATTCCCAAACAGAATAATATAAAGTGGTTTATCTGGAATAGAAACAACACCCAGCACAGTGGAGTTCAGCTGAGAAGTTAGGGAAGTCTTCCTAGAGCTAATAGTTGAACTATGCTCTGAAGGGTTTATACTTTGTGTGAATTCACTTTATAGGTATATAGGCAGAGAAATGAGCAGAGAGAAGACTGGGAAGAGTATTTCAGGAAATGGCTTGAGCATAGGTCCATAGCAATGAAATGCTGAGGAATGTCAAGCAGTCCAGTGGGTTAGAGCATAAGGTATGGAGGGATTAGCTAGAAAAAATAGACATGGAAGAAAATGCAAGTCCAAAGGTAAAGGATTGGATTTCTTACAGAATTACTACTCACCAAGTGTAAGTCCATATTAATATTATAAGGGGAACTATTTGGTGGTAATGGTAGAGGAAAGGAGATTCTTCAGTATGTCTTCAAACCCTATACAAACAGCAACCCATTTGTCATCACATAAAGGTGCCCTTGATTTCATCAACTGCACATTTATTTTGAATTATGCTTTTATAGTATTTTTAGATATGAAAGCTCTATATTATTGAATCAGAAAATGTGTCCATATTTTATAATTCCACATCAAAGATGTTCCATAATTACTCTTAATAGGAGTTAAATACATTATCTCAATTTATAAAGATCAGGAACTTAATTGCAAACCACATTAGTATTTGAAATCATGTGGCAGTTTAAGGTTTGCAATCTACAAGAATGTGACTCTGAGAATTAAAGGAAGGAGGAAGAAATAGGCCCAGAGTGAAAAACATACACCAAAGAAATCATTGCAGAAAGACACCTCATACAGTAAAAAAAAAAAAAAAAAAAAAAAAAAAAAAAAAAAAAAAAAAAAAAAAAAAAAATATATATATATATATATATATATATATATATATATATATATTAATCTTAGAGAACTTGGGAGAAAAGTTGCTAAAATACAGTCAATCTAGGGATGAGAATAATAAAACACTTGTAGGAAATCTCACTTCCATGACATATAGGATATATACTTATTAGTTATTTCCCCACAGCCAGATTTTTAAAAATACAGTCTTGATAATGTACGCAATACATTTAAGTCTATTTGGGAGGCTGAAAGTTATTCTGTAGTGAGGCCTCTTGGAAAAACCACCATTTCTTCTTCCTAAATCCATGCTCAACTCCTTAAGGCATCAAAATCTAGATAATGTTCCATTAAGATTAAATACTATGAGGATCATATAATGTATAATTAATCAGTTGGATAGGATAATAGGTCATTACATCCACAGACATTTGTTGAATACCTATAATGTTCCACAGACACTGTTTTGGGTGCTTGGGATACATCTGTGCAAAAACAATTCTTGCCTTCATTAAGCTTATACTGGATAGGAAAAAGTTTCCTCTACTCTTATATTCAGTAAATGGGGGTCTCCAAATTAAACTAACAATAGACGTTAATAGGAGAAAAAACACACAATTTTTACTAATATTCATGTGCCCAGGAGTTCATAGAAAAGAAGTAAAACTCAAAGAAATAGTTAGACTCTGGGCTTATAGACTCTTTTAACAAAGAGGGTTTGGGGCACCAAGGGACAATAAATTGTGGGGAAATGACTAAGAAATATATGGGGGAACTAATAAAAGATAAGGACTATTTTATTTTATTTCTTTTTTTAAAGTTTATATATTTATTTAGAGAGAGAGAGAGAATGAATGCACGTGCATGTGAGCCAGTGGAAGAGGGCCAGAGAGAGAGAGAGAGATTGAGAATCTCAAGCAGGTTCCACACTGTCAGCACAGAACCCGATGTGGGGCTCGAACTTACAAATCATGAGATCATGACCTGAGCTGAAATCAAGAGTTGGCCACTTAACCAACTGAACGACTCAGGCACCCCAAGATAAGGGCTGTTTTAGTAAGGTCTGTTTATGCAAACTCATCTTGGTGTCAACTCCCCATCTTAGATGACAAAAGTTATCTATTCTTTCCCTGGTTTGGGAGGTGGGCACCTTCTTCAAAGGAAAATTGATGCTCTGCTTTTAGGCACATAAAGGGAAGGCATCTGTTGATTTTCAATGGCTTCAGCTAAAAATAATCCTTATGCTAAAGTGGCATATTTTGGGGTGGCCTATTCTGATCCTCTCCACTTAAATTGCAGAAAGATGACAATGCATTACACTTATCTAAACATAAGTATTTTTCACATTGGACCCAGAATTATCTTCTAACTAAAGGGTTCTCAAACTTGGATATGCAAAGTATCACCCTGGGAATCTTACAGATGCTAATTCAGCAGGTCTGGGCAGTGCCTGAGATTCAGCGTTTCTAATATAGAAGGTGATGCCCATTCTGCCAAGGTGCCTGGTCCACATCTCAATAGCAAGGTGACCCATGATCAATCTCTAGGTTTGCTATCCAGAAAACTACTCAAGGAAGATTCTCCAAGAAAAAAAAAATAGGTATTTTCAATCAGGTAAATTTGAGAAGGGCTGTACGCTGTATTTTTCTCTCAAAGATTCATAGTGCATATAACCATAGGGAAACTCTAAGAATTTCTTCAGTAAAAAAACAAAACAAAACAAAACAAAAAACTGTCTAACTTGCTTTGCCTATTTTGTTATAAATTAACACCAAAATTGTCCAAAAGATACTTGCCCAGGAGACATTTTAAAATTTCCACTTAAGGAATGTTTCATGTTTACCATTAGCCACTCTATAAACCTTGCTTTTATTTAGCTGCTACTCAATAATCTGTTTTGGAGTCAAAATCATATGCTTTAAAACTGAAACTAGTCTTGGTTAAAATTAAACTAACCTATAGATCATAATGGCATTTGATAAGGAACCCTTGGAGAAAATAATCTTGTTGACAAAAAAATAACTCTTTGAAATTTCCAGAACTGTGCTGTTTACTGCTCTTTGTAGTAAGATAAAGAAGGTAAGGATAACAAATATTAACATTCCAGGAATCATAAAAGTACTTTGAGTGAAGAGATATGGACTCAATAATTGTGGCAAATATTTTACATAGCTTCTATTCATCTTGTTTCTTGTTATCATGATCACAGTTTTTTTCTTCCATATTCAAAGGAAAAAGAACAAGAATCTTTGTGACATTCAACTGTTTACATAGTTAAAAAATCTCTTAGAGGAAAAAAAAATTAATTGTGTGGTTTGCAATAGCCACAAAACTTGCACAATTTATTGCTATAAGCAATCTTATTTGTTCACTTACGCTATAGCCAATTCCTGTAAATGAACTATCCAAAAGTCTTATGTAAATTAGCCCACTACATTATATTATGTGGATTCTTTTGTTAAAGGTACTAGACAACAGCTGACTTCCTCCTTGAAGGTCTGCTGGAAGTAAAGGGTGTCTCTCTAATAGGTTCTGATCTGAACACAGTGGGAAGCTATATCCTTTCACACTTTGTATTCCACCATTTTGTGGATATTTGAGATTAATCTCCTCCATAATCTGTTGTAGAAGGTACAAATGTAGTAATGTGATTTGCATAGCAGTACCCAGTTCACCTCCAGCCCTGAAGGGTATGGACAGAGAAAATAAAAATACTTTTAGTTTTCCTTTACTACCTACAGAGATTAGTGGGGGGTAGGGCTTGTCCCAGTGAAACAAAATCCTTCACTTTTAAATCTTCTACTCATATGTGATTCAGAGTTGCCATCAGGGTGATTATGTTGTTTGGCAGGACTCTGTAATGTTCCTCATTCCTTATTTTCTTTTAGGTATCTGCAACTCCACATAATCATGTATACCAATCTCTCCTTTTGCGGCAGAACAATTTCCCCAGATTTTGTCAAATTTAGGAAAACTGTTTCTCTTCTTGAATGTGACTTTAAGCTGTATTATTTAAAAAAAAAACCCAAAAAATAAAACTATTAGTCCTTGAGGATCATGCATGTATGTCTGCACTTTTGAGTGATTATTCTGGGCAAAAATTATACCATGAAGAATAGTACTAGAAGAGGAATGAAGGGACAGAGGGACATATTGTACAAAGCACTGGTGAAACAGGTTTCAAAGAGGATCAAATCTTAAATCCAAATCCTAAGTGCCAAACCCATCTGGGATTCTTGTACCAGGGCCATAATTCCAAAATTCATCTGGACTGTCAAGTGCACGCTCTGGCCTACCCTCTGGGAAGTTTTTATAGGTGATGCTTCACAACCCAGGGTGCACATTGGAAACACCTGAACAGTTTTAAGACAATGCCCATGCTGACAGCCCACCCCAGAGATCCTGAGTTAGTTGATTGGGAGTGAATCTTAGGCATAGTCCTAATTGAAACAATTTTTAAAAGTTAAATTAGAGTGACCATAACAGCAGTTTATCCCATGATAATAGCCAGTTACCCATGGTCCAAGAGTTGTTAAGGCTGAGTTGAAAAGGACCACAGTCCTAGAGAAGCAACTGCTGACAGATGGCTCAGGAGGAGACAGGGGCCAAATCTCCTCTCTCCCCCATGCTCTGGAGAGAAGCTGACCCTTAAATATCACTTGAAGATGGGGAAAGGCTGATGCTGGGCTACAGTTTGAAGGCTTGAAAATTTTCACTCCAGGAAGTCTATTATTTTCTTTTTTCTTTTTTAATGTTCATTTATTTATTTTGAGAGGTGGGGGGGGGCAGAGAGAGAGAAGAGAGAGAATCTCAAGCAGGCTCCATGCTCTCAGCACAGAACCCAACACAGGGTTGCATCCCAGGAACCATGAGACCATGACCTGAGCTGAAATCAAGAGTCTGATGCTCAACCAACTGACCCACCTAGGCAACCCCAATTTTCTTTGTTCTTTTTTACAACGTTTTTTTTTTTTATTTTTGGGACAGAGAGAGACAGAGCATGAACAGGGGAGGGGCAGAGAGAGAGGGAGACACAGAATCGGAAACAGGCTCCAGGCTCCGAGCCATCAGCCCAGAGCCTGACGCGGGGCTCGAACTCACAGACCGCGAGATCGTGACCTGGCTGAAGTCGGACGCTTAACCGACTGCGCCACCCAGGCGCCCCTCTTTGTTCTTAATCAGAGATTTGATAGGATCATGAAATAGAAAACTAAATGTTGTTTGCTGTTGTTGCTCTTAACCAGGGAACAAGAGCAAAGTGTATCTGTCATTAAACTAGTAGGTCTCAAGATCAAGGATGGTTTCCTTTATTTTTCCAACTTCATCTACAACAGACTGCATATAGCACATGCTCAATAGAGGGGTTTTCTTTAAAAAATAAATTTTTTAAGGGATGTTTGGAGGCTTGAAGACTTCTATAAAGATGCAAAAGCTAGCTCTCTTTTCCTTGAGTGTTATGTAAATGAGGTATCCAAAAGTAGTAGTTTAATTTTGATGGTGTTTTTTCTTTGAGTTTCTATAGGGTGTTTTGTTACTTTTGGGTTCCTGTAATTGTGAGCTGTAATGATTTCAAATGGCACTGGCATAAAGATGTTCTTGTTCCACTAAAAGACTTCTCTTGAAGCCTATTTACTTAAACTGATTATACTATTACAAAAAACACTTACCTGAATAATGTAGCTATGCAAAGCCTTTCAACCTAGCAAAATAAGGAGGGAATCAATCAGGAAACTCTCATATTTTGCATACATTTTGCCTGACTTTTCATATATAAAAGACTTTCTTCTAAAAGAAATTTTATACAGTTCATGTCTAATATGTGCAAATTATTGTGCTTTTTGCCAAATGTTATTTGTAAAGATAATCTCTCAAAAAGTCACTTTAATGAAAAAAAGGCAATTATCTTGAAAATGTCCTATTTGGTGTTCATTTTTCTACTCTTGGAAAACATAAGGAATGTAGTCCCCCTGCCCCCAAGTATCCTCTTTCTAAAAGGCATACACATCAGCAGAACTTATCATTATAAGAAGTAAATGTTCCAACTGTGATACTGTGATGCAGACTTGGGTTTTAAAGCAAATCATTAGGTCTTAATAATATCATTTAACAGGAGTGGACTATTTTTGTAAAGGTAATTTCTGTAAACGAAATAGAATTTTCCTTAGCTTATCATATGGTGAACAGGTCCAAATAAATATTAAGTTGTAGAACAAAAAGTATTCTCAGAGGGTCTCTTGCATTCCATTATTAAACATACAGTCTACAGTTGATTTCACTCAGTGGAAAAGTGTAGTTTGAGAAGATGTGCTACTTTTCATAAAACGGCAAGTACAAATATTCAGAGACAATATATTGGAGAAACTAAGGAAGTCATAATGGTTACTAAATCATTTTAGCCATCAGGATTCACTAGATATTTTTTATGTTTTATTTGTTGAGGTACCACAGTTTTTGGTTTGTTGCTTTATTACATTTTACCACTTAGTTAATTCATCTTCAACTCTACATTTAGCAACTCTTAGCTTTTGTCTCAGACAATGTTTCCAAAGTTTTACTTCTTCCAAACTTCCATTTAGAAGACTTGAGATATAAACTGCACCAAATACAGGCACCTTAGTGTGTTAGCATTGTTTTTCATTGGTTTATAACTATTTTATTCATATTTTTAAAGGCAGAACATTGCTTTTTTTTTTTTATGAAATTTATTGACAAATTGGTTTCCATATAACACCCAGTGCTCATCCCAAAAGGTGCCCTCCTCAATACCCATCACCCACCCTCCCCTCCCTCCCACCCCCCATCAACCCTCAGTTTGTTCTCAGTTTTTAACAGTCTCTTATGCTTTGGCTCTCTCCCACTCTAACCTCTTTTTTTTTTTTTTTCCTTCCCCTCCCCCATGGGTTCCTGTTAAGTTTCTCAGGATCCACATAAGAGTGAAACCATATGGTATCTGTCTTTCTCTGTATGGCTTATTTCACTTAGCATTACACTCTCCAGTTCCATCCACGTTGCTACAAAGGGCCATATTTCATTTTTTCTCATTGCCACGTAGTACTCCATTGTGTATATATACCACAATTTCTTTATCCATTCATCAGTTGATGGACATTTAGGCTCTTTCCATAATTTGGCTATTGTTGAGAGTGCTGCTATGAACATTGGGGTACAAGTGCCCCTATGCATCAGTACTCCTGTATCCCTTGGATAAATTCCTAGCAGTGCTATTGCTGGGTCATAGGGTAGGTCTATTTTTAATTTTCTGAGGAACCTCCCCACTGCTTTCCAGAGCGGCTGCACCAATTTGCATTCCCACCAACAGTGCAAGAGGGTTCCCGTTTCTCCACATCCTCTCCAGCATCTATAGTCTCCTGATTTGTTCATTTTGGCCACTCTGACTGGCGTGAGGTGATACCTGAGTGTGGTTTTGATTTGTATTTCCCTGATAAGGAGCGACGCTAAACATCTTTTCATGTGCCTGTTGGCCATCTGGATGTCTTCTTTAGAGAAGTGTCTATTCATGTTTTCTGCCCATTTCTTCACTGGGTTATTTGTTTTTCGGGTGTGGAGTTTGGTGAGCTCTTTATAGATTTTAGATACTAGCCCTTTGTCCGATATGTCATTTGCAAATATCTTTTCCCATTCCGTTGGTTGCCTTTTAGTTTTGTTGGTTGTTTCCTTTGCTGTGCAGAAGCTTTTTATCTTCATAAGGTCCCAGTAATTCACTTTTGCTTTTAATTCCCTTGCCTTTGGGGATGTGTCGAGTAAGAGATTGCTACGGCTGAGGTCAGAGAGGTCTTTTCCTGCTTTCTCCTCTAAGGTTTTGATGGTTTCCTGTCTCACATTGAGGTCCTTTATCCATTTTGAGTTTATTTTTGTAAATGGTGTGAGAAAGTGGTCTAGTTTCAACCTTCTGCATGTTGCTGTCCAGTTCTCCCAGCACCATTTGTTCAAGAGGCTGTCTTTTTTCCATTGGATGTTCTTTCCTGCTTTGTCAAAGATGAGTTGGCCGTACGTTTGTGGGTCTAGTTCTGGGGTTTCTATTCTATTCCATTGGTCTGTGTGTCTGTTTTTGTGCCAATACCATGCTGTCTTGATGATTACAGCTTTGTAGTAGAGGCTAAAGTCTGGGATTGTGATGCCTCCTGCTTTGGTCTTCTTCTTCAAAATTCCTTTGGCTATTCGGGGCCTTTTGTGGTTCCATACGAATTTTAGGATTGCTTGTTCTAATTTCGAGAAGAATGCTGGTGCAATTTTGATTGGGATTGCATTGAATGTGTAGATAGCTTTGGGTAGTATTGACATTTTGACAATATTTATTTTTCCAATCAATGAGCAGGGAATGTCTTTCCATTTCTTTAAATCTTCTTCAATTACCTTCCTAAGCTTTCTATAGTTTTCAGCATACAGATCCTTTACATCTTTGGTTAGATTTATTCCTAGGTATTTTATGCTTCTTGGTGCAATTGTGAATGGGATCAGTTTCTTTATTTGTCTTTCTGTTGCTTCATTGTTAGTGTATAAGAATGCAACTGATTTCTGGACATTGATTTTGTATCCTGCAACTTTGCTGAATTCATGTATCAGTTCTAGCAGACTTTTGGTGGAGTCTATCGGATTTTCCATGTATAATATCATGTCATCTGCAAAAAGCGAAAGCTTGACTTCATCTTTGCCAATTTTGATGCCTTTGATTTCCTTTTGTTGTCTGATTGCTGATGCTAGAACTTCCAACACTATGTTAAACAACAGCGGTGAGAGTGGGCATCCCTGTCGTGTTCCTGATCTCAGGGAAAAAGCTCTCAGTTTTTCCCCGTTGAGGATGATGTTAGCTGTGGGCTTTTCATAAATGGCTTTTATGATCTTTAAGTATGTTCCTTCTATCCCGACTTTCTCAAGGGTTTTTATTAAGAAAGGGTGCTGGATTTTGTCAAAGGCCTTTTCTGCATCGATTGACAGGATCATATGGTTCTTCTCTTTTTTTTTGTTAATGTGATGTATCACGTTGATTGATTTGCGAATGTTGAACCAGCCCTGCATCCCAGGAATGAATCCCACTTGATCATGGTGAATAATTCTTTTTATATGCTGTTGAATTCGATTTGCTAGTATCTTATTGAGAATTTTTGCATCCATATTCATCAGGGATATTGGCCTGTAGTTCTCTTTTTTTACTGGGTCTCTGTCTGGTTTAGGAATCAAAGTAATACTGGCTTCATAGAATGAGTCTGGAAGTTTTCCTTCCCTTTCTATTTCTTGGAATAGCTTGAGAAGGATAGGTATTATCTCTGCTTTAAATGTCTGGTAGAACTCCCCTGGGAAGCCATCTGGTCCTGGACTCTTATTTGTTGGGAGATTTTTGATAACCGATTCAATTTCTTCGCTGGTTATGGGTCTGTTCAAGCTTTCTATTTCCTCCTGATTGAGTTTTGGAAGAGTGTGGGTGTTCAGGAATTTGTCCATTTCTTCCAGGTTGTCCAATTTGTTGCCATATAATTTTTCATAGTATTCCCTGATAATTGTTTGTATCTCTGAGGGATTGGTTGTAATAATTCCATTTTCATTCATGATTTTATCTATTTGGGTCATCTCCCTTTTCTTTTTGAGAAGCCTGGCTAGAGGTTTGTCAATTTTGTTTATTTTTTCAAAAAACCAACTCTTGGTTTCGTTGATCTGCTCTACAGTTTTTTTAGATTCTATATTGTTTATTTCTGCTCTGATCTTTATTATTTCTCTTCTTCTGCTGGGTTTAGGCTGTCTTTTCTGTTCTGCTTCTATTTCCTTTAGGTGTGCTGTTAGATTTTGTATTTGGGATTTTTCTTGTTTCTTGAGATAGGCCTGGATTGCAATGTATTTTCCTCTCAGGACTGCCTTCGCTGCGTCCCAAAGCGTTTGGGTTGTTGTATTTTCATTTTCGTTTGTTTCCATATATTTTTTGATTTCTTCTCTAATTGCCTGGTTGACCCACTCATTCGTTAGTAGGGTGTTCTTTAACCTCCACGCTTTTGGAGGTTTTCCAGACTTTTTCCTGTGGTTGATTTCAAGCTTCATAGCATTGTGGTCTGAAAGTATGCATGGTATAATTTCAATTCTTGTAAACTTATGGAGGGCTGTTTTGTGACCCAGTATATGATCTATCTTGGAGAATGTTCCATGTGCACTCGAGAAGAAAGTATATTCTGTTGCTTTGGGATGCAGAGTTCTAAATAGATCTGTCAAGTCCATCTGATCCAATGTCTCATTCAGGGCCCTTGTTTCTTTATTGACTGTGTGTCTAGATGATCTATCCATTTCTGTAAGTGGGGTGTTAAAGTCCCCTGCAATTACCACATTCTTATCAATAAGGTTGCTTCTGTTTATGAGTAATTGTTTTATATACTTGGGGGCTCCGGTATTCGGCGCATAGACATTTATAATTGTTAGCTCTTCCTGATGGATAGACCCTGTAACTATTATATAATGTCCTTCTTCATCTCTTGTTACAGCCTTTAATTTAAAGTCTAGTTTGTCTGATATAAGTATGGCTACTCCAGCTTTCTTTTGGCTTCCAGTAGCATGATAAATAAGAACATTGCTTTTTAAGGCACTAAAGAATTTATTTATGATAATTCTCAAAACTCATTTAAAAAAAAGATTATTGTAGGTGCAACCATAAAGGCTAAGTTTTAAGTACATCACTTCCTTTGATAGCAAAGTCAGCAGTTACCATTTCTTCTCTATGTGCTAGTTCTAGAGTGTGTGTGTGTATGTCTATGTCTATGCCTATGTCTGTCTATGTCTATGTCCCTGTCTATATCTGTCTATAATGGAAAGAGTGTATGTATGTATACTCATTCAGTCTTCATAACAAGCCTGCTCTCTGAGACCTGACCATGGACATTGACAGAAGAAGAAACTGAGTTTGAAAGGACTTTCTCAGGATTATACAGCTTACTAAAAAAAAAAAAAAGCCAGAAATTCGATCCCATCCTTGATAAACTATAATTCCTGTGCTCTATCTGCCCTTACACGTCAAAGCCACCTCTTCCTTCATGCTGTGAGAGATTAAATTTTAGGCAAAAGAAACCAGTACATTTTTTACAACTCACTCTGCTAATATCCCCTCACCTAAACCTGAATGGGGGAAAGGTGACACATTTTAGTCAGTATTGAGACGTTTTCTGGTATGGCTGATGTGATTGCGATTTTTTTTCCTAATTATTTTATCAAAGACATCAGTTTCTGAGAATTAGGAGAGATGATCACATATAGAGTTTTTATTTCGTTCTCTATTATTTCGTCTTTCGTGGTTTGCTGAGAAAAAATATTTTAAAAAGAGCTTAAAAGCCAGAGATGAAGGGCAAGGGGAACTTCTGACTGAGCTAAATGTCTGCATCATTCAGAAGGATCTCATTCTAATTTAAAATTGAGGCAAAAATAGAAGGCATTTTACTGTAAAATGACTCGAAATCTTAGAGTCACACACTTGGGACTAAAGATTCAAGGGTTGCTTAGAAACAACAACAACAACAACAACAACACCCTTCTACTTTTCTAACAAAGGCTAGAAAAACATGATGAGTGCAGACTGACCACAGTTGAGCACCTCTTGAGAGAAGCACCAAGTGTGCTCTGTAGGTACCAACCATAAACCCCAAAGAGACTATCCTGTCGAAGATAAACTATTAAAAAAGATGAATCTGAGAAACAAGGGATTCAGCCAACTGATCAACAGATATTTAATAGTTGTATCAGCCTCAATGTATTCAGTGGCAAATGACAGAACATCAGAATAATATTGGCTTAAACAGAGAGGGCTTTATTTGTCTCCAAAAGAGCCAGTCTAGAGCCTGATGGTCTGGATGGCTTAACAATGTCAGCAAGGACCCAAACTTTTTCTGTCTTTAATAGATAGGCATATGTATGTATGTATGTATGTATGTATGTATGTATTCATTGTCTCACAGTCTCCAAAGTTTTCTCAGATCCGTAAGTCTTGTGTCCACATTCCAGGCAGGAAGAAGGCAGAAGAACACGGAAGCAAAAAAGATACTTTCACCTGTTGTTTCAATTATCTATTACTATAAAACAAACTGCCCCCAAATTTAATGGCTTTAGTCAACAAATTAAAAATATTTTGTCATGATTCCGTGGAGCAGAGAACTAAAATTACTGAGGGTTGGTCAGGCATCTCTCTTTCACTCTTGACACAGCCTCTCCACATGGCTAGTGTGGGCTTGCTCACACCATAGTTCCCTCAGAGTAATCAGATCTTTTGCAGAATGACTCATGATTCCCCCAAAAAAGGAAGAAGAAAGTGCTGGGTGTCATAAAGGCTAATCCTGGAGGTGACACAGCATTAGTTCCACTGCATTCTGTTGGTCCAAGCAGTTACAGTTCATCCCAGATTCAAGGTAAGTAGCTACAGACACCCTTCTATTCTCCCATCCTCCACCTCTCAATGGGAGGAGTATCAAAGAATTTACCTTCATCTTTAACACAGTCTGCACTGTTGTCATAAATTGTTTGTTTCCTCCACATGCAAAATACACTAACTCCCTCCCTTTTTTGAGACCCTAAAAAGTATCATCCCATTATGACATTAGGCTTGGGCTCAAGGTATAGGATCTCATAATCTCTATCACACCCAGGTGGAGATAAGGCTTGTAAAGTGTAGTTCTTTAATCCTAGTTTCCTGAGTATAATTCCTCTTATGCTAAAGGGCTCTGAGCTAAAGAGATAAGTTATCTGTCCCCCATATTTCACTGAGCAATAATTGGATCTCCAAGATGTGGAAAAGCAACAAGGCAAGGACAGATGATGCTATAAAGTCAGAAAGTAAACAGATAAAATGGCCTGAGAAGGTACTTTGTCATTTCTTCCAAAGGATCTTCATCCAGAGGCCTCTATATTATGCCATTATATTTTGGATCTAATTGAAAACACTCTAATATTCCTTGAGGTAAGAACTGAGTCTTGGGGTGCCTGGATAGCTCAGTTAGTTAAGCGTCAGGTCATGATCTCACAGTCCATGGGTTTGAGCCCCGCGTCAGGCTCTGTGCTGACAGCTCAGAGCTTGGAGCCTGCTTCGGATTCTGTGTCTCCCTCTCCCTCTGCCCCTCCCCCACTCATGCTCTGTCTCTCTCTGTCTCTCAAAAATGAATTAAATAAATTAAAAGAATGAATTGAGTCTTTGCACAGAATAAAACACAAAAGACATAATTTACCAATGATCAAATTAGAAATAAAATTTTGTGTATAACTCTACTTTTCTGTAATTTAAATAATTTTAAAATTTAAAATCCAAGGCACTTAGAACCAAGATTTTCATCACATGATGATTGCAAGTTATGATTGTCAGGCATTATATCATGTATTTTCAATTTATACTGTTTCCATTTAAGCCATTTCCATCACCACATAAGTTCTGACTTTTATTGTACACTAGCATTATTTATAAAAGCAACAGTAACATTTAATAAAATAAAATAAAATTTTTCAGATGCTTATTTTTGGAGCAACCTCTTTCTAATGGGTAAATACAATTGTCATAAGACTTTGGATAAGTGTGTTTGATAAATATCTGCCCTGCTTCCTTATATAACTTTCCTTGTCTACTCCTTTCCCCTTTCTTCTTTTTCTCTCCATTCTCTTTCCTTCCTTCTTTACTTCCTACCCTCTTTCTTATCTCCTATTCCTTCCTTTTTCCCTCCCCTCATTCTCTACTTTGTTACTTATAGTTTTCACTCCACTTTTTTCCTTTTAGACAGTCTGAAAATGCCAAGGATTACCATGTCAAATGTCATACACAAATGTCTAAAAAATGGAAAATCCCTGAAGGCAGTAAATCCACCTGTCACTTTTATGCTTTTCTTTCTTTTTAAAAAAATATTTATTTATTTTGAGAGAGACAGAGAGTGAGAGTGGGGGGAGGGGCAAAGAGAATGGGAGAGAGATAATCCCAGGCAGGCTCCACACCTTCAGCACAGAGCCTGACATGGGGCTCAATCTCATGTGAGATCATGACCTGAGCTGAAACTAAGAGTTGGAGGCTCAACTGTCTGAGCCACCTAGGCACCCCTATTCTTTTATTTCTTAATTGTAGTCAACCCATTTCAGCCATATGTCCTTTGCCTTGCCACTAAAGAGAAAAAGAATACTCTAAACTGGAAAAGAAACCAATGTCCTCTTTATAGCAGTTTAAAGTCAAAACAACTTATCCATAGTTACTGACTATTGTGCACAGCAGTTCATGTATTGACATTAAAAAAAATCTTCTTTCAGGTTGAAATTCAGTATATTTTGTGGCCTCCATTTATTTAAAACTTTTATAATATCCTGAAGTGATATAATTTTATGAATAAAAGACCATCTGGCTCCCCAGAGTGTGTGAGTTTCTTTCAGCCTCTCTGAATGGGGCTTTATTTTCAGTAACAAGCTACATTTAAAAAATGGGTTTGTGATGAATAAGCCAGGGAGGCCTCATAAAATGCCAATTTTGTCTTTTCAGGAGTCTTTATCTCTTGTTTCCACCTCTTTATCCTTCATATGTTCATAGGAAATGGAGATTTTTATTACCTTCCTTCTCTTTGTCTTGAGTTCTTACAGAGGAGTCTAGGATGGAATCACTGAACCAAAGTTACTAGTACCATTCAATATGGACGCCTTCTGTTTTAAGTTGGGGAAGGTTGCATAAGATACCCTACCCTGTAAAGATTCCTGTGTGAATAATCCAGTCAATAGTGAAAACTAGAGATATACCAATAGCAATTCTAGAAATGAGAAATGGTGTCATTCACTTTATAGAAGCAACAACAATGTTTTGCTATTAGAATGTAAGGGGAACAGGGCTGATAGAGATAGAGTTCACTCATAACTGTCCTCTAAGAAACGTAAATTGTGCTGGGGATTGCTAGTTATGTTGTGTAACAAACAATCCCAGAATCTCAGTGGCTTACAAAACAAATAATTATTCCAACATGTAAAAGCTCATGTATGGCAATACTAGAAGACATAGGTGAAGTAGTTAAATGTCCATAGCTTTACATAAAATAACGGATTGCCAAAGCTAGAAAGGTAGACTGATAGAGGTATGTTATATTGGTGACTCAAACTTTATAAGCAACATTACCACTGGAGAAGTTATTTCCAAAAGAGTGACCAGAATTTGGTTAAGTACAAAAGAAAGTAGTTGTATTTTACAACATTCAGTATTTATTAAAAATTATTTTTAAAATTATGTTCCTGTCTGAAATCAATCTATGTTCTAAAACTGCTATAGTTTTTACTTACATGACTGTGCACTAGGATATTTAAAATTGTATGGCACGAGAAAATTCTTTAATATGTGGAACTTTACTTCGTGTTGCAAGATGTCTAGCACTGAGTATTTATTATCTACCCATTTAAGAGTAACAGTCTCTTTGAATCACTGGGACAAACAAAATTGTCCCAACAAATTTTTAAAATGCCCTTTCTAAGGGTAGTACATCTCTACTGAGAACAAGTACACTAAAAGGACAAAACAAGAGAGCTATTAAAACATAAAACCAAAAATGAAAGGAAACAATACAAATATCAATATGATAAAGGCAATAACAAGAAAATTTCAGAACAGAAGAACCACAACAAAGAGTAGAAAAATGTTGTTCTGGTTGTCAATAACCACAATAACGAAGAAAAGCAAAATAAACCATAAAATCCTAACTTTCCTTGAACTGGTTAGAAAACTGTCATTTTAGGTCCACTCAGTACTTAGAAATTAGATTTTAGTAGACACTTGAAATCTAAGTGTCTCCAAGTAGATGGGGCATGAATAATGGTTCTCTTTTGGCAGAGCACAGGAGGAAGATATGCCAGGCACCATTCAAGCAGAGAAGAATGTAGCTAAGGTTTTGAACATATTACTAAAAACCAAATATGGGCTTGTGTGAGAATGTAAAACCTCCAGAGATAACAGATACAAGGAGATATTGTACCAACTCATAGGATCTTCTGATATGCCTCTGCGGGGATACTTTTGAGAAAGACCCAGTGGAAGACCAAAGGAAACCTCTGTCAGTAGTGCAGATTTGAGAGAAGGAGTGGCCTCCCCTGTGGGAAAGGCATAAACTGCTTGGGTCCTATGTACCTAGAGAACAAAAGACTTAAGCTTCTTAGGGAAGGGAAGCAAATCTTGCTACCTCTAGGACATTGATGAAGATTTACTACAGCTGGAGAAACGGTAAAAGCAAAACAAAAAACAAAACAAAACAAACAAAAAAAGAAAACAACAACAAAAAAGAAAGCTCTCAATCTTAGAAGTGGTAAGAAACTTTCCTGGTCCTAAATCATTACAGTTTTTCTGTTGGGGAGAGAGCAGTAATTTCACTCCCACACAAGACCTCCTGAAAATAAAAGGTAGGATTTGGCTTCCATGGGGGAGAAGAGAGGTGAAACCACTGGAAAAGCCACATCTCACAAACCCAGGGATCCAAGGCCTGCTTAAACAGGCCAGATTGGGAGGATCCTGGGAAGATGGTGGTGTAGGAGGAAGCTGGGCTCACCGCGCGTCCTGCTGGTCACTTAGATTCCACCTACACCTGCCTAAATAACCCAGAAAACTGCCAGAAGACTAGCAGCATGGAGTCTCCGGAGCCAAGCGCAGACCAGAGGCCCAGGGAAGAGGGTAGGAAGGGTGGAGAGGCGGTGCGTGCTCCATGGACTGGCGGGAGGGAGCCGGTACGGAGGGGCGGCCCGCCCACCAAGCAGAGCCCCGGTGTCTGGCTTGCAAAAGCGGAGGGGCCGGATGGAGTGTGTTCTGACAGCAAGCGGGACTTGACATCTGGAAGGTTATAAGCTAACAGCTCTGCTTGGAGAACGGGAGGGTTGGAGGACAACGGGAGGGAGAGTTGTTGAGCCCCGGATGACAGAGCTCAGGTTGGTGGGGAACAAAGGCGCTCACCAGCGCCATCTCCCTCGCCCATCCCCCAGCCAAAATCCCAAAGGGAACCAGTTCCTGCCAGGGAACTTGCTTGCACCCCACAAACACCCAAAGCTGTGCTTCTGCGGATCCATCCCTCCAGTGGGTCTGACTCCCTCCTGGTGCCGCAGGACCCCCCCACCCCCAAAGCGGATCTCCAAAGGAAAAGGGAGCTGAGCCTGTCCCTCCCGCCCCTGTGCACCTTGCCGATCCACCCCAGCTAATATGCCAGATCCCCAGCACCACAAGCCTGGCAGTGTGCAAGTAGCCCAGATGGGCCACGCCACCCCACAGTGAATCCCGCCCCTAGGAGAGGGGAAGAGAAGGCACACACCAGTCTGACTGTGGCCCCAGCGGTGGGCTGGGGGCAGACATCAGGTCTGACTGCAGCCCGCCCACCAACGCAAGTTATTCAAGACAGCACAGGGGAAGTGCCCTGCAGTGCCGCACCACTCCAGGGACTATTCAAAATGATGAAACGGAAGAATTCCCCTCAGAAAAACATCCAGGAAATAACAACAGCTAAAGAAATGATCAAAAATGATTTAAACAATATAACAGAAAGTGAATTTAGAATAATAGTCATAAAATTAATTGCTGGGCTTGAAAACAGTATAAAGGACAGCAGAGAATCTCTTGCTACAGAGATCAAGGGACTAAGGAACAGCCAGGAGGAGCTAAAAAATGCTATCAACGAGTTGCAAAATAAAATGGAGACAACTACGGCTCGGATCGAAGAGGCAGAGGAGAGAATCGGTGAACTAGAAGATAAAATTATGGAAAAAGAAGAAGGTGAGAAAAAGAGAGATAAAAAAATCCAGGAGTATGAGGGGAAAATTAGAGAACTAAGTGATGCACTAAAGAGAAATAATGTACACATAATTGGTATTCCAGAGGAGGAAGAGAGAGGGAAAGGTGCTGAAGGTGTACTCGAAGAAATAATAGCTGAGAACTTCCCTGATCTGGGGAAGGAAAAAGACATTGAAATCCAAGAGGCACAGAGAACTCCCTTCAGACATAACTTGAATCGATCTTCTGCATGACATATCATAGTGAAACTGGCAAAATACAAGGATAAAGAGAAAATTCTGAAAGCAGCTAGAGATAAACGTGCTCTAACATATAAAGGGAGACCTATAAGACTCGTGACTGATCTCTCTACTGAAACCTGGCAGGCCAGAAAGGAATGGCAGGAGATCTTCAATGTGATGAACAGAAAAAATATGTAGCCAAGAATCCTTTATCCAGCAAGTCTGTCATTTAGAATAGAAGGAGAGATAAAGGTCTTCCCAAACAAACAAAAACTGAAGGAATTCGTCACCACTAAACCAGCCCTACAAGAGATCCTAAGGGGGATCCTGTGAGACAAAGTACCAGAGACATCACTACAAGCATGAAACCTACAGACATCACAATGACTCTAAACCCATATCTTTCTATAATAACACTGAATGTAAGTGGACTAAATGCGCCAACCAAAAGACATAGGGTATCAGAATGGATAAAAAAACAAGACCCATCTATTTGCTGTCTACAAGAGACTCATTTTAGACCTGAGGACACCTTCAGATTGAGAGTGAGGGGATGGAGAACTATTTATCATGCCACTGGAAGTCAAAAGAAAGCTGGAGTAGCTATACTTATATCAGACAAACTAGACTTTAAATTAAAGGCTGTAACAAGAGATGAAGAAGGGCATTATATAATAACCACAGGGTCTATCCATCAGGAAGAGCTAACAATTATAAATGTCTATGCGCCGAATACCGGAGCCCCCAAATATATAAAACAATTACTCACAAATAGAAGCAACCTTATTGATAAGAATGTGGTAATTGCAGGGGACTTTAACACTCCACTTACAGAAATGGATAGATCATCTAGACACACGGACAATAAAGAAACAAGGGCCCTGAATGATACATTGGATCAGATGGACTTGACAGATATATTTAGAGCTCTGCATCCCAAAGCAACAGAATATACTTTCTTCTTGAGTGCACATGGAACATTCTCCAAGATAGATCATATACTGGGTCACAAAACAGCCCTTCATAAGTATACAAGAATTGAAATCATACCATGCATACTTTCAGACCACAATGCTATGAAGCTTGAAATCAACCACAGAAAAAAGTCTGGAAAACCTCCAAAAGCGTGGAGGTTAAAGAACACCCCACTAAAGAATGAATGGGCCAACCAGGCAATTAGAGAAGAAATTAAAAAATATATGGAAACAAGTGAAAATGAAAATACAACAATCCAAATGCTTTGGGATGCGGCGAAGGCAGTCCTGAGAGGAAAATACATTGCAGTCCAGGCCTATCTCAAGAAACAAGAAAAATCCCAAATACAAAATCTAACAGCACACCTAAAGGAAATAGAAGCAGAACAGCAAAGACAGCCTAAATCCAGCAGAAGAAGAGAAATAATAAATATCAGAGCAGAAATAAACAATATAGAATCTAAAAAAACTGTAGAGCAGATCAACGAAACCAAGAGTTGGTTTTTTGAAAAAATAAACAAAATTGATAAACCTCTAGCCAGGCTTCTCAAAAAGAAAAGGGAGATGACCCAAATAGATAAAATCATGAATGAAAATGGAATTATTACAACCAATCCCTCAGAGATACAAGCAATTATCAGGGAATACTATGAAAAATTATATGCCAACAAATTGGACAACCTGGAAGAAATGGACAAATTCCTAAACACCCACACGCTTCCAAAACTCAATCAGGAGGAAATAGAAAGCTTGAACAGACTCATAACCAGTGAAAAAATTGAATCAGTCATCAAAAATCTCCCAACAAATAAGAGTCCAGGACCAGATGGCTTCCCAGGGGAGTTCTACCAGACGTTTAAAGCAGAGATAATACCTATCCTTCTCAAGCTATTCCAAGAAATAGAAAGGGAAGGAAAACTTCCAGACTCATTCTATGAAGCCAGTATTACTTTGATTCCTAAACCAGACAGAGACCCAGTAAAAAAAGAGAACTACAGGCCAATATACCTGATGAATATGGATGCAAAAATTCTCAATAAGATACTAGCAAATCGAATTCAACAGCATATAAAAAGAATTATTCACCATGATCAAGTGGGATTCATTCCTGGGATGCAGGGCTGGTTCAACATTCGCAAATCAATCAGTGTGATACATCACATTAATAAAAGAGAAGATAAGAACCATACGATCCTGTCAATCGATGCAGAAAAGGCCTTTGACAAAATTCAGCAATCTTTCTTAATAAAAACCCTCGAGAAAGTCGGGAGAGAAGGAACATACTTAAAGATCATAAAAGCCATTTATGAAAGGCCCCACAGCTGACATCATCCTCAATGGGGAAAAACTGAGAGCTTTTTCCCTGAGATCAGGAACACGACAGGGATGTCCACTCTCACCGCTGTTGTTTAACATAGTGTTGGAAGTTCTAGCATCAGGAATTAGACAACAAAAGGAAATCAAAGGCATCAAAATAGGCAAAGATGAAGTTAAGCTTTCACTTTTTGCAGATGACATGATATTGTACATGGAAAATCCTATAGACTCCACCAGAAGTCTGCTAGAACTGGTACATGAATTTAGCAAAGTTGCAGGATACAAAATCAATGTACAGAAATCAGTTGCATTCTTATACACTAATAATGAAGCAACAGAAAGACAAATAAAGAAACTGATCCCAT
Organism: Lynx canadensis; assembly: GCF_007474595.2. Classification (NCBI taxonomy): domain Eukaryota; kingdom Metazoa; phylum Chordata; class Mammalia; order Carnivora; family Felidae; genus Lynx; species Lynx canadensis. The sequence continues at coordinate 72,236,524 of NC_044311.2, forward strand.
TCACAATTGCACCAAGAAGCATAAAATACCTAGGAATAAATCTAACCAAAGATGTAAAAGATCTTTATGCTGAAAACTATAGAAAGCTTATGAAGGAAATTGAAGAAGATGAGAATTTCAATAGAGTGAAATGGACATGCTAGAAATATCAATGCAATCACAGAGATGAGGAATGCCTTTAGCAGGCAGACTTGACTAAGACAAAGAAAGAATCAGTGTGCTTGGAATATAGGATAATAAAAATTATAAAGTAAAAATTTCTTAAAAACAACACACAGCACCAAAAGCTGTGGGACATATCAAAAGGTCTAAAATGTATGTAATTTTAATTTCAGAAGGAGAAGAGAGAGAGAATGGAACATAGAAGAAATATTAGAGGAGATAATAGTTAAGAAATTTCCATTAATAATAATAAAGGGTTAACAGATCCAATAACTCAGAGAGCCCCAAACTGGGTAAATACAAAACAAACAAAACTCATATAACTACATATATCTAGGCATATAATATTAAATTGTTAAATCCAAAGAGAAAGAGAAAATCTTAACAGTAGCCAAAGGTCGGGGAGGGGGGAAGAATGACACATTACACATATTAGAACAAAAATAAGAATTACAGCAGCCTTCTGATTAAAAACCCTATAAGCTAGAACACAATGGGATGACATACTTAAAGTGCTGAAAGAAAAAAAATTCAGGCCCAGATTCTATACCACTGAAAGTATCTTTTGAACAAAAAGGCAATGGAAGGTTCTCCCTTTCTTGGGTCCTAAGGCTGGGACACCTTTCTTCCTCTTCCTCCTCTTCCTGCTGTACACCAGAGGAAGTGATACAACATTCAAAATGGTGGCTGCTTCATCAGCCTGGGTTCTGGAGAGAGAAGATATAGAGCAGAGTCTGGCTGATAATAAATAGCAAGAGTAATCTTATATAGTACATGGAAGAATATAATTCCTAAAAATAGAGAAGTATGAAAAAGAATGAAGTGAGATCTGAATTATTAGATATCTGAATATTTTCTAAAGCACATCAACCCAAAATAATGATATTTACTATTGATAAAGGAACCAAATAACACCTCCAGAAATACATGGAAACTCAATATTTGTTAATAGTGAGAAAAATTATCAAATTTACCTGGTGGTGGTATAACTATCAATATGAAAAAAAGTGTACACCAATATTATACAACATGTAAAAACAGCTTTCAAAATAGAGTTAGGGCTTGAATATAAAAACAAAACAAAACAAGAACCCACTTGTAATGAAATCTAGGAGAATAAAAATCCAATTAAGGAACAGGAAAGACTATCAAATAATAGAAGCCCACAAACTAAAGGGAGGATGTGGTTGCTTCATCTACTGTATAGACCAAACAGAGTCAAACAAATTGAAGAAAAAGAAGAATATGTTCCTAATAAAAGAACAAGATAAAGCCTCTGGGGGGGGGGGGGAAGGACTTAATAATAAAATGGACTTAAGCAATTTATCTGATAAAGAGTCTAAAGTAATGGTCATAAAAATGCTCACTAAACTGGAGAGAAGGGTGGATGAACACAAGACTTCTACAAAGAGAAAATATAAGGAAGTACTAAACAAGTCAAAGATGAAAACTATAATAACTCACTGAAAAATGTACTAGATGGGTTCAATAGAAGACTGAAGTCTAAGAAAGAATAAGCCAACTTGAAGATAGAGCAAGTGGAACTCAATTCATCAGAGTAGTAAAAAGAATTTAAAAATTAAACACAGCTTAAGAGAACAACATCAAATGGACTAACACAACATAGGTGTGATCAGTGATTTGACAAGTTTATGCATCATGCTATGCTAACTACAGGTGCAGCTACTATCTGTTGCCATACAATTCTACTACAATACCATCAACTATATTCTCTATGTTTTACCTTTTATTCTTGTGTCTTAATCATTTCATAACTGGAAACCTATACCTCCCACAACTCTTCCTTTTGCCCGTCACTATACCCTCCTCACCACTGGCAACCATTACTTTGTTCTATGTATTTATGGGTCTGTTTCTGTATTGTGTTTATTTGTTTATTCATTTGTTTTGTTTTTTAGATTCTATATGTGAATGAAATCATAAGGTATTTTTCCTTCTCTGATTTATTTCTTTTAGCAAATACACTTTAGGTCCATCCTAAAGTCCATCTTACAAATGGCAAGATCTCATTTTTCTTTATGTCTAAGCAATATTCCATCATAGATATATATATGGATGGAATATATATATATATGTATATATAGTATATAGTATAGAAGAAGTATATATAGTATATATATATATATACACTATATCTTCCCTATCCATTCAACTATTGAACACTTAGGTTGCTTCTATATCTTGACTATTGTAAATAATGCTGCAATAAATGGAGGGCACATGTATTTTTTTTAAAGAAAATATCTTTCAACAGTAGTAAGGAAACACTTAGGTATCAAAATATATCTTTAATAAGTCAACATTATAAATAAAAAACCTTCCAAACACTTTTATACTTCTTCCACTCTATGCCAAATTTAATCTCTGATATCTAACCCCAAATCCTAGTTCCAAACACTAACTAGCTCTACCCTAATCTCCAATTCTAACTACTAATTTCACCTCCTAACCCTAGCCATCATCTCCTTAAAACTATTTATATTATAAACCATGCATAATGATCTTACAAACGCCTCTTTTATTTTTATTTTTTTTACAAACACCTCTTTATAATTCAGTTTATGATGCAAAAACAAAAAAGTAAAAAGAAACCTACAAAATTACATTTCCCACTTCAAATAAGCCTGTCTCTTGAGTATTTGATACAACTTTGTAAACAATTTAAATAAATGCATTTTTAAAAAAAGACTTCTAGAATCAATTTATCAGTAATCAATTTTTAAAAGTTGTTACACATTTGCTTTAAAATAAATATACTCTGTTTCTGAAACCTCCATTTAAAGTGTCTTTCATATCTTTCATGAATGTGATTAAAACATATTTTTCAATGTATATCAACTTCAGAAATGAAATTTTATCTTTTGTTTGACTGTCAAAAACATTCCCATTTTACCTCTCTCTCACCATTTTCCCTTCTCAAGTCCTCCCTCAACCCATTTTTATTGATGTTTTTTGAGATTTTTTTTATTCCATAAATATTTATTTCATTCTATACTATTACATTGAAACATTATGATCTTAAATTATGGAATTTAAACTCAAGAATTGAAATGATTACTTTGTTTTGTAGCCACAGTGATGGCTATGTTTAAGTGGATTCAGAACTTCCTGCCAGTTTCCTTACCCTTATTGTGTCATCACCTTTTGTGAGTTAGTTTGTTGATTCATCTTTAAGATGGCTGGATTGTGTCTTCAAGCAGATTTTTCAGACAAGATTTATGAGTTCCTGAGTATTTGAGACTATCCTGTATATATATAGGATATATGTATATATATATTCATTTGTCAGTGATAGCCTAATAGAGCAAACAAATTTTAATTCATGTCATTTACCCCTTGGTACTCTGGAGATATCATCTCTCTTTTTTTTTCATTAAAAATATTTTTAGGCCTATGTAATAAATGTAATAAAGATGTACCTTAGTTCTTTAATTATCAGCTAAAATGTTCACGGCTTACATGAACTAACTCTAAGAAGCCTGGACTCTCATTGCAGTCTCTTCTAGTATTTATTAGTATTTGAATTTCTCATAGCTTGATATCATTGTTATCTTAAATTATTGTTATAAAAAAGAAGTTTGAGATTGAAAGAGTCAAATTAATGAATCGACTTGAGAGTCAAACCTTTGGAAACCAAAAACAAAAGAGAGGAATAAAACAGACAATTTCTCTAACAAATCTAGTTTAAAAGAAAGAAAACATACAAAAATTAGAAGTTGAAGTATATACAAAGTAGGTGAGAAGGTAATTAAAATTATAGAAATTATAGAAATTATATACAACTTTATACCACTCCAGTTGAAAATCTCAAATGGATGGTTTGTAGGAAAGAAAACAATGAAATTATTTCTTTTATTTTAATGAAAAATTGCTTAATATCCTTAGTCAACAAAAAAATACAAGTCAAAATCATAATGAGATAATCACCTCATAACTTTTAGGATGGCTATTATCAAAAAATAAAAACATAACAAGTTTTGATAAGGATGCAGATATATTGGAATTCTTGTACACTGTTGGTGGAAATGTAAACTGGTGCAGCCATTAAGGAAAACAGTGTGGAGATTCCTTAAAATTTTTCAAATAAAACTGCCATATGATCTAGCAATTTCACTTCCAACTATATATCCAAAAGAATTAAAATCAGGATCCTGAATATCTTCACTCCCATGTTCACTGTAGCACTATTCACAATAGCCAAGATACGGAAACAACTCAAATGTTCATTGACAGATGAGTAAATAAAGAAAATGTGGTTTATATATATACAATGGAATATTATTCAGTCTTAAAAAAGAAGGAAATCCTTCCAATTGTGACAAAATAGATGACTCTGGAGGACACTATGCTAGGTGAAAAAAGCCAGTCTCAGAAGGACAAATACTGCATGATTTCCCTTACACGAGGCATCTAAAATAGTAAAAATCTTAGAAGCAGAGAATAGAACGGTGGTTACTGGGGGTAAAGGAAAAGGAAAATGTTAAATGGGTATAAAGTTTTAGTTTTGCAAGATGAATAAATTCTGGAAAACTGTAAGTTATTAAAACAGGTCTAAGATGTAGAAACTAAATAGTAGTAAATCATAGGAATTAGAAAATATATCTCACCATCATACATGAAGGATAAGACCAGATCAATTATAAATATAAATGTAAAATATAAAGCTATAATATAAATAGGAGAAATAGGTAGGAAATAGTTCTTAAATAAAATTCATCAGACCAAGTCATTGGTTTTTTTTTTTTAAGCCATTAATTAAGAGTGATTGATTATATCAAAATTAAGGATTTCTGTTTGTGGACATCATGAACAAAATTAGATAGAGGTGACTTATTAGGAAAAGATTATGAGAAACAGATAATACCAAAATATAGTTAAAAGCCATGGTTCATAAGTCTAAATGGTTTTATACATAATAATAAGAATTGTAAAAGGAGAAAATGAGGGAGAGGCAATATTCAGAGATAATGTCAAGAAAGGTCTGAGTCCTGGGGAGCCTGGGTGGCTCAGTCAGTTGAGCATCTAACTCTTGATTTCGGCTCAGATCATGATCCCAGGGTTGTGGGATTGAGCCCCAAGTTGGGCTCCACGCTGAGCATGCAGCCTGCTTAAGATTCTCTTTCTCCCTCTGCCCCTCTCCATTGCTCATGCTCTCTCTCTCTAAAAATAGATAGATAGATAGATAGATAGATAGATAGTTCTGAACCCTAACATTGAAGAGACACAGTACCAGTAAGGAATAGTAAAAATATGGGTGAAGTTGGTCAAGGCACAAACTTCCAGTTATAAGATAAATAAGTCCTGGGGATGTAATACACAGCATGCCAACTACTGTTAACAATACTGTATTGTGTTTTAAAAGATCTATGGGAATAAATCTTAAAAGTTCTCATCATAAGAAAAAAAGCATATATGATGATAAATGATAAGTTATTACAATGATCATTTTGTAATATATACATACATCGAATCATTATTTTGTATACTTAAAACTAACACAATGTTATATGTCAAAGACATCTCAATTTTAAAAGTTTATTTTGTTGTGAAATTGCAGAATATCAAGGATATAGAGAAAATCTTAAAACTAACCAAAGAAAAAAACAAAGTCTCCCAAATAGCAACAAGTAGACCAATAACAAGTGGATTTCTTGGGGGCAACAGTGGATGCCTGAGGCCAATGGAATAATATTTTCAAAGTGCAGAGAATACCTATCATATAAAGTATTAATCAAGAGTGCATACAGAATTTCTTAAAACACTAACAAAGTTTGCCATTCATAGACATTTACTGAAGGAACTATTTACAGATGTAATTTTAAGGCAGCCTACTATTTGGGAACAAAAGAACTAATAAAGCTTAATTTATTCCAGAAATAGAGGAAGGGAAAAATATGGTAAACTGAAAACAAAATAGTGTGGTAAAAACAAGCACAAATGTATGCGTAATCAAAACAAATGCACATGGAATAAACTCAGAAATTAAAAGGCAGAGTTGAAATTGGGAAAAACAAAACAAAATCTAGGTATTTAATATTTCTAAGTGGCATGCTTAAATTATAATAATATAAATCAATAATGAAATTTATCAGGTTCTAGGTAGCATTTTTAAATCCTGCAAACATGGTGGTTTTCTTCTTATCTATAAATTTCATGAAATTCCAACAATAAAAGTTTGATTCAGAAAGTTAGGAGAAGCCCAAGAACTGGCAAGACAATTCTAGGAAAAACACCGCTGAAAATAATAAAAATGTATGAATAAACTAAATCTCTAAAACATAATGTTGGATTTTTAAAAAGCTGTAAAAAGAAACATAAGTATAATATAATTGAGAGAAAATTTTAAAATACCAAGAAATGTTATATATATATGCACATTTGCATATTCATGTTATTATGTAATAAATAAATAGATACATAGACTGAAGAAATATACAACAAATTCATTCTTGTTTGAGGGGAGAGAAAGGAGAATAGGCTTCGCTGAGGATCAAATGGAATCCAACTTTATATTATTTATGTAATTTCATTTAAATAAAATTTTATTTAGTTTTAATTAACTAAATAAAATGTTATTTTTGTTTTTTAAAGAACTGTAGCAAATATAACAAATATTTTATGTTCATTCTGGGTGGTGTGTACTGTGGATTTTGAAATACTAGCTTTGCTTTTTCATTAATATTTTACAAATTAAAAATGGAATATATGGAAAATAAAAACATTGTTAGTACTGCTGTAAAGGGAGAGTTTAGTGGAAATCTCTCAGTCATTGACAGATCAACATGACAAAAATTAGTAAGATTGAAATATTTTGAACATGTTATTATTAAACCTGATTATATATATGTGTGTGTATGTATAATATTCATGAAATATTTATAAAAACTAATCATATAAGCCACAAATTGCATCTTAATTTAGCTTCAAGAGTGAAAATTGTACAGGTCACAGCCCCTAATATCAATAGAATCAAATAGTAATTTAGTTAGAAGAGTTTAAATCCAAGAAAACAAAAGAAAATCAACAGAAATAGCTCTTTCAATTAAAAGTTATTTAAATATTTTTGCCTCAATGAGGAAATCCAAGTTACATTTATAGGTTTTTAAATATAAATGAAAACACAAAGATCACCAGACATTTGAGGAAAGCCTGCAGCATGATAAAAAAAAAAAAAAAAAAAACCAAGAGAATAAAATGGAAAAACTGTCTCTAGAGAAAACAGAAATAAATTAGGGAAAAGAAAAGAACTTGAAAAAGAAAGCTCCAATTATTAATCTCAGAAAATTCAAGACTATAATTAATGCATGCAATAAAACTAGTACTGTCTATCTTCAATGGGAAAGGCAAACTCAATAAGATAAAACTCTTAAAAATTAAATAAATGATTACTGGATTAAAAAAATAATGATTATTTGAAACATAAAGTTAAAAAACTTAAATAGAATGTGTAATAAAAAGACAAGCATAAAAATATATGGAAAAGGATAAGAGACACAGAGGGTCAATTCTGGGAGTCCAATATCCAATTACTAGATCATCCAAAAAGAGAGGACAGAGAAGAGCTGGAAAGAATGGTATTAAATTATAAATATAAATAAGTTATAAATATAAAAGTATAATTTCCTAGAACTGAAGGAAAAATTTTCAAGTGTTGACAAGATAGATGAATAAAAGATTCAAATTTGACAGATCCATGTGAAGTATTAGAAAATCAAGCATAAAAAGGAGTGCCTGAAATTTCCAAAGGGAACCAAAAATAATCTACAAAAGAATGAGAATCCAACTGAAGTCATATTTCTCAGAAATGCTGGATACTATGAAACAAAGGAGCAAATGCCTTCATGTAGCTGAGGAAAAGCAATTTTCATACTCAACTCTCCCCAGTCATATTATCAATCAAGTGTGAGGACAGGATAAAAATATCTTATGACATGTAAGGGCTCAGATATTGTCTTTTTTAGGCTTTATTTTTCAAGAGGATGTATTCCGTTGAAATAAGGGAATGAACTAAAACGTGAGGTCAGGGAACAATGAGGGAAAGTGCAGTTCTATCCGTGGCCTCCAAATCCACATTGGAGAGATGGGAGAACAAAGGACTCTGGGGAAAAACCAAAACAATTTAGAATGTGATGGAAAATAAACTCTGATGGAGAGCTTGGGAATACTTTATATGATAACAGCACACAGACAAAGGCAAGCAGAGATTCTATTACTACAAAACACACACACACACAACTATACAAGGAAGACATAATCCAGGGAGTCAGCCATCTAACTTGTATCATTCAGTAGAGTGTAGACAAAAATAATAAATATGAACTTGGCCCAAGAATATTCTTTTATGGTACAGGTAATCTGACAAAACTGTTTAAAAGAACAGCCGAAAAACTCAGTCATTAGAATGTCGTTACTGTGTATTGGTTTTAATCATAGAATCTTATAACCAGTTTATAATTAAACCATGAAAAAACTAAGGTTAGAGAAGAAAATAAAAATGTTATTAAAAATGACAATGGAAAAGCTATGATAAAACTGATACCATTTGGGATTTGGAAAAGCAATAGAAGAGGAATAATGATAATGTTCTTATCATACAAAGAGATTAGTTAAAATGTGTATATTGTTAGTTGGAAAAGAAGTGATGGTTTAAGAATGTTACTATAAATGGAAATTGAAAACAATGGTATAGTTCTAGTGAGGAAAGAGGGAGTGACAGAAGTATGTTAACTCTTTATCTATTAAAACAAGAAGTCAATAGATATTATCTAAATTATTTGAATCGTGAAATAGAAGTTCATCGATCTTATTTAGAGATAAATAGATTATCACTAGAGGAATTAAAACAAAATTGGTTAAAATGGCAACACTAGTTAGTGACATTTGAGTGGTGATATTAGGTCCTAAGTTGGTTAATTTTCTTTACAGATCCTTCAGAACTCTATTATGTAACCCTATGCATATATTACTCTGAAAAATACCTGCAACTCAAAGTTTATGTAAAATAAAATAAAACAAAAATATATAAGGAAAATATAGAATGTAGTCAAAAGTGAATTTAGAGATAAATTAATAGTCTTAAAGGCTATTATTAAATAAGAAAGAATTAAAATACATGAAATAAGTACTCAATGCAAGTTAGAAAAACATGACTAAGGAGACCAGAAAGAAGGGCACAATAAGGATACAATAAAAAGTTACAAATTAGAGAAAAAGAAAATTGCAATGATTGTAATGTATCTCACACTATTTTAAATACTTTATACATTTTAATCCCTTTCATCTTCATAACAAATTATGAGGGAGTCGTTAGTGTTTCTCTCACTCTCAAATGAGGAAATTGAGATATAGATAGATAACTTGCCCAGAGTTACCTAGTAAGCAACAGAATAAGGATTCAAACTAGTGGTGTGCTGGTAAATGCTTGGCAATGCTTAACAGCCTATCTCCTTGCTCTCCCTTCCCCTCTCTCCGAAAGTCCCTGACTTGTAGTGTCTGCAAGTACTCCCACCATGATCAATTTCAAGTTACCAATAAATCAACACTGTGAGTGGAATTGGAAGGAGATGCACACAATTTGCTTTTATGAGCCTGTTTGAGCAGGCTCCAGCACATCACTGATTCAAATCCAGGCAATCTGGCCCCTGAGGATTAGAGCAGAAACCAACAGCAATGGCTTCCTAAGCGCATTTCCATTAATATTAATTCTAAGAGCAATATTCTGTCATTTTTAGATTGCCAGCATTACTGTAATAACACACTATTAACTAATGCAGTGAAACAAGTTAAGTGGCTACATAGCTACCAAAGTGATAAAAGTGTCATTTGGTCTTTTTTATTATTTAAGTATATATTTCAAATGGAAGCCAGTGTAATAATGCAGGAAAATGAGTAAAAATCATTCTTGAAAGTCAGACACCTACTATCATTTCCAGATGATAGGATTATGTACCCAGAAAACCTAAGTGACTCAGAGGGAACCTACTAAAATACTTAGCAACCTGTAGAATTTCAAATTATAAAACGAAATTTTAAAAAATCAGTTTCTCATTGTATAAGCACATTAGAAAATATAATTTAAAAGTTTCTTTTCAAAATAAAATGCAAACATGAAATGCCTGAGAATAGATTTAGGAATTAATCAGTATTAGTATGAAAGAAACATAAAACTTTACTGAATAAATGGACTTATACAAAGTTCTTAAATGTAGAGACACTAATAGAAAAAGTCAATTTTATCAAATTGACTTATAAATTTGTTACAACTTGATTTTAAAGTTAATCTAAAAAGTGTGAGAACAGCCAAGAAAATTTTTGAAATTTTAAAAAAGAAGAATTATGATTAGGAATTATACTGCCAGATATGAAAATACATTTTAAAGTCATGATAATTAGAAATCTGGTACTGTTACATAATTAGATAGCACAGCAGAATAGATTAGAATGCTTTAAAATATTGCCAATTACATGCCAATTTTAGGGTATGATAAAAGTAGCATTTAAACCAGGAAGAAAAAGATGGGAGTGTGACTGAACAGATGTATTTATCTCCTCTCCCTATAGAATTCCTTCTGAAATATCATTAGAAGGATCTTTTAAAAGCATAGAACTACAAGGTACAAATAAATGGATCAGGAGAGAAGACAAAAGCAGATGAGTCATGATAAATTTTTGAAAAAGAGAGAAAAAATGAAGGAATAGAAACTAACTCAGCAAGGGAAGGAAGCTGTAACCTAGATGCCTGCAGAGAGTGACACTGAAATGAAATAAAATGAAGTCCAGGCACAGTGGATGGTACATAGGTTGAAAACAGAAGGATCCAGGGAGGTCTGTATCCTTAATCATGAGTCCTCTCCAACACCCTTCCCAGACCAATAGCCAGCAATTTACCTACCTCAGGCTGAAGAAAATAAGATTCTTTTCTTGCAAATTGAGAAGCGGTCCCAATGTCAGTTACATTAGGCTTTGCTATCTAAAAAGCTATCTTCATGCCTGATCACTCTATAATGAAGCCTACCAATTTAAAAGCTTATGTTTTCTCCTCCTTCCCCTAGAAAAGCTCCAGCCATATTTGTGGAATGTTTATCTTAATATGTATGGCATGCTACAGATTACAAGAAAATTAAACAAAACGTCTAACTTGAAAGTGAGAGGCCAAAGCAAACAGAGAACAAAATCTTCAGAGGAAACAAAAAAAAAAAAAAAAAAAAAAAAAAAGGCTCACCCACCTCATAATCTGTATCCTCAGAAGGATAAGAGAAGAAATCGCACCCATGAAATAATAACAGGATAATATAGAAAAAGAACAACACCAAAAAAGAACTCTTAGAAACTAAAATATAAGAACCAGGAAAACAACAACAAATCAATAAAAGTGTTGGAAGACAAAGTTAAAATTTAAAAAGAAAATTTTTTTTAATGTTTATTTATTCTTGAGATAGAGAGAGACAGAGCATGGGCAGGGGAGGGGCAGAGAGAGACACAGAATTGGAAGCAGGCTCCAGGCTCTGAGCCATCAGCACAGAACGTGATGCGGGCTCAAACCCATGGACCACAAGATCATGACTCAAGCTGAAGTCGGACACCTAACCGACTGAGCCATCCAAATGCCCCTGGAAGAGTTTTTAGAAAGTGCAACACAAAAAACATATATGGAATGGATACAAGTATAGAAAAAAATTTTTCAAAGATCAACCTAGGAAGAAAAACCACTGAGCTAATGAATTCCAGAAACATATAATATAGAAAGAAATAAATTATTAAATAATGTATGAAAGAAAATGTCCAAGTACTGAAAATCTAACTTTCCAGATTAAAAGGGTCCACTGATTACCAGCAATCTATGACTCTTCTGGTCATTAATAATAATTGGCTACTGATGTCTACATGGCCCCTATTACCTTGGGGAACCATCACTATCACGGCCATTAAAGTGCCCAACGCTGTGACTATTTTTTCTACCATCAGCACTGCCCTACAGAAGACAGCTACTACTGGATTCTTAGTGATGCTGGTGTCCCTTTCAGTGGCAGATTCCTAATGGACTTGATGAATGGTGTGTCCTCAGCACTGTTCTTCAGTCTTTTGTTAGTCTTCTGGTCTTTCACAACATATCTACTGCAATACACTCACTTCCTTCAGCCTCTATATTTCTTTCTCTGTCACCTACCAGAACAACTCAGATATTTTTTATCACTGGACACTGGCCACCACTTTTTCCAGATGTCTAAGGGCCATCCTAGCTGCAAGTCTGCCATATTTCCTGTAGTCCTTGCCAGAGTGACATAGCCCATGTCCCAGGAAAAGTCCTCAAAGCCAGTGAACTGTTACAATAGCATTCCTCTCCACCAAGGCATTTTATCAGGCCACCACTACTGAAATATTTATCATTTGAGCTGTTAATTTTTTCCAGGGATTATCCATGAAAATAAATGCCCCACCTAACAAATAGAATGTTGTTCTCTATGTCCATCAGGTGAATGAACCATCTGTTTTCCTGGACCATTCTCAATACAACTTGCATTAGTTCTCTAAGAAGTGAGTACCAAGATAGGATGATTCATTACACAGATATTTACTAAGGAAATGTCTATGTGGGATAACAGGATGCAATTTTGAGGAGATTAGAAGAGTCATCAGATCAGGATGTAGGTCTGATTTCTTTAAAGGAGACAGAGAAGGAAGAAATGTCACAGGCTATAGCACAAGTCTGAGGAAGTATGGCAAGGATAATGTGGAGTCCCCAAGCCAAAGTACTTGTCAGAGGAATCTCCTGTCTCCCAGGAATGGGACTGCTAGTGACTTGGAACAGCCTGTGAAAAGTCTGGCCTTAGTATAAAGGCAGTACTGGATTCAGAGCAAAGACACTATGGCTATCAATCTAATCTGTATGCCACACTAGAAGAGCTGAGAGGCACTTTTTATAGCTACCACACTAGTTTAATGTGTCTGTCTACCTATGTTGATGAGGAATTCCATGAACATGGAACAGCATATGAGGTAAGAAAACTTGGCCTTTCTAGACATTGAAAGCAGAAAATTAAAGCAGGCATTAGCCAGGTTAGTAACAAATTGGGATTAGGAATGAGAGGAGGAGTGATCTAGCTAGAGATAAACAGTGTGTGTGTAAAGCCCTAAAGTATGAATGTAATATCACAAAGCTAAATACCATAGCTGGCTGGACCATAACATTCAAAGAGATTTGGAGAATTAGAATGGTCTGAGATGAATGGCCTTTCAAAACCCAGTAAGCGGTTTTAATTTTATACTAAAACAATGGTATGTTGTGAAGGGCTTTAAGCAAGGGGAATTGATCACGTTTGTGTTTTAAAAGGATCACTTTGGCTGTAGAAAATGGGATCCATTTAGAATCTACTGCAGGGATTCAGGTTAAGAGGTGATGGTGACCTGAGGTAGCGTGGTGGCAACTGGGTAAGAAAACTGAAACTTAATTCAACAGAAATTTAGGAGAGACATAATAGAATGAAAGAATATAGGATTAACTGGATATGGGGCATGCAGGAAAAAAAAAATGGATTAATCACAGATGGTGCCCATGATTCTTGCTTGGGTTCTGGCAGAAGGTGTTGTCAGTAACTCCAATAGAGAATGTAGGACAGGAAATTTTGGAGAAAGATAATGGGATTTGAACAACATCAATGCAGAGGTATCCAGCAGGAATTTAAATATGTTGGGCCTAAACTTGGGAGTGAGATCTAGTCTTAAGAAACAGGCATGGTCATCGTAGCCATGGAGTAGATCAACTGCATAGGGAAGGTACAACAAGTAAGATTAGAAGCAGGGCCCAGAATAGAACAATGGTCACATGGTATTTTGCTGTAGATTTATATAATAAATTTATGTTACCTTATTGTCAGACCTTAACATTTTTTTCTCCAGCTTTTAACTCTTACAAATAATCTTTCCATGAACAGTTCTACTCATAAATATTTCTCTAAACTTCAGGTTATTTTTTTTAAGACATCAGAAGTAGAATTACTGGGATGCTGTCCCTCCCACTTTGAAATGGTGAGATACTTAGGAAATCAGTTGATTGCTTAAAGGATTTTTATGAACAAAGTAGGGTGTGATATGGTTTGAGAAAAGATCCTGATCGATCAATTCTTTCTAGGGAAAAAATGTAGTTGTGAAAAACAATCTTTTCTGTTTACTAGGGGAAAGGTGAGCCTCTTTAGAATCTCAGATGGTAGAAGTTACTAGAGGAGTATTTGGGGCCAACAGACAAAAACAAACCCTCAAAAGCATATTCATGAGAAACTTGTGACAAGGAAACTGAGACTTCTCTCCCCAGCTTTTCCAAAGAAGAAAGTAGTTAGTGTTGAGTTTGAGATTAGAAACACAAAGGACTACCCAATGAGAAATATTTCTTTGATTCTTCTTGGTAATAGTCATAGTTCCTTTATTCTGTGCCCAGGTCTCAGCCACACTTTGGGTAAAGCTGCTCTTTTTTCTTTCTTTGTTGCTGTGTCCCTTCAAGATAGCAGGGGAGGTATATGAGCTTCAGAGTCACAAAGACCTGAGGATAGGACTCAGTTCTTCCACTTATTAGACAGTGTTCCAATTATTCATTGCTACAAAACAAATCACCTCATGAAAGTGCAATTTGGGCAGAGCTTGGCAGGGACAGCTTGTCTCTGCTTCATTTAGAATCAGCTGGCATGGCTCAAAGACTGGAGGCTTGAATCTTCTAAAGCAGAGTATCTCTCTACTTTAGTACTATTAACATTGTGCATTGGATATTCTCTGTTGAAAGGGACTGGAATTTGTAGGATGTTTAGCAGTATTCTAGGTCTCTACCCATTAGATGTCAGTAGTACTCTCTCTCTAGTCATAACAACCAAAAAATGTCAAATGCTCCCTCCCTCCCCAGGGAGGCAGTATTACCCACAGATGAGAACCAAGGTGAGGCTTGCTTATTCACATCTGTGGTAGTTAATGTTGGCTATTGACTAAGACCTTAGTGGAGAGTAACATATAGGATGTAATACCCACACATGGTCCCTCCAAAATGATATGCTTCCTCACAATGTGGTGGCTGAGTTCCAAGGGTAAGCATCAAGGGTAGGTGGGAATGGGGAGCAGAGAAGGCCATATTGCTTTTTATGACATAGCTCTGGATACTCTGAAACTTCACTTCTGTCACATTTATCTAGGCAGCCACAAAGGTCATTCTCACTTTCAAGATTTCACTTTTTGATGGGGCACTGTAAATGACTTATATATAATTGTTGATTATTATATATTTGTGGTTATATACACTTTCTAATTCTACTGTATTATTTTGCTAGTCACTTAATTAAAGCATTTACTCTAAACTTCCCTGGGGATTTCTCCAGAGGGTTCAAGGAAAAACTAGATATTTTTCCTAAAAGGCAGATCAGGGTTCAGAACAAGAGAATGGATGGTGTTAGCAGCAGCAGAATTCTTAAGTGAATCTGTGTGCAAAAGACTGCAGGATCAGGTACTCAGGGAACAACAACAACAAGTGAAAATGTTTATCTTGGGCTGTATGAATGCAGTTGGTTTTCACCAAGATTGAATTCACATAATTCAAGATACACCTTGTTCCAAAAAGAAAGCACAACTTTCCTGGGGCTACTCAATCTTTATCAGGTTTTTCTTCCACAAAAGGCTGCTCTTGCTGAGCAACTTCATTGCCTTCTGGGAAAAGATGTTCTATAACACTGTCCTAACCAACCAGAGAATGCTTTCTGGAATAGTAAGTAGTTACTGATGTCTGAGTCTTCATGTTGGCAAATTATGATAAAGACAAGCCACCTTCTTGCCACCTTGTGTCACCTTACTATTTTGGAGCTGGGTTCAGCCACAAAATTTGAGATGGTAGAAATATCAGTTGTTTATCATTTGAAATCAAATCACTTAGATAAAAGTACAAGGGGGAAAACTGACCAAATAAAACAGAGCATTTCCATTTGTAGGGGAGACTGTCAATAAGATCTTGGCAGAAGGGGTCAGGAGCAATAGGGTCTTGCTCTTGGTTTCAAGAGGATTTTTCAATTCAATAGGATTCTCAACATTCCACCAAGTAATCCCATCCTGGGGCTCTAACCTATAGAAATTTATTTCCAAATGAAGAAAATTAAAAACCCTTTCTCTAAAAAAATGTATATTGCAACATTTTCTATAGTGAAATGTGATAACAATGTAAAAGTACAGCAATAGGGGAGTTATTATGTAAAGTGGCATATTTGCTGGATGGGATATTTTATATTATTAAAATAATGGTTATTAAAAGCAAAGAAAATGTTTGGATATAGTGTTGAATGAACCTGATGATATCTAAAATTACATGAATATTATAATTTCTTCAGTCCAACATTTTAAAACTTACACAACAAATATAGGTATATAATTGCATTATAAAAATTCAAATACATGTATATTATCTTATCATTAAATTTCAAAAGACTATACAAAAAAACTTCTTTATGACTTTTTCTAATCTGACTCTTGATTCCATATGTAATCATTGTCAGTACCTTCATGCATTTCCCTTCTCACCTTCTATACATTTCCATGTGCCATTTTTTTCATAATGAGATACATTAAATCTGTAGTTCTAGAACATGTTTTTATTAGTGGGTGAAATGTTTTGGAAATCTTTCCCATAACTGACATTGCTGTTATTAACATTATGTCATATTATTAAACATCTACTGTTGCCAGTATCAACATGTTGTAATTTATTTAACCATTCTTCTACTGATGCAGATTTAGATGGTATCTTTTTTAACTCTGCAAACAATTATTCAGTGAGCACTGTTACACATATATTTTTGTACATGTATGTGAACATTTCTGTAGGATGATACCTCAAAAATAGAATTTTAATAGATACTGCCAAATTTCTCCCCCAGTGTCCTTTTTCCAATATATACTCCAGCAAATGGAATATAGCTGTGCCAGTATCCAAAAGTGAATATTTTTAATCTTTGAATTTTTGCCAATGAATAATGCCTCATTGTTTTAATTTCAATTTTCCTGATTTTCAGTGAAGCATACTTAATGTTCACTTCCATTTCTTCTTCTTCTATGAATTGCTTGCTTGCATCTTTATGGGCATTATTATTTCAACCAGGAAAAAGATAATGAAATGATGAAAAGAAATACATAAAGATATTCTTAGTAGTTGTATTAGGGAGTAGAATTATAAATGATATTTTCATCTTCTGTAATGTAGAAAATTTTGATATGGTTATATTAAAAGTTTATTGTTGTTTTGTTTTTTTAAATGAAAGCAAAAGTCAGGAATTCTTTTGTGATTATTCTTTAGTTACTTCTACTCCTTCAAAAGCCTCTTTGGGACTGTTTAAGAATAATAGGTCTATACCCTTAATAGGCCATGGGGAAAAAGTCAGAACAGTTTGCTCACTGTTTGGGACTGTATGCTTTTTTGTAAGCTTGAAAAAGAAATACTGACTGTTGGTTCTGAACCTTCTGCTGTGGTGGATCTCAGATTCTGTTGTGTCATCTCCACTGAAAATTTGGCATCGGCATGTTTGGCCTACCCATGCTTTCAGCTGGTAAAACTGCATAAATTAATCGCACAAGAAACAGCAGAATCAAAGTGTGAAGAATGATCTCATAAAGAATACTTTTTATGAGGGGAAATGATTTACTATTTCTTTAAGTTGTCATTTGTTCCTTGTCCATTCTATATAAAATGTATCTGAGAACTGCAGCAGCTTTATTTGGTGTTCTTGAACCAAGTCTGATACTGAAGAAGGCAAAGAATGAAGCACATGCTAACTTCAAGTCTCTGTATTGATTTTAATCCTTTCCTTATTGATCTGTGCTCACACAGGAGGCCAGAAGGAGGCTACAAGCATTTCCAGGGACAGTTGGCACATAGCTTGAGATGGGGAGAGGACTAGAGCAGGAACCTCAGTTATCAGACTGCAGGGATCTCAACATGAAGTGAGAAAAGAAAAACTCAGAATTGAATTAAATGACGAAGATTCAACACCTGGAGTTGGGCTTTGGCATTGAATTAACTTGGGCTGAAATCATGACTTGGCCTTTTTGTAGTTGTGAGACTTTGGGCAAGTAACATTTATTTTAGCCTTAGATTTTTTCCAACATAAAATGGGGATAAGAATACAATTAGCCTACTAGAGTTCATGTCAGTATTAAATGAAGTAGTTATGTGAAGTGCTTTGTACAACACATAGCATAAAGATACTGCTCAACAAATAGTGACTTTTAAATTTTAATTTAATTTAATTTAATTTAATTTTACTTTTTTATTTTAACTTTAATAAAGGCAGAATCAGGTGGGACCCAATCATGGAGACTGTCATTGGAGTTTGAATTCCATGCCCTGAAGGGCTTGAGGGAGGAAGTCCTGTCCTATATTATTTCCTTTATTCCATGCTTGTTCCTTGATTCTTGCTTGTTCCTCCAATTCTTCTAGGATTTAGAATCAGTGCAGGCTCACTTGAGAATGAAATATTAAACTTTTTGGCTTATGCCTGTTTAAATCCCTGTAGTCTAATGACAAAATTGGCTTCATGTCTTACAGTGAGGATAAAGTGGCCATGGGGGTTCTCCAGAGAGTAGGGTAGGGAGCCAGGCAGGAAAGTACTGACAGTGGATGGTCCAAGAGGCATTTTGAAGGAGAAAAAGAAACCTTACTAATAGCTCAGAGGTAACAGTGCAGGAGGAGAGAGTCAATGATGTATAAACATGTTCTGATCTTAAAGAGATGGAGCAGTAGAGACCAGCATTCTCACCATAGCATTCCTCATACATCCAGCTGCTCATAGGACTGGACTAGCAAGCCGTCAAAGCAAGTCTTCACCTCATGCAATGATCAGTAGCCAATGATTTTTATAAATTATCTCTGACACAAACTGCTTTCAGAAAAAAAGGCTGTATGTTTTAATCACAAACTGATTTCATAGAAAGGTTCTCTGGAAATAACCTTCTGATTGTACAAGATTTCAATGAGTCAAATTTCTTTCTTTTTTAAATGTTTATTCATTTTTTTTGAGAGAGCCAGAATGTGAGTGGGGGAGGGGCAGAGAGGGAGAGGCAGAGAGAGGGGAGACACAGAATCCAAAGCAGGCTCCAGGCTCTGAGCTGGCAGCACAGAGCCTGACAGGGCGGGGGAGGTGCTCAAACCCGCAAACTGCAAGATCATGACCTGAGCAGAAGTTGGTCGCTTAATCAACTGAGCCACTCAGGAGCCCCCAAATTTCTGATACAAGTCATGTGCTGTACCTATTGATAAAAATAGCACATTGCAGTTCACATTCTAAAATTATCTGTTATGATATTGATAGGCACTCTACTAAGAACTTTACACGCCTTACTGCATGTAAAGCATGACAACCTTATTCCCATTTTATAGATGAAAATTAAAGTTTAGAGAAATGAGATTACCTGCAGTTGCTAGGGTGCAGAGAAGGAATTAAAATCCAAGCTATTAACTTTGTACTTGGATCATGTATTTCAACCTGGGACCTAAGGTTTCACAGCAAAGTGACAGTGGCCCCTTGAAACCACATTCCTGGAATGTCAATTTTACTAATGTTAAAAAGAAAACCACAGGTCTAAAATGGGTCACTCATGTTAAGACTCCCATATCAGCAAACCAAGACTTAAAACCTAACCTAACTGTCATTTCAACCACTCCAGAAATGTGACCTTTAACTAGCCAAACCAGAATTTCCTGGTAGGAATTTTGTTTGTAAGTTTGAGTTCTGCTTTCTGAGTTGAGCTTCTGATCTAATTGGCTTTCTAGTCCAGGGCTCAGCAAAGCAGCTTGAGCTGCAGACAGTTCCACCTAGAACCCAAGTCCCTAGTTCTTGGTTCTGTCCACAATTCCCAGTTGTTTGGAATCCTTTTTCCCAGATCTATTCTGCAGTTTCCATTTACTGGGGTTTGCTGGGTTAGTCCACACTGGGGTTTGCTGGTAGTGTGCACAGCCTTCTCTTGGCCAGTTGACAGTGATATTTTGGTTACTGCTGGTGTCTTGATGTATGCATGTTTGTTTGTCTTGTTTTGTGTGAATAAAGGGAATTGCTAATGGGGATCTCAGAGGCCAAAGAGCTGCAAAAATTGATGGGCACAGGAGGAGCATTTAAGAGCTATCAGAGCACTCACCACCTAACTCAAAGATTCCCTTGTTAAGATAAGTTGGTCATGGAATGAGTTAGAGTGACACTAGGTCACCTGCCAACCTCAAGAAAACTTTCATGCAATGAGGTACACTGGTTGCACAATCCCCGAACCAGAGGCACATCCCTTTTAGGTTTTAGCTTGGTTCTGAGAAGTCCAGAGTCTAAGCTAACAGGATCCTTAAATTCTAAAGTTAAGCACATCACCTTCCAGCACACTTGCTTATTTATGTCTAAAAACTATGGTCCTGGAAGTTGTGAATACTTACAAAAATGGCAAAATTTTTCTGAAAACAGTCTAGAATTACAATAGCCATTATGGGGGAACTTCCAATCAGATAAGATTGTTCATTTGAGAAGTGCACTTGAAAGTAAGGGTTTGAAAATTAAACAAATAGAATGGGATACCTATTTTAATTGGTATATAGAAGCTTCCAAAAGTCTTCAAGATTCTAAAATAGCTTCATTAAAAGACTCATTAGAGAAGGCTAATGAAAAATTAAAGACACAAGAGGTAGCTAAAACAAAAGACAATAGGACTGACTCCTAATAGCATGTGACTCCTACTGCTCTCCTCCCTCTATCCTTCTTTACCTAAGCACTCACATTTAACTAATTCTTTATCTGAACCACCTTTCTACTCTGAAGAGACTATTAAACAGTCACAAAAAAAAACAAAAAACAAAAAACAAAAAAAAACCAGTCACCTTTTAAAATAAAACTATGCAAGTTTGCCATGAACCCCTTTAGGTATTTCACCCCTCAGTAAAAGGCTGAATGAAGAACTATAGTTAAAGAATTTCCAAAACCTACAGAGAAACCCCAAATGTTTCTTGAAGAATTTACAGTCATTATCAGTGCCTATGACCCCAGGCTGCCAGACCTATATCAGCTTGTGCACAAGTTGGTAGGACCTGGAAAGGCTCAAAAATGGATGCAAGAAGCAAAATAAGTAAAACCCCAAGGAAGATAATCAAGACCTTCAACCAGAAAGGGCTTGTAAAATAACAACTTTCTTTTTACAAGCCATTCCTAGAGTCTTCTCTGCCCATGCTGATTGCTTTATTATCCCATATACAAACAAACAAAGGACAGATGAATCTGTGGCTGACTTTAAAGCCCATTTGGAAGCCCTCTTTCTGAAGTATTCTGGAGTCCATATAATAAACAAGGTCACCCTACTTGCTCTTGCTGCCCTATTGTAAATGGATTATCTCCTGAGAAGAGTGGGTTATTTAAAAGACAGAAAATAGGATGAAAGGCCATCAGCCTGACTGAACTCATGGTAATAGCTGAATATTTTGAAATAGCTTTGGGCCAAGATCATAAATAAAGGACTGCCAAACTAATGGCCTTACAGCTACAACAGCACCAGGGCCAGAGACCTCAAATAGCACCTGGGCCTCCTACTACACTCCACCAGGGGCCCAACATCAAAAAGCTGGCCCAGAGGCTGATGTCTCAATTGTACTCAATTGGGGCACTAGAGAAAAAGTTGTCCACAAAGGTCCTATACAAATTCCTTAACATTCAGTTGACTGCACCCAAGGAAAGACTCCTCTATGAGCCCCTCCTAAAACTGGTAGAGCTCTAAGGGGCTCTGGTAAACTATTGCCCTTAAACAGCCAAAGAAAAACTAAAATTAAAACTAATGGAAACCCTTGCCAAATTCTGGTAGATGTTGGGGCTACTAAAGTTTCTACTTTATTTATTTATTATTAAAAAAATTTTTTTATGTTTATTTTTGTGAGAGGGAGAGAGAAAGAGAGTGTGTGTGAATGAGTGGGGGAGGGGTAGAGAGAGAGGGAGACACAAAATCTGAAGCAGGCTCCAGGCTCTGAGCTGTCAGCACAGAGCCGGATGCAAGGCTCGAGCTCACAAACTGCGAGATCATGACCTGAGCTGAAGTTGGACGCCTAACTGACTGAACCAACCAGATGCCCCTAAAGTTTCTACTTTAAACCCCACTCTCATAAGACAACAAATCCCTTGGAGTAGAAAGGCTCCTATGGTGTGTGGGGAAAGGGTATCATAAAATTCAGAGACAATTTCTATCCCAACTAGTACAAATGACTTTGGGATCTTTTACTGGAAAACATTCCTTTTTGCTATGTGATACAGCTCCAGTCAATCTATTAGGTAGAGATTTCCTTTTTAAATTAAGAGTTAATATGTTTTACTTCCAATGGAGACCTTACCTTAGAGTTTCCTGTCCTTCATATAGAAGAGGAATAATTCCAACAAAAGTTCCCTAATTTAATTGAGGCGCCCAAAAATCTGTGGCTACTTGCAGTATTGACATTAGGAGAAAAAAAATGCAGAGCTTATAACAATTCAGACAGATGTGACTAAACCTCTTCCTAAATTGCTTCAATATCCATTAAAGCCTGAGGCCATACAAGGCCTCATACCAATAATAGAAGACCTAAATCACCCAGGGGTTAGTCATCCCCTGCACCAGTCCTTGTAACATACAGATCTTACCAATAGGAGGGGATGGTGATTTGCTGAAGACTTAAGAGCTATCATCAAGATAGTTATTCCTGGGGTGCCTGGGTGGCTCAGTTGGTTGAGTGTCCGACTCTTGATTTCAGCTCAGGTCATTATCTCAAGGTTTGTGGGACTGAACCCTGTGGAACTCTGTGCTGACAGCATGGAGTCTGCTTGGGATTCTCTCTCTCCTCACTCTGCCCTTTCCCTGTTCATGCACTCTCTCTCAAAATTAATAAATAACATTAAAAAATAGTTATTCCTAATTTCCCAGCTATTCCAAACATGAACCTCCTTTTGTCACAAGACACTCCAGACTCAAATGGTTCACTCCTGTAGACCTTTGTTCAGCCATTTTCAGCACCCCATAGATCCCAACAGTCAATATCTTTTTGCCTTTACAATCAAAAAACTATCCTGGACAGTTATGCCTGAAGGGTTTCACTGAGGCTCCTTCTTATTTCTGCCAAGTGCTCCACCAATATTTAAGTACTCTCCAATTCCCTGGAAAATCAACCCATTTACAATATATGGTTGATTTCTTGCTGTGCTCAGTTATCAAAGAGATGTCCATAAAGGATTCCCTTTACTTGTTACAATGGTTAGCTGAAAAAAGACATAAAGTATCTAAAAAAATTATAATTATCTTTGGACGCTGTTCATTACCTAGGTCATAATCTAAGTGCTGAAGGAGTCCAGCTATCTCCAAAAAGAATTCAGCTAACCCAGGAATTTCCTAGACCCACAATGAAGCAACAGATTCATGGATTTCTAAATGTAACTAGCTATTTCAGACCACGTGTTCCATATTTTACTCTATTTGTTTCCCCACTTTGTGAATTTACTAAAATTTCAGTCCCCAAGTCTCTTCCCTGGGAAGATAAATACGATCCAGCCTTTATAAGACTAAAACAAATATTACAAAAGTGACCTGTCCTACCTAACTATTCAAAAACACTTCACCTTATTTGTACATGAAAAGGATAATGAAGCCCTGGGAATGCTCATGCAAGAACATGGCAATAAACATAGTCATATTGCCTATTATAGTATATAACTTTATTCTGCTGCTTGTGCGTATCTGAACTACCTTAAGGCTATATAGACACAGCTGCAAAGTTAATAGAAGCCTCAGCAGATGTAACCTTAGAAAATATTTATTTGAAAACTCCATGCACTGTCCAAAGTCTTCTTAACTCTGAATTAACTCAACATTTCTCTCCAAGCAGACCAATTTCTTATGAG
This sequence comes from Lynx canadensis, assembly GCF_007474595.2. NCBI lineage: Eukaryota > Metazoa > Chordata > Mammalia > Carnivora > Felidae > Lynx > Lynx canadensis. The sequence continues at coordinate 72,260,601 of NC_044311.2, forward strand.
ATCCTCTGCTTTCACCACATAATCTATATCTTAAATGATGCAATGTTCCTAATCCTGCCATTTTACCACTGCTGCCTGATGAAGGTGAGCCCCATCACCTCCCATTTCATGACACCATGTTCTGATTTATGACTTTGACTAATCCCAATCTAATTTTGTTTGTTAATGGGTCATACTGCAAAAATGAAAAAGGGAATTTCCAGGCTGATTATGCTGTTAGCATCCAATATGAGCTCCTTTAGAGGAGAAATCTCTCACAAACTAAATCAGCCCCAAAAGCAGAGCTCCTTGACCTTATCAGAACATGCCAGTTATCAAAGGGGCAAATTTTTAATATTTGTACTTATAGCTGATAGGCTTTGGGGCCATCCATGATTTTGGAATGTTATGGAAACAAAGGGGTTTTCTTATATCCCCTGGGACCCCAATCCACAGTAAACAACAAATAAATGACCCTCTTACTGCTATTCTCTTATCTTCTGAAACTACTGTTATCAAAACTGAAGATCACACTATAAAGACTAAACATGAGTATCACAGAAATGCTCTGCCTGACTCTCATGTAAAGGCAGCAGCAAAAGAATCTGTAAAATCTATGGCACCTGTGGGTGAAGTCCATTCTGCTTCTACAAAATATGACCTCTTGTTGCCAGACTTTTGCCATCCTGATGTGCTTGTGACATGGCAACAGTCTGTTCCCAAATTAGAGAAATAAAATGGGGCAAATAATGATTGTAAATTCAATAAACATTCACGGCTATAGAAAACCCAAGATGGCCACTTGATTTTTCCTGGATCCCTGGCAAAGTCCATTTTTTTGATTTTCACATTCTTTCACCCACCGTGGTACATTTAAGATGACTCAAATTATTAAAACAACAAACAAACAAAAACAGTGGCAGGGAGACATATGAAATTGCAAAAAAAAAAAATGTTTACATTAATGTCTGACCTATCTCAGGTCCATAATCCTAAAAAAACTATTTTTGTTCCCAGAGGCCTTAAACCTCTTCCCTGGGGACCGTGTGAACAACTGCAGCTGGCCTTCATTCAATTGCTACCTGGTATGGGTTATCAATACGTTCTTGTTGTTATATGCATGTTTTTTGTAGATGGGTTGAGGCCTTCCCCTGACACAAAGCTGATGCCCAAACAGTGGCAAAAGAGCTGTTAGAAAATGGGTTTCCCACTTGAGGTATACCTTCCATAATTTCCAGTATTGAGGCACCCACTTCACTGGGCAAATCATATAAGCATTAAATAAGACCTTACTAACCTCTTGAAATTATCACTATCTCTATCACCCTCAATCATCAGGCAAGTTTGGGAACCATGACTCTGAAGTGTACTTAGAACACTGAGAATTATCCTGTTTATAGTAATTGTAATAATCTCCCTGGAGTGCTATGTTCTCTCAAAAGCTTTAAATGCAGCTGTTAACTACCAAGCAAATGATTGTCCTAAAAACGCAATATCAAAAAGGAATGAAGAGGATGATCAACTTAAAAATTGTGAACCTGTTAGTCCTGACCTGTTAATATCACACAAAGGATCAACAAAATTTCACAAAAACTGTAAGAACTACAGAACAGTAGCTGAGAGTGGCACTGATTCTTTAAATTTTGATCATATTTCTGTTAGGCTGAGAGTCTGATTAGAAGGGGGGAATTGTTAAAAAATAAAACCACAGGCTCAAAATGGAGTCACTTGTGTTAAGGTCCCACGTCAGCAAACGAAGACTTAATACCTAACTTAACTGCAGTTTCTACCCCTAACCCCAACTCCCAGACATGTGAACTTTAACCAGCAAACTAAAGTTGCATGATCAACACTAGCAGGTGAGTAAAACCACTGATAGGTCCTTCCCGTATCCCTTAAGGGGGTGACCTTACCTGAAGCAATGCATTCAATGCTAATAATTTATTTCTTTCCACTCCCTCTCTAGTTTAAAAACCTTCCATTTTGTACAGCTCCTTAGAACTCCTTTCTATATGCTAAATAGAATGAATACCAATTCAGAATTATTTAATAAAGTCAACTTGATCTTTTAAATTACTCAGTTGAGTTTTTGTTCTTTAATAGTAGACTCTTTAAATGAAGACATTTCATTTAAATAAGCATGTATGGCTGGAATATCTAGTTTATTAGCTTGGAGCATGTTAACTCTGAGATCCCCACCTGCCCACCCTATCAAGATGTCCAGACTTTTCTAATGACTCTTCTTATATGTTCAAAGATCCTAAGGGAGCTCACTCAGGTTCATAGGGTGAGTTCTGTCTGTTCCAACCCTTCACTGGCTGATACAGATCCCAGATAGTATTTCTTGAGGGCCAATACAAGCATGGCCCTGGAGACTGGATCTCTAAGAACCTGGCCACCTCTATGCAGCTGCTGTTGCCCAGCCTTAGCATAGATACTTAGTGCAGCTGCTTTGTCTGTCTGTCTCTCTGAGCCAACTGCTTCTTCAGCCTGGCACTCTATAGATGCCCCGTTTTTTCTGGATGCTCTCCCTTGCTCTGGATTCAGGAGAGGGGTACTACTCTATTCTTCTATAGTGATTCTTCCGAGCATTCCCAGGTTCTTCTCTGAGTCCAGGGTCTTCAGCCTTCTGTAAAAGAAACCTTTGATCTCTCGCCAGGCATGTTCCATCTCATCTCCAGACTGGCATGTGGTTATGGGCAGCTCCTGCCCCCTAACTAGAGTTTATGCAGGTCTTCCACAAGTAACTGGCATAATCTGCTTTACCAACTTACAGTATAATACAGATACACTTTATAAATAAGTACACTTTTTGTTTTTCAAATCAACTGTTTATGTTCTTTATCCTTCCTCTGACGCATTTAAGAACTCCAGGGTCTACTCTGTCCATAGGGTTTAGTTCTTTCTCAAAATGCCAAGCAAAGAAAAATAGAAAGTCCAATTAATTAGACAGCACCATTGGTTTGCACACTGCCATTCATGTTGCTGTGGAACCCTAATCTTGTCTAGGCACAATGACATCCTTGTTGGCACACAGTGCAATGGTGTCCCACACTTGGCCTCCAAGGTAACTGCTGTCTTAGTTAATGCTTCTGAGGCCAGCCATTCCTCCCCAAAACATGATTATATGCCTGGCAGATAAACCTGGACAAGCTCTTAAGCTTCAGCCAAATGCAGTGCTGAAACCAACCTTTTCCCACAAATGTCTGGACCCTATTTACCTTCTTTTTTCCTCATGGTAACTTTCCCTTGGATAACAGTGTCTTTGGTAGGCTTCCCAACCAGCAGACCTGTGTTAGGACTACCCTAATTCAACAAAGACTTTTTAAAAATAGTTTTGAACTTTAAAACCAGAAAGGGCTCAATGGTTCTTCAGGAAATCTTTTAAATCCTTATTCAATTTGGCTCATAAAGTTTTGCATATTGGGGTATATTTAGTGACAAGGAAACTGTATTAAGCTTCTGTCACCACTGATTCCCAGGAGAAATGTGCTAATTCACATTAAGTGTCCCTATATAAGGACAGCTTTAAGTTCTGAGTGCCAAAAGAGGACAGTTTTACTTCATTTAATATCTGTCTCCCTACTTCATGATCTAGCAACCTGTTCAGTATAATAGACAGTAAGAACATCCTTTCCCCACCCCCCCCAGGAAAAATCTTATACCTAAAGTCTATTATTCCTAAATTCAGAGTAAATCTATTTTATCAATGGCTACCCGATTATTCATAGACATCTTATGAATTATAAAGCAAAAGTCATTTTTACAGATAAGACATGAAATAGCAAAGGTATTTAAGATTGAGGTGAGCAGTCATGGCATTTAGGGATACTCTGAAGGAAAAATTGCAAACTACTTTAGGGTCCCAAATGTAAAGACATTGCTGGACTATGAGTTTATATTAGACCTTAAGGAATACTATCAGGCCAAAGTTTTAAATTTTCATGTTATATAATATGTATTAACAAAAGTACACAGTATTACCTCTCTCTATGGGTGGTTAGTGTAATCTGTACTCTTATAAATGTATAAGACTATCAGACTTTACAAAGAAATCAAACTGAAACAAATTCAACCAGTCAAAATTCATTAAAGGTTCTATCACAATACACCCATATGTAAAGAGTTTTTGTCAAAATATGTAACTAAACTATATTTATGGTTGATATGATACTGCATAAACCTAATAGAGCAATTTTATGGTAACTGCCTATGTTGAATGACTGATTGAAAAATAAAATTTTCCTCTGAACAAAAATGTTGATGAGCACAAGAATACAAAATAGAAAAATATTACTTAAGGAAGATTATCAGAAAGTATTAGAATGTTTCCAATTTTCCAACATGACAAAAGGGGCATATTTGAAGAATAAAACTTGCTTCCTCTCTCACAGTCTTCAGTTCTAGAGACCATTCAGTGACTGACTCACACTGGTGGCATATGGGCCAAATGCTGCTAATTGACATATTTTATGCCAGTATAGTACTGTAAACATTTTCAACAAATTGCCAAAATTTTAAAAATTGTGAGATTAAAAAAAATAAATTCCCAAGTTTCTTGAAAAAGAGATTGGCAACAATCATGTGTGGCATATGAGTCCCTATCAGGACCACCACTCTGCATGATTCAAGGAGATACTATCCACACGGATTCTCAGTAAATGATGGTCCCTAGAGTTGCACAGCATTTTGGTCTTTAACTCCTTATCAAGCGTGAATCATTAATTTATATTACCTACATAACCCATATTTAAGGATTATATACACCATAAATTGTGTACAGACAGTCACTATTACTCTTCTACTCTTCTTCTTCCTATGGAAATCATCAATGTCTAAGTAGAATTCATGGAGGAGAACAAAAGGGGATCAGAGTCAGTGAGTCACTACAGAGATACTTCAGGGTTGGTCAAAATAACAAGCATGAAAATCCATCGGCAAGCAAAGGATGGTTATTAGAAACCCTCAAATAAGAATGGGTCCAGAGGGGCGCCTGGGTGGCGCAGTCGGTTAAGCGTCCGACTTCAGCCAGGTCACGATCTCGCGGTCTGTGAGTTCGAGCCCCGCGTCGGGCTCTGGGCTGATGGCTCAGAGCCTGGAGCCTGTTTCCGATTCTGTGTCTCCCTCTCTCTCTGCCCCTCCCCCGTTCATGCTCTGTCTCTCTCTGTCCCAAGAAAAATAAATAAACGTTGAAAAAAAAAAAAAAAAAAAAAGAATGGGTCCAGAAAGCAAGCAGGGAAGATCTTAAAGGTCTTTCATTTTTTTTATTTTTTATTTTTTTTTACCATAGGCAGGTGAGAAATGACCACTGCTGTCTAGCACAGACATTACTCCCAACCCAAGAAAATATCTGAATTCCAGGGAGTCTGTACAGGGAGGGAACTAGCTGGCAATAGGACTAATTTGAGGGGAAAATCTCAAATTCTGAGAGGCAATACAGATCCTTATGGAAGTCGGGAATTAATCAGGCAACCCAAGTTGAGGTTTAGTTGCTGGTATTGCTATGTGTGCTGGAAACACTGTCATGTATCAGAGTGAAATCAAATCAAGGCAAATCTAGTGTTGATCTCTTCAACTGGAAATCGTGGGTTCATTGAATTATATGCCCGGTTAGGAATGGGACTGGTCAAATCCGGGACTGAAGGGCACACACAAAAACACATGGAGCCTCAGATGGTGATTAAGTGTACTCAGCCATGGGGGCTGAACTGTAAGAAACAAAGTCTGACTTTATTAGAGTCATACTAAAAGTAAAGTGCTGATGACTTTAAATGCCCTGAAATAAATTGTTAGAGAAAAATGGCCAATATTCTCTAATTCAATTCAGGGAGTTGAGTTGTTTCTTATTACTTAATACATTTCTTCATGTCCACATTGAGTTAGTCCTCCTGAATTAAATATAGAACCATGGGTTAGGAGTTTTCAAAAGTGTTTTGAATTTTTCCAATCCAAAGTTAATGATCCCTCCTCATTAGGCAAACAAGGATGTGTTCCAGGTGCTATACTGTATGTACACATGCTTTGCTAGATAATAGGGAGCTAGCTCCACTGCCACACAAATGTGGTTAGAAGATGGAGCAGCATGGCCGTACTTTTTTGGCCAACTGAGAAGGTAATTTTTTCTGGGCAAATGCACAGTACAATCCTAGCCATAGCTCCTTCCATCTGGTACTGATTTTACAGTCATATTTTCTAAGGGCTCAGCAAAGTGACAAAATGAATGAGACAATGATTCTTCCTGTGCCAATCTAACTACTTAAGAAAAGTCAACAGTTACTTTTGTATTCATCCCTGTAATATTCCAGTAAATGGCATGACTAACTAGAATAACTGGACAGCCTAAGAGGGGCCAGGTCCTAAAACTAGAGTTAACCATGAAAGTGAGAAGCAGAGATGGAAGAAATAGCTCTAAATTCCATCTAATTGATTATTCATGTATAATAAAAAAAAAAGTAACAGTGGGAACTATTATTACTCTCACTTATTATTGACTACACACTTATTATTGACCACTTATTATTGACTACTCACTTATTATTGACTACACACTTTACACTAGTGTAAATATACACTAATACACCATATCCCATTTAAGCAACAATGGCTCCAGATTATCTATTTGAAGAGTTTGCTGGGTAGCAATCTGGTTATAGGTGGATAGAGGAGGTTAGCTTTGCCTAAAGTTTCATTTACATAATAAGAGCACCATTTTCCTTATTTCTATTCAAAAGCATTTGAGGGAAAAAATTGGGCAGCATATATTTTTTTCACTGTCTTATGACGAGACTTTTAAACAGATTCATCCAAGGATTTTTAGGAGAAGGTACTTTGTCCAGACTTAGTGAAAATACATGTTACATGTTAATTTGTAGGTTTTTATCTGATAGGAATGCAAATAATCCTTGTCCAGTTGCAAAGATAACACTGGGGGGTATACTTTATTGCCTTGTAGGCAATTTGTATCTATCAGAAAATTCATTTCACTATTTTGTGTAACTGACTACATAACTCTCCATTTTCATATTCTCCCTTTTGTACTACCTGACTATCTTGCTGGTTATCTGATTAATTACTAAACTGGATAAAATAGTTGACAATGTTCATTATGTATTTGCATAAATGTCATGTTCTTAACTTTTGGGAAATTGGAACAGATATGCTATAGTATGACCATTGCTGTTATTATTGGGACCAAACAACATCTGCGGAGTTTGCAGTCTGGCTGAATACTCCTGAAACTGCCATAGATTCTCCTGCAGCCCAGGGTTGACAGCAGCTGTTGCTGGATGCACCACCAGAAGCAAAAAAAAAAAAAAAAAAAAAAAATAGCTCTCTCTTGCTCCTAACTTCCCAGCCCTTTTGTACAAGGTCACCAAAGAAATTTGGCAAGAGAGTCTAGAAACTGTAGACTTCTTGCTGACTATGATTTTGGGAAGAGCATGGAGAATGTTTGCTGTAGTATCATGAAAAGGAATAAATGGAGATGAGAGTGAAAAGGAAAGTAAGTGGCACAAGGGAAAAATAAATGCAGATTGAAGGTGGCACTAAAAACACCCCTTATATGATCTATAAGGTACGTAAATCCCATTTTACAAGAAATGTGGGTGCAGAGAAGTTAACTTACTGAAGCTCACACAGCTGTTAGGTGGCAAAACTGGGATTTGGATGTAGGCTTCACTCTACCATTGACTGTTTACTCATTATGTTACATTGCCTCCCTTTTAAGGTGGAGGACAAACAGAAGTAGCTGGCAGTGCAATATGGCAGTATTTAGAAGATTAAACAAGAACTTATAGAGCCAGGGTGATGAGGATCCAGGAACTGGCAATATTTGGAAATCAGAGCAAGCAGGTAAAAATCTGTGGCCCCTAGATTGTCCTCATCCTTCAGTCTGAAAACCAGGTTCCAGTTCCAAAACTTAGAAAACTTAAAAGGGAATGAAGGTGGGGGAAATGAGGTATAAATTACTAAATAGAGGTCCAATTCCAGAATAAGCCAAGAGTTCTTTATTAGCTGGGGCACAGGATCAAGGCTGAACACTACAGGGTTCAAGTTAAAAGATCTAGTTAACTATTTGAAGTCCATGTAAAAAATTCCGGGGGATATCATATTTGTGTCCTAGCTGTTTTTTCCTCTTCCTGTCATTGTTCTGTAGTGATTAAGGATGAGATAAACTCAGATTAGTGTTTGCTCTTCCAAAAGAATTGGAACTAAAGGCCTGCTCATCACTTGTCTGATTTCTACTAGTATAAGAGGAACTCTGAAAGAATGTGCTTAAATTAAAATACAGGAGAATGTCTGCAGAGCCATTATTGAAATTCAACCTAAGAGAATACTTGTTAAAGAGATCTCTTATCACTTATTTATCATTCACTCACTCATTAATTCACCTAAAAACATAAATTAACCACTGAACTAACTTTTGGAAATATGAAGATGAATCAAATTAATTCCTTGCCTTCAAAGTGCTTACTGTGCAGAGAGGGTAAAATAGGTGTAGACAGCTATCTGCAATGTGAAGCAGAATTAAATAAAATAAACAAAGAATTCCAGGAGAAGAGACCAAAATGTCTCAAATTTTCACTGAGGGGTTTATGGAAGAGGCTGTTTTGTGGTGATTCTTAAGGCAGGGTCATACTATTTATATGAAATTTGTGTCTATTTAAAAAATTTTATAGTATTATGAGGACACCAGCAAATGTGGATATACCTTCTGTGTTTAAATGCTGTCTTGTGCTTTTAAATTTATATCCCTTGTCCAACACCCAACATACTCACACAGATACACATGTTTGTATTTGTACTTAAAATATCTGGATAACAGTAAAGTGGAAGTAGGATGAAGAGAGGAGGGAGATAACCAGATGTCTTGTACTTTTTGCTTCATACAATATTATTTTGATGGGTATTTTTAGGACAAGTATGAACTATCTTTATAATAAATTATCTTTTTTTAATTAAAATTTTAGTTAACATAAAGTGCAATATTGATTTCAGGAGTAGAATTCACTGATTCATCACTTACATACAAAACCCAGTGCTCATCATAACTAGTGTCCTCCTTAATACCCATCACCTATCTAGCCCATCTCCCACCTACCTCCCTCCATCAACCTTCAGTTTGTTCTCCATCATTAAGAGTTTCCTGTGGGTTGTTTCCCTCTCTTCTCTTCCCACCCTTCCCATATGTTGTTCATCTGTTTTGTTTCTTAAATTCCACATATGAGTGAAATCATATGGTATTTGTCTTTCTCTGATTAACTTATTTCACTTAACATAATACATTCTAGCTCTGGACCCACAACTATATGGCCAACTAATCTTCAGTAAAGTGAGAAAGAATATCCAATGGAAAAAAGACAGTCTCTTCAACAAATGGTGATGGGAAAACTGGATGGTGACATGCAGAAGAGTGCAACTGGACCACTTTGTTACACCATACACAGAAATAAACACAAAATTGATGAAATACAGGAAATGGATGTGAGACAAGAAACCATCAAAATCCTAGATGAGAACGTAGGCAGCAATCTCTTTGACCGCAGCTGCGGCACCTTCTTACTAGACATGTTGCTGAAGGCAAGGGAAACAAAAGCAAACATGACTTCATCAGGATAAAAAGCTTCTGCACAGCAACGGAAACAATCAACAAAACTAAAAGGCAGCCTACAGAATGGGAGAAGATATTTGCAAATGACATATGTGATAAACACCATGTTGAGTATGGTAAGTTCTTTACAGATTTTGGATACTAACAAATAACCCAGTTAAGAAATAGAAGACATGAATAGACACTTTTCCAAAGAAGACATCAAATGGCTAACAGACACATGAAAATATGCTCAACATTACTCATCATCAGGGACATACAAATCAAAACCAAAATGAGATATCACTTCACACCTGTCAGAATGGCTGAAATTAACAACATAAGAAACAGGTGTTGGTGAGGATGCAGACAAAGGGAAAGACTTCTGCACTGTTGGTGGGAATGCCAACTGGTACAACCACTCTGAACAACAGTATGGAGGTTCCTCAAAAAACTAAAAATAGAACTACCCTACCATCCAGCAATTGCACTATTAGGTATTTACCCAAAGCATACAAAAGTATAGATTCTAAGGGGTACATGCACCCCAGTGTTTATAGCAGTATTATCAATAATAGCCAAGCTATGGAGCGAGCCCAAATGACCATCAACTGAAGAATGAACATATATATATATATGAATATATATATAATGGGAATATTACTCAGTCATCAAAAAGAATAAAATCTTGCCATTTACAATGGCGTGGATGGAGCTAGAATGTATAATAAATTATCTTTCTAAATAATAGCTCCCCTTTTCCCATCCAGAACAATATGATTCTGACATGGATAGCATGGTAGGACTAGGGGCTAAGGAAAGGAAATGACAGATAGTATATATTTTTGGAGCAAAAAATTATGAAACTTGAGGTTAATTGTGTTGGGTCCTAAATGGTTGAGTACTCAGAAAGCTTTTGGCTGAAAACAATAGAAAACTGGACTTAATCTGTATTAAGTATGAAGGGAATTTATTATCCAAACTAACTGAAAAGTCCAGGGGAGGTGTCTTTTTCAGGCACACTTGAATCGAGGTGCTTAAACATTAAGTTTGAAAATATTTCTCTCTTCATTTCTTGCCTCTACTTTTCTCTAGCTGGGCTTATTTTCAGGCATGCAAATGTCACTGGCAGCCACGAGCAATACCCTATTGGGTTAGGAACTCCAGTAGAAAGAAAGCTTTTCATTCCCCCAAATTCTATCTAGCAAATGTCCCAGAGCCACCTCTCTTTGGCCTGACTTCTGCCATGTCCCCTTTTGTGATGAATCACTGATTCTAGGAGCTCTGAGGGCTATGATTGGCTATGTGTGCTTCATTTTCCCACCTCTAGAGCATCCTCCTCTGAGAATGGGAAACAAGCAAAAAGTTTAAGGGATATGCTCAAGGCTGTTATCAGAAAAAGGGGAAATGGATTATAGGCAGGAGAATACCAACAGAAAAGTCATGCTAAGAGATTTGCATATGTGAGGACTGAGGGCATAAAATCTTTAATCCCTTAGCATGAGTGAGAAATGAGAGGATCCAGCTAACGACACACAACTACAGTGTAGGGGAAAAACTGGCAGTCTGCATGAGTGACAAAAATGACCTCAGAGACCACAGTAGATGATGAATTATTCATAAGAAAATACTTCTCTGGTTGTTTTTAAGAGAATGAAAAGAATCTATATTGCAAGATACAAATGTATATTCCCAAAGTAGCTAACTTTCTCATGTGGACATCCTTCATTATGGGAAAAGAAGAAGAAATGTACCCACTTGTGCATGCAGATGACCCAAAGATCCATGATCATTAAAACATGTAACTCTTTTTTTCTTTAAATTAATCAGTATGTCCTCTGTTTGTCCATGAGTAGCAATTTATCTTCCCAGAATTTTGTTTCTTTCTAGTTCCTTCTCCTGCTTATTCATTCTCTGGCTCATCCCTATTATTGAGTCACTAACACAACATTGTTTTGTTGTATAAGGTAGAGGCTTGTTATGTGATGTATGCTTCCGTTTGTCATCTGCCTTATGGTGGATTTTGAGTCCATTTCTTTATCACCTTGGTTTCAGATTTGAATGGTTTCTTCCCTGTTTCCTAATGTTGGTTTTAGCACTGACAGCCTCTTTGTTGTAGGGGGCTAAGAATTGTGTATCTGCAAAAGCATTTCTCAGTGTGTGTGCCAAAAACAAGCTGAAAGACTGCAATGCACAACACACAATTATGGGATAGAATCTGGGCTCATCTACTGCCTCACCATACCACTGCCTCCACTACTACCTCATCAGATAAGATGATGGTTCATTCACAGTTGGTGTATTTTTTACTACTCATTACAGTTTAGGATATACAAAACATCACCCGTTACCTAAATTAATTATAGGGGAATGAATACACCATGCTCACACTTTTAAATTCTTCATTGCCATGATTTTCTTTCTAGATACTTGTTGTAGAGATGTGAGATAGAATAACATGAGCTTTAAGAGTCCTTTCATCATTTCTAACACTGAAATCCCAGTGTACATATGATTCTATGAATTCATATTAAAATCTAGCTTCACTTTATTCCTCAGTAAAAATCTATAATACCCTCTTGCCACAACTTGCAACAACGAAGGTGTTACTGTTTTTTGGGAAATATACCACAGAATGTTTGCTGGAGTATCATGAATAATTAAAAATAAAATAAATTTGTCAAAATAAAGGAACATGTTTTGCTTTGTGAGCTACTTTCCTTTACTTTTTAACCATATTTCTATATGATGAGCTGTGAAATACTTTAATATGCAGTAATGCTCATTATTAATTATAAATGGCAAGTGGATACTATCCAGCATTTTATATGCTGTTAGTTTTGACCTCAGTTCTGGTTCCAACTTTGCTTTTACCATATGGGCAGTTTTGGACAAGATTTAACCTTTCTAAGCCTCAGTTTCCCCTTGCAAAAAAAATGTAGCTGCTAATACTTACTCAGCATATACAGCAGGGTATTCTGAAGATTTATCCAGAAGTCTAGCTTAAATAATTTTGCCAAATTATAAACCACATATAATTTTAAATTATAAAGTATATGCAGCTACAGGGTATTGTTGAATGCAGACTATAAACTCTTTGAGGACAAATGTTTGGTCTACTTTGTTTATAACAGTGCCTGATACTCAATAAACATTTGTAAATGAATGAATAAATGACTATTCCTGGACTACTTAATATTAGGCCAGTATTATGGATTAAATTGTGTCCTCAAAAAAGATATGTTGAAATACTAAGCAAGGGACCTCAAAATGGGACCTTATTTGGAAATAAGGTCTTTGTAGGCATTATCAAGTTAAGATAAGGTCATACTCAATTAGGTTGAGCCCTAATCTATTGACTAGTGTCCTAATAAGGAGGGGGAAATTTGATTCAGAAACAAGGAGACCACATAAACACAGATACAAAGATCAGAGTGATGCATTCATGTCAGTGACTGGTAACAACTATCAGAGGCTAGAAAAGCCAAAGAAGGGTTCTCTGCTTGAGCCTTCAGAGAGATCATGGTCCTGATGACACCTTAATTTCACACTTCTAACCTGAGAGAGAACACATTTCTGTTTCTTTAAGCTTTATTTTGGAGAGAATTTTGTTTACTTTGACTTATATGAATGCCTGGAATAATTTATTATAATGGAGATTTCTTTATTATTGTAAGGGAAAACAGCAATATCTAACAAGCATTAGTAGTAATTATTCTGCTTTAGACAATACAATCTTAAGCCTACACAACTGTCTAAATCTTCTTCCATTTTCTGCCAATCACTTTCATCTAAATAATTTCTCAACATAAGCTACTTAAATGTTAGCAGACAATATAATATAATAAATATAATATAATATAATATAATAACCAAAAATATATGGTCAGTTATTGCACAAGTTATATTTCCAGACACCTGCCTTTTCTGAAAATATTTGTCTTTGCCATATGCAACTTTCTGGCTACAGTTGGTCATTTGCATAGTTTGGATCATTAACTACTACTTGCCTATAAAGCTTGAACTTGATGTATTAATAGGCTATGGTGCAACTACATCTCAAAATCCTTAGTGCACACATAGAAATTTGAAGACTGGAGTAGCCTTCTAAGAGAGATTACTTTTGATCCACAGATTTTGTGAGGCAATATGACTGGTGCATTTATGTTGTGGGTATGATTGAATCACAAATGATAGCATTTGTTGTTAAGGCAATTTTAAGCCCTATATCAACAATTTTGCAATCATCATTGTGATACAAGCTTTCCCTCTTTTCTCAATGATAAAAAATGTACGTATGATTCAGAAGTCATTCTTATGAGGTACTCCCAACTTTTCAACTCAGTCTTTAAATAGAAGCACATACTTTATATTAGAATATCCCCAAAGAACAGCTTTCTTTTTGCAAAGGCGCTTCTGAATTATTATACAAATATAAAAAGCTTTCCATAGGTTCATCATAGGGCAGAATTTATAGAAACTTCTTCTATCTGGGTATCCAATTAATATTCAACTACATTTCAAATATGCCAAGACTTGTCATGAATTATGCATTGTTTTAGATTTCTATAATCTCCTTACTTTCTTTGAAATATGTGCTATAAATCTTGCTCTGATTTCTCTAGTTTTTGATATAACATTTTTATTAAAATAATTTTTCTGTTCTAGATTTTTTCCAGAAATTAAAGAAAGTATGATGATTTGCTAAAATTAGAAGGAAGTTTTTTTAAAAAGTCTCAAAATGCCTTAAGTCACACAAAGTTGTTTTTGTTGTTTTTCCTTATGTGTGTAAGTGCCAATATTGTGTACTGGAATTTAATTTAAAAATTTTTGTGCACAGGATTGTCACAGGTCTGTTCAAATGTGTAAGTTTAATTTAATTCGTCATAAAAACAAGAATCCCCATGCCAATGTCTAGACTGACCCAATTAAACTTCTCCATCAAAAACACAGCATAAACATCAAATAGTGGTAAGGCTTTCTTTCTTTTTTTCTCCATGTTATTTTGGAGTCATCTATGCATCTATGCCTGGAACTCTAGGCCATACATTTTGTATAAGATATTTCAATAAAAAAGTGGGAAAAGACAACATCAGATGTAGTGGGAAGAGTATTTTACAACTTATTAATATGATTTTTGGTTTCCCATTTAAAATAAACACTGCCTTAATAATATTTGCTGTAATGCTATCATTCAAAGAAACACTAGCAGCATCTATATTTTGGCAAGAGAATTATGAAAAAAAATGTCTAGGAAATTACTTGAATAGTGTCTCCAATATAATTTTTTTACCTTTTGCTCTATCTAATCAATGCTGAAATAAATGAACTTCTGCTTCATTTCCTCATTTTTGGAATCATATCAATATATCAAAGAAATTAGAGATGTTTTGATTAAACTATTATTCTGCCTGAAGAAGATAATATTCCTGGTAAGTTAAAAAAATCATTAGAATTTAGCAAACTGGATTTTAAAAACTAATAGACTTTGGATACAGAAAATAAAAATCTAAACTCATTTGATTACAAGAGTAATAGTGAAAGATATATTACAAAGATGTATTTTTGTAAGACTTTCTTTGTTTTGCTTGTAAGAACTTTTCCATTAAATTGATTGTCTATCCTTAAGTCACCTCTGTTTTACCATTTCTGATGCTTTCCTATAGTATATGACTATATATCCAAAATGTACACTGCTGAAAGGTTATAAGCATAGTAAAAACAAAGGCAAAATTTGTCACATCTAGTTCATAATTGTCAACCAGATTTTACAAGTAGACAGTCCCAGTAACAGGTGGAGGAGTATTCTTCAAAATCTGTTCTCCGATTCTTCATTCTAGCATACCCTATATCAAAATCCATTTCTCCTTCCTGTTGCCTTTTTGCCTTGGTGTTCCTCTTGATTGTCAATCTGCCCCATTTGACCTTTTCTTATCTTTATAAAGACTCCCAGACTTAAATATGTTTAAATAACTTGCCTAAAGTCACAAAACTAGTAAGTGTTGACACCAGTATGTCTAACACCTAAATACTTACTCTTTTCTACTATTTCAAAAACTACTCCAGCAAGAGTGATTCCATGTACACTCATGTGTTTCCTGGCTATTAAAAGTAAATATGTTATAATAGTACTTCTCAAACTTCCATGTATGCACAAATAAAGTAGGAATCTTTTTAAACTGCATATTCTGATTCAGGAACTTCAGTTTCTGAATTTCTCATGAGCTTCCAGCAGATGCTAAGGCTGCCATACTTTTAGTAGGAAGGCCTTGTAAGACCTAGCAGGGGTTGGATGTTGTTAGCTAACCTATTATCAAATTTTGTTTGCTGCTTTTCCAAACACTCCACAGTTTTTAGTGTATATTATCTTATTCATTGTTAAATATTTAAAAATGATGATTACAATGAGTCAAACATTTTGGATTTGTTGTTACAATAAAATAAATGAGACTCAAGTAAATTAATTCAGTATTATTAGCCAATTTGTCAGTTCCTTCTGTCTTTTTTCTTTTGCAATGGAACTAGTGGAGCCATCACTAATAAAATAAATGAACTGAGTATTATCTACTTAGAACAGGTAATTTTGTCAAGAGAGACAATGGGGGCCAAGTGGACAATTTTGAACATGTGTTGTCTCCTGCCCCAACATTTTTATCCAGGTGAAAACAGGTACAAGGAATATGAATAGCCTTGAAGGAGATGAAAATCATCATAGGGCAGACAGAAGAGCAGGTATGAAAGCAGGGAAAGGGCTATTCTCAAAGAAGCACAGGGTAAGAGCAGGTAAAGGTTGGGGGGAAGAGCTTTAAGAACCAGACAAACTAAAGTTGGAATGATGGCTTATTGTTTACTGGACACATGACTTTGTGCAAGTCATTCATCTTGGCTGAGCTTAGTTTTCCAACCAGTAAATGTTTACCTTACACTGTTATTAACATTAAGACAATAATGGATGTAAAAAGGCCTGATACATCATAGGCAAGCCATAAATTGATATGCTTTTGCTATATCTGTCTGAAGGTGAGCTGCTAAGTGCTGATTTTATGACACAGCCTTGAGGTGGTTTCCCCACCTTTTTATTTTGTGCCCCCTCCCTGGAGTTTCTGTCTAGTTGTCCTCAGCACCAAATGATATTTTAAAGTGGGGTCCAGAGGAATTAATCCAATCATAGACATGGCACTCTCATGGTATCTGGGTTACCCAATGTCCAACTTACATTTACACATACATTATGATACTATGGGTCATAAATATTTTACCAATTAATGCAGTTGGAACTGGGCCTATCCCTATAGTCATTAAATCAAGTCTGTTTGGCTTGGTCACAAAGCATCACTTGACATACTTATGCAAAATAAAATTTGCATTTGTTTACAATGCAGAGAGAAGCCAAAAACTATAAATAATGAGTAAGTAAAATTCTGAAAATAATGAATTCCACCATTTCTTAGAAGTAATCCTTTGGTGAATTTCTGTTAGCATTTGACATTTAGATCTATAGTAATATTTAGTGGGAATAAGGTTTCTCGGCACCAACCTCTGCTTTCTCAAATCTATGGTAACTGAAGGTAGTCCTTCAGACCTCTTGTATGCCATTGTAAATGATAAGCAGTGGGACACAAAGAAGAGGGTGGAGGTAAAAAGTTGGTCTAGGAGTCATCAGTATGCTCACCAACATAGCAACGTGATTTGAATTTTCCTATCAAAATCCCTTAATGGGATGCTTTTTGGCCTCTGGATTAAGGGGTTTGAAGTGGCATAAAATTTCTTGGGAGATATATCCAGTTCTATAGTGAAGAGTTTATTGTCCGTTGATTTCTCCACTTCCTTTATATCCATCATTCCCTACCTTCCTTCTCCTCCATGATTATCTAGCTTGAATTCCACAGCCCAATACCACTATTAGTGCCTCTTCAATCACATCTCTCTGACCAAACCCCACCCTGAATGAATGAATCCATCATTCATCTTTGCTGAGCCTTCACCAAAGCAGCTAAGCAGATTGCAGAGCAAAACTACACCCCCAGGCAGACTCACATTGTTCATTTCCTTCATCTGAGTCCTTGACACTGACCAGAAATCTGTTCTTACAATAAGCTTGATCATCTATCCATAGCAACTAGCAGATCATAACTTCTCTCTTCTTTTTTGACCTCTCCTCCTCTCCTCCCACCATGGTCATTTTCTGCTAATGACACTGCTCAAGACATCCTAAAGAAAATAGAAGTTATCAGATAAGAGCTTCCTTATGCTTTGTCACCAAATCTACAATGTATTTTCCTATTCCATTCCCATCCCCCTTTTCCTGGATGGCCCCTCTGACGGGCTGAATTGTGTCCTTCCAAAATTCTTATTTTGAAGTCTAAACCCTAGTACTTAGAATGTGACTATATTTGGAGACAGAGCCTTTAAAAAGGTAATTAAGGTAAAATGAGATCATATGGAAGGGCCCCCATCCAATGTAACTGGTGTCCTTTTGAGAAGAGATCAGGATACAGATCAAGGAGTGCCCATGTGAGAACACAGTGAGAAGGCAGCCATTTGCAAGCCAAGGGACAAGACCTTAGGAGAAACCAAACATACTGATACCTTTATCATAGACTTCTAGTCTTCAGAGCAGTGAGAAAAAAAAAAATTCTGTGGCTTAAACTACCCAGTCCATGGTATTTTTTTGTGAAAGCCCTGGCCAACTAAGCTTGAATTCAAGACCCAGAAAGCTTCATTCAAGACCCAGCTTAAATGTCTCTTTCTCAAAGGGAAAGACATCCCAATCTAAATTAAGCTTCATTATTATATTTTGAACATACTATATTTTTCTTCAGTGCATTTACCACAATTGGCAATGGTATATTGATTTGTTTATTGTCTATCTTTCTTAATAAACTTTAAGATCTTGGGAAAAGGGTAGGACTAGCGGCAGCATCAAGGAATGGGAAGATGGTTATCCCCCCTCTATTATCTATGTTTATTTGATATAAATAATTAGAATTTTATTAGTGCTATGTCAAGTGTTGTGCAAAAAGAAAAGACTCAAGACAAGTTTCCTGCCCTCATTTCAACCAGATTTTACTTCGAAGCCTCTTTTACATACAAACTGTAAACCAGATTCATGTCTGTAATTCACTGCTATATTCCTAGTACCTAGCACTGTACCTGGTACACAACCCTTGATCAATATCTCTCTGGAAGGAAGGAAGGAAGGAAGGAAGGAAGGAAGGAAGGAAGGAAGGAAGGAAGGAAGGAGGGAAAGAAGGAAGGAATAAAAGGAAGTAGTTGTGACTGTAAGGAAAACCAATTACCTACCAATAGAGACATCAGATATAGCTGATGTGAAGTGAGTAGACAACTTTCCATTTAGGGGTTTCCATTTAAGGTTCCATTTTTTTAACGTTTATTTATTTTTGAGAGAGAGTATGAGCGAAGGAGGGACAGAGAGAGGAAGACACAGAATCTGAAGCAGGCTCCAGGTTCTGAGCTATCAGCACAGAGCCCGACAGGCTCAAACCCACAAACCATGATCAGATCATGACCTGAGCAGAAGTCAGCTGCTTAACGGACCTAATGACCCAGGCGCCCCCTAGGGTTCCATTTTTAACATGGAGTCCATTAATAGGATACCAGCAGGTCTATTAAATTCCTTGTGATTACAGATTCACTGAGGGATCTGGTGTATCATTAGGTAGCTGGTTTGCCTGATTCTTCCTACTGTTTTCACCTCTGAATGTATTATAATTTATTAAGCATTGTGATGACTAATTTTATATGTCAACTTGACTGGGACATGGGTGTCCATATATTTGGTTGAAACATTATTCTGGGTGTGTCTGTGAGGCTGTTTGTGGTTGAAATTATACTTAAATTGATAGAATGAGTAAGGCAGATGGCCTTCTCCAATGTTGGTGGGCATCACCCAATCCATCTAGGGCCTGGATAGAACAAAAGGTAGAGTAAGAGAAAATTTACTGTCTCTGACTGTCCTCAAGCTGGGACATTAGTTTTCTGCCTTCAGACTTGGACTTGGGCTGGAATTTACACTGCTGTTTCCCTCTAGTCTCCACCTTGCTGACTATGATCCTTGGATGTATCAGCCTCCATAGTGTGTAAGCCAATTCCTTATAATAAATCTCTGTGTATATATCTGTACATCTATATTGACCTATATATCTACATATTATTATTATGTAAATATTTTATGAATAAAATATTAATTCTCTGGAGAACCCAGACTAATATAGGCACCTAGCAGATATTTATGGACTCTTAGAAATGGAAAGGGAAATTAGAAAACATTTTACTCTTCAAACCAATTGCAATATGATAGCCATTTGAGTGAGTTCTTACAATTTGAAACAGATTGTATAAAGTCTGTGTTTGCCAGTGCTACAAAGATTCTTGGGAATTTTATGTGGAATGTTCCATATACGCATTTGTATGTTTCTCCATAGTGAAGCTGCCAGGTTTTTATCAGTTCCTTTTTAACTTTTTTATTATGAAAAAATTTAAATATATACAAATATAGAGATAATAGTATTTTAAACCTCTATGTACCCATCACCCACTTCAACAATTATCAACTCATGACCAATCTTATTTTATCCTCCTCACCCTGATTATTTTGAAACAAATCCCAGACATCATATCATTTCATGAAAAAATGCCAAACAGCTAATTTACAAATACATTTTTAGAACACAATCCTCTACTGATTTGAGGATTGCCTGTTTTTCTACCTTGAGTTGAACAATAGATTTATTAATTTTCTATTTTCTTTCCCTTATGGACATCCTTCTGTGTATGGGAAAGAAATAAATCACTTTGCCAACTACTTAAGCCACATTATATTATTAAGGTAGACTATTCTGAGTAAAGAGTCAAACTTTGCTTTTGTTACAATGTGACTTTGGGCAAGATTCTAGCTGTCTTTGTCTCAGTTTCTTCATCTCTAAATTAAGAAAATACTTGAGGAGTGTCTGTGACCTGGCACTCATTGTAATAATAATATTGGTTATTATTATTATTTAATGTGAAAACTAGGGCTAGAATATGCAGGTGAAAGTGTTGACTCATCTGTAATTCTTGTAGTAACTCCAATAGCCGAGTACATAGCAGGTGCTCAGAAAATGCCACCAAGAAGCAAAGAAGTCACCTTTTCCTCTTTCCATCTTAGAAAATGCCAGGTGTCCTCGTGTACCCTTATAATAGCTTTCTCCTGTTTCAAGGGGATAAACAGTGCAGATTGATCCTCTCTCTAATGGTGCGCAGAGTCTCAGCTTACGTCTGGTGATAAATAATGAAGCAAGCTAACAGATCCTGCCTGCAGTCAATTATCCCAGGTCTGTGTTTCTTAGTCTTCCAAGGGGCCCTCAATGGGGACTTATGTAGCCGTAGAAATGAGAGAAACATGGAGAAATAAAGAAAAAAACAATTCCATCTGTCAAAATGATGATGGATGCTGTCCAAACCTGTGAACAAAACCTGAGGTGCTAATTCTATGCACTGCTGATGCCTTTAATTATGCAACTTTGACAGATGGAAAGATCGTTATGCAGTTTTTATTTAAGAAGCCCATGCAACTGTAATTTTTGTGCCAAGGCTAACAGTCACATTAAGGAATTTGGCAGAAAGTAAACTACCTTATTTACAGCTTACTAGGTCCTAATTATGCTTCATAAGTGGACAGTCATATAATAAGACAGACATAAAACATACATGACTGCAAATTACTACACAGCAGTTACATGTCAAAATTGGCAGTCATTTGAAACCATATAATATTTCCCTGGGAATATAGAGTAAACAGACTCCAGGTCATACCTTGTTGAGGCAGAATTCCAAAGATCTGAAATGTTTTTCCTTAGTCTTAGCTTCAGTGGGGCCTTCAGAAATTACAGAACAATCATTGTTTGCTTTATGTATATTCCTCTTAGTCTAATTGCAAGGGTTTTAGTCAGTTCCTTCTGCTAGTTTCCTGAAGTGTGCTTTTAGTGTTACCTGCATTTCTGTGTCTCATGTAACCCAGAAATACATCTTAGGATATTTTTAGCTTCTTTCTTCTGTATCCCTGCCTTGGTGAGATTTTATTCTTCTCATCTCCTCCTCAATCTCCTTATCATGGCCTTTCTCTAAAGAGGAGACCTAGAAATCCAGAACTAGGAGGGGATCTTGGATGTATAATCTGTGTGTCTACCAAGCTGTTAAAGCTATCCTTTCCCTTCCATGGCTAAAGTCTAAGCCTTCATTATCATCAAGCTATTGTAGTTCCATGGCTGCAGCCTCCTCAGTCCTCTCTCTCCTGACTTAACCTTCATACTCTTGAAAGATGATCTTCTTAAACCACAATTCTTACACATTTCCCCTGCTCAATACCCTTCAGTGGAACACTTGCCTTAGAATAAAGCTTAAAGCATGGCATGCAAACTCTTTATGATCTGGCCCTAGACAATCTTTCTATACTTTTCCTTCTGCTTATCAGTGCATACTGTCTGCTATAACTACCAGACAGTTACCATTCTCTGGCTTCTCTCTTCTAAGCTTCTATTCCTTTGCTTATTTCCATTTATCTACCTTAAACACCTTTCCAAATCATCTTTGCCTCTTTGAATCCTAGACTTCCTTTCCAGTTGAGGGAAGAGAACTCCAATGTGTTCCCTCTCAATGCAGTTTCAAACACTGGCCATGTATATGGATATAACATTCTCTGGCATTTGGAATATTCTAAATTGCTATTCTTCATTAACTATATATATATATATATATATATATATATATATACACACACACACATATATATACTTTATACATTATATAAGTATATATATAATGTATATATATATAATGTGTATATATATAATGTATATATATGTATATAATATATATACAATATATATAATGTATACATACATACGTTAAAAAAAATACACACACACACACACACATATATAGTTTCTGCTTGCTAAATTATAAGCTACTAGAGGTTTGGGACTCTGACTCTGATGTAAAATAGTATAACATAAGAATGTGAGAATTAGCTTCTAACAGATTAAAACTCTGATCCTGGTACTTGGTAGCTATGTGTTACTGGATGAGGTACCTAAACTCTGTGAACCTCTGTTCCTTCATCTATAAAAATAGAGACAACAGTCTTTTATCTCAGAGGGCTGTTGTAAGATGTAAATGGTATAATAAATTAAATGTGCCCAGTAAATTATAGCTATTAAGATATAAAATTTATTTTGCATCTTCAATGCTGAACACAGTGACTGGCAAATAGTTGGCATTTAATAAACACTGATTGAACTAAACTGCATTTATGTTGACAGCATTTATATTAGGCTACCACCACTCCTGATGGTCGATAATGAATCTTCACAACTTAGTTGAGTTTCTTAAAATCAAGGACAAGATCTGTTTTAAACTTTTCAGTATAAAAAACTCAAACTTTTATATTATTTATTAATAAAATAAAAATATCTTCAGTTATGAACATGTAGATTTCACTTAGATTTAGATCTCTATATGTTGAAGTGATGGAAAAGCTTTTTGACAACCCAGTTAAAGCTTACCTGCCAACATTGTGAATTGAATACAATAGAAACAAGTGTCACCTAAACTTCAGTAAAAGAAATCGTTGGCTAACAGAAAAGAAAGTATTAGAAAAGAATAGGAAGGAGGAAAAGATCTTCAAAACTTGGGAAGGGAAGTTGGTATAATGGAGACAACAAAGACTAAAGATAAATGTTTTAGTTCAATTTTTTGCCCATTTTTTTTAGACTGCCATTTGTAAATTATCAATGTTAGATATTAAAGAAAAATAGCACAAAAACAGGATATCCTCTTTTATGTAGTTCAGGTATATTGAAAGAAAATTAAAAAATAAATGACTTCTTCACTGGGTCACTCACTGTTAGTAATTACCATGCACCTATTCCTTTGGACTCTCAGCAATGTTATAGACTAGGTAATCTAGATTACGTTCCTCACATTCAATCCATCACACTTAACATGTGGTGAACACAGCAGAAATGGAAAGTTTGTACTAAAGTTTATAGCCCAGGGTACAGTATGACAAAATACTTATGGCTACATAATAGTTTTGTTTTCTATTGATAATTTCATCTGACGATTTTAAACTCTCAATGTGTTTGCAGAATCTGAACAACCTCAGTAATCAATTAGGCAACCATCACAATAGCTACTTTTGGAGGTTGCTTCCCTCTACAAACCAACAAAATACTTATTTCACTTGATAATCAGTGGATAATAAGAAATGGGTATCAACTCTGGAACCAATCTGAGTAAGTTCAGATTCAAACTCATCACTTTCTAGGGTCCTCGGCCTTCAGAAAAATTATTTAATCTCACTTATTTCTTGAGTTATGTTGGGAGAGGTCATTGATATGATGTGACTGTTGACTGCCCCGTGAGGTGGACCCTAACAACTGAAGGCTCCTCACTCTTTCCCCTATCCTTGAAATGTGGGTTCCATTTGCCTTCCCTGCTCCCAAGATGCCGCCCCAAGGACATAGCCTGGAGATGGTGATGTGGTACTCAGAGCATCTGGATGGTATATGTGACTGAACCCAAGTAAGGCCTCTCTATATAAACTCTGAAGATTTGGTGGGTAGGTCCAGAGATGTACTAATTTTGTGGCCTCCCAAGATAAGCCTCATATGTAAGTTCCCTTGCTTATTAAACAGGTCACCTACCAATCTGGAATGGCCTGCCTCTTTCTTCAGTCTCTCTCTGCCATCTATGTCTAGGGGCTAGTTTCAGATTTCACCTGGGAAGTCCCCAAGGAGCTTGTGAATCAACAATTTGGCCTTCAAAGATGGGTGACATAGGAAGTTCCTGAACTCCCCTCTTCTACCAACTGTACAACTACACATGGAACAATTCCTTTTGTAAGAAATCCAGAAACTGAGTGACTCTTACACTTTGAATCATTGAGCATATCAAAATGGACCACTTCAAGTCACTAGTATATCGCTGGAAGGAGCTTGTACACACATCTGCACCCTAGTTTTTCAGCTGCCTCCCCTGGGAAAAGACTAGATTGCCTTGTTCCAATAGCCAAGGACTTTCCTTCAAGAGGCCCACAGGATTGTAGCAAAGAAGCATTTCCTAACTTGCTATCCCTCTGCGGCTCAGTGCTGAGGAAACAGGCAAAAATGCTTGGCTCTCATAATTTCCCTGAAAGAGGTCTATTTGTGTAGTTAAAAGCTTCTGCCTGAGGGTCAGACTTCTAATTTAACATACATCTAGGACTAACAGAGATTCTCCCCAGGGGCCAAGAAAACTGGCAGATTCCCTTTGGCCCTTTCCCTCTAGTGTAATCCAAGTCACCAATATCTCTCTGGAAAGATTTTATACAAATGTATGGCACACCACCTTTATGACTGCCATCTGAGGGATAAGCCCCCAGATTGCATTCAGCAGTCCCACAGAACTGTAGCAAAGAAATTCCTAAAGGCTCAGACATACCCCCTAACCTCCAGGGCCTAGAGCATAGAGATCTGGCAAAAATGCCCACCTCCCAGTTTCTATAAGGAAGGGGCCTAACTACATAGTTTCCCAGCTGCTGCCTAAGGGTCAGCTTCCAAACAGCCTACATTTAAGTGCTAACTACAATCCTCCCCTCTGAGAGAGACATTGATGAGTCTTGGCATACCCTCAACTACTGGAAGTCACTAAAAACAAAGAAGGCATCTTGGACCATGTTATTTATATGTTCTTATAATATACAAAGAACATATAACTCAATAGAAAAAACAAACAATCCAATTAAAAAATGAGCAGAGGAACTGAATATGCATTTTTCCAAAAAGACATATAAATGGCCAACAGGTACCTGAAAAGGTGATCAACATCACTGATCATCAGAGAATTGCAAATCCAAACCACAATGAGATATCACCTCACAGCTGTTAAATGGCTATTATCAAAAAGAAAAGAAATAACAAGCGTTAGCAAGGATATAGAGAAAGGGGAACACTTATGCACTGTCAGTAGGAATGTAAATTGGTACAGCAACTATGGAATACAGTATGGAGTGACCTCAGAAAGTTAAAAATAGAACTCTTATATGACCCAGCAATTCTACTTCTGGGTATTCATCCAAAGGATACTGAGGAGATATCTGCTCTCTCACGTTCACTAAGACAGTATTCACAATAGCCAAAATGTGGAAACAACCTACGTGTCTGTCAATGAATGAACGGATAAGGATGTGGTATATATATATAGAATTGAATATTATTCAGTCACAAGAAAGAAGGAAATCCTGCCATTTACCACATGGGTGGACCTAGAGGGTATTATGCTAAGTGAAATAAGTCAGACAGAGAGAGACAAATACTATATGGTTTCACTTATATGTGGAATCCAAAAAAAACAAAACAAACAAAAACAGAAACATACTCATAAATACAGAGAACAAACTGGTGGTTGCCAAAAGGGAGGAGAGTGGGAGGGATGGCCAAAATACATAAAAGGGATTAAGAGGTACCACTGTCCAGTTATAAAACAAATAAGGCAAGGTGATAGAAAGTACGGCATGGGGAATACAGTCAATAATACTATAATAATGTTATATGGTGACAGATGGTAACTACACTTATGGTGAGCATTGCAAAATGTATATAAATGTCAAATCACTATGTTGTACACTTGAAACTAAAATAAAATTATATGTTAACTATTCTTCAACTTACAAAAATAGTACAAGTCATAAAAAAAACATGGGGAGGAGGGTGGGGAAGCAGCTTAATTTTAGTTTAGGGCATTATGCTAAGTGAAATAAGTCAGAGAAGAACAAACTCTATGATATTACTAAATCTAAACAAGCCAAAATTATAGACACAGAAAATAGAATGGTGGTTATCAGGGGATGAGACTGTGGGGGTAAAGGGAACACACTGGTCAAAGAATACAAACTTCCAGTTATAAGATGAATAAGTTCTGGGGGTCTAATATACAACATAAAGATTATAGTTAAGAATACTATGTTACATACTTGAAAGTTTCCAAGAGAGTAGGTCTTAAATGTTCTTACCACACACACACACACACACACACACACACACACACACACAGTAATTATGTGACAGGACAGAGGTGTTAGTTGACACTATTATGGTAGTCGTTTTGCAATATACAAGTGTACCTAATCAACAGGTTGTGTGCTTTAAATTTACACAGTAGTATATGTCAATTAGGTCTCAATAAAGCTGGAAAAGAATCTCATTTACTTCTTTTTAATCATTTGAAAAAATGAGATTGGTAAGTCTCAAGTCACAGGATTGTTGTAAGAATTAGAAGTGATGCATGTAAAGAAACTAATACCTAATGAGATTTCAGAATGGACAGCTCATTCTTATGACTGATGTGCACAATCACCTGATAAGGCAGGCAGAGCAGTTATTTCCATTCTACAGATATTGCTACTAAAGCTCAGGGAAGGTCAAAACAGAAAATCCAATCACTAGTAGGTAGTGACTTCGATTGAAATTTAAGTCTTTGATTTCCAGCCCAATTTTCTCTCGGCTATCTATTGTGTCTCCTTTCCACTTCACTGCACATGAAAACAGGGAACTGACCTCAAGATGAATGTGTTGGAAGATGAAGAGTTGATGTTTCTGCCTGCTTGCTCAGGTGTATCCATGCACTTGAGGCAAGGAAGTGGGTAATTGTGAACTAGAAGTCCCCTTACACTCTTTGCCTAGCTTACCTTTGGCATTTATTCCTCAGGGGCTTAAAGAGTAGGCAGTGCCTACTACATTTCTGTTGAGCACATGCTTTCTCCCAAATATACTGAGCGTTTGCATAGCCTACTGCCTTTGTTCCTTTTGTTAGCTGCTTCTGAAATATACTTCCCCATTGCATTCTTGGTCCTATAAAACAAAACAAAACACTCTACAAAACAAAAACGCTGGGCTTTGATCAAATATGACTTCTTTTTTGTAGCCTCTCCTGACCTCTCCCAAACAGAAGTGATTGCTTCCTCTTCTGTATCATCTTTGCATCGGTACTTACACTATCCTCACATTTGGAATGGGTTTCTTTTGCATGTTTGCATTACTTTTCTGTCTGTGAGCTCCTTAAGGGGAACACATGAATGCCACTTTTGTAACCAGTGTCCAGCATGTCATCTGGTAGTATACCACATGTGCTCCACAAATGAAGGTTGATGTAAATTTAATTGATTTTGTTCTGCTGAGAGACAGTAAAGAGTGATAAAAAATGTTATTTGTCTATACATAGAATAATTAGAGACATCAACAAAAGTGTTTAGCATAACACTGGTTTACTGTGGAGTTGTTATACTGCTGCTGTATCTTTGTTTGCAAATGATACAATAATATGTATATAAATTCATACATCTATTAAAACACAAATATAATTTCTATAGCAAGGCAGAGAACACAGATGCTGCTGCTTGAGATTTTCTTAGCATTCTGTGCTTTGCTAAGAAAATAAAAGCTATATTAAGAGTGCGAAGTTGAAATTGCCAGAGTATCCAGTTATTGGAGGAATGTGGTAAAATGTAGTTATGCAAATGAACACAGGAAACTGATCAAACTTAAAGAATGAACAAAATAGAATCAACCCAAACTTGTTACTGCAAAATGCCATCAAAGTTCTTGCTTTGCTTCCCTGGGTAAATTTTTTTTTTTGTCCCTGCAAGCTACCCTGGGACCAAGTAAGAGATAATTCATTTCAAAATGAGAAGGCCTATTTTTGGAGTACTGCCCTGAATTTTTTCTTTTGCCTATAATAATCTATTGTCCTGGATGCCAAAAATAGTGTGGGGCAGGGATTATTTAAAGCTCTTCAGCAGAAGGCAGTAATGCAGCCTGCTGAATTTCTTAGAACAAAAGAAGTAAGTTTCAGTTAAAAGAAACTGGAGCTGTCTACAGCAGTGGACCCATGTAGTGGTACCATCAGTATTTTTGTTTGCCTTTATTTTTATTTTCCTAGAACTGGAGAAGGCCCCCCAAACCAGTCAGAGTAAACATCTGACTTGATAAAATCTATTTTGTAGGCCTTAGTTGGGAAAACCCACCTCAAAAAAAAAAGAAAGAAAAACAAACAAAAAATCCCAACAACAACAATAACAACAAAACATAAGGAACCATTTTTAGAATGTGCATTTAAGTTGTATGATGTTGGGACACGAGGAAGGGCCATTGCTTTCTGCTTAAATATCTTTAAACAGGAGCCCCAATCCTTCTGGGCAACATGACTTCTTCATCAAGAGTCTCAAGAAGCTATAATGGTCTCTGACTAATAAGGGTCTATTAGTTTTCCTGTTACTGCTATAAAAATTACCACAAACTTAATGGCTTAAAACAGCATAAATGTATGCTCTTAGAATTCTGGAGGTCAGAAGTCTGAGATCAGACTTACTTAGTAAGTATTGACAGAGTAGTTTCCTTTTGGAAGCCCTGGAGGGAGAAATCATTGCTTGGCCTTTTCCAGCTTCCAGTATCCACTTTCCTTTCTTAGATGGTGGCCCCTTCCCCATCTTCAAAGAAAATCACTCTAATCTCTGTTGTTCATCATCATATCGCCCTTTCTGCTATAGGCAAATCTCCCTCTGTCTCTCGCATAAGAACACTTGTGATTATATTTAGGGCCCACTTGTTTAATCTAGATAACCTCTTCATCTCAAATTCTTAAAATTGTATCTGCAAAGTTTCTTTTGCCATATAAGGTAACATTCACAACTTCTGAGGATTGGGATGTGAAGTCTTAGGGGGTAGGGCAAAAACAGACACTCTATGTTGAATAAATATACCCCTTTTCCAATGGTGGGTCAAAGGCACATGAAGCCCCAAGAACATATGTGGAACTTACTATAATATTCTGTTTAAGAGGACTTCTGCTGGAGGGAGAGGGGAGTCCAGTAGAGGGTTTGGTTAGGGAAGACCACTGGAAAATCAGAAATTAAAAACAGGGAGGCAGAACGACTAGTCAAAGGGTGAAACTTCTGGTATCTTGAGAGTCATCTCAGGGGAACCCAGCAGGAGAGCCTCAGAAGAACCCACCAATTGCATCTATTCAGGAGTCATCAGGTGTAATCATTAGTCAGAACTATGGACTGTGGACTTCAGGCATCACTTGTGACACAAGGGCAGATCCAGGTCTGGTGAGGTACTAAACACAGAATTTGAGAAGCTTTCTTTGCGAAAAAGAAGAAAGCACATCATAAATATAAAATAAGCTAGACAGCCTTGGAAGGGGCTTTGCAAATGAAGAACTCTAAAGTTTGATTTCAGCAATTTTATGGTAATTCTGTGGAGTAAGAATTTTCTACTCCCTTTCCCCCTCTCTCTTCCTATACTCTGACTCCAGAAAGGTCTAAGACCAAGATTAGCTAGGTAGGCCAGGATGAAAGAGATAGATCACCCCCACTAAGGGCTTTGCTGGAATGGGTAGAGTAGAAAGAGATTTGTGTCTTTGTAAAAATACTGAAATGTTGACAAATATATTGAATTGAATATTTAATTATAGAATTAAGAATGTACTCTTGTGACTTAAAAAGACTATAGCACTGTGTATTAACTATGAGCAACCAGAAGCATCATGGGTTTTGCCAAGTTTCTATTTAGGGGCTAGTGAAAGCTTCTCCCACCAGGTACATTTAAAATTTTTTTTAATGTTTATTTATTTTTTTGAGAGAGAGAGAGAGAGAGAGAGAGAGAGAGCAAGTGAGCAAGCAGGGGAGGGGCAGAGAGAGAAGGAGATACAGAATCCGAAGCAGGCTCCAGGCTCTGAGCTGTCAGCACAGAGCCCGACATGGGGTTCGAACTCACAAACCATGAGATCATGACATGAGCCACAGTCAGACGCTTAACCAACTGAGACACCTAGGTGCCCCCAAGTACATTTTAAAGTGACAAAAGGAAGTAAAACGTTGTGGTTTTGATTATATTCCAAAACAGTGCTTGTCTAATAGACTGGTTATAGGTTGTAGTGAGTTTTCCACAACAGTATGTGCAAGCAGCTGGTGTCAGCTTGTCAGGAATATTGTAGAAGAGTTTTAAGCATCTCAAGTGTGGTTCTAGTAAGTAATCTTTAAGGTCATTCCTAGTTCTGGTGGTTTCTGGTTCTTCTATGCTACTCAACCACTGATAACAGAGACTTTCCTAAGAAAAATTTTGGCAAGGAGAATGAAAAGCAAGCAAAATGGAAGGAAGATGATGTTAGGTAAAGAGGAATGAATCTAGCAAATGATACAAAGGGCATTTGCCCTTCTTCCAAAGGGCAAAATGTTGTTTCCCTTAAAAAACCCTGAAATGCAGAATGAGAAAATAGATGGAATATATTTGGAGTTTAAAATACTACTATTGATTTCTGGTTTCTAGTCTAGCACAAAGGGACTTAGAAATTGCCACTCTACTCTAACAAGTGAAAACCTGAGCAAACTGAAAAATAAGCACATCTTCTTACATCTCTTAAGGAAGAAAGGTAAGATCACAGGGCAAACCACTGCCCCCAAACTAGAGAGACAGAGAGGCAGACACAGAAAATCACAACTTACTGAAGTAAAAACCTTCATAGGAACCAATGCCAGGATAAGAAAAACCTGAAATGTAATTGATCAATTGCTGGAGGCTCAGTGTGGACAGAGCTGAGAGTCAAACACTCTAGAGAGACCTAGGTGGAGGGATGTGGGGCGGGGGGCGGGGGGAGGGGGTACTTCATGCTTTTGTGAATTTTGCCTCTAGGGACTCAATCAGCAGGGAGAGGGGAAAGAAGTCATTTAAAAATATATCTCAGCATTCTATTCTTCCTAACAAGGTCAGCCCTCAAGAGAAACTATTTAACTAAAGCCTAACCTACTGGGGTTTTATTAGAGCCTAACCGACCTTTGAGAAGGAAGATGACCATCTTCAGCCCTAATGTTTAGCTATACTATCCCATCTAAGGGGGTGGGGAGACCTGAGAAGCATTTATGAAGTTCATAGTCCAGAAGTGCACATGCACCAAATGACTGAGACCTAGTCATAGCACTATTCTTCCGCTATACCTTACCACCACATTACTAAAGGCATATTTAGAGCAGTTCCCTTTACTCAGTCCATCATGTCTGGACATCAAGACAAAATTACAAGACATGCTAAAAGGCAAAACATGTTTGAAAGGACAGAGCAAGCATCAGAACCAGACTCGGATATAGAAGTCATGTTGGAATTATCAGACTGAGAATTTAAGACACCTATGGTTAATATAATAAGTACTCTAATGGATAAAGTGGACAGCATGCAAGGATAAATGGGCAATGTAAGTAGAAAGGTGGACATTCTAAGACAGTATCAGAAAGAAACTCTAGAGATCAAAAGCACAGAAATGAAAAATGCTTTTGATGGCCTTATCAGTAGACTGGACACCAATGAGGAAAAAATTCTGAGCTTGAGGATATATCAAATAGAAACCATCAAAACTGAAAAGAAAAACAAAAAAAAAAAAGACTAAAAGAGTCAAAACATAATATCCAATAACTGTGAGATAAGTACAAAAGGCATAATATACATATACTGGGAATATCAGAAGGAGAAAAAAGAGAGAAAGGAATAGAAGCAACATTTGAAGCAATAATGATTGAGAATTTCCCTGAAATAAATTTCAGGCACCAAATCACAGATCCAGGAAGCTCAGAGAACACCAAGTAAGACAAATGAAAACAAACAAAAACCAAAACTCTTAGGCATACAATATCTAAAATGCAGAAAATCAAAGATAAAACATCCTGAAAGAAGCCAGATGGGGAGAAACATCTTACCTATAAAGGAAAAATATAAGAACTACATCTGACTTCTCCTCAGAAACCATGCAAGGTAAAGGAAAATGGAGCAAAACATTTAAAATGTTGAGATTAAAAAGCTACCAACCTAGAATTCTGTACTCTAGGAAATTATCCCTCAAAACTGAAAAAAAAAAATGAAGATTTTGCTGGACAAACAAAAACTGAGGGAATTTTTTGCCAACAGATTTGCCTTATAATAAATGTTAAAAGAAGTTGTTTAGAGGGAAGTAAAATAATATAGGCTAGAAACTCAGATATACATAAAGAAAAGACAAGCATTGGAGAAGGAATAAGTGAAGGTAAAATTAAAATTTCTATGTTTGTTTTTCTTAATTGATCTAATATATATAGTAATAAATATATAATAGTTTTTATTTATTCAAAATAAAATTTATGTAATCTATCACATCAAAAGACTAAAAAACAAAAATCACATAATCATATCAATAGATGCAGAAAAAGCATTTGACAAAATCCAATACCCATTCATGAAAAAGCTCTTGGTAAACTTGCAATAGAGTAGAACTTCCCCAACTTGATAAAAACATCTACAAAAAATCTATCGTAATATCATATTCAATGATGAGAAACTTGAAGCTTTTCCAGTAACATCAGGAACAAGGTGATGAGGATTTTTCTCACCATTTCTTTTCAATGTTATATTGGAAGTCCTAGCTAATACAATAAGACAAGAAAAAGAAATAAAAGATATCTAGATTGGAAAGGAAGAAATAAAATTTGTTTGCAGACAACATGATCATCTATGCAGAAAACCTGAAAGAACTGACAAATAAAATTGCTGGAAATAATAAGTGATATAGCAAAGTTGTAAGACAGAAAGGATAATATACAAAGGTCAATCACTTTCCTATATACTAGAAATAAACACGTGGAATTTTAAATTAAAAACACAATATCATTTACCTTACCACCCCCCAAAATGAAATATTAATGTACAAATCTAATAAAACATGTATGAGATCTATATGAAGAAAGCTACAAGACTCTGAAGAAAAAAAAAACAAAGAACTAAATAAATGTTGAGATATTTTGTTCACAGACAGGACAACAATATTATCAGGATGTCAGTTCTTCCCAACTTGATCTAAGGTTCAACACAATCCCAATAAAAATCCCAGCAAGTTATTTTATGGATATTGACAAACTGGTTATAAAGTCTATATGGAAAGGCAAAAGAACTAGAATAGTCAACACAATATTGAAAGACAAAAACAAAGTTGGAAGACTGACATTATCTGACTTTAAGCCTTACTATAAAGCAACAGTAATCAAGACCATGTGGTATTGGTGAAAGAATAAACAAATAGATCAATAGAACAGACCTGAGAACTCAAAAATAGACCTCAAAAATGTAGCCAAATAATCTTTGACAAAAGAGCAAAGGCAACACAATGGAGC
This sequence comes from Lynx canadensis, assembly GCF_007474595.2. NCBI lineage: Eukaryota > Metazoa > Chordata > Mammalia > Carnivora > Felidae > Lynx > Lynx canadensis. Next base: position 72,294,395 of record NC_044311.2, read on the forward strand.
AAAGATAGTCCTTTCAACAAATGGTGCTGGAACAACTAGACATCTATATACAGAAAAAAAAAAATGACTCTAAACACAGACAGACCTTACACGCCTCAAAAAATTAACTCAAAATGGATCATAGAAATAAATGTAAAACATAAAACTGTAAAACTCCTAGAAAATAACATTAAAAAAATCTAGATGACCTAAGGCTTGCCAATGGCTTTTTAGAGACCACACCAAAGGCACAGTTCATAAAAGAAATAATTAATAAATTGGACTTCATTAAAATTAAAAATAAAAAATAAAGCCATAGACTAAGAGAAAATATTTGTAAGAGACACATGTGACACAGGACAATTATCTAAAATATATAAAGAACTCTTAAAACTCAACAATATGAAAATGAAAAAATTCATTTAAAAAATGGGCCAAAGACCTAAACAGATGCCTCACATAAAAAGATATACAGATGGAAAATAAGAATATGAAAAGATCCTCTACATGATATGTCATCAAGAAAATATAAATTATAACAATGAGATGTCATACATACCTATTAGAATGGCCCCAATCCAGAACACTGACAACACTAAATGCTGGCAGGGATGTGGAACAACAAACAGGAACCCTCATTCACTGCTAGTGGGAAATCAAAATGGGATAGCCACTTGGGAAGGTAGTTGGGCAGCTTCTTACAAAACTAAACATGATCTTATCATATGATTCAGAAATTGTTCCTTGGTATTTACCCAAAGTAGGTAATAACAAGTCCACACAAAAAATTATACTTAGATGTTTGTAGCAGGTTTTTTCATAATTGCTAAAACCTGGAAGCAACCAAGATGTCCTTCAGTAGATGAATGAATAAAGAAACTGTGGCACATCAAACAATGTAATATTACTCAATGCTAAAAATAAATGATCTATCAAGCCATAAAAAGACATGGAAGAATTTAAATGCGTATTATTAAGTGAAAGAAGCCAGTCTAAAAAGGCTATATATTGTATGATTTCAACTATATGATATTCTGCGAAGGTAAAACTATAGAGACAGTAAAAAGATCAGTTGGTTGTCAGAGGTTGGCCACGGGGAGGGATGAAAAGGCAGAGCACAGAATATATTTAGAACAGTGAAACTCTTGTATGATACTATAATGGTGGATACATATCATTATAAATTTGTCCAAATCCATGTACAACACCAATGTAACCCTAATGTAAACTATGGACTTTGGGTAATTTTGATGTGTAAATCGAACTTCATCAGTTGAAATGTACCACTCTGGTGGGAGAAGCTAATAATGGGGGAGGTTATGCATGTCACAGGGGGGACTTAAGTTGGAAATCTCTGTATCTTTTGCTTAATTTGCTGTAAAACTAAAACTGCTCTAAAAAATAAAGTCTATGAAGAAAATAATAAAAAATACTACTGCCCACTCTCAAACATTTGCATGCCTTTGTGGGGGCCCCTTTTCAAAATATATGCTAATGTGAAAGAATACGTTTACAGCCAAAACTCATTTTTAAAGCTGGTTTATCTCCAAATGTATGAGTGTTTTATTACTGTTATTATAAATGCCCTTTAATGCAAGCCTTCTCATTCATTAGCTTGGAGAGTTCCAAAGTGAAATGAAAAACAAGTTTCTTGACAAGCTTACAGACTTTAAAGCTGTTAGAGTGGGTGGAAGAAATGAGTGTTGCAAAGCTCTTACAGATATTGATAGGACTGCTTTATTCTGAAATGATGACATAAATAAGCCTTTTTAAAGGATTCACTGAGTGGAAATTGCCACGTCAAGTTTGGGAACTTTATAAACTTTGGAACTTGGGCATAAATAATACACTGTCCAGCAAAACTTGAGGCAATACTTTTATTGGTATGCTTATAAATTTCTAAAGCTTTACCATGACAATTTTTAAAAAGGCAAACTGTAAGCTACATTTTTTGTGTGCATATTATTGTCTATTTTAAACTGAGGAAATGAATTTTCTCTTAATAAAGTAGCAAAGGAGCTAATGTTTAATGTTTACTGTGTGCCGGGTAGTTAATATAAACGATCTTATTTAATCCTGACAACAAATTGGTGAGGCCAGTATTGTTATCTCTGTTTTAGATTTAAGGAAACTAAAGAGTACTGAGAATAATAGTAGCTAAGGCTTACATAACACCATGTGTTAGGCAGTGTTTCAAATACTTTTCACATATATTGATGGATTTAGGTTCTCATAGCAACCTTAAAAAGGGAAGGACCATTATTACCCCATTTTGCAGCTGAGAAAACTGAAGCATAGAGAGATCAATGACTTGTTCAAAGTAAGCAGCAGAAGCCAGGGATGCAGGTAATTTGGTTCAAAGCTGACTCTTTAACACTGAACTATACATCCTAAAATGAGCAAAAGACCTTAGAGCAAGGCAATGATGGAACCACTTTTTCTCGGGTCTCTTAACCTTGAAATCTTTCTCATCCTTCAGAATTTAAGTTTCTACTAAAATGAGAGTCATTATTACACTCTGACTCTTGAGGTTTCCCTGAGCTGCCATGGGCATATTATTTGTAGTTCTACTTAGCAACCATTTAAGTCTGATTTAGCTGTTTACATGTAAGCTCTTTGAAGACATAGACTAATGTTGTATTATCTCTAAGCAACTAATCGTTGTGTAGTTGTGGGTAGTCAGGAAATTTTGAAATTAACAAGGGGGATATCTATTTCTTTTTTTAAGCAACAGTGTTTTCTTTTTTGTTTTCTGCCAAAGGGGCAAATATAGCATGAATGATAAGGTCTTACTGCTGTTTTTAGCATAGAAGATTGAATAGTTTAAGTCTTAATTGATAACATTCAGAAGGAAATATCAAGTAAATGACCAATTTAAACTAAGAGAAATAATGCAATATAAAGTGATAGACGTTTTAGAATATAGTAAAATTACTTTCATCTCTATACAAATGTAGCTCTTTCCTTAAACTCTACTGGCCAGTGGGGGACAGAGACTATGTTCTTTGAAACATGAGTCCTTATGTGGAACCCTGAAACCACTACTCACTGTTCACTGAGAGTATGTGGCCTCTGTCACCCAGAAGATACTACTTCAGGTTCTTCAGAACTGATATGCAAAGCTGGATTCCCCCAATGACGAGACATCCACTTTATGGTCCAAGTGATGCTCAGGTTGTTTGGCCTAAGCATGTGTTGCAATGATAGCAGTATTGAACATGGAGTCATACAATCTGGGTTTAAAGCCGAGTCCTGCCTCTCACTAGTCGTGTGCTCAGGCAAGTTTATGAGCTTCAATTTCATCTGTATAATGAGCGTAATAATACTAACACATTGGGTTTTTGAAGGGGTCACTGAGATTCCGTTTGTGAAAGTCCCTGGTATATTGATCCTCTCAGTATGTGGGCAATGTGAGTTCCATCCATTCCTGTAGGGATAATTCTAGTGGGTCCTGGCCTCCTCCAACCTGTATTGTGGCTCTGGCTGATGGTTCCTCAGCTCTCACCAATCTGGCTTCCTGAGGTCTTCAGTCTACTCAGTGCTGACTTCAACTCCAGGGACCACTAGAGGATTCTTGTACTTGCCTGCACTTTGTTGGAGCACTCTTCAGCACTGCTCTTGCCATTGGCTCCTGCCCAGTCTCCAACACACACCTTGCAACAGATGTCATTTTTCCTCAGGCCTTCCTTGAAACTCCTTCTATCTGTCATCAGCACCTCTATGGAGACCTTCCAGTTTTTCCTTCCTCCAACCAGCTGACATCTTACTTCTCAGAATCCATCCCTGTTCAGCATCTACATAGTCCACAAACATGTACTGAGAGCCGACTGAGTTGGTCACCTACCATCAGACATTGGAATAACTGAATTGTTGCCCATAAGGAGTTCAGAATTTAGAAGGAAAAATAGACAGAAAAAAACAGTATAACAATACAATGTGAGGTGTGTTAGGAAAGAGAGAAGAAGAGGGGTGCCTGGGTGGCTCAGTCAGTTAAGCGTTTGACTTTGGCTCAGGTTGTGATCTAATGGTTAATGGGTTCAAGCCCTGCAGGTGGGCTCTGTGCTGACAGCTCAGAGCCTGGAGCCTGCTTCAGATTCTGTGTGTGTGTCTGTCTCTGCCCCTCCCCTGCTTGCACTCTATCTCTCAAAAATAAACGTTAAAAAAATTAGAAAAAAAAAAAAAAAAAAAAGAAAGGAGCAGAAAGTAGAGATGAGTCAGGGCTCCTCTACAGACTTGCCCATTCAGTATTCCAGTTTTGCAATCCCAGGGAGAGTCCTGTATCTAAGGCTTTGGATGCAGAAGAACACGATCATAGCTCCCAAAGGCTGATAATGAAAAGGTTTTGCAGGGTTGTTATAACATTCCTGTGCTGTGTCCTGGGTCTGGAATCAGTGGGATGTACTTATATCCTCCAATGTTAGCAATGTTCTTAACCCCCACACTGAAGCAACCACTTGTGTAATTTCCACCCTTGGTGGCCTCTCTCCCTCTAATGCAGACTGGCTTCCCATGCACCTTAGGCCCTAACATAGCACAGGCTCTAGGCCAAGTTCATTTATTCATCCAGGAATATATTGACCATGTGCTATAAAAACTAGTGCAGAGTGCCTCATGATTAAATAAAAATGATTCTTCTGACTATAGAACCTGAGCTTTCATTTAGTTTTACACCAGTGAAGGTGGATTTGGACAATACTCTCAACTCTTTCACTTGAATCCCATGCAACCAATGGGAAATTCAGAAACATCATTCACAAATAATTGTGAATTGGATAATTGGTTCACAAGGAAACTGAACTCAGAATCAGAACCCTAACTTCATCAGAGGTACATTCTGAGTTCCTAACATGAAATCATCAGCTCAGGGGAGAGGTCCAATATATGGATTCAGGAACATAGCTGCTTTCATTATATGGGACTTATGAGCCAATTCTAAGAAATATAATACAAAGATGAGTCTGCATATTCATATCAAAGTTTCCATCAATTAACAGATTAACAGAATAAAATAACTGTAAAAATAGACAAAACAAAGCATATTAACAAGAGAAGCCATAATTAAGAGAAAGAAATTCTTGTATAAAAACATTTCAAAACCTGACCCTCAAATCATAGATTCTTGAGTGTAGAGACAGTCCATCAACCTCTAGATTCTGAGAATCTAAAAGAGTTTTTTGAACATTACTTAATAAATAGTAAGTATCAAAATGACTTGCCAAAACTCTGGAATAATAAAGCTTATGAGAAACTAATCAGTTGGAACAATATGTGCTTACAATAACATATTATAAGTCAAATTCAGATCTTACATAAATTATCTTATAAATTCATCTTATAAAATATATTGTGTTTTAGACCAAATATTAAAATAAGTACAAGTTAAGAACATAAAGGATGTGAACCAAGAAATGGCAAAGAAGAAAGATCTAAAAATGCTTTGGGGACACCTAGGTGGCTCAGTTGGTTAAGTGCCCAACTCTTGGTTTTGGCTCAGGTCATGATATCATGGTTCATGGGTTTGAGCCCCATGTGTGGAGTCTATCTGAGATTCTCTCTCTCTCTCTCTCTGCCCCTTCCCTGCTCATGCATATGGTTGAAAATGTTTACTAGTTCAATTCTTACATAGCTTGTAAATATAAAGACAACACAAAAATGTTAAATAAAGGATGGAAAAGGAGTGCTTAAAATTTTATGAAAATATTTACTCCCATCTGTCTGCCATGAATTTATCACTCCCAAAGAGATTTTTAATTTTCCCATATAATCAGTAGAAAATACATATAAACTGGGCCTTCAGAATAATAACATCCTCGAAAATTGTCATTGTTCTCTAAACCATCTATTTCTTAAAAAACATCTAGCTACTAAACAGAACCGTTCATAAGTATGTCATATTGGTTCACTAAAATGAATTCTTTTCTTTCCCAAGAATGAAACAGTCTACATTTAAAAGCAATAATTTTTTGTTACAAAATAAACTACCAAGAAGATTAAAAAGTAAAATCAAAGATAGTAAGAAAGTCTCTTGTAAGAAGCTACCTGTGACTCCAACAGAACACTTGCCTCTTCTCTTCTACATTCTGCAATAACTCTGGGGCGCCCAGAATTTTGGCACAAATAACCCAAATTAGCCCCCCCACCCCTGATACAGGATACCTGTCTCCACCCAGACTTTCTTCCACTTGGAGGGTAACTGACATGCCTTCTGGCTGCTTTCTAATCCTTCCAACCACAGCCTATATGTTTATTAAATTCAATGCCTCCAGCTTCATTCACTCCCTAGAACTTGCTGGAAGCAAGGTGTTACCAGTCAATGAGTAGATCCATTATTTCCAGAAAGATAAGGGCTGAATTTTGAAATGTTAGGCTGGACTTCGGGCAATGCTATGAGAGGAAGTGCTCTTCCTAGGCTCCCCAAGAGCTGCTGGGGACAAAGGGAGGAGGAAGAAAGGGGTCTCTGAAATGTTTGCATCAGATTTCAAAATTAAACTCTATTACTTGCTCACTCTGCTGTTATTATCTTTAGTCTAGAATATGATCCCAAATGAAGATTAAAACCAAATACAATTTGTCATAGGAATTGATATAAAATAATACCTAACATAATTTCACATTAATCTTAGCAGTTATTTTACAAATACAGGTACTGTTTTTCTTAAATAGACAACATTTCAAAAAAAATTCAAAATAATATCTGAACACATATATCTTGATTTGTTTGTTTTCATTCATCCTATATCCATGTATTTAACTCTCATGGCATCCCCATAGCACTAATTCAAGAAAAGCAGTGTGGTATAGAGACCCTTGCTATTCAAAGTATGGCTCCAAACCAAAATATGGATATCAGCAGAGAGCTTCTTAAAAATGCAGAATCTGAGCCCTAACTTGGTATTCTTATCCATCTAAAAAAGTAATATTCTCCAATACATGTGTATATATTTATAAATGATATATATACTACTATAACAGAGCATAAAAATTTAAATTAAAACAATAAATTAAAAATAGACATTCTAGTAATTTCTTGCCACTGCCTCAATGGATCATCGAGCACACACCCATTTTGCAGATACCTGGCCATGAGGCCAGTGCACTGGGCTTAAGATATGAAAATTTGGGTTGACTCCTGGATTTATCACTTCTAATTCCTATGAGGACTTGGGATAATTCGCAGCATAACTCCAGTTGCACAGCACTCTGGGTTGTGGAGGGAAGAGGTAATAGAGAAGGGGAGCTAGCCAGAAGAAGAATCATGGCCAGGGAGAGGCTGATATGATCATAAATCAAGTGCCACGAGTCTAAAGGGAGTCTACATCTTCAGAAGTTGTGAGTAGTAGTGGGTGGTGCTAAAAAGGAGGTATTGATTAGGTGACCAAACAGGAAATTGAAAACTAGTGAGAAGTAGAAGCAGGTGTCTCATGGGAAGAATGGAAAAGTGAAATTTTAGAGATAGGCAGAACTGAGTTTAAATGTTGGCTGTATCCTTTAAAATCTTGGCAAGTTACTTAAACTCTCAAAGTCTCCATTTATTGTCAAGGCTAGTAATAGGCTACCTTGGACTGTAGAGAAGTTTCAATAAGTTAACGTCACTCCAAAGAAACCCACCTTGGCTTGAGGCCATTTATGAGAAAAGAGACAGAAAAGGCAAACAATTCTAAATGAGAACAACCTGTTTTTTCCCAAACCATCCCAAATATTATGGTTAATTTTATGTGTCAACTTGACTGGGCCATAGGGTGCCCAGATATTTAGTCAAATATTATTATGGGTATTTCTGTGAGGGTGTTTTTGGATGAGCATATCATTTAACTAGATAGACTGAGTTAAGCAGATCGCACTCTCTAGTGGGGGTGGGCCACATAGAGTGATGGGCTGACTTTCCCTTTAATAAAAAATAAATCTTCCTGCCTACCTGACTTTGAACTGGGATATTCACTTTTTTGTGACTTTGGATTCAAACTGACACATTCACTCTTTCTAGGTCTCAAGCCAGCTGGCCTTAGAAATGGAACTATGGGGCACCTGGGTGGCTCAGTTGGTTAAGCGTTGGACTTTGGCCCAGGTCATGAACTCACAGTGTGAGTTTGAGCCCTGTATCGGGGTCCCTGCTTGGGATTCTCTCTCTCTCTCCCTCTTCTCTGTCCTTCCCACCCCAAACCTCAAAATAAATAAATAAACTTTAAAAAAAAGAAAATAAGAAAGACAAAAATGGAACTTAGCTCTCCTGGCTCTCCAGCTCCAAATCTCATAACTTGTCAGCTATTGTAATCACACAAGGCAATTCCTTAAAATAAATTTCTTAATATACATACATTATATTTTATATATGTGTATATATGTAAATATAAGCTATATTTATTATATATTGAATATGTATATAAATATATAACTAAACAAAGAGGTTTTTGTTTGTTTGTTTGTTTGTTTTTGTTTTCTTTTTTTAACTCAGTGCACAGGGTAATTTTCTAAAAAAAGCAGAATGTAAAGGCTGTGCTTCCCTGGTTGGGATTGAGGCCTCCAACATGCAAGGTGCTGGAAACCCATTCTCATGGTCTTGGTGCCTTCTGCTTTCACCTGATGATCAAGAATCCAACTGTTACTCCATTATACACAATGGAGTACTATGTGGCAATGAGAAAAAATGAAATATGGCCTTTTGTAGCAACGTGGATGGAACTGGAGAGTGTAATGCTAAGTGAAATAAGCCATACAGAGAAAGACAGATACCACATGGTTTCACTCTTATGTGGATCCTGAGAAACTAAACAGGAACCCATGGGGGAGGGGAAGAAAAAAAAAAAAAAAAAGAGGTTAGAGTGGGAGAGAGCCAAAGCATAAGAGACTCTTAAAAACTGAGAACAAACTGAGGGTTGATGGGGGGTGGGAGGGAGGGGAGGGTGGGTGATGGGTATTGAGGAGGGCACCTTTTGGGATGAGCACTGGGTGTTGTATGGAAACCAATTTGTCAATAAATTTCATATATAAAAAAAAAAAAAAAAAAAAAAATAAAAAAAAAAAAAAAAAAAAGAATCCAACTGTTATGTGGCCACTTCATGATTAGGAATCTACTTTGCAGGGTGTGTGGGTGGCTCAGTCTGACTCTTGCATCTGACTCTTGATTTCGGCTCAAGTCATGATCTCACGATTCAGTTCGTGAGTTTGAGCCCCACACCAGTCTCCATGCTGACAGTGCAGAGCCTGCTTGGGATTCTCTGTCTCCCTCTCCCTCTTCCTCTCCCCCCACTTTCTCATCTCTGTCTCTCTCAAAATAAAAAAAAATAAACTTAAAAAACAAAAGGAGAATCTACTTTGTTCTCCTATCCCTACATCATCTTAGAAACTGTAGAGTGGAGTAGATAAAAGTGTCCATTTGGAGACAGACAGATGTGGGCTTGCGTGCTTAGAAATGCTTAGCACACAGAACCCAAGGATGGGTTTCAGAGTCATAAATGTATCTGGCAGGTCCCAGCTGCAGCTGCCAGAGAGTTAGTTGCTTCTGGTACCACATTCCTGAGAGGACAGAGCAGTTCCAGTTTGCAAGATGGTAGGACAGGAGGAAGCCAGATGGAAATGGCTTGGTGGGAGGGAGGAGATGTAGGGTTGGGCTTAGAATTGAGAAATTACAAGCCTATAAATTCATCAAAGTGTTCAACGCATCAAGCAATTCCCCATGTTCTTTAATCCCTAGATGTAGAGTATCAGAAGACCATTTCCAAATTCCTTCAGTTAACAAAGCAAAAGTGAATGGCCTCCTGCTCAGAGGTTTTGCATTGGCCCTGACAGAGGGTTGGTCAGCCTTTAATCTACTGGGTACTCACTGCATTCACCTGGGCAGGGGCAGACAATGACAGAATGCCACTTTAATTCTCAGAGAAACAATATAACATTGGTGGATTTCACTAGATTCTGGTTTCAATCAGATATTCTTTTGACTTGTGGCCCCACCACTTACTAACTGTGAGATTTTGGCAAAGGAATTAACCTGAGCCTCAGTTTTTATTCTGTACAGTGGAGATCATTATAATAATAGTTAATTTTTATGGATAGTTTCCTATGCACCAAACAGCGCTATACTGTGCAGCGTTCTATACTATAATCACTCTCCCATTTTTACAGTTTGGGAAATTGAAGCTAAGAGAAGTTTAAAAATTACTGAAGGTTACATCTACATACAATGTGATGGAGTTAAGATTCTGCCTCAGACAGTAAAGCCACATAAATGAGATGATGGCTAAAAGCACTTAGTGCCTTGTCTAGTGTAGAATGAGAGCTACCATTATTAAAGCCCCCATTTTCCTCTTTGGTAGGTGCAAGGAGGAGGATGGCACATGGGAAAGTACTTTGCAAACATTTAAGTGCTAAGGCCATGCAAAGGATTCTTGCTACACCACAGGTTGCATTCTGCCTCTGTCCCCTGACCCTGAATGCTGAGGGGATAGTCTGGGAGAGGTCAGTATGTGGGAGCCAGCCTGCAATGAAATATGAAAGCTGACCTAGACCTTAAAGAAGTGTGTTTGGGCTTGTCAGAGACAACTTTAAGTAATATACCTGTATATGAGCTTTAGGGTATCATGCAAATTGTTGAAAAATTTCATTCATTGGCAGAGAAATTCTGTTTCCTTACAACACAAAAGATAAATTGCCAATGATGTTCTATTAGCATGAAGAAAATCATTTTGAATTAATGGCTGGGTTGAGCAATTCTCAGAATTGGAATTGTTGATGTTCCTTGAATATGACAGAAAGTCTCTAAATGAGAAGGCAAATGTCAATGAACCTGATCTGTGCCTAGTGAGGAAAGGATAATCATTCCATTTCCAAAACAAGGGGAAGGAGAAAACACACATTTACTTACAGAACTAAAAAATTACTCTTAAGAGACTAGTTTGCTTTGTTTATTAATCACTCATTCATTCTTTCACTCATTCAAAGAACATTTACTAAGTACCTTAAATGTGCCAAGCCCTACTAGCCTAGTGCTCAGTTTCTATTATTCTGGAATTCTTCAGAAATTCCAATGAGAAGCATTGAGAAACAAAATATAAAAGGGTTAGCTTTAATCTGTCACAAAAGCTTCACTGGCCATTTCAAAGTCATGGTCTGAAAATTACCAATCAAATGCAATGTTAATATGTTGGGTGAAATGCCTCCCCTGCAACAATGCTCACAGGAAATGTGTATACGTCACAGCAGATTTGCTGCTGTAGTCTCCTACTGATGACTGAACATGGGCTGGGCAGAGGACAAAGTGCAAGCTAGCGTATACTAGCTCCAGGTGGGATGTGTGTAATATTCCTCAGGCACTCCTGACTGCCCAAGGACAAAGGAAAGGAAAGAAAACAAATGACCAACTGATAGAGATCACAGTCATACAGGACATGAGTCTCCTTTAGTTTACAAATATCTTAGTAAATTACAAGAAAAAGGCAATGTTATCAATAGCCTAATCTCCAGAAGCCAAAAGACTCCATTTCCTGGAACCCCAACATCACCCCTCCACAATGATATGGGGAACAAAGGCAGAGGGAAATGGTAGGTAAAATTAAATTTCCTCATAACCTGCAGCCCATCGACAAATACTTGAGGCAAATACAGAGTATATATGACATTTCTCCAGGAACTCCCTACCATCCTAAAGTTAATGCCTTACTAGAGGGAAAATAACCTTAGCTTGACAATAGCAAGTCCTCAGGTATCTTAGGAGTCATCTTTAACATATCAAAGTCCTTCTGGAGGCCTCCCTTTGACTTTACCTCCCCAACTCCATAGTATAAAACCAACCATTCTTCACAACCCCAGCTTAGTTCTTTCTGCCCAGGGGTCCTGTTCCCATGCTTTAATAAAATCATCTTTTTTTGCACCAAAGACATCTTCAAGAATTCTTTCTTGGCCATCAGCTCCAGACCACCCCACCATCAACCCCAAACATCATCACTATGAAGAACCACACTGACATAAAATTCTGACATTTAAATAGCTGATTTGAAGCAGAAAAGTCCTCAGACTCAAACTTCTAGAATGGAAAGACCTGTGGAAGAGTTATTTCCAGCCTGATTTCCATTTATATAGGGCAAATCAGACTCTCCTCCTTAAGCTAGCTTCATAAGTTACTTTTAGCAAATCTAGGATAGCGGAGTAACGGTGATGAAGTTTTGGGGTGATGGGGGGTTCGTGGGGTCTGGAGCCAATGGCCAAGAAAATTATTGAAGACCTCTCTGGTGCAAAAAGGTGATTTTATTAAAGCATGGGGACAGGACCCATGGACAGGAAGAGCTGCACTGGGGTTGTGACAGGTAACTCATTATATACCTTCAGGTTAGGAGGGGGTCAGGGATAGAGTATGACCCTGCAACATTTTACATTTTACATTTGAAAGCATCTGCTTCAGAATATACTACACCTGAGATTAAGTAAATTGTGAGTAGCAGAACACTATGCATAGCATATAATCTGTGATGACATTTGGGTAAGAAAACTAAAACATAAAATCTCAAAAAGCAACACTATATATTTTCTGTGGGTGCACATAAGTCTATAGGACAAGTATGGAAGGTTTCACACCAAACTGGTGACAGTGTTACCTTCAGATGAGAGTGGAATAGTTCAAAGAAGGGATCCAAATAATGATGATAGTCTTTCAGGGTTAGTTTTAGCATTGTGTGACAAAAAAAGCCTACCTAATAGTGACTTATTCTCTCATATAAGGGAAGTCCAGAGATGCAAAGTGCAAGTATGAAGATACCATGAAGATAAGAAGAGGGGTTACTTTCAGCATTCTTCTCTGCCATCCTTACAGTGTGACCTTAATTCTCAGGCCCAGAATGATGACTCATGTGCCAGCCATCACTTCTAAATTCCAGGGGGTAGGATGGAGGAACAAAGAGAAAAAAAAAAAAAAAGGAATATAACACATGTAGCAGCTATCCTTTAAGACAATTTCACAGATGTTGTCATAAAACATTTTGATCTCCATCTTATCAGCCTGAATTTTGTCAGGTGGTAGATTCCAATTGCAAAAGAGAATGTACAATGCTGTTGCTGTTTTACCTGACTGTGTCTCCAGGTTAAATGAGGGGTTTCATTACTAAGTCAAAAAAGGAGAATAAATGTTGGGGTAGGCACCTAAGGTCTATTGCCTCAGTCATCAAAGTTCTTTGACCTAAACTGTAATGTTTTAGTGTTTTACAAGGGGATAAATTTATACATTAGTTGTGTAACTAAAAATCATTTTAGTGGCTCAGTCGGACTTTGGCTCAGGTCATGATCTCACAGTTTGTGGGCTCGAACCCCGCATTGGGCCCCGTGCTGACAGCTCAGAGCCTGGAACCTGCTTCGGATTCCATGTTTCCCTCTCTCTCTGCTCCTCTCCTGCTCACACTCTGTCTCTCTCTCTCTCTCTCTCAAAAATAAAATAAACATGAAAAAAAATTTAAAAAATCATTTTAAAGTTAAAAAAGAGGGCATAATTCCCTTATTTTGAGTCACTACTAATCTGAAGATGTTTATGACACTATCAAAATGTGTCTAATTGACTTAAGGATAAGTTTTGCATTAAAGGAAAATTGAAAATTCTTCTTGAACCCACTGTGATTAGGTGGAGTGAAAGAAGCCTTGGAGACTTAAATGGAGATTAGCTTTGAACTCAGGGTTATAAACTCCTGAGTTACACCCCATTTTGAGAACCTGACCAAGTTCTATTCTTCCCTGTCTTGTGTGTGTGTGTGTTTTAAATTGTAGTCAAATACACATAAAAGTTAACCATCTTAATCATTTTTAAAGCATACTGTTCCACAATATTACATTCATATTGTTGTATAGTCCCAATTTTTAGAACTCTTTTCATCTTGCAAAACTGAAAACGTATACACATTAAAGAACAACTCCCCATTGCTCCCTCCCCCCAGCCCCTGGAAACTACCAATCTACTTTCTGTCTCTATGATTTTAACTACTCTAGGTTCCTCATATAAGTAGAATCATACAGTATTTCTTTTTGTGACTGGCTTATTTCACTTAGCATATTGTCTTCAAGGTTCATTCATGTTGCAGCACTGTCAGAATTCCCTTCCTTTTTAAAGGCTAATATTCCATTTTATGTATATACTACATTTTGTTTATCCATTTATACATCAATGGACACTTGGGTTTCTTCCAATTTTTAGCTATTGTGAATAAATTTGCACACACAAATTTCTCTTTGAGACCCTGCTTTCAATTCTTTTGGGTATATGCTCAGAAGTGGAATTGGTGGATCATATGGTAGTTCTGTTTTTAATTTTTTGAGGTACCTGCACACTGTTTTCCATAGCCATTACACCATTTTACATTCCCACCAACAGCGCACAGGGCTCCAATTTCTCTGCATCCTTGCAAACACTTATTTTGTTTTTTTTAATCCTTTGCATATTTCTTAATAAGTTGCCTTTTTTTCTGTCGAGTTATGAGTTCTTCATATATTCAAGATATCAACTCTTTTTCAAATATATGATTTGCAAATATTTTCTCCCATTTTTGTGGGCTACCTTTTTGCTCTGTTGATTTTTGTGATCTGTGTTCTTTGGTGTACCCTGTCTGTTGTTTTGCTACCATGACTGACCTTACCCTGAGATGGCTCTTTTTTGCTTTCTACTGATTCTCACACCAGTTTTTGCAACAATGAGCTCAGGCTTCTATAATAATACTCCAGCTTTCCCATCTGATTTCAGTCTTGGGTCCCCACCCCTCCCCCACCGTTCATCTTTTGATGAACACCTTGAAACTTATTTAAGAGCTTGTTTTGCCCTTAAATTCTCATACTTTTAGTTAATGCAATTTTAAAGATTAAAAATATGTTACTAATGGTAAATTATATATCATGTGTACTTTACCATCATGAAAATATACAGATGGAAAGATGTCTTATGTATACTTCTATTATATAAAAGAACCATATTATATTAAAAAAAACCCATAGAAAATTGCAGCCATAAAATTTATCACCATTCTGTTCATTCTTAGATGATGGAAATATTTGAATTTTCAACTTTTATTTTTTTTAAAAAATTTTTTTTTCAACGTTTATTTATTTTTGGGACAGAGAGAGACAGAACATGAACGGGGGAGGGGCAGAGAGAGAGGGAGACACAGAATCGGAACCAGGCTCCAGGCTCTGAGCCATCGGCCCAGAGCCCGACGCGGGGCTCGAACTCACGGACCGCGAGATCGTGACCTGGCTGAAGTCGGACGCTTAACCGACTGCGCCACCCAGGCGCCCCTGAATTTTCAACTTTTAAAAGACACATAAAATAAATCAGCTAAAATGATAATCAAGAGCCATGTAATGTAGAGGAGAGAATCATACCAAAAACCCAGGTTAGGATTCTTGCAACATGAGAGCATCAAGATCTATTAAGAGTCTGGGGTTTTAACCTCCTTGCAAATGAACAATTGGCCTGCCACAGTTTCATGTATGCTGGAAGAATTCATGAGACTGCTGAGTCAGAGACAAAGAACTGTTACAGCCATTAGCAGTAGCCAGAGTAATTACAGTTCCCCCTCCGAACCTCCCCCAACCCCCCAAACCCCTCTACACCCCAACTATTCCCTGAGTCTCAGCTGCCACAGGGTGGTACAAAGAAAGCCAGGTGATATCAGCACAGACAATGGGTTGTATGACAGGACAGCAACTCTGGGCTCAGAGAATCTAAATCTTTTATAATGGTCAATAGTCCACCTGTACTTTGCTCTGGAGGGAAGTGTTATCTCTTTCAAAGCTGTTTGCTATAAAAAACATCTTTAAAAAATAATCCAGAACAAAGAGTAGTTAGTGCCTCACTTGAAAGACATGCAGAAATATGAGAATGCCATGGAATTGTCTCCCAACAGTGCACCTTACCTTTTATTTTGTTTGTCAGAGCTTCCTTGCTACCAAGACCAAGAGGTTCATATTCCTCCAAGTAAATACACAGCTCTCCTTAAAAATGGAGCATGGCGGTTAACTGAGATAAATTTTTCTTTCTAGCCCTAAGTTATAAAGTGAAATAGGCACTTGGAATCTTACCTAGAACATAAATGAAACAACATAATAGTGTATTCAGAGCTTTACATAACATGAGAATTTTTTTTCACATAGCCATTGTTTATACAGGTGTGGGAAAAAATTAAATCAAATCTCTGTGAAGATATTTTTATGGGGACATTCTGTATTTTAACAGTAATAAGGTTTTAAATGTCTGATTTCAACATGGTAATATTTATCGGGTATGTACAAACAGCCAAAGTTTTGTCCAAAACAAATCATGGACAAGAGAACACAGTCAACTGTCTTTTGTTTGTTTTATATTTTTAGAATTCAGATGCTTGGATTTGTCTCTAATTTTGATAAACCTTATTCAAAATAGTAAAAAATAAACATTCACCATCTATTCTATTCTAGGAACTGCACTGTTTACTGCATAAACAGAGATGAGTAATGTATGATATATTCAAAAAACAATCCTAAACATCTCAAATAGCTTGAGTGTCTTCCACTCATTACCTTCTCTGTCACCAATCCATGGCTTACTTCTATAGAAGGGAATAGAAGCTCAGCTTTTCATATGCAAGCAGCTGATAAGCAAATGGAGGCTTTCTTACTTGTATTGCATTTCGTCACTATCATCTCTTGAGCTTTTTTACTTTAAAGCCACTGCCCAACGTGGTAGTGAACAGAAAATCTGGCTTAATATTAACTAAAGTTAAAGAAATATATTAAATTAGTTCTTCAGTCACATTAACCACATTTCTTTTGTTTCTTTCTTTTCTTTTCTTATTTTTTTGCTTTTCCAACATATTTTAAATGCTCAATAACCACATGGGACTAGTGGCTAGTGTATTGGAGAGTGCGTGGAATATTTCCATCATTGCAGAATGTTCTATTAAGCTGAACTGTTTCAGAGTATGGCTTTGCTTGATAAGGTGTAGTTAGTCATTGGTTACAAACTGGATACTCTTCAGAATTGGTAGTCTTAATTTACCATAGCAACAGATTATTTAATATGTCAGACTGAAGCCCAAATTAGATAGATATACTTACATGCAGATACACAAATACATACAACAGATGAATATACAGATATAGATATAGATATGATATTTATTCTAACAGGTACCTCCTCACAGTTATTTTTAAGGAGGAAAAGGAGCAGTCAGCCAATATTAGCAGAATCAACGGTCTGAATTTTTTATGTGAGTAGGTGAGAGTTTCAGTAATTCTTTGTGTCTTTTCCCCCATGATTCAAATTTTTCTGGCTGCTATATTCTCATTGGTGATTTTGTTGGAAAGTATAACATCTGTAATTACCGTATTAGCTCACAGAAGAATTAGACAGGGTATGTGCTTTGTAAATGTCATTTGATATTTGCATGTTGCATTTAAATTCCTCCTAGTGTTAATGCACCACAGAGATCTTTGTATTATTTCTGAGCTGTTCCTTTTGTTAATTTTGATTCTGCTTGCAGCAGACATTTTAGGAGATAGTGGAAAAATTAGACATTTTGTTTTATAATGCCACTGACAGTCAGTAAGCTTAATTAAAAAAAATGAGAATCCAAGAATTATATGAGGAGATTTTAATTTCTGATTTACTGTTTCCTTGAATTAAATACTGGAGAAGTAGAACAGGCTCCCAAAAATCTGATCCTGAGTTCAAAAGGGGGCAAGGAGTAAGACATGTATAGGCAGACACTGTGAACTGCATTATGTTGATTAAATATAGTAATAAATACATCCTTCCATGCAATCTCTTTTGAATTTCACATTTAGTTTTTATGGTTTATATTAATGATGTTACTGGGATGGCTAATTTCCCCAGACTAAGAAGTGGAAGCATTTAGGGTCCATGTAGTTTCACTTACATGTGCAATCTTCCTCATACTTGCATATCATCTATTTTGGCAGTTGGCATCATTTTGTACTAGTATCTTCAATTGTCAGGTGTTCTAGAATTTTCATCGTTGTCAAAGATGTTTATTTCCATGAATGGAGTTGTTTGCCTTGCAAATCTCATTTGACTTTAAATATTTTTAATTCAATTTTTAATTTTTTGAGGAACCTCCATACTGTTTTCCACAGTGGCTGCACCAGTTTGCATTCCCACTAACAATGCATGATGGTTCCTTTTTCTCCACATCCTCACCAATACTTGTTACCTGGGTCTTGGATTTTAGCCATTCTGAAAGTTGTGAGGTGATATCTTGTTGTGATTTTAATTTGTGTTTCCTAAATGATGAGTGATATTGAACATCTTTTCATATATCTACTGGTCATCTGTATGTCTTCTTTGAAGAAATGTCTGTTCATGTCTTCTGCCCATTTTTTAACTGGATTATTTGTATTTGTATTTGTTTTGTTTTTGTTTTTGTTTTTGGTGTTTGGTTGTATAAGTTTTTATTATTTTGGATACTAACTTTTTTGGATATGTCATTTTCAAATATCTTCTCTCATTCAGTATGTTGTCCTTTAGTTTTGTTGATTGCTTCCTTTGTTATGCACAAGCTTTTTATTTTGATGTAGTTCCAATAGTTTGCTTTTGCTTTTGTTTCCCTCCTAGGAGACACATCTAGCAAAAATGTTGCTATGGTCGATGTCAGAGAAATTACTGCCTGTGTGCTCTTCTAATATTTATGGTTTCAGGTCTCACATTTAGGACCTTAATCCATTTTGACTTTATTATCATGGATGGTATGAGAAAGTAATCCAGTTTTCATTCTTTTGTATGTCCAGTTTCCCGCACCATTTGTTGAAGCGACTATCTTTTTTCACATTGCATAGTGTGGATTCTTTGTCAAAGATTAATTAATCATATACATGTGGGTTTATTTCTGGGCTCTCTATTCTGTTCTATTTATCTATGTGTCTGTCTTTATGCCAATACCATACTGTTTTGATGACTACAGCTTTGGAGAACCTCTTGATACCTGGGATTGTGATATCTCCAGGTTTTTTTTTTTCCTTCTTCAAGATTGTTTTGGCTATTTAGGGTTTTGTGGTTCCAAACTAATGGTTAAGATTGTTCTAGTTCTATGAAAATGTTGTTGGTATTTTGATAGGGATTGCATTAATCTATAGATTGCTTTGGGCATAGAGACATTTTAACAATATTGTTCTTCCAATCCATGAACATGGAATATATTTCCATTTATATTTGTGTCATCTCAATTTCTTTCATCAATATTTTATAGTTTTCACAGTATAGTTCTTTCACCTCCTTGGTTAGGTGTACTCCTAGGTATTTTATTATTTTTGGTACAATTGTAAATGGGATTGTTTTCTTAATTTCCCTTCTGCTACTTCATTATTAGGTATAGAAATGCAACGGATTTCTGTATATTGATTTTGTATCCTGCGACCTTTCTGGATTTACTTATTAGTTCTAGTAGTTTTTTGGTGGAGTCTTTAGGGTTTCCTATATATAGTAACATGTCATCTGCAAATAGTGAATGCTTTACTTCTTCCTTACCAATTTATATGTTTTTTTATTCCTTTTTCTTGTCTGACTGCTGCGGCTAGGACTTCTAGTACTACATTGACTAAAAGCAATGAGAGTGGACATCCTTGTCTTTTTCCTGATCTTAAGGGAAAAGCTCTCAGTTTTTCCCATGGAGTATCAGGTTAGCTGTGGGTTTTTTCTTTGTTAATATGTTCATATGTGGGTGTTTATTACATTAAGGTATATTCCCTATAAATCTGTTTTGTTGAGGGTTTTTATCATGAATAGATGTTGCACTTTGTCAAATACTTTTTCTCCATCTATTGAGATGATCATATGGTTTTTATCCTTTCTCATGTTGATGTGATGTATCATGTTGTTTGATTTGTGAATGCTGAACCACTTTTACATCCTAGGAATAAATCCCACTTGATTGAGTGAATGATTTTTTTAATGTGTTGTTGGATTCAATTTGCTATATTTTGTTGGGGATTTTTGCATCTATGTTCACCAGAGATATTGGCCTGGAGTTCTTTTTTGTTGTAGTGCCTTTATCTGGTTTTGAAATCAGGGTAATACTTGCCTCATAGAATGAATTTGGAAACTTTTCTTCCTCTTCTTTTTTTTTTTTTTTTTTGGTATAGTTTGAGAAGAATAGGTATTAACTCTGCTTTTAAATGTTTGGTAGAATTCACCTATGAAGCCATCTGTTCCCGGACTTTTATTTGTTGGGATATTTTTGATTACTGATTTAATTTCATTGGTGGTAATTGGTCCTGTTCAAATTTTCTCTTTCTTCCTGATTCTGTTTTGGGGAAGTTATATGTTTCTGGGAATTTATCTATTTCTTCTAGGTTGTCCAATATGTTGGCATATAATTTTTCATAATATTCTCTATAATCCTTTTAATTTCTGTGGTGTCAGTTGTTATTTCTCCTCTTTCAGTTCTAATTTTGTTTACTTGAGTACCCCCCACCCCTCTTTCTCTCTCTCTTTTGATGAATCTGGCTAAAGCTTTATCAATTTTGTGATCTTTCCAGAGAACTAGCTCCTGGTTTCACTGATCCGTTCTATTGGTTTTTTGTTTGTTTTTTATTTTTGTTTTGGTTTCTTTTTAGTTTCTATTTCACTTATTTATTTCATTTATTTCTAACCTTTATTATTTCATGACTTCTAATGGTTTTGAGTTTACCATATGATCCAGTAATTCCACTACTGGGTATTTACCCAAAGAATACAAAAACACTAATTTGAAAAAGATAATATACCTCTATGATTATTTCAGCATTATATACAATAGCTAAATTATAGAAGCAGTCCCACTTCTAGATGAATAAAGAAGAGGTGGTATATACATATAATGGAATATTACTCAACCATAAAAAAGAATGAAATCTTGCCCTTTGCAACAATATGGATGGATCTAGAGGGTATAATGCTAAGTGAAATAAGTCAGTCAGAGAAAGACAAATAACCACATGATTTCACTCTTATGTGGAATTTAAGAAACAAAACTAACAAAGAAAAAAAGAGACAAACCAAAAAACTCTGAACTATAGACAACAAACTGATGGTTACCAGAGGGGAGGGGGGGGGGGGGAGGGGTGAAACAGGGGAAGGGAATTAAGAGTACACTTATCATGATGAGCACTGAGTAATGTATAGAATTGTTGAAGCACTATAGTATACACCTGAAACTAATTAACACTATATGTTAACTATACTGGAATTAAAATTAAAAAAATTAAAAGATTAAAATTTTTTTTTTACTTTTTTGGATAAGTTTGTTTGTTGACACTTCTGTTCTTTGCAAAGTCCTTACTGGGGTTCTTAATCATGTACTCACTGGCACATTCACCCACATAGTCCCTTAAAGTTAATAATTTAATGTGATCTTACAGAATGCATTAGAATTTTATAACTTCTAACTGGACTTCCTTTAAAAAGGTGATAAAAGTTTTAAAATTGTAATTCAAAATAAAATTAAAGAACATAGATAGGCAAAAAATTTTATTTCCTTAAAATGAATGTTTATAGACTCTTCCCCCATCTCCTGAAAAGGTAGTCACTTAACATCAGGGTTAGATACTTTATCCATATCCTTTATCTGTCTGTCTATCTATCTATATCTATCTATCTATCTATCTATCTATCTATCTATCTTCCCCCCCAAATCTAGAATCACATATTATATATTATTTTATAATACAATTTTTTACTTCACTATTTATCCTGAATATATTTCCTATCCTATAATATCTTAAGAAATTATGTACTATCTTAGAATATCACTTGCCATAATTGTAAAGAAGTCCAATGTTTGCAAGTATCATAATTTATTGAACTATCTCAATCATTGGATAATTTGGTTGTCTCTAACATAGTGGCTTCATTACCAATAACTTTTTGATTCGCTCACTCTAGTACTTACTTACTTTTTATATTAGTACATAAATTTTTGAAAATTATTAGAAATAGCCAAATTTTAGTATTCTTCTAATCTTATATAACAATCCACCTTAATTTCGCTCACCCAAAACAATCATCCATAACTCATGTGACAAGGCCTTTGTGGAGTCACCTACTCTCTTAGCACTCCACTCAACTTTCTGTCCACTTGCCAATGCCTCTTTTCTATGCTCCCTTCTGCTCTCATCCTCTGTCCTCCTAAAAACTCTACTCCTACGTATTTCATTAACGGGAAGACATATTTAATTAATAATAACTTAATGTTTTCCTTTCTGAGGTTATTTACATTTTAACAGGGATCAGACCCTTGTATTAACAAGAAGAGACTCTACTTGAAGAATTATAGGGATCTACC
Source organism: Lynx canadensis (assembly GCF_007474595.2). Taxonomy (NCBI): domain Eukaryota; kingdom Metazoa; phylum Chordata; class Mammalia; order Carnivora; family Felidae; genus Lynx; species Lynx canadensis. Next base: position 72,316,648 of record NC_044311.2, read on the forward strand.
ATAAGGCTGGAAAACGCCCTTATAAACAAATCATATAATGTGTTGCTTATTCTTATTTTAAGGTTTTGGGAGTAAATATTAGTTGTTCCCTATTTATTCATCATTAAACTTCAAATATGCTTGACATACCTCAAGTCCTTCATATGGGTCAAGGTGGCAAACTAGAGAGTTTGCAATCTCAGGTAAAGAAGATTACATATTATTGTAATGCTGGGGATGTCCTAATACAGTGCCAAACATAGAACAGATACATAATAATATGTGTTGTTTAACGTGGTCATTATAGCACTTTTGTCTGTGGTCATCCATCTCTAGATTATTAACTTTACTTACTTTTGCTGCCAATCCCTTCACTTCTGTTATAGATAACATGCAGGAGATGCCCATGAACTAAGTTCATGGTTCCTTCATGTACAGGAGAAAGCATGGTCTTACAAAATCAGGAAAATTGTACTGAGGCAAAATGAAGGAAAATGAGAAGTGGTGATAGACAGGAAAAACTTTATTTCCATTACATAAAAAAATATGAACAAGATAAGGGTCTGTCAACAGTCTAATAAGGAGACTACCATTTAAGTGAGTTATTATTATAAATGTAATAATAGAATAATGTACATAGTAAGATGAAACAAGAATAGCCTGAGCTGAGCCTGAAAGGGTCAGTTAAATCCTCACATGAGAGACACTGCTTGAGCAGGGTTTTGAAGGATAAATAAGAGTTTGCTAGGTATCTGGGAAGACAGAAGAAACACATTGTGGAAAAGGGTGAAAGAATGTATCAAGTTCAATAAACTGCAAATATTATGATCCTAGAGTACAAAGTGTCAGGCACAGAGTAGCAGAGGATCAGATTAGAGATGTGGCCTGGAATGTCACGGAGATTTTGTTTGCTGTGTTAAGGAGCTGGGGTTCTATTCTCTAGACAAAAGGTTCATCATCCTAGCTGAACATTAGTATTATCAAGGGAGACTTTTGAAACACAGATGTCCAACCCCCATCTACATGTGTTTGAGGGGGGAACAGAGATGTTAGTTCAACCTTGGATGTGACAAGTTGGGAATATCTGTGGGGCATTAAAGGTGGAGATGAAGAGAGCCCATGAGTGGTTGGATATACGAGTCTAGAACTTGGCAGAAGTCTATGAGCTCTGAATTTCTGTGGGTACAGAGAATGCATGGCATATTAGCTTAAGTATAGGTAATGCTGTACTTGAGCCTCAATATAACAACATATCAGTTCTGTGATCTTGGGAAAGTTACTTCTCTTTGAGCCTCAATTTCCTGATTTGGAAATGAAGATGCTTGGGAACCAAATGATATCATAAGTGAAAGAGTGCTTTGTAAAGTTTTATGTAGCCATATAGTCTTAATATTACCTTTAACAACTCATATGTATATAATACAGAAGAAAATATCAGACCAGGATCAAGATGTCTGTCTTCAAGTCTCATTTGTCATTCTCTACCCGGGTGATCTTAGGCACCTGACATCACTTCTTACACTTCAACCTTCATAAAGTGAAAGTTGGATAAGATCAGTGGTTTTGAAACTTTGCTCAATGGAGCATTAGCATTTTTCAAAGAGATATATCAGGGGCTCCCAAGAGATGGAAGAGTGGGGCATGAGGAAACTATACAGTCTTAATTTTATCTGGCTTATTATATATTGGACTTTTTGTAAGGTTCTTTAAAAGAAAATGTTCTGAAGCTAAAAACAGTACTTCTGAGTTAGATGATACTAAGAAAACTTTCCTTCAGGAACATCTCATGGTTCTACAGTTTCCTAAATGATCAGGCTTCTCCAGATCCTTGCCCTCTCCACAAGGTTGTTTGAAGGAATATTTATGAAAAGCCTCCCAAAGCTATAAGATGATTTTCTAAAGTTGTTTACTGACCATATCCAGAAACCAAGTGATATCACACCCACATCTGTATTCTGCCAAATCACTGAATTTTTTTTATGTTTTATGTGGAAATATTATATAGATCAGGGATAGCAAATTTTCATCACACATGCCAACTCTAGTGGCTACTTAGACTCTGTGATGATCTGGTGTCTCTGTCTGCATTCGGGGTCCCTGGGAAAGAATGCTTGATCAACTATTAATTTCTACCATAAGCATAGAAAGAACACAGGCACATGTATTGATATTTTTTCATTCCTCTCAGAAGCAAGTATTAGTTTCTAGTGTGGCTCGTATAGCTTGATTCCCATACATGCTTTCAACTTTTACTTTTACATAAGAGGTTCTATGCCTGTGGAGAATGCTAAATATCACAGATAAGCTCTCTCCTATGGCACTAAGGGAATTCTGTCCAAAAAACCAAAAAACAAAAAAATTGTGTTAAATAAATGTAAGGGAACTTCCTTGACCTGATAAAGGGCACATCTGGGTGGTGAAATGTTTACCCCTTAAGTCAGGAAGAAGGTAAGGAACATCTGATCTCACCACTTGCATTCAACCAATGTGAAAGCAAGATAAAATTTCTGACAAAGGACTTTTATCCAGAATAATGTAAAAAATTCTTACAACTCAGTACCAAGAAAATAAACAGCATAATCAAACAATGGGCGAAAGATTGTGATAGGTATTTTATCAAAGATATAGATGGCAAACAAGCACATGAAAATATGCTCAATATCATTAGTCAGTAGTAAAATACAAATAAAAACTGAAATGACATTCCTCTACACATCCACCAGAATGGCTAAAATAAAAAAGATTGGCTATACAAAATGTTGGTAAAGATGTGGAGCAACTGGAACTTTCATATGCTGCTGTTGGGAACGGTACAACACCTTGGAAGACAGTTTGGCCATTTCTTAAAAAGTTAAACACATACCAACAAAATGATTCAAATATTTCACCCAGTCCTAGGTATTTACCCAAGAAAAACAAAAGCAAGTCTGACTCAAAGACTTGTATACAAAGACTTGTATATATGCTCATAGCCACTTTATTTTTAATAGCCAAAAACTGTAAGTAACCCTAATGTCTACCATCACTACCTGCCCACTAGGTAAATGAATAACAAATTGTGGTACATTCCAGAATGGAATATTTTTCAGCAATAAAAGGGTACAATGTTGATATTTGCAAAGACAGATATAGATCTCAAAATAATTTTTTGAGTGAAAGAAGCCAAACAAAATATAGACAATGTGTAATTATTCATAAGAATTCTAGGAAATGCAAATTAAACTATAATAATCATTATATATATTATATATCATATATTGCTTAGGACAATAGAGGTGGGGTGCAAGGAAGGGTAGCAAGGGAGGGCAGCAGGAAGATATCACAAAAAGACATGATGAATTTTTAGAGGGTGAAGAATATGTACATTGTTTTAATTGTTGTGAGGGCTTTATTAGTCTCTCTCTCTCTCTATATATATATATATATATAAACTAATCAACATATAATCTTTAAATATATGTAGTTTATTGTATGTCAATTAGGCCTCAACAAGGTTGTAACAAAAATTAATTACCGGTGACCATACTAGATGTCAGACCATATAGTTTTCTACTTTTATTTCATTTAAAAGAAGTACATGACTTGCTATGGACTTGAGCAGTCACTAACATTCCTGGGATTCAATTTTCTCAATTTTAAGAAAGAGTTGCCTCCTACTATGACAAAGTCTTTTTCATCATCTCTAATCTATGATATTCAAGCCACATTCTAAAATATGGAGGAAGTCCTAAACTCTGATACTTAAATCTTGATGATAAAAGAAAATTTTCTGGGATAAGGTTAGAGTGGCAGCATTACATATTCAACATGCAATCTATGACTTTGGCTTTTGTACCACCAGCTGCTATGGATTCTTCTAGTGATTTCTCAGTTTGTGAGGCATCTGTGAAAGATTATGTCTCAACCTAGGCTAATTCAGTCTCAGGATGACAAATCAGTTGGTAGGAGGATTTGAAGGAAACTAACGCCCTTGGGTCACTTGAGATTTCCCGTAGGCCTCATTCAGTTAGTATAAATTTATAGTGTCCATGAGATTGACATTAATGTAGGCTGAAAAACCTAAATTCTTTAAAATTCTGTTCCAAAAATCCTTCTCAAATGTTTACAGACAATGCTCTCTGGAATGATAAGAATTGAAAGGAATGTGAATAATTTTACCAATGTTAACTTTTTTCTCCAATAATAATTTTAAGCCAAACAAATAAATAATGCTACCATTCATTGAATGCTTACTTGGTTCCAGGCACTGTGCTTAATGTTTTGCATATGTTATATTATTTAATTCTCAAAGCTATTCCAAGATTTTTTTTAAGTTTATTTATTTTTAGACAGAGAAAGAGAGGGGGAGACTCTGTGGGCAGGGTGAGGAGCAGGGGTGGGGGGCGGAGAGGGAGAGAGAATCCCAAGCTGTCAGTGTGGATCCAAAGGCAGGGCTGGATCCCATGAACCATGAAATCACAATTTGAGCCTAAATCAAGAATTGGACACTTAAATGACTGAGCTACTCAGGTGCCCCAAGATCATTATTTACTTTTTAACAAAACACAACAACAACAAAAACAAAATCTGAGGCATAACACTACTGAGATACATGCCCAATATCACACAGCTAGTGAAGCACCAGGCATGAACTAGTATTGTCACCATGATATTTCCAAACAATGATTTGAACCTGAATCATGGCTTTTGGATTCTGTTCCATTCCATGTCCCAGTGTCAGCACACACACATGGATGACATAAAAAATATGACATAATCAGATGACAAAGAAAAAATCTGGATTGATAGTACCATTTTCTAGAAAAAAAATTTTTATAAAAGTAATTTTTATAGTTCTGGTATTTATTATTTATACAGGTATCCCAAATGTCAACAAAATTAACACTGCTTTTTTATTAAAAAATTTTAACATATATTTATATTTGAGAGAGGGAGACAGAGCAGGAGAGGGGCAGAAAGAGAGGGAGACACAGAATCTCAAGCAGGCCCCAGGTACTGAGCTGTCAGCACAGAGCCCAAAGTGGGGCTCACACTCATGGACTGCGAGATCATGACCTTAGCTGAAGTCAGACACTTAACCAACTGAGCCACCCAGGCACCCCAACACTTTTTTTTAAGATTAACATAAAATTTATTCAACCCTTCTATCACTTCAGGAAGTAGGAAACCTGCACCCTTTCCCCACTACTCTAACTTCAGAGAGATGTTTATTAGCTGGTGTTTTCATGTACACCAGCAGGTCTCATTTTCTATTCTTGCTGAACTCTGAGTGTTACTGTTATCTCATCCCCAGTGATTATTCTGTGTACTCTGTCTTATACAAAACAGGAAGGGGCAAAGACTTTTCCTTGATTTCTTCAAAATCATGTCAATTATTTGTGTAGATGACTTCTCTGAAATTTTAAGACAACGGAAGAGGCAGTTACAGCACAAAGTTACATAGAAAACATTTTAAAACTGAATATTAGATAATCCCTTTCTTAAAACTCCTTCAATAGCTCTGCTAGAAGAAATTATGCATCAACTAGCTCTCTTCAGGCTCCAGTCTTCTGCCATATAATTTGAGCACTTCCCCTGTCTGACTAATCCCTCTCTCACTTTTCTTGTCGTCACTGAAACTCCCAAATTTGTGATAACTTTCCTTGCTGAACACTTGACTAATGCTTCCATATATTGTAATCCTCAGTCCTCATCTTCCACACCACAGGCACTTTCCTTTTCAAAAACATTTGTCTCCCTAAGAGGAATTCAGATGCTATCCACTCATATACACTTTTTAAAAAATCTCATTTCATATTTAATATACTAATACCTTGCTGATTTTGAAGTTATTTGTTTGGTGACCTTAACACAAACCAGAAAGTCAGCATAAATGGCTCCTGGGAAGCCAAAGTCACCCTCTCAGGCAATTTATTCATAAAAATAAAACTGTATGAGAAGTAGCAGTAATTATCAAAATGATAATAAAAACATTCAAAGAGTTTGTCTTAGTTGGAAAAAAAACCCTCAAAAGGCAAAATTCCTTTAGTAAAAATGTATACTTTCATTAAAAAAAACTGAGCTGTAATAACTGTAAGATTCGCTCCTGGATATGGCATGCTCCCAGATATGATAATACATCAATGGATTAGTTTATCATGTGATGAAAGGTTAGAAAATAGCAGTCATGATAAAAAATATGATGTACATGAAGATAAGCCAAGTCTGCTGCACAGTGTAATAGGAAAAAATAAATAAAAGGAAACTAAGACATTTATGTGGGATAAAAGAAAAAACAAAAAGCATTCCACTATTGGAATATAAGAGCCTTTTTTTAAATAGTAAGGGGCAGTATGAAGTTTTTAATTCAAGTCTTTGAAATTCACCGCTAGTTTTAAATCCAACATTACTAGCTAGAAATCAGCAACTATATGATGTAAAATTTGTTTAAAAGAATCTTGTTGAAAGATTTATATATTTGACCACACATTTTAATAAGTGTAAAGAAGCATTAATTATTGACTGCCTGCTCTGTACGGCAAATCTTCAAGAAGATACTATTGACCTAGGCTTTAAAGTATGAATAAAGTTTACCAAGTTTAGAGCCATGGGCATTCCAGGAGGAGGAGCACATAAGCAAAGGCACAAATGTGTCAACTTTTATTCCATCAGAAGGACACAAGATCACCATGAATGGGTAGAATATAGCTCCTATAATGAAAAGCCAAGGAGTCACTACTCCAATGAAACAAGTGACAGAACAATTCATTTAAGTTAGGATAAGTACTTCTTAGGAGTTCTGATAGAGTAGATAAAAGTTCTGAATTTTCTCTTTTTTTTTTTGAGGGTGCTAGACAGGCTTGGGAAGAGGATTCAACATTGAGGCAAGTTACTAACAAAGACATATACAAACAAATCTAAACAAATTTACAGGTCAGTCCTGTGATATGACTAATCCTATTGTCTAGTAAAACATCCGGAACACATTTTTCTCTATATTAGTATTTATTATTTCTTTGTTATATGCATATATGTTACCAGTCAAGTAACTCCAAATACCTGGATCATCTAGACTTAGTACACAAGGAAATAAATAATATCCTAGAGTAGACTAGTGCCCATCCCAACAAAGAACGCATTCACCCTATCCCCTAAATCTCAGGCTCCCTTTCTATTCTCCTTCAATTCAAAGACCTTGTTTAGCCAGACGTTGAAGCTAGAAGTCCAGGGAATTTTACTCCTAGCGACTCACCTTAGTGCTCATCCATCCCCCTTATTTTTAAGTAATATGCTAATGTTTCAATATTGATGTTTTCAAAATAATAGTTTTCTACAAATGATGTAGCCACAAGTACACACAATATTAACAATTCATTATGTTTCATTTAGATCTCATGAGTGCATTACATCAAGTCCTAATAAGACAAGAAATATATTCTGAAAAGTACTGGATTCTACTTTTTGATATTTTAAGAGTGCATTCCTTTCTCTCATGAATTCAAATGCTGTACTTTCTGGGCTTAACCTCTATCTCAAGCTGTCAAGACGATAACCATCTGTATGATTGGTAATTGTTCTTTTTTATTATGTTTGACACATTTTTAATTGTTTCTATTGATTTACTCTTTTTAGGCAACTGTATGTGGTGATCAGAATATTTAATACGTGACTTTCTGCTTTGTCTTCAAGGAGATGGTGTAAGTCGTGTTCAAATATGTATTTTAAAAACCATTATCAAGACAGTATAATGAACTTTTGTACATGAAAAAAGTTTAAAGTTTTAGTAAGTTGGCTCTTGCTCCCATAAAGAAACTTTAACAATAAGATTTAAAGCAGATAGTAATCTAAAAAACACACACATAAATAAAAACAACTGAGCAAGCAATAGGGAAAAAATAAAAATTTGATGACCAACAAAAGTTTCCATAGTAAGCTCAGAAATTTAGAGACCAGTTTGCTAAATTAAACAAAACTTCAAAGGCAATTATGTTTTCTACTTGGATTGTCCCATCCATCACTTTCCTCTCTTCCCCCTCTTTCTTAGTCACAAAAGGAATAGTAGAGGAAATTCTGCAGAGATTCTTACACATTGTGAAAATTGCCCAATCAGCTTTTTAGAAGCTGTAGAATCCCACTCACCATCAGATTGCAATAGGGTTTGGAAGCAGATTTCTACAAATTTTGTCTAATTGCCAATTATGGCAAAATAAACGGGACAATTTTCTTTCCTTCTCAACTATACATCTAAGTCGTTATACCAGAAAAATGTATCCTATACTAGGTTGTCTTCTAGAACCTTTTGTATTTTCCTAAAACCCAATAATGTTCTTTTCTCTCCCACCATAACACCCCACTGCAGTGTGACTGTCTCTTTTAATCCCCCCAATACACTGTGCCAATAGGACTTTTCATGGAGGAAATACATGAGCTACTCTTAAACAACCAACTCTCCTACAGATTGACCCTTCTCCTCCGATTTTGTACCCAGATGCCCAAAGCACCCATCTAAGCAGACATATTCTCTACCTTCACATGAAAGAGATAAATGAACTCTTTAGAAGGCAACATGAATTTTAAGATTGAAACTGAGAAAGCAAATCAAACTCCTCAATCTTTTTTACAGGACTAAAAAAAATTGTATGTATGCTTACCTGTTGGCAGTCAGCAATGCCTTCTCTCTTTGTGTCAATGAAATTAATCTCAAAGCTTGTGTGAACTGTGTCTGACTCCAGAACACCAACTCCTTCTGCTATTGCCTGACAGCATCACCCTTAAGAGATTCTTTTGGCTTTGTGCTGTGGACATTTATGTCCTGTAAAAATGGTTGAATGGATAGTTTTATTTTGTGAAGGTTGGATAAATCTAATGACATTATGTTCTCATAAACGTTGCATGCATGTGAAACTGAAATTGGACATGATTAAGAGGAGTTCTTTCTGCCCTTTGTATCATATACCAGGTGCAGATATGTCAGGATGAGGGAATCTACATTTTAAGTCATTTTGGATGTTTAAGTAAGCCCTGAGTGAACATGAAGGTTGGATGAGTCAACTAGAATTTCAGAATTGGCCGGACTTACTGTGGAGCTAGGACTTGCAGCTGGCAACTGGGCAGTGATTCAGGAGATAGCTACTGCAAAGAGAAAAAAAAAAAGTATGAGACTTACATGCCTATAATCAGCTTCTAACTTCTTTAAAAACAACCTTCATCCCTTGTGGTGGTTTCTTCTCTCACTCGAAGAGTTTCTGGATGTTAATTTTAATCTAATTTCACCAGGACACAAATGTGGGGTGAATAAAGGGCAAATCAGATGAGTAGCAGAGGGATTTTATCTGAACCTCAATCATTCACTGGTGCCTCTGGCTGAAAATACCAGAAAAATGAAAGTGACAGAAATAGCTAAAAGCAAATTTAAGGAGGGATGTTGGACTGCTCAAATCTAAAGAGTTATTAGAGGAAGGAGAAACTCAGAAATCAGTAAATGTAGTCTAAGAAGTTGGTAGAAGAAGAGGGGGAGGAGAGGGGAGGGAAACATGGAGAGAGGAGAAGGGGAGAGAAACATGGGTAAAAGGTATGGACTGAATTACTTGATTAGAGTTAGGTCCTCAGTTTAAGCTCAGTTTTGCTGTCATAAAATGACCCCAACATCTCAGTAGCATATAATAACATTTCTTTCTCTTATGCTACATGTCTATCACAGATTAACTGCCAATGGGCAGTTCACTGTCTTCACTTAGGGCTGATTGACAAAAAGGCCTTCACGGAGGTTTCAGAGAGACACAGCATGACAAAATCACAAGATAAAGGCTCAGAAGGACACGTTTCACCTCTGTTCACATTTCATTTGTCAAAGCAAGTCATATGGCCAAACCTGATGTCAATAGGGTGGGAATGTATATTTTGAACAATATATAATTGTCTAACACTATGTAACTAAAAATGTTTTGAACTTCATTAACAAGTAAAGATAAATGTCACTTCCCCCTTCTTGGGTGGTTTTTGTTGGGACATTTTGCAGAATGTCCTACAGTTTAGGTTTTTCCGATGTTCTTCTCATAATGAGACTGGGGTTATGGGTTTTTTGGGAAGGAAGATCACGGAGGAAAAGTGTCATTCTTATCACATGAAGTCTAGGATATATGTTATCAACATGATTCACCATTGTTGATGTTAACCTTGGGGGGAGTGTTTGTCAGATTTTTCTGCTATAAAGTCCTCTGTTTTTCCTCTTTTCTTCATGCACTCTTTGGATGGAAAAGGAAACCACCAAAGGGAAACCACTATGCACAGCCCACACTTAAGGAATGGAGGTTTATGTTCCACCTCCTTCAGGGTCTTTCCAACCACTCCACAGGTGAGGATTCTGAGGTTTAAAGAGTTTAAAGAGTTTAATACCAAGTTGACACAGTTATTAAGTGGCATCAAGATTGAAACCCACATCTTTCTGACTTATAAAACTATTCTTTTTTCAGTACTACACAAAAAAGAAGCATAAGAATAGGGAAATGGTTAGAAAAATAGAAGGGATATATCTATGAGTTGTTTCAGTGAAGCATGCTGGAAGGCATGGTGCCTTGATACTAGAGACATTCAGATAACAATTCCTTAACTTGCTACCCACTAGCACTGGCACTAGAGAATTATGTTCCTTGATGTTTATAACACTATCCTACTATTATGCTGACATGGCCTACTAATAATCTGTCTTTCTATAAGTACATCCTGACTCCGTTCCAATCACTAGGCCACTTTTTGAATGGGAAAGCAAATCCTTGGAGCATTGTATGTGTGTTGGGGGTTGGGAGAAATAAAAAGTGATTTTATCTTTATTTTTTTTTTCTTTTTTTTTTTTTTTTTAATTTTTTTTTTCAACGTTTATTTATTTTTGGGACAGAGAGAGACAGAGCATGACGGGGGAGGGACAGAGAGAGAGGGAGACACAGAATCGGAAACAGGCTCCAGGCTCTGAGCCATCAGCCCAGAGCCTGACGCGGGGCTCGAACTCACGGACCGCGAGATCGTAACCTGGGTGAAGTCGGACGCTTAACCGACTGCGCCACCCAGCGCGCCCCGATTTTATCTTTATTTTTTATGGCCAGGGCCAGAAGATAGCTTCTAAGCTAAGTTCTAAATAGTTTTTTTTCCTCTCTCTCTTTTAAACAGAGTTACATGCTAGATCTTCTTAATAAAAAAGAAGGCATGTTTCTGTCACAGAAATAGTTTTTGGACAAATGAAAAACTGAGGCTGAGAAGCAAAGCAATAGGACATCAGGAGTGTGTTAAAAGTCTTGTGAGGGTTTTTTTTTCCCTTTTTATCATAGAGATATAATTTAATGTTGACATTTTATTATGTGTCAGGTTCCATACCCAGTTTCTTTGAAGTGTATCGACAATGCAGTTCAAAGACAGAAACAATCATGCAATAGTACTGAATTGTTTGTCTTAACTAGGATCAAATCCTCTCCTTACAAAAAAAAAAAAGAAACTAAGTTACAGAGAATGTATGAAGATAAAACAGAGTTTGGGGACATTCTACACATTTATATGATGAAAGTCTTTCTTATCAATTTTTGTAAATAGAATAGAGAGTAGTACTTGGTGTTTGAGTCACATGTGCGTATCATATACTAAATTGTAATCACATGATACCTTTGTACATGATTAGTTGAAATATTCTAATGTGTAGTAATTTCTAGGTAGACTCAGCTCCTGGCTGACAAGAAGGAAGTCAAGTAATTTATCCCTATTTCTTTTCTTTTTAATGTTTATTTATTTTTGAGAGAAAGAAAGAGAGAGATACAGAGTACAAGTGGGGGAGGAGCAGAGAGAGAGAGAGAGAGAGAGAGAGAGAGAGAGAATCTGAAGCAGGCTCCAGGATCTGAGCCATAAGCACAGAGCCTGATGTGGGGCTCAAACTCACGAGCCATGAAACCATGACCTGAGCTAAAGTCTGATACTTAACCAACTGAGCCACCCAGGTGCCACTACCTCTATTTCTTATACTATAGAGACATTTATACTTTCAGAAATAATTTTTGTCTTCAGTTCCCAAGATTATCTGAACTTTCTGAGATTGTTATGTAAATCTTATATGAGAATTGAGCTTTTAGGGCAGGGACTGTTTTATTTATTACTGTGTCCCAGCACTTGGTACATTCTAGAACACTGTATATACTTAATAAATGTTTGTTAAATGAATATTGAATAAATGTTTTCTAGAATAAAGCACTGTGTAAGTTTAAGATAGTCACAAAATACATAACTACATGTAAAATAAAAGGCTGTGTCTAATGTCTAAGATCATTAATTTCCCTCAGATCAGAATAAAGCTTATTTTTATGAGATTGAAGGGGTGCAGGGTGAGATGCCCCAAAATATGCCACTTTGGCATAAAGACTACTTCAAGTTAAAAGTCATAAATACTCAGCAGATGCAGGAAAAGCTCTCTGCCTCCCCCACAACTGCCTAAATTTACACTGGAAAGCAGAGCCTGCAACAGGAAGAGAGCTAGTAACAGAGACTCCCCCTTACTTAAGGAACCTATCTGCATAATAGGGCAACCTGTTCTTCTAAACATCTCCTTGCACCTTCTTGCTAATGAGCTTTTTCCCCTTTGTGTCCTCAGACCATCCCCTCTCCTTAGCTCAGGTAAGCTTCCTGTTGCCTCATTGTCTTTGGAATATCTTGTCTGTGTGGATTCCCCATACACATGCTATTAAATTGGGTTTTCTACTATCAGTCTGTCTCAATTCCACTTTCTCAGGCAGGATTGGTGGATTGGCCCTACTTGGCAAGGAGTTCATTCTTGTTCAGTTAGACAGAAGTTGGGACCATGAGGTCATATTGCTATCCCTTGCAGGCTATGAGATGAGGGTGCCATGAAGTAATGGGTACCTGAGATACTGTAATTTATAAGAAAAGTATATATTTGGTCATTCAGATGACCAAAATATATTTCTTATATGTATTTGGTCTTTCTCCATGGTTCCTGACTTATGGCTCCCCAAACTCTTAGAATTTCCTAAGTGTTGAGTGTAATAAAGGTATCTTGTGTCATGTTTATAGGGTGACCTTGGGAAAGCACTTAAGGACAGAGGCTTGTTGCCAGTGAAACCAACCAAGTGATTAGAGAGCTGGAACTTCCGGTCCCGACCCCAGACCTTCTAGGAGAAGGGACAAGCTGGAGATTGAGTTGTCAATGGCCACTGATTTTATCAATCATGGCTATATAATGAAGCCTCCAAAAAACTCAGAAAGCTTCTGGGTTGGTGAACACGTGGAGATTTGGGGAGAATGCTGCACCTGGAGAGGGCATGGATTCTCTATGCTGTTCCCATGTACCATACCTTGCCCTATGCATCTCTTTCATCTGGCTGTTCCTGAGTTATATACTTTTATAATACATTGGTGATCTAGTAAGTAAAATATTTCTGAGTTCTGTGAGCCACTCTAGCAAATTAATCAAACCTGAGGAGAGGGTAGTGAGAACCTCTGATTTATAGCCAGTCAGTCAGAAGTACAGTAACAATCTGGGCTGGTGACTGGCTTCCTGAAAAGGGGAGAGGGGGCAGTTTTGTAGGACGGAATATTTAAACTGTGGAATCTGATGGTACCTCTGGGTAGATGGTGTCAGAATTGAGTGTAATGGAGTTAAGTTCATGGATACCTTGCAGTGTCTGAGTATTGCCTGTTGAAGGTGTAGGGAACTCCCTTCTCCAAACACTAGACATTTGGATCCCAGAACACCGAAAGAGTACCTCTAGGACACATGAGGTACTATTCACAATATAATCCTAAGAAAAAAAGAGAATTTAAAATGGTACATATGGGACATTACAAATTTAGTATATATATATATATATATATATATATATATATATATATATACATATATATGCTAAATACTAAATACTAATATATACACATGCATGAGGTTTGTTGAAAAGTTAAATGAGAAAATGCCGGTAAAGTATTTAGCATAATTTGTGACACATAATAAACTTAATAAATGTTTTGTTATCATATTTAAATACCCAGAAAGAGTGTTAGAGGGAAATTCACCAAGATAGTAATTGTGATTTTTTTCTCAGGAGGTGTAGGTATGGATGAGTTTTATTTTCTTATTTACCCTTCTTTCCAGTTTTTTTTAAACAATGAACATGTATTTCTTATATAATCAGAAAACAATGTTATAAACCTACTGATATAAAAAAAGAAATGAATACATAAAGTATAGCAGTTGTCTTTAATTTTATCTTCCAAATACTGGATCATTTTCTTATTTTACAGTTTAAAAAAGTTTTCTAAAATAACTCTTAGAAAAGCTTTGCTAAAATCTTTATGCTAAAATTAGATATTTTAAAATATGACAGAATTAATACATTAATACATACAATGAATCATTATCTTTTTTCTGTTACTCTCACACTCACTATTGTCCTGAATATTATTTCTTTTCCAAGACAACCTACCTTGTTTATCTGACTCCAGAGTATAATTGCAAACTCAGATTCTAAGTTAGAAAGGTAGATTAAATGTCACCCATATCAAAATCAGAAATTTTCCAACAAAAAAGTGCAGGCTAAGAAATTTTCCCTTTTTTTGGTAATAAAACCAATAATAAGCAATGGTATCAGATATAAGACCATAGTTTCAGATTTTAGCTTGATACCCTTTCTGTTGCAAACCTCTCCTACTTCCCTGTGTTTGTTCATCATAAATTTCTAGGTCATTGCCTACTTTGCCTAATTAGATTACTTTTTGAAATTTCTTTTAAAGCATAGGTGATCTCTGTGGCACCAGCGGATTATACAGGTTGATTCTCAGTTTCAAGACTCATTACCAAACTGGTAACCACAGCATTTTACATGAGAAAAGGAAATGTCAGCCTATACCATTCAAGTTATACCTACTTACACAATGTGTTCCTTTTGGGGAAAACAAAACACAATAACAACAAAAATTCCCACATTGCAGCAAATGCTTTGCTTTCATAAATAGACACTGTGACTCATAACTCATGTTTCCTCTTGGGCTGGGCCTTCCAGGAAGCTCAGAACTAAATATGAGTTATCAAATCCCTTGTGAGGTACTTTTGGCATTGGTGTTTTTGTAATAACATGGCCTCCCAGCTTCATGTTTTTTTTCCCACCTTCATTTTCCCTTTTCCTTGACCATATCATTTTACTGATATTGTTTCATAAAAAAATTCAAGTATTTTTTTTGGAATAAGGCATTATATACATAAACAAGTGAAACAATTTTCATATGCTCTTTTCAATGTACCTGCTGGTATAGATATATACATTTAATAAGTCTTATTACACTTTATGAGTAACAAGTGTATTTTCATGCCTACTCAATGTTCACTGTAGAACAGCTCTATATTACTTATGTGAGGTTATGAAATAAAATGAATAATTTTAAGACTTAAAGTTCTTTAGCTGTATAAATTAGCATTGCTGTTGAATCTCCATTCAATTCAATTTTATCCATGTGGCATATCTCTTTCTACAGTTTTTGAAAGATATTTATAATTCAAGGTAGAATATACATGAAGTTATACAAATAAAATAAAGAAGCCTAATAGATATACATACATACACCCTCAAAGATGATTTCAACTTCTCTAGAACAGGGAATTATACAATAGATTTATGCAGGTATCTCACATAAAAATTAACAGGGTATCCAGAAAAACTTTTGGTTGGTAGTGGATGCTCAGATTATATCACCTACTGAGCTTTTTTTTTTTACCCACATGTTCTCCTAATAGAGATTTATCAACAATTGCCATGTTTATTTATGTCAGTAAATCATAGTAGATAAGGTATGTTACATGTCATTTTATTCTAATTATAATTATCTGTATTGTGATATTAAGATATGAGAAAATTATAGCTTTAATTCCAGGTAATGTGTAATTTTATAGCTGTTAGTCTTAAGAAAAGTGATTTTTAAAAAAGATTTATTATTTTGAGAGAGGAGTGAAAGAAGGGGAGGGGCAGAGGCACAGAGAGAGAGAGAGAGGGAGAGAGAGAGGGAGAATCCCAAGCAGGCTCCACACTGTCAGAGCAGAGCCCAACCCGGGGCTTGATCACGCAAACCACGAGATCATGACCTGAGCCAAAATCAAGTCAGACGCTTACCTGACTGAGCCACCCAGGTGCCCTGAAAACTGATTGTTTTATACATGTAAATCCACCATTAGCATATTTGTATGGTACAACATAACAAAAAATGTGTCTATGTAATCTGTAGGATATATGACCTCATCCTGTTCTATTCCTTATTAATACTAAACACAGATAACTAAGGAAATAGAGGCTTACATATCCACCTATTATATATAAAATATTCTATAGTTTCACCATGCTAAAAGTATTTTCACATACATTATTTTGTTGAATCCTCAAAACAGTCCTATGAGCTATATAAGCAAAATAGTGTAGACCTAACTTCAAATGTATGCCAGAGAGATCATGTGACTGATGGCCACATAGTAAAGTGACAATGCTAGGACTGGAAAGCAACTCTCTTCACTCTCAGTCCAGGATGTTTCTTTGCAAACCACTGCAACTTCTAAGTTTCTAAAAATTAATACCACCTTCTCCTCAGACTAATACAGAGCTTCTTATGAAGCTGACCTCATCCTGCTCTATTCTTTATTAATACTAAACACATATAACTAAGGAAATAGAGACAGGTTTATATATCTACCTATTACTAGAATGTTCCCACACTGCATTTATATTGAGAGAAGACTAGCAACTTTTTAAAATGTTAAGGTTTGGACTTTCTTGGAGTCTTTTCAGACTTGTATATTTAAAACTTGCACAGATATTTTCAGTTTGCATACAGGGAAACTTCAGAAATTTTCCTTTACACATCTAAACACCATCTAATGCAGTAAGTATAGTTTTGTACATGAGTTCAAAGAACACAATTATTTTGAAATAAGGTATATTTAAAGCTAAATAAAAATATAAAGTGTATTTTTCAGAAAGAAAAAAACTATAATGTTAATAGGTATTTGAGATTATTTAAATGCCTTTTCATTCTTTGAATTTTCCAAGTCTAGCATCTCAAATTTTCCAAGTCTAGCATCTCAAATTTACATGTAATCAGAACTCTTGAATTTCTTCCCTGTCTACCACACAAATGAGATATGTGCAGCCTCCCAGGCTTCTACAAATTATTAATTGCTTCTTTATTCTCCTTTTGCTCAGGCCAAAAATCTAAGTCTAATTTCTTGACTCCTCTCTTCAGAGGAGCATACGTTAGAGAAAATATATTCTGAATTTGACCACTTCTGATAACCTCTCCTGCCTGTATCTCCCAATTCCCTTTGCTCATTTTGCCCATTCTTCCATCCCCCTTCCTTCTGGCAACCATCAGTTTGTTCTCTGTATTTACTGAGTTCTCTGCTTTTGTTTGTTTGTTTGTTTTTTATTCTTCTGGTTTTTAAAAATTAATTATTTTTAAACAGATTTTTTTTAATGTTTATTTATTTTTGAGAGAGAGAGTGCATGGGGGAGCAGAGAAGGGGGTGGGTATAGAGGGGTTGAAGCAGGCTCTATGCTCACAGCAGAGAGCCTGATATGGGGCTCAAACTCACAAACCAAGAGATCATGACCTGAGCTGAAGTTGGACGCTCAACTGACTGAACCACCCAGGCTCCCTGTTTTGTTTTTTTAGATTCCACATGAGTGAAGTCATATGGTATTTTTCTTTCTCAGTCTGACTTATTTCAGTTAGTATAATACCCTCTAGGTCCACCCATGTTGTTGCAAATGGCAAGATATCATTCCATTTTATGGCTGCATAATATTCTTCTGTGTGTGTGTGTGTGTGTGTGTGTGTATACCACATCTTCTTTATTCATTCATCTATTGGTCATGTGCTCATGTGCCCTCGTGTCCTTTTTTTTTTTAAAGATATTGTTTTACCAATTGCTTCAAAATGAAGATCTATGACCTGATCTCAGAAGCATTTGAGAGAGATTTATTTCAATACACCATTTGGGGATAAAGATTGGAAACCTTAGAATTACTTAACGTAATGATTTTACTTCTTTATTTCCTTTATAATATATGCCCACAGTTCTGAACTATGTAACTATTTGACTTTAATTGTTAATAAAGTGGCCTAAAAAGTCATCAGTGTATAAATTTATATGACTTAGAAAAAGTTCAGCCAGGAAGCTCTTAGCTTTCTGGGCAGTTATATAATATGTATTAATGGACAGAATTTTCCCAATTGGGAATTGTTGTTAAGTTACATACAGAGTAAAAAAAAAAGTAAGATTATGAGTTTAAAAATACTGTTTAAAATTCTCAGCACTTTTTATGAAAAGCTTGTGACAGAACCAATAGGACCTTTAATTAAAAAGCAACAACTGTAATCAGGTGTATTTGTGTAAAGGGAACACTAGCGAATGTAAGAGACGAATCCCATATCTCAGAAGCTTAACATGAGAGAAACTCATTTCTCACTTAGGTAAAACCCTGCTTGACAAATGGCTTTCTACCAAATAGTTCAACGACTCAGATTCTCCTATCTTGTGGTTCTATAACTTCAACATGCTGCTTCCAAAGCCATTGTGTTCATTTGCATCAAATTGGAAGGGAAAAGGGCAATGAAAATTATGTATGAAAGGTTTTATGGACCAGTTCTAAAAGGATATACATTACTTTAATCTCATTTTATTAGCTAAAGTTTACTCACATGGCCACATCTAACTGCAAAGGAGGCTGGGAAATACAGTCTACCTGAGTATCCAGCAAGAAAAGGAAAGATTTGGTGACATCAGCTGGCAATTTCTGCCACAACAGCCAATGTCAATGCTAAAGTCTAAATGAATATAAAATTTATATTTACCAGTATTTGGGGTGAAGAAATATGAAACCACCAGCTAATTTTTCTAAGTGTTCTGATTTGTCATTGTCTGGTTCTGGGGAATAAGAATGAGACTATTTCTCAGATTTTGTATTACTATTGACAGAATTATCTATATTTACTTATTTTGTTTGGCTAAGCCATATAATCATGAGAAACTAATTTGTAAAGTGATTTTCATGTATCCTACTTTATCATTATTGACCTAAGTAGCAACCAAGGAGTGGTTTATGAAGACAAAATTATCTCATTTGTGTTGACTGCTGAAACTCTCTCCTCAATCATAACAACACCAAAACAAGGAAACTCATTCTTCTGCCCCTCCCTTTAAAAAATATTCTAATAGTTTTCTTTCTTTTTGTCTCTAAATTACACTCTAAAAATCTGTGCTATATTAAAAGAAGCAGCATTTTCTAGTAATGGGAATCATGAAGTGTTCTCTGACCAATTTTTTTCTCACTTCAAGTTTACCATAAGAGCTGCTTTTGGTACAGGGACTCTCAAGGGAAATCAAGAGAACCGCAGAAACTTGTTTAGAACTTCCAGGTTAAGTGGAACGGGGAGGCTGTGACAAGTGGCTATGCCACCTGCAATATGATGAGCAGCCAGAGGGCCCCAACCCAGAAGCATCTTCCTATATGTCTCCTAATTGCCCCTTCATGCACACACATAAACTTATATCACTCGGCCCATCAGTGAGTAAGAACTTTAAATGTTCTATTTCATTAAGATGTTAAAATTATTGTAATTAAAAAATTTCAGAACCATTATTGGAAAATAAACTAAAGAAGAAAAATATTCATTATATACTATGTCAAATAGTTTCTTTGTCTACTAAATGCCTTGAGTAACAGAAGTTTGTCTTCTCAGACTACCCTGGTCATAAAATGCTTCCTTCTGAGAATTGCCACAGGACATTTTGCCATAGTACTCAACTCATAATTTTCATTTAATACTCTACATTAATGATAATTAAAGAATTTCTTAAAAGGAAACACAATCTTATCATCTTAACAAATCATCTATTTCCAATTTATTTTCTAATTCATTTCACATCCCTATTTATATGCATTTAAGGTCTTGTTAGTGTTGTTGATGTTCTTGTTGATATCTTCTAACCCCCCCCTCTTTTATTATTACCATTTAGTGTCCTACAAGAGCCTAGGTTTTGAACAGAGTAAATATTTTTGTTGACAAGTACTTATTGAGCTCCTACTATGTGCTAGGCATTGTTTCAAGTCCTGGGAGACAGCAATTATAGACATATATTCTGCCTCATGTAGCTTACACTCTAGGAGTGGGGTTGCAGAGATAGATAATAAGATGTAAAGATGTAAATTAGGCAGTGATAAGTGTGGAGAACTGAGACTTGAATGATAAAATTTTTTTTAACGTTTATTCATCTTTGAGAGACAGAGAGAGACAGAGCATGAGCGGGGAAGGGGCAGAGAGAGGGAGACACAGAATTGGAAGCAGGATCCAGGCTCCCAGCTGTCAGCACAGAGCCCGACGTGGGGCTTGAACTCACAAACTACGAGATCATGACCTGAGCCGAAGTCGGATGCTCAATTGACTGAGCCACCCAGGCGCCCAGAGACTTGAATGATGAAAAAGATGCAGCTATGTGAAGCCCCAAGGAAGAGTGGCTGGTCCAAACAGAAAAAAGCATTGCAAAAAGTGCACATTTGGTGTGCTCCAGGTGCAGAACAAAGGCCATAGTGAAAAATAACATGAATGAAGAGACAAGAAGAGATAAAGTGAGAGAAGTCAGTGGGGGACTTTGGAGTCCTTGCAGATGCTATTAAAGAATTTATTAAGAAGCCACAGGAAGGTATTAAGCAGAGGCATGGTAAGATCTAATTTATGCTTTGATCACTCCAGTTTCCATGTGGCAGACATAGAGAAAGGCAAGAGAAGTAGACAGACTGAGTAGACAGACAAGTCTGGTCTTAAGTCAGGAATGTATTAGGAGAGGTATTGAGAAATGCTTGGCTTCTGGGTATATTTTGAAAGCAGAGGCAACAGGTTACCATGAATTAAGCGTGTGCTATGAGGAATAAAGTGGAATCAGGGAAGATTCCTAGGCATCTAGTAGTGTGGTACTATTTATTATAATAGAGATAATTTGATGATATTTATTCATTCAAACATTTATTAGATGGTTACTTTGTGTAAGATACTATGCTAGGTTTTGTGGACAGGAAGAATCCCCTAAGGAATCTTAATCTAAGTAAGAATTGACAAGGGGTGGCATTAAAGCAGAGGGAAAAGGATGATGAGGAAATGACAAATTTAAGAAATATGTAGGAGGTGGGACTGGCAGAATATGGTGCCTGATGTTCAGAGTAGGTAAAAGATTCTGGAATGATTGGAAATTTCTGATTTAAGTGGGTAGATACAATGTCATTAACAAAGATGGGCAATTTATATTAATAAATTGGTCTGTGGAGAAAGGCCTTATTACATTAAAAATGGAAGCCAATGATTACTGATAACTTCTTACATACCAGGCGCTATGCTTAGTGCTTAATACAAACAACCTCATTTAATTATCAAATCACGGTATTGTATCAATATTGATATACTATTATTGTCCCTGTTTTTATAGAGAAGTAATCTGGGAATTATGGAGGTTAAATAACTTGCTCAATGTTATTTACACATGTAGTTAAGTAGAAGAGCCAGGTCTTGAACCCATGACACCAATATTTGTAGATGTCAGGTTTCAGATGCCATGGATATTTGGTCAGAGCCATTTAGTAGATTTACAAATAAAGACCTAGAATTTGGGACATTACCTGGAGATACAGATTTAAGAACTTTCAGCATAAAACTGATTGATTATACACCCTGGATTGGCATCCTTCTCTTCCTTGTCTTGCTTTCTTCTACCTCTAATGTGTTGCCTGGGATCAAGTTCCAAAGAATCTATTTGCACTTGAATCCTTGTCCCAGAGTCTGCTTCTGAGGGAACTCAAGTCCACACAGAACTGATTGAAAAACAAATAGAAGGTGAGTAAGAAAGAGCACCAAACCCTTTCTTAGGAGATTGGCCATGAAAGGAAGGAAATTAATAGATAAGTAACAAGAGAACATAGGATTACTTTTTAAGAAGGGAAAACAACCAAATTTATATGCTGGGAGGAAAGTTAATAAATAGGGAAACATGGAAAAGATCCTGGTAAAAAAAAAAATCTATTATTTTCTGTGAGGTTGAGAAAAGTTTTCTGCTCAGAAGGAGGGGTGAGAGAGAGAAAGTAGAGTGGGGTTTGGGATGACTGATGAAGGGTCAGGATTTTGGTGATATCAGTTTGAGTGTTTGCATTATTTTTGCCATCAGAGCTTGGCAATCACAGAGTAGAAGTGAAGATGACTGGAATAATATGAGACTGGGTTAAACTTCCAGAACTGACTTATTTGAGTAACTCAAGTGTCCAGGGTAGGAATGACGGTTTTCAGGTAAAGTGCAAACAGCCTAGGTCTTTCCAGCAACTCTAGTTCTTGCTGACCTAGTTGGTCACAGACTACTTGACTGAGACTTCAAACCCCCAATCATCCTTACTTTGTCTTCTTAAATCCTCTTTGCCTGACCAATTTCTGACCTATGACTTCTGTAATCTTCAGACTTCATAAATAGCCTTACAGTCTTTTTTTTTTTAATAAAAGGAGTTATGGAGTCACTGAGTTGAAGAGCTGCTAAAGCTAGAAACATTTTTGCATGCAAAGAAATGGTCCCAGAGAATTACTCACTTGCCAAGATTATAAAACAAGCTAGTGGGAAAGCCAAGAGACTGTTTTTTCTACTACACAGAGATGTCTATGGTAAAGGTAAGAACAAAGAAGCAAAAACAGAGAGGGGAATATGCAAAAAAAAAAAAAAAAAGTGTGTGGACTTTTTCCTTTAAAAAAATTGGAATTTGCATTTTTTTCTTAATTCCTGGTAAGTATTTTTATTTCCACAATTTATTACCTTGATTTCCATCAGGGATTAAGATACAGTGACCTAATAACTCTGGTTCTTCACCAAGATCATCATCACTTTGTCTTTCAAGGAATGACCTTCCTTCAACTAAAAAGGCTGGGTGATGAATTGGATAAGATCAGCATGGTCAGTTTAAGAGTCTGGCATCCACTACTGAGGATCCCTCCATCTCCCCCAAGGAAACACCTCTGCACTGGATTCTGTCCCAGGAGGCAAAGAGGGCAAGAGATCAGGCAAGCTAATTAACTCAGATCTCTCCCTTTGGCCGTGGAAATCATTAATCATAGAACCACCACATGGCCACTGATCTTTTAATGATGATTTTAATTTGCATACTAAGCAAACAGTCTCAAAATGTTGCTTTGGATAGAATTTGTGAGCCATGCCTAGGCAGGTTATTTCAAAGTCAATTGCACTTTAATACTCTTTCCCAAAAAGTCACTCTTTCATTTTGACAACTTCATTTTGTAAATACTGTCATTGAGCTGTCATTTGGTTGGTGCTGGGTAAATGAATCCCAACCAAGCATTTATTAGTTTTAATAAAAGGGGAAAAAAGATTTCAATTTAAAATTGCTTTTAAAATTATAATGGCTATGAAATAGTCTGGGTTTTGGAATTAGAAAGGACTTTAGATATTATCTACTCCAAGTGATTTGCAAATGAAATTAAGATCTAGCTTGTCAAGTGACTTACCACAGGTCACAGAGAACTGATTGGCAGAACTGAACTGGATCAAAATTCTAGTATTTTCCCCTCAAACTATTAATGAAATTAGTCACATTAAGATACCATAGTGCTTCAAAAACAATGTACTCTTTTTTTAGAGTCAATTAAATCCTACATAGTTGAGTGTATCTGCATTCCAAATTAGACAGCTTGGCTCACAAGCATTATTGCTGTCAAAAGCCATATCATCTCAAGCTAATTTTCTTAATTTGAAAAGCAAAATCCATTTACTTGTTTTTCATTAAGTAATAATACTTGTCTTGAGGTAATGTGGCCCAAAAATTGCAATCATGAAAAGAAACAGCTTAATTGCACTCAGAACAGTACTTAAAAGAAACAATCATATCTCAAAGGCTTCAAAGTATAACATATAGGGAATAAAGTGGCCTACTTTAATAATAGAGGACAGGACATTTGAAGTTATTTACAATTTAACAAGTGATTTCCCATCTACTCTCATTATTATGATGTACTCAATGATTGTTACTGTCTTCTGTAACTCAAGACACAGGGTTGTTATGTGACTTGCTGAAAGTCACACAGCTGGTTGGTGACCCTACCTAGATCACATCCTGGGCTCTAGTCTCCTAGCTCTAAGTTCAGTGTTTCCCTGGAAAAATACTAACAGCCATTCATTAAACCATATGTGATATAATGGTCACTCTGAGTTTTGGTTGGCTGCTGACTGACTAGCTGCTCACACAGTGATGTAAAGGTCACCGCTAAACGATTAAACTGAGGTCCTGTCTCTAAGAGATCTGGGATGGAAAGTATTGCTCCTTACTTCATTAGAGTCCTCTTGACTTCAGTGTGGACCCTGCAAATTCTCTGACTCACATAACCTCCTGCTCTACCTACACAAGGCTGCTTCCACTGATACCACACCCCTCTTTGGAAAACGCCTTCCTTCACATTCTGTGGGCAACATCATTAATGGCCCCAAAACATTCTCACTTAGGATGTACTGAGGGTGAATAAAACCTTTTTAAAAAAGTCACCGAGCATTAACAGATAAGACAGGAGGGTGGAAACAGAAAAATGCACTTAGATGTGAAGGCTACAGCTTATGTGGCTAAAACCCAAGAAGTTCTGGAAATAGAGAAGAGGTAAGGCAAGGGTTTTAGAATTTAAGGCAAGGGCAGCATGCTTCTCTGCCCAGGGACACTCCCCCCATTATATTCCTGATCAACATGGAAGGCAAATTTAAAATAGTCTGTCTTTTCCATTCCAGGTGAATGGGAGAAGGGAACTCATTTCAACTCTGTAGTCTGGTCAACTCAAGCTAATTTCAAGGACCTTCAAACTCTGACACATATTCCAATTGCTTCTATTAGCACACTTCCATATTTTAAAAATTTGATCAGACTCAACTTTCTCTCTGCAACTGTGTTGGTTTCATGATGGCCAAAAGGAAGAAGTAATATAATTAGGATAATCTTTGCACTATTTAGTTGTGTTTTCATGGAGTTTTCTTTTGGTCATGATGACCATACATTCCAGTGTGTACCTGTTATCCCCATATAATAATAAGTAATATCCTCTCTAACTCTAAAATGCTACAAGTGTCCCCATTTGGAACAATATGTTATTGATTACCATAGCCATATTTAAAAAAATAAATTTGCAGTTTATTTGAACATATTATATTGGTTTTCCTATGTCATACCTTCAATCCAACAAACATCTACTATTTGTTACATACAAAATAATATTTTAAAAGTCCTAATGCTAAGGTGGAAATACAGTTTCTATTGCTCAAGAGTTAACTATCATAATGAAAAGATAGACAATGAAAGAACAAAACAACACCACTATAAAGTAGAATGATGAGTTATAAACTAAAGTTTCAATATTGTGCTGTGGCACAGTGAAGAAGAATTGAGGAGCTTTATTTTTTTTTAATTAAAAAAATTTTTTAATGTTTATATTTCTTTTTGAGACAGAGAGAGACAGAGCATGAGCAGAGGAGGGGCAGAGAGAGAGGGAGACACAGAATCCAAAGCAGTCTCCAGGATCTGAGCCGTCAGCAGAGAGCCTGATGCAGGGCTTGAACTCATGGACTGTGAGATCATGACCTGAGGCGAAGTCAGACACCCAACCGACTGAGCCACCCAGGCATCCCTTAATTTTTTAATGTTTATTTATTTTTCAAAGAGAGACAGAGTGCAAGCAGGGGAGGAGCAGAGAGATAGGAAGACATAGAATCTGAATCAGGGCCCAGGCTCTGAGCTGTCAGCACACAGCCCCATGAGGGGCTTGAACCAATGAACTATGAGATCATGACCTGAGCCAAAGTCAGATGCTCAACCAACTGAGCCACCCAGGTGCCCCTGAGCTGAGGAGTTTTAAAGAAGGATAAGACCTGAGCAGGCATTCCAGGCAGAGATAACAAGCAACAATAACACTAACAGCAAAAACAATAATGGCAGATATAATTTATTAATACCTACTATTTTCTAGAAATGATGCAAGATGCTTTAGAGATATTTCTAGTCATGTTTAATTTAATCATATCTAGTTGAATCATAATTCCTGTTAAGTCTCATCTACATTAGTGATGTTAGAATCCAAGCAGTGCATATGGCAAGAAAGGTTGGGAGATCTCTTGCTATGGAGGCCCTTGAAAACCTGGTAGTTGAAATTTCAACCTACAGGCAGCAGAAGTCATTTTCACATTTTTAAAATTTTTTTTTAAGTTTTATTTATTTTGAAAGAGACAGAGACAGTGCAAGTAGGGGGTGGGGCAGAGAGAGAGGAGACAGAGAATCCCAAGCAGGCTCCATGCTGCCAGCGCAGAGCCCAACACAGGGCTCAAACTCACATTTTGGTATTAAGTGGGAATAAGATCAGATGGCAGTGGTGAAAGGATTGTCAGAAGGGAAGGACATAGGGGATTGTTTAGGAGGCTATGAAAACATTGCTGACATAATGAGGGACTGAAGTAGGTGAGGGACAATGGAAACTTGGGGCAAATAGAGTAATCGCAGAAATGATGTTAATTTGATTTTTCACAATTTAGTAAGTTATGAGATTTTCTCATTTGTTTTGATAAACTTTATTAAATTTCTAATTCTTAGGATAAAGTGGCATTTGTGGATGAATGGATTTTTGTATTTGAAATTACTCTGAAATTTTCTCCCTTTCCCCCTTCATTCCTGCTTAGCCCATTATATTTTATATTACACTTAACTCACTGACCAATTTCAGTAACTTTCAGAAAAAGAACAATTATTCTGTGTAAATTTTTTAAAGTAACTTTTAAACCCTGTGCAGCATCATGTAAATGAGTTGGGGGACATATGTCAAAAACGAATTTTTGGGAAATCCATTCCCTAGGAAATTTGAAAAGATAAGTGCAAAGAAAAGATTATCTCGCTCAAGATTGAATCTTTGCATAGCAAGGTGAATTTTAATAATCACAATCTTCAGGAAATTCATTTTGGATTGCTTTCCTAGCTATGGTGTTAGCTAGTGTTCACCCATTCATATTTTTTCAACTGGTTCCTTGATTAAGAAGTAACTATGATCAAATCCAGACATCAAGCCCTTCACTTCAATCTCATTAGGAATATTTTCACATGGACTAAGCTGAAATGAGTTCAGACTCAAAAATGACTAAATGTGAACTATATTAATGACTTTAAGTCGTTAGGATGCCATTTATCCTATTGATGCTAATGAAATGGAATAGAGGTAGAAATGAAATAGAAAAAAAATTTTTATTCCAGGAGTTTGTCTTTAGCTTGAATTAAATGTTGGATTTTTCAAAATGTGTACTGTGTCTTAAAATTATCAGGTACAAATTTGAAGGTGACATCCAAGTTCATGCCAGTAATGCAGCCATTCATATTCTTTGCATCCAGAAAAGAAGTTTAAAATTTAATATGAACTGTTCATGAAGAATGTCTCAAATTTCCCTTATTAGCTACAAACAAGATTCTAACTACTAATAATTGATGATTAACCCCTTTGAATTATGGGTTCTTCTCAAATTGAAAATAGATTCCTAAGTCATTTCATTTAAAAAGTAGGTATCTCGTACCACGCTGTATCAAGATGTATTATTTGTTGCTTCAAAGATCATTTAACATTTTCTACAAAGTTCATATTAGTTGGACCATCTTTGTAATATCATTCACCTAGAAATGCCCATACAAAGAACTTCTCAATGCTTTCTCTTTCAGTCATGGCTAATGCTTCTCTCTTAATCCTGTCTTCTCTGTTCCTCATCAGATGTAACAAAATACTAAGCTTTACTCAAAAGAAAATGACTTTGCCATCTGTAATACTTTTGACTACTATCTCTTGAGGAGTAAGAATTTCAGAGAAGCCTTTTTTTTCCTCACAAATAGTTTTTCCTATTTTCCTTTACAAAGTACCAACAACAATAGTACAAAAAGAATTTATTTAAATTTTTATAATACTTTGTTTCACAACACACTTTCATAAACATTATCTCACTTGATCCTTAAAAAAAACCTCTAATGGAAGTTGGGCATATATTACTATTTTGCATATTTAAACTTGAGGATACTGAGGCCCATTTAAGGAGCAGGTGTTGGAGTGAAGATTTGCACCTTAGTCTGACTAGGTATCTTATGTATCTGACACTGTATCCCAAGGACAATATTTGTGCCAATACCAAGTAGTAACAGGAGACTGGTAAATAGGCTACAGAGCTTCTCTGCCAACTGAAAGTTATACAAAAAAAGGAAGAATCTTCTTACATTGTTAGTGACTGCTGACTTGTATACTACAGCTTTGTATACGCAACCCTGGTATTTAGTACAGATGATGAGATCTGCACCTTAGCAGGGCAGAGCTTTTACCTATCAGCAGAGAACACTGGGAGCAGGGTGACAGAATTTGGAGCCAGGTGAGGTAGGCTTGTTTATAAGGGTCCCACAGCTGGGGTGCATGTTATAGTATTTAATGAGATGGTACATGCAGAGCTTCTCCCCAGGGTTGACGTGCTGCCTAAGAATCTGAGTAATGTCATAGTAAAGTACTGACCCTCATGCCTAGCTCCAAACCACTACTCTTTAGCTTCCAGGTTCCATTCTTCAGTTGAGCAAACCATACCCAAGTCCTCTTTCCTTTTGATTAGGGGAGTCCACCATTCTTGGCAACTTGGATTCCATCAGGTCATTTCTCCTGGAAGGCACTTTATAAATGCTTCTGTTTTCTATGTCAGTTATCAGCTGACAAAAATATACAGACGAGAGGAGTACAGTTCAGCCAGCCCAACCCACGAGCCATATCTAATGTTTAGCTCTACTTCAATCAGGACATCCTTGATATTTAGAAGCTAAAATATCAAAAAATACTAAATTAAGAATCTGACACAGAGAACACTGTATACCATTTTTCAAATTTGTACAAGATTCATAAATTTGCTTTGGAACTTGTGCCCAGATTTAAGGGATGAAGTTTATGTAGAGTAGCTGGAGTTTGAAGCCAGTGATAATCAAACTTTTGCCTTTCAGAGGTTTATATGGATAAATGTGGCAAAGTAATATTACCCCCTCCCCCCCACACACAAAACTCTGCCCACTTTTCTAAGAGTAATGCAAGAGCATGGTTCAAGCTTTATACTACTATAGTCATCTTCAGTTTCTAAAATTTACTGTTTTGCTGAAGTACTATAAAGAAATTTCAATGTATTTCCTCATCTCAATTTTGCATAGCCTAGATATAAATTAGGACTTTTAAGGTTGGAGTCCATCAATTGACAATAGTGCTACCTCCTGACAAAGTGTGTTTGCAGCTTAGTTCTACTGCAAATTGGGGGGAGAAAAATTTACCTGTTGTTAATAAAACTCAGTGCTCTCTTTTTCTTAGTAGAGAGTTGTGGTTGGGAAGCAGATAATCCACTGGCAATTATTCTACTCACCCTTCACATTTGAGTCAGCTACAGGAAATTTTTGTTAATGCAAAGAGTAAGTGTTACAAATCACTTCCAGGTAAGGCTGTTAGGAAGAAAGCATACCTTCTCCATGTGAGAGGATGGTAGGCCTTCGTAACGGCATAGCCCAAGTCCTTGAATCTCCTTGTAGAAGCCTGCCCTCCAACCAAGGAACATACACATTAGAGTATTAGATGGGCATAGAATAACCTTATATTATGTTAAGCTACCAAAATTTTGGAAATAGTTTGTTAAACAGCTAGCATTACCTAACTATGTATACATTTGGAAGGAATGTAACCAAAAATTGGGGAAAAATAGCTGTGTAACAATTTCAAGGATTCTTTTTTTTTTCTAATTTTTTTTCAACGTTTTTATTTTATTTTTGGGACAGAGAGAGACAGAGCATGAACGGGGGAGGGGCAGAGAGAGAGGGAGACACAGAATCGGAAACAGGCTCCAGGCTCCGAGCCATCAGCCCGGAGCCTGTCGCGGGGCTCAAACCCACGGACCGCGAGATCGTGACCTGGCTGAAGTCGGACGCTTAACCGACTGCGCCACCCAGGCGCCCCACAATTTCAAGGATTCTTAAAGGCAATGTTAAGGAAATCCCAGATTTGGCAGGGAAAATATATAGACAGGCTGGGAGAGAATGGCAAAGGAATCTCTTAAAGTTGTGAAAAAAAGAAGGAAGATAATTTGGTTTAAAAACATGTGAGTGGCTAAGCATGAACTTTGTCTTTCCACACATTTTTGCTATTGTAAAACATGATGGTGAGCAGAGCATGGACTTGACTACTAGGTTCTATTTTATCATCAAAGGTGTTTAACTCAAGTCTTCACAGACACTATCTTTAACTCCAAAAGGAAATACACTTTAATTTTAAAGAGATGGCAAAAGTAAGATTCTCTGCACAAATTTTAAAAATCCGATCTTATTTAAACTTAGCTATCATTTTTTAAAGTTTATTTATTTTGAAAGAGAGAGTGCACGTGAATGGGGGAGGGGCAGAGAGAGGGAGAGAGAGAATCCCAAGCAGGCTCCATGCTGTCAGCACAGAGTCCAATGTGGGGCTCGATCCCACCAACCATGATCATGACCTGAGCTGAAATCCAGATTTGGTCGCTCAACCACCTGAGCCACCCAGGCACCTCAAACTCAGCTATCATTTAAAGTGAAGATTATCTATTATGGGGCTACATGTTAATTCATAATCTGCTTATATGTGACTTAAGGTGTTTAAATAGCTACATTAGTTACTTTGGTATCCAATAGAAGAAATTCATTTCATAGATTCCTTTCAGAAAGATTATTGCTGTTAATTTTTTCTTTCTAGAAAAGCTTAAGGTATTTCTTGTGAAGCTATGATATATTACAAAAATCTTCCATGATGCCACTTCAAAGACCCAGTATTTTCCATGGGACAGCAGTTCTTGTTTATGGTCCTGAAGAAATTCTTCTTCCTAACAACTTTACTTATGATGTAACCATTATTTCTTTCAGAGTGACCCAATACTGTCAGTACTAGTTTGGTAAAAATACAGTTTTAAAATTATGGCCCCAAATTTTGCTAATAAACTGACACTTCTCAGATTTCTGCTCAATAAAAATGTGTTTCTTTGATTTTTCTTCCCCTCCAGTTACAACAATCTCCTGAGGCCAAATAAATGTGGACTTGTGTGCTGAATGCCAGCTGAGGTATAGAAAGTTGCTGCTAATTCATTTCTTAAAATACTATGTATTATTTTTCACTTCTTCTGGAATACTGAATGGGCCTAAATCCTTTGTATTCATCTTGTTATTAGCTAGAGGCTGATACAGTTATATTGCAAAGCTTAAAATAACATAGCCCGCACACAGAATGGAATCAATGCTGTTGAAGACAATGAAAATGCACATATTAACCTAGTTATGATGATTTTCATTTTAATTTGTCTATGATACAATTATTGCCACATTCACTTCTAATTTCAATCCCATGGTGATTTGTTTAGTAACTCTTTTATTATATTACCTATGCTTTTTAGAACAGTGCTTAATATATAGTTGATTCCCGATACAGATTCCCAATAAGTATGTTTAACTTTCTGAATTTTTAAAATGAAGCAGATATACTATTTGGTTCTTGTGGATTTTCTTGAAGATTCTGAATTTTTGTAACAAGCTCAAATCAGGACTCATCCTGTGGTGATTTGATATATTCTGTTGGGAGCTGTGCTCATTCCTTTCAGGCCTGCGGGCAGAAACACCCACATGAAGAGAGCTAAGCACCCAGCAGTCTAGGGGATTTCCCTGTGGGTGTTGTAGAGGCCCTTCTACTTGCTCCCCCCACTAGCCCCTCTGCATTTCTCCTATGACTTCAACTCATTTAAAGCTAGATTATGGGGCATGGCAACCAGACATGTGTTGTCTGACTGCAGAGGCTAAGACTTCCAATACTATGTTGAATAACAGTGGCGAGAGTAGACATCCCTGTCTTATTCCCGACCTTAGGGGGAAAGCTCTCAGTTTTTCCCCATTGAGGATGATATTAGTGTTGGGTCATTCATATATGGCTTTTATGATGTCGAGGTATGCTCCTTCTACCCCTACTTTCTTGAGGGTTTTTATCAAGAAAGGATGCTGTATTTTGTCAAATGCTTTTTCTGCATCTATTGAGATGATCATATGGTTCTTGTCCTTTCTTTTATTGATGTGATGAATCACATTAATTGTTTTGCAGACATTGAACCAGCCCTGCATCCCAGGTATAAATCCCTCTTGGTCATGGGGAATAATTTTTTTACTGTATTGTTGGATCCGGTTGGCTAATATCTTGTTGAGGATTTTTACATCCATGTTCATCAGGGGAATTGTTCTATAGTTCTCCTTTTTAGTGGGATCTCTTTTTGGTTTTGGAAATCAAGGTAGTGCTGGCTTCATAGAAAGAGTTTGGAAGTTTTCCTTCCATTTCTATTTTTTGGAATAGCTTCAAGAGAATAGGTGTAAACTCTTCCTTAAATGTTGGGTAGAATTCCCCTGGAAAGCCATCTGGCCCTGGACTCTTGTTTTTTGGCAGATTTTTGATTACTAATTCAATTTCCTTACTGGTTACGGGTCTGTTCAAATTTTCTATTTCTTCCTGTTTCGGTTTTGGTAGTGTATATGTTTCTAGGAATTTGTCCATTTCTTCCAGATTGCCCATTTTATTGGCATATAATTGCTCATAATATTCTCTCATTATTGTTTTTATTTCTGCTGTGTTGGTTGTGATCTCTCCTCTTTCATTCTTGATTTTATTTATTTGGGTCCTTTCCTTTTTCTTCTTGATCAAACTGGCTAGTGGTTTATCAATTTTGTTAATTCTTTCAAAGAACCAGCTTCTCGTTTCATTGATGTGTTCTATTTTTTTTTGGTTTCATAGCATTAATTTCTGCTCTGATCTTTATTATTTCCTGTCTTCTGCTGTTTTGGGGTTTTATTTGCTGTTCTTTTTCCAGCTCCTTAAGGCGTAAGGTTAGGTTGTGTATCTGAGATCTTTCTTTCTTCTTTAGGAAAGCCTGGATTGCTATATACTTTCCTCTTATGACCGCCTTTGCTGCATCCCAGAGGTTTTGGGTTGTGGTGTTATCATTTTCATTGACTTCCATATACTTTTTAATTTCCTCTTTAACTGCTTGTTTAGCCCATTCATTCTTTAGTAGGATGTTCTTCAGTCTCCAAGTATGTGTTACCTTTCCAAATTTTTTCTTGTGGTTGATTTTGAGTTTCATAACATTGTGGTCTGAAAATATGCACGGTATGATCTCAATATTTTTGTATTTACTTAGGGCTGATTTGTGTCCCAGTATATGGCCTATTTTGGAGAACGTTCCATGTGCACTGGAGAAGAATGTATATTCTCCTGCTTTAGGATGAAATGTTCTGAATATATCTGTTAAGTCCAGCTGGTCCAGTGGACTCCAATTGAGTGTCATTCAAAGCCATGGTTCCTTGTTGATTTTTTTATTAGATGACCTGTCCATTGCTGTGAGTGGGGTGTTGAAGTCTCCTACTATTATGGTATTACTATCAATGAGTTTCTTTATGTTTGTGATTAATTGATTTATATATTTGGGTGCTCCTACACTTGGCGCATAAATGTTTACAATTGTTCGGTCTTCTTGGTGGATAGACCCCTTGATTATGATACAATGCCCTTCTGCATCTCTTGATACAGTCTTTATTTTAAAGTCTGGATTGTATGGGGCGCCTGGGTGGCTTAGTTGGTTGAGCGTCCAACTTCGGTTCAGGTCACGATCTCGCAGTCTGTGAGTTCGAGCCCAGCGTTGGGCTCTGTGCTGACAGCTCAGAGCCTGGAGCCTGCTTGGGATTCTGTTTCTCCCTCTCTCTCTGCCCCTCCCCAACTAGTGCTCTGTCTCTCTCTGTCTCAGAAATAAACATTAAAAAAAATTTAGAAAAATAAATAAAGTCTGGATTGTCTGATACAAGCATGGCTACTCTGGCTTTCTTTTGTTGACCATTAGCATGATAGATGGTGCTCCATCCCCTTATTTTCAATCTGAAGGTGTCTTTAGGTCTAAAGTGCGCCTCTTATAAACAGCATATAGATGGATCTTGTTTTCTTTTCTTTTTTTTTTTTAGAGAATGGGAATTGAAGCTTTTTTTTTTTTAATTTTTTTTTCAACGTTTTTATTTATTTCTGGGACAGAGAGAGACAGAGCATGAACGGGGGAGGGGCAGAGAGAGAGGGAGACACAGAATCGGAAACAGGCTCCAGGCTCCGAGCCATCAGCCCAGAGCCTGACGCGAGGCTTGAACTCACGGACCGTGAGATCGTGACCTGGCTGAAGTCGGACGCTTAACCAACTGCGCCACCCAGGCGCCCCTCTTGTTTTCTTATCTATTCTGTTACCCTGTCTTTTGATTGGAGCATTGAGTCCATTGATGTCTAGAGTGAGTACTGAAAAATATGAATTTATTGTCATTATGATGCTTGTAGAGTTGGAGCTTCTAGTGGTATTCTCTGGTCCTTTCTAATCTTTGTTGCTTTTGGTATTTATTTGATATATATATATATATATATATATATATATATATATATATATATTTTTTTTTTTTTTTTTTTTTTTTTCATCTTTTCTCCCCTCAGAAAATCCCCCTTAGAATTTCTTGCAGGGTTGATTTAGTGGTCACAAACTCCTTTAATTTTTGTTTGTCTGGGAAACTTTTTATCTCTCCTTCTATTTTGAATGACAGCCTTGCTGGATAAAGAATTCTTGGCTGCATATTTTTCTGATTCAGCACATTGAATATATTCTACCACTCCTTTCTGGCCTGCCACATTTCTGTGGATAGGTCTGCTGCAAACCTGATCTGTCTTCCCTTGTAGGTTAGGAACTTTTTTTTCCCTTGCTGCTTTCATGATTCTCTCCTTGCCTGAGTATTTTGTGAATTTGATGATCATATGCCTTGTTGATGGTCGGTTTTTGTTGAATCTAATGGGGGTCCTCTGTGCTTCCTGGGTTTTGATGTCTGTGTCTTTCCCCAGGTTAGGAAAGTTTACCACTATGATTTGTTCACATAACTCTTTTACCCCTATTTCTCTCTCTTCCTCTTCTGGGACTCCTATGATTCTGATATTGTTCATTTTTAATAAGTCACTGATTTCTCTAATTCTTAAATCATGCTCTTTTGCCTCAAACTCCCTCTTTTTTTCTGCTTCATTATTCTCTGTAAGGTTTTCCTCTATATTGCTGATTCTCTTTTCTGCCTCATCCATCCTTGCCGTGATTGCAGCTCAGTTATAGCATTTTTAATTTCATTCTGGCTATTTTTTATTTCTTTTATCTCTGCAAAAAAAGGGATTCTAATCTATTTTTGGCTCCAGCTAGTATTCTTATTATCATGATTCTACATTCTGGTTCAGACATCTTGCTTGTATCTGTGTTGTTTAAATCCCTGGCTGTCATTTCTTCGTGTTCTTTCTTTTGGGGTGAATTCCTTCATTTTGCCATTTTGAAGGGAGAAAAGGAATTAATGAGGTAGAAAAATTGAAATTAAACAAATTAAAATTAAAAAAAATATTAAAATTAAAAAATTAAAAACACACACACACAAAAATTGAATAAATGATGCTAGATCCTAGGTGTGTTTTGGTCTGGGTGTTTAAACTAGTTTGACAGATTAGAGAAAAAAAGGGGGGGGATAGAAAAAAAAAGAAAGAAATCATTGGAGAATTTAAAAAAATGAAGACACTGAAGTAGACTAATATGAGATGATGGGAGTAAAATAGAATTTGAAAAAATATACACAAAAGTAAAGAATATGGTAGAAAAAATTAAAGAAAAATATTTCTAATAAAAATTAAAAATAAATATGAATATTTTTCTTTTTCTGTATTCAAGAAAAAGAAAAGAAATGAAAAAGATAAAAGACAAAAGGGAAAAAAGAAAATCGCTTGGAAATTTGAAAATGTGACTACATTGTAATAGACTAAAATAAAATGATGGAAGTAAAATAGAATTTGAAAAATTTACATAAAAGCAAAAAATATAGTAAAAAAATTAAATAAAAATATCTTTAATAGAAATTGAAAGTAAAAATAAGTTTTTCTCTTTCTGTATTCAAGAAAAAGAAAATAAATGAAAAAGAAAAAAGAAAAAGAAAAAAGGAAATTGTTCGAAAATTTGAAAAGGTGAATACATTGAAGTAACTAAAATAAAATGATGGAAGTAAAATAGAATTTGGAAAAATTTACAAAAAAGTAAAAAATATAGTAACAAAAATTAAAGAAAAATATTTTTAATAAAAATTGAAAATAAAAATGAAGTTTTTTTTCTTTCTGCTGAATTCTGTGGTTCAGGTTGTGCAGATTGTGTGTTAATCCTCCAATAAGTTTTCTAGGTGTGTAGGATGGTTTAGTGTTGGTCTGGCTATATTTCATGGACGTGAGACATACAAAAAACTTCCATGCTGTTCCACCATCTTGGCTTCTCCCAGTCTCCCTCTTTATTCTATAAGTTTTATCTCACATTTATAACATAAAACTTTAATAAATATATGAGAATAACTAGTAACCACCATATGAATTTCTTTCCTTTAAATTAGTACTTAAAACATTTGTTTCCTTGAATAATGTAAATATTCTTGCCTACAATACAAGAGAAACTGTACAATCTTTGAAAACATATTTGTTAAACTTGAAGCTCAGTCCTTGTCTACATTTTTACAAATCTGAAATTAGTGGAAAGCAAATTAGCATGCTTCTCTCTATCAGATTCTAAAAAAATAAGCATTTTCTTCCTCTATTAGGATGTGAAGTGTTAAAAGAGTCTTTGGATCTTTGTAAAGATCCAAAATGAAATTACAAATTAGTTAGCAAGAGTTTAACATTGATCTGTAAGCCATTCTGCTATTTTCTCAGGGCTTCTTCTCTCAAGTCA